>NC_058518.1:244312086-244933240 GCF_904849725.1 Hordeum vulgare subsp. vulgare | reverse complement strand
TAGGCTGACGCAGAAATTTTGCTGGCCGTGAGATTCTTTGCCGTCTGTGGTATTGTCTTTGCCGTCCGGGATAGTGTCTTTGCCGTCTGTGATGGCAGATGGAAAAGAAGGTGATTCCTGTAGTGAGTCATTGCACATCCCGGTACACCGCCGGAGGCATTCATATAGAGTCATATCTTTCGTTCTAAGAATCGAGTTGTAAGTAAATAAAAGTGCAATGATCATCATTATTAGAGCATTGTCCCATGTGAGGAAAGGAAGGTAGCTATGATTCCCTCACAAGTTGGGATGAGACTCCGTACTATAAAAATAAAATAAAAGAGGCCAAAAAGCCCACAAAAAATGAAAATGAAAAAAGAAAAAAAGAGGCCAAAGAGCCCAAACAAACAAAATGAGAGAAAAAGAGATAAGGGACAATGCTACTATCCTTTACCACACTTGTGCTTCAAAGTAGCAGCATGATCTTCATGACAGAGAGTCTCATATATTGTCACTTTCCTATACTAGTGGGAATTTCATTATAAAACTTGGCTTGTATATTCCAATGATGGGCTTCCTCAAATTGCCCTAGGTTTTCATGAGCAAGCAAGTTGGATGCACACCCACTTAGTTTCTTTTTGAGCTTTCATACACTTATAGCTCTAGTGCATCCGTTGCATGGAAATCCCTACTCACTCACATTGATTTCTGTTGATGGGCATATCCATAGCCCGTTGATACGCCTAGTTGATGTGACCATATCCTCCTTTTTAACTCACAAGTTCCACCATATTGTATTCCTCCTATAGTGCTATGTCCATGGCTCACGCTCATGTATTGCGTGAGAGTTGAAAAGGTTTGAGAAAGTAAAAGTGAGAAAACAATTGCTTGACTAAGACCGGGGTTGTTCATGATTTAAATACGTTGTGTGGGGAAGATGGAGCATAGCCAGACTATATGATATTGTAGGGATAACTTTCTTTGGCCATGTTATGTCGAGAAGACATGATTGCTTTGTTAGTATGCTTGAAGTATTATTGTTCTTATGTCAATATTAAACTTTTTGCTTTGAATCATATGGATCTGAATATTCATGTTACAATATATGTTAGGTAGCATTCCACATAAAAAATTCTGTTTTTATCATTTACCTGCTCGAGGACGAGCATGAATTAAGCTTGGGGATGCTTGATACGTCTCCAACGTATCTATAATTTTTGATCTTTCCATGCTATTATGTTATCAACTTTGGATGTTTTATATGCATGAATATGCTATTTTATATTATTTTTAGGACTAACCTATTGACCTAGAGCCCACTGCCAGTTTTTGTTTTTCCTTGTTTTTGACCTTTTTCAGATAGAAATATCAAACGGATTCCAAACGGAATAAAACTTTCGCCGTGATTTTTTATGGAAAATATAAAAAATACCAGAAGAAAAATATACCGGAGGGGAGTCCCGAGGAAGCCACGAGCCAGGGAGGCTCGCCGACCCCCTGGGCGCGCCTGGGGGCTCGTGACTCCCTAGTGGGTCGCCCTGACTTGTTCTCGATGCCATCTGGTCTTATAAATACAGAAACCTCTAGAAATAAACCTAGATCGGCAGTTCCGCAGCCGCAAGCCTCTGTAGCCACCAAAAACCAATCGGGAGCCCGTTCCGGCACCCTGCCGGAGGGGGAACCATCTCCGGTGGCCTTCTTCATCATCTCGGCGATCTCCATGACGAGGAGGGAGTAGTCCACCCTCGGGGCTGAGGGTATGTACCAGTAGCTATGTGTTTGATCTCTCTCTCTCTCTCATGTTCTTGAGATGTCATGATCTCGATGTACCGCATGCTTTGCCACTATAGTTGGATCCTATGATGTTTTCCCCCTCTCCCTGCTTGTAATGAATTGAGTTTCCCCTTTGAAGTTATCTTATCGGATTGAGGCTTTAAGAACACTTGATGTATGTCTTGCACGTGTCTATCTGTGATAACAATGGGATATTCATGTAAGTACTTGATGTATGTTTTGGTGATCAACTTGCGGGTTTCGTGACATCGGGAACCTATGCATATGGGTTGGCACACGTTTTGACTCTCCGGTAGAATCTTTGGGGCACTCTTTGAAGTTCTATGTGTTGGTTGAATAGATGATTCTGAGATTGTGTGATGCATATCATATAATCATGCCCACGGATACTTGAGGTGACAATGGAGTATCTAGGTGACATCAGGGTCTTGGTTGATGTGTGTCTTAAGGTGTTATTTTAGTACAAACTCTAGGATAGATTGAACGAAAAGAATAGCTTCGTGTTATTTTACTACACACTCTTGAATAGATCGATCGGAAAGAAGAACTTTGGGGTGGTTTTGTACCCGACAATAATCTCTTCGTTTGTTCACCGCTATTAGTGACTTTGGAGTGACTCTTTGTTGCATGTTGAGGGCTAGTTATATGATCCGATTATGTTATCGTTGTTGAGAGAACTTCACTAGTGAAAGTATGAACCCTAGGCCTTGTTTTCACGCATTGCAATACCTTTCGTGCTCACTTTTATTATTAGTTACCTTGCTGTTTTTATATTTTCAGATTACAAAAACTTATATCTATTATCCATATTGCACTTGTATCACCATCTCTTTGCTGAACTAGTGCACCTATACAACTTACCATTGTATTGGGTGTGTTGGGGACACAAGAGACTCTTTGTTATTTGGTTGCAGGGTTGCTTGAGAGAGACCATCTTCATCCTACGCCTCCCACGGATTGATAAACCTTAGGTCACCCACTTGAGGGAAAATTGCCACTGTCCTACAAACCTCTACACTTGGAGGCCCAACAATGTCTACAAGGAGAAGGTTGCGTAGTAGACATCATCGTGCATCGCTCATTGACATTGCCGCGCTGTCGCCTCTTGGTGTCGTAGGAGAACGAAGGACGAGCGCCAGCATCGCCGCTCTTGGGCCAGCTCGAGACGTCTCCATCGCTCCGGCCCAAGTCCACCAGCGACGGCCTAGCAGCTGCCGCAAGTGGCCCACCCCGGCCTCCTCCTGAGTCAGCCCAATTCCGATGGGCCCGAGGTGAGCCCCAAAAGACCCGCCTATTCCTTGCCAAGTGCGCTGTATAGCTGAGAAGTGCTCGTGGTTAGATCTGGCCCATTAGCTCGATTCTGCCAGCAATGTATTTTATTATGTTGCAAATTTATTTAAATTTTAGAAAATTGCAAGATTTTAAAACGCCCACTACTTTTAAACCGTGCGTCGGATCGAGATAAGTTAGATATGTAAAACATGTAGAATTTCATGTAGATTAATATTTTCAAACTTTCATGCATATTTAAAACTGTTAACCATGCTGTTTGCATTGGTTTGCATGACAACGTGCTAAAATGGTTTAATTCGTACCTAGTTAACCGTAACTCCGTTGAAGATGAGCTATATATGTAAACGGACTAGATTGACGTGTAGTTTCACGTGCACCACTTTATTTTGCCGTTTAAAAACATAAAATGTGTTTAGGTCAGATTTGGATAGATTTCAAAGTTAACGTGTTGGTCAGTTCGGAGATGCTATATGTCATTTCCGACATCTTTGAAAATGCCTAGATAGGTAGTTTATTTGTGCTTCACCTCTTGCCATGTTAACAACAATATAATATTGCCATGTACCTAAACGAGAGTGAACTAAATAAATTCGTATGTGGAGTTTCGTCAATATGCAACTCGTTGCATATTGAGCTTCACTTAATGTGTAGTGTTTTATTGTCGTGAATTCCCATGCCATGCCTTACATAATTGAAATGGACATGCATAATATTAGGTTGTGGATCATATAGTGCATGTGCCGTGGTGAATATCGTGTGTTGATTTTGTTTCCGGTTTGTTTCTTCTCGCTAGAGTTTCGCAAGCAAGAGAGAACGTGAGGATTCCTTCGACTACGTCGGTTCGTTTGCTTCACGTATTTGTCCTTCGTCTAAGCGGGATCTCAGGCAAGATGATCATTTCCTTAGATACAATTACTATCATTGCCATGCTAGTTGTCTCGTTTCTTTCGCTATGTCTCGCTGCCTACCATGTGGTTAATAAGCCTCCCAACACTGGCATGAAACCTTCAACCTTTCTACAACCTAGCAAACCACTGATTGGCTATGTTAGCGCTTGCTTAATCATTCGATAGCATTGCTAGTTGTAGGTGTAGTTTCTTCCATGTGAAAACATTGGTTCCTTGTTATATCACCCTATAATTTCTTTTTTAATTTAATGCACCTATATAGGTGGAAGGCTTGGACTTCTATCCAGGTGTTTTGTTCCACCTTTTTCGTCGTAGTTTCGGCTACCTGTGTTATATTCCATAATTCACCACTCCTAACACAATCGGGGTTGTTATGGGGACCCCCTTGATAATTCGTCCTAGTTTAAAACTGGTCTGGCAAGGCCCAACTTTGGTACTATTTGCCTAATAACTAATGAACCACATAGGGAGTAATTAACCCGGGGAAACTTAATCAACCCCCGGGCCAGTGCTCCTCCTGAGTGTGGGTAAAAAATAGAGCCACTTGCGTGGCCACCCGGGGCAACTCGGGTGATGTCTATCCGGCCATCGTACGTACTGCTCATCCGGTGGTGTCCTGAGAACGAGATACGTGACTCCTATCGGGTTCGTCGACACGTCGGGCGACCTTGCTCGACTTGTTTTATGTTTTACGAAATATCTTGTGCATTAGGATTCCGGTAATGCTTTGGGTTATCTGAGAGTTGAGGTTTTCCACTAAGGAATCCGAGGAGATCACGAGTTCCATGATCGAGGCTTTCTATGCAGCTTGTGGTAATTTTATGATGAATTAGTTGGAGCACCCCTGCAGGGTTAAATCTTTCGTAAAGCCATGCCCGCGGTTATGTGGCAAACTTGAAAACTTTGTTTAACATCTAGTTCAAGATAACTTGAAGTAAGATTAATTAAAATATGCCAACTGTGTGTGTAACCGTGACTGTCTCTTCTCGTGAGTTCTGTATCCAGAAGAGGACAGGTGGGGTTATGTTTGACGTAGTAGTTTTTCAGGATCATTCATTTCATATTCATTAGTTCCCGTCCGATTATGCATAGATCATCCCCCTCTTATTCTTGTACTCGTAAGTTAGCCACCTCAAATAAATGCTTAGTCGCTCGCTGGAGCCTCACCACTTATCCATACCTCACCCATTAAGCTTTGCTAGTCTTAATACGTTTGGAAATGAGATTGATGAGTCCCTGTTGCTCACAGATTACTACAACACCAGTTGCAGGTATAGGTAAAGAGTTACTCTGACGTGAGCGCGATGATTTTTCTATTTGTATTTTCTTCTTCTTCTTCTGTTTCTTCATCGATCTAGGATGGGTTCGAGACCGACAGCCTTAGCAAGGATGGACGTCGTTCTTTTGTTGTTTGTTTTCGTCCGTAGCTGCACCCTGCTCTTCTACATGATGATTGAATATGTTGAAGTATTGATGTGATATTGTTGTACCTTGTGGCGAGTGTAAGCCAACTCCTTATACTCATCTTTTCAATACATGTACTTGTAACGATATCCATTCTTGCAAAACAACGAGATGCGTTTCTATCCCTGTTGAGGCCCTCGCGCCAAAATAAGGATAGGACCGCATCTTGGGTGTTACACAAACCAAGCAATTGGATCATACTTTTTAACGCGCTTCAGCTTTTTATTACTCATCAATACATGAGCGTGAACCATGGGCATAACATATAGGTTCAACGGAATATGGTAGTAGGTTTAAAAGGGGTGAAAGTGAAGAAGAATGTATCGCATCAACTAGGCATATCAATGGGATATCGAGACAACCATCAATATATATCAATGCGAGGAGTAGGGATTGCCATGCAACGGATGCACTAGAGCTATAAGTGTATGAACACTCAATTGAAGCTCAGTGTGTGTGCATCTAACTTGCTTGCTCATGAATACATCGAGCATTTGAGGAAGCCCGTCAATGGAATATACAAGACAAGTTCTATAACAAACAATTCCCACTAGCATATGGAAGTGATAAAACAAGAGACTCTCTATATGAAGAACATGGTGACACTTTGAGGCACAAGTGTGGAATAACAAGTAGTAGCACTATCCCTTCTCTCTTTTCTCTCATTTATTTATTTATTTTTCTCTTATTTTTTTTGGAGTCTCTTCCCAACTTGTGGGGGAATCATTGTCTCCATCATCCTTTCCTCACTACGACAATGCCCTAAATAGTGATGATCATCAGACTTTTATTTACTTACAACTCAACATGAAAAATGTATGACTATATAAATGCATATGGCAGTGTCCCAGGATGTGCAATGATCAAGCATGACATGTATAAAAAATGATATACGGTGGCTTTGTCACAAATACTATGTCAGCATAAATGATCATGCAAAGCAAGATGACAATGAATGCACTAGTCATATGATGTGAAGGTGGAAGTTGCATGGAAATATATCTTAGAATAGCTATGGAAATGCCATGATTGGTAGGAATGATAGTTGTTTTGACGAAGGTATAAGGTGGCTTATGTGCACTAAAGCGTATCATGTCGCGGGGTTTTGATGCACCGACGAAGTTCGGACCGATCCTCGAGGTGAGAATGGCCATGGTATCGAAGAGGCTAGCAAATATGAGGTGGTGACAGTGCGTATATCCATGGATTCACATTAGTCATAAAGAATGCACATACTTGTCTCAAGGTTTTATTAGCTCTCTCGAATCAAAATACTACTCGAATTATCCTAGGGAGGAGGTATGTAGGAGTTAACCATCACGCCCCACTGATTATAACAGCACAAAGGATCTCAATCAAGGATAAATTATGCTCCAATCTTCATCGCATGACTAGAGACTATACGTGCATGCTTCGGGAATCCCAAACCTTAACATCAATATTCTTACTAATCCACAATCATATACTTGTGCACCCACATATTACTATCTTAATGTCGCAAAACTATTGCAGGGAATCAAACATATCATATTTAGTGATCTACATGTTTTATTGAGGATTTTATGACTAACTATGTAAATGACCAATTCATGTTGACTTTCTACATAGGCTTAAGTGAAGAATGAGAGTTTAATTCTTTCTACAAAATAAAACATTATAATAAATATAAGTGAAGCAAAAGATCATTCTACAAATAACGGGTTTCTATATATAGAGAAATACACATCCAACTTCAAAAGATATAAGTGAAGCACACAAAGAGTTCTATAAAACCATACGGAAAAGATACAAGTGAATTTCAAAGAGCATTCTATAAATCAAGCATGGAATTTGTCATACCATCATGGTGTCTTGCTAAAAGTAAAATGAAAGGCACACGATGCTCCAAGAATTTACGCTTATCATGTGAACAAAACAAAAACCGAGACATATCGATAGTTGTTGAAGAACAAAGATGTGATGCCTTCCCGGGCATACCCAAGCTTAGATGCTTGAGTCTACTTGAATATTTACTTGGGGTACCTTGTAAATCCCCAAGCTTTAACTCTAGTCTCTCCTTATTCTTCTCATAAGATGCACACACACTGAGCTTCATCCACACAAAACTTGATAGAACCTTTATTAGAAAGGTTAGGACATATAACATCAAATCCCATTATTTCCTGCCATAAAATTATTATATAGTTATAATCCAACATTAATTAATGTACTCTATCACAATTCCAAGGCTTCCAAGTCAACGGGGCTTATCCAGAATTGAAACATAAGCACACAAAAGCAACTATAACACCAATCTATGAAAAACATGGCAGTATATAAAGTTGCATTTCAATACTATACTTATGTAACTCAAACAATTCTTAAAAATTAGGAAGTGAATTTTTTTATGATATTACTGCATGAAAGTTTTAGAAATTTATAACATTCTAGTAAAATATGAAAAATCAAACACTACAACCAAAGTTTTTGTTTTTGCACACCACATATCAAACTAGCAATTTAAACATCCTAAAGGTAAATATTTGCACATTATTTTTATAGTACAATGAATTTTCACAAGGGGATAATCATTTTTGTTGAGAAGTTGTTGTAATCAAGATTCATAAAGTTTCCATGGGCATGAGAAAAAGTTCAAGGACGCCCCAACTTCAACGGTGCTCATCTTTATCACTTTCACCTTTATTTTTGAAAATTATTTTAAGTTCCCCAATTTATTTTTTGTTTTTATTTATTTTAATATCACCGAACATAAATAAATGACTCTCTAAAACTTCTGGGTTTTCTACCTGGCATCACTTTCTTCAAAGCCATTAAGCTAGGCATATAGTCCTCAAGTAATTGATCCACCCGGATCCCAAGGTATATGAAAGCCAATTTTAGTTAACAATGATTTGTAATTAATTAGTGAGCACAAAGTGATATATATCATGTGACAACAAAGTCTAACTCTCTTCCTATGCGTTGGCATGTCATAAAAGAACAATTCATTCACACAAAGTAAAGGACAATACATAGCATAAGTAGTTTCTTGCAATTTTATCGTATTGGAAACTTAGAGATGTGAAGTTTTGGTTCCTCTCTCATAATAACTGCAAGTGGGAGTAGAAAGCACATGCATATTATATTCATCAAAATTATCATGTGTAATGGTAAAAAGCAACCCATCATTATAATCCTTAGTAAGTGAAAACTTCTCCGATATGGTGTAGTTGGGAGAATTAAAAAATATAATAGGACTATCATGTGTGGGTGCAATACCAAGAATTTCATTCTTAACATAAGGAACTATACAAAGTTCATCTCCATAAGCATAATTCATATTGGTGTCATGTTCAGAAAAGCAATCATCATAGCATTCATCCTTCGGTATGTTCAAAGGGAAATTACACAATGCATGACTTGAAGAGTTACTCTCATTAGAAGGTGGGAACGGTTAGCTAATCCTCTCATCCTCCTTTTGGTCTTCGCTCTCCTCCTCATCTTTTTCATCGAATGAGCTCACAGTTTCAACAATATCTTCTTCCACAGATTCCTGCAAAATATTAGTCTCTTCTAGGGCAACAAAACATTCTCTCGATAAATTGTTTAACATAAGCATTAGAAGCATAGTTTTCTTAACCATATTTAAGTATGGCAAAAAAAATCAGATTTGTAAAGAGTAGCATCACACTTTTCAATCATAGAAGCAATTTCATATGCACCCTTAAAAGCAACTAATTCTTCAATTTGTTCAACATCATAATAATAATGGACATCCTTCACATAAGAAGGTAATATTTCATTATCATTAAACACACATTGATAGGGAAGGCGTTTTTTAGTGTCTTCATAACAACAAGTAAAATCATGTATTTTGCATAAATTCCAAGCATAGCAACACAAAGTATTAATTTGATGCCACAATAGTTTCCCTTTTTGAGATAAGCGCCGTCGCACATATAATCATGCTCATTTAATGATTTTGCGTAAACTAAGGTAGTTGAGTTTTCAACAAGAGCACAAGGGGACCGAAGATGATCCAAGTAATAAGCTTCATCAGTATAGTAGATTTTGGGTGGCTCCTGAACCACTTGGTTAGCAAGTACATCTATTTTTTTGTTATTTTGCATTTCCAACCCATAACTAAAGATAGAAAACAACTTAGAACAGAAAATAAAATTACTTAGTGATAAAGCAAACAAGCACACATGAGAATATCAACCACTACATTATTGCTCATGCATTCAATGGTGCAATTTGAGGTGGTTCTTAATGAAGCCCATGAGTTTGTGATGAAGGAAGATGAGGACCCAAGAGAGCTCTACCAAAGATTGAACACCCTTGTCGTCTCTCTTTGAGATCATGGGACCAAGGACACGGGTGACACTTGGGTCAACCGCAAGTTCCTTAAATCCATCATGCCTTTCAACAAAGGCATGTCCTCCGTGATCTCTCAAAGACCGGACTTCCACACCTTGTCTTGAAGTTAAGTGTTGGATGAGTTAGTTACAATAAACATCTTGAAAAAGACCACAAACAACGCTCTAGATCGTGTTCAATGATCAAATAAGCCTAACCTTTCCTTCAAGGCCAAGGCAATCATGGAAGAGGAGAAGAAGAGGAAGAAGTGGAGCGTTGCCCCGAAGACACCAAATATGCTTACCACGAGCACATGGCTCTTGCATCATAGAAATTTTGGGGTAACAAGAGGAACACCAAGCCCAACTTATTAAATAACAACTCAAGTGCATCCAAGGGCAAGAAATGGGTGAGAACATGCTACAATTATGGTAATGTAAGTCACTTTGTTGTGGATTTCCCCTATGAGAAGCGATAAGACAATTGTGGCAAGCTCATTCGCAAGAAAAAGTCCAAGTCCACCCCACCAAGAACAACTTCACGAAGAGGGTGCCTCCAAAGGGGTTTATGGTGCAAGAGGAGTAAAACTCTCATGATGACCATGGTGGTGTTGATGCAGGTGGGGAAGGAATGGCAACGGACACCATGGACATTGCTATCTCAATGTCCACAATGTCATCACTCTTCGGCTCCCCCAACAAGGACCACATCGCCGTCGCTTGGTGCCTTATGGCCAAGGCCACAAACAAGGTAGCCTCCAACATCAAAACTACCATTTCCACTAATACTTCTATGAATGGTGGATATGAAAAAGAGGAGGTAAAAGTTGAGGACAATTCCTTTTATAAATTTATGCGAAAAATCAAGGGTGAGAGCAAGAAGCATTTCATTGCTCTCTTGGAATAATGAGGTTAGACCAATGATGCCACTGAGATTCACAAAGATACCATCTCTATGATGGAATGGCATAGTCGTGACTATGTCCATGAGATTGCAATTTGAAGACCCTCATCCCTGTGATCATGACCTAGGAGAAGTTCAAGCTTAGGATGGTGCTGCACCAAGTGATGTTCTTGATCAAGATCACCCCTCCGAGAATGCTCAAGCTCAAGAGCATCCTCAAGATCAAGACCAAGTTCATGATCAAGAGCAAGCTCAAGATCAAGACCAAGTTCTTGATCAAGACCAAGCTGAAGATCAAGGGCAAGCTCGCAAAGGCGATAAAGGTCACAAAAAGGTTCTTCCCCAGCTTACCCCTGAGGATATTTGAGAAACACGTGTCGCTAAGGACGCTTCCAAGCTCATCAAGAATTCTCATATGTTAGAGAATGTATACGACAACTTAAAGAGAGGGGTAACCACTCATCATCAATTAACAAACTTTAGTGACCATCGTTCGTTTGTTTCTGGCATTGAACCTCCAAAGGTATAAGAGACGCTCGAAGACATGGGCTGGGTGGAAACCATGCATGAAGAACTCAACAACTTCGAGCGCAACAAAGTGTGGAGATTTGTGCCAAGACCAAAGGAGAACCACAATGTCATTGGAACAAAGTGGATCTTTAAGAATAAGCAATATGCAAATGGTGTCGTCACTTGTAACAAGGCAATACTTGTAGCACAAGGCTACTCCCAAGTCGAGGGTATCAAGTACGGTGAAACCTTTGCTCCTGTTGTCCATCTTGCATCTATTCACATGTTGCTGGCATTTCCTTCACATCACAACTTCAAATTATATCAAATGGATGTGAAGAGTGCATTTCTTAATGGTCCCCTTAAGGAGTTTTTATATGTCAAGCAACCCTCGGGGTTCGAGGATCCCAAGTTCCGTAATCATGTTTATGTTCTCGATAAGGCACTCTATGACCTTAAACAAGCTCCACGTGCGTGGTCTGATCACCTTACCGAGATGTTACATGATCGTGGATTTGATGTTGGGGAAATCAACCCCAATATTTTTACTAAGAAGGCAAGGTGATTTTGTTCATATGCCAACTATTTTGTTTATGATATTATCTTTGGTTCTCCTAACAAGGCTTTTAATGAAGAATGTGTCGCACTAATGACTAAAGAGTTTGAGATGTCTATGATGGGAGAGTTGAAGTTTTTCCTTCGATTCGAAGTCAAGGAACGAAGTCAAGGAACCATCATCAATCAAGCCAAATATACTCAAGACATGCTCAAGAGGTTCAAGATGAATGCTCTCAAACTAGCCAAGGAAAACACTTCCATGCCTCTCAACTACCATCTTGATAGGAAGTGAGTCTAGCTCACTTGGCTAGTGGAGTGAATGTACAACCCAGCCACCTAGGTTCAAGTCCCCACGGGCGTGAATGTGGGTTCTTATTATTTCAAAAAAAACTTGATGTGGGGGGTTTCCCTTACAACTTTCCTTAAAAAAATTGCAATCTTGATCTCGTTCCCAATGGTAAAGTTGTGGATCAAAAGGTATATCGCTCTATGATTGACTCCTTGCCCTTTGTGCATCTAGACCAGATATTATCTTGAGTGTGGGAATTTGTGCATGTGTTCAATCCACACCTAACAAAAGTCGTTATGTGGCTATCAAGCGAATCTTTCGATACTTAGATCATACCCCAAACTTTGGCTTATGGTATCCTAAGGGTGTGTCGTTTGATATTATTGGCTACTCGGATTCAGATTGGGCAGGAGATCGTGCGGAAACGAAGTCAACTTCGGTAGGTTTCCAATTTCTTCGCCGCTCTTTGGTAAGTTGGTCTTCCAAGAAACAAAACTGTGTTTCTCTCTCATCCACCGAGGCCGAGTACGTAGATGCCGCAAGTTGTTGTGCTCAGTTGCTTTGGATGAGGAAAACTTTAAAGGATTATGGTGTCACATGTGACAAAGTGCCTCTTTATTGTGATAATATATGTGCTATCTCGATCTCCAATAACCCGGTTCAACACTTCAAGACGAAGCATATTAGTATTCGTCACCACTTAATCTGGGATCACATCAAGCGTGAGGAGATTGATCTCATTTACCTCAACACTAATGATCAACTTGCAGATATTTTCACGAAACCATTGAATGAAGCAAGATTTTGCGAGTTAAGGCATGAGCTAAATATCATTGATTTGAGCAATGTGAAGTGAAACCAGGCACACCACACCACGCTCATCATATTATCTTGTTTAGATGTAGGCATGAATTTAGGGGGAGTATTATTCTCTCAATGAACTCTCCCTCCCCCTATTATGCATAAACGATTCGGTCGTTCATATTAGTCATCATTTATCACACTTGTGCTTTAATCACGAGTTATGCTCTTGGGCCCAAGGTTAAAATCTTCGCGGTGCCATACCTACTAACTTAAACATAGGTGGCTTCGGCTACCACCCTCCTCCTTATGGCACTTGTCTCACGAGAATATCCTATTTGTGTTTGTGTCACTCCAAGTTGTCCTCTCTCTACTTATGATTTTTCCACAACTTGGAGTGGTCTCATTGCCATGACGTGTATTTATGTCTTTTGCCTCTTGATGGTTCGAAGTTTTTCTTCTTTTCGCGCGTTTTTTGTGTCATCGAGGGTGTTACTACCACTGCCACGGAGTTACTACCGATGATAAGATGTAGTACCTCTCGTCGTAGTGACACTACCGTTGGGCGGTACTACTGTCCGGGAATGGTACTACTGGTTAGACTCCTTCGCGAGGGGGTTATGGGGCCGGGCGACCCCAAGGCGACCCCAAGGCTCCTGTGGATGCCGTCGATCTCCATTTTCGGCCACTCATTCGTGATTTCCAATGGTGGAATCGTTCTCGACCCCCTCCTCTTGCCATGGATACCGGTATTGTCCCTGTTCTTCTCCTCATTTGGTCTCTTTTCCGATCTAGGTCTTGGACAATATAAGATGTATCTCACTCTTTTGGTTCCGACTTGCGGCATGTGAAGGGAGTGGATGATGGCAAGAATTTAGACATGTTGTTCTTTTAGGAATTATGTGGTCAAGGCATCCCCGGTAGTACAAGATCAGACCGGTGGTGGTCTTCACACCACGGTCCCTTCCCTAAGAAGTACTCCCGCTCATAAGAGGTAGTACCGCTCTTGGCGGTGGTACTACCGCTCTCGGCTGGCCTTTGCACGATGTTCCTCCTTGTTCATCACCTCCTTCTCCCATCTTGGTGTCTTGGTATCTCATGCTCAGCGTTTCTCTCTCGTGCTTTCTTCCAGTTGTGTTTTTGGAGCTCACGTAGTTGCAGCTCTGCTCCTCAGGAGTGTAGGTTGAACCCTAGCCAAGGCAGCACGAAGAGGTACCGTTCATCTAAGGCTGATAACTCAAGTCAACCACGGGAGCATGTTCTCGCAGAGAAGGTCAGTCAGTTTGCTTCCAAATCCAAGAGGGAACCACCGTGCTGTTAGGCCCTCGAAGTCCCAGTCCATGGCCACTCTGAAGGCTAAGGACTTTTGAATGTCCCGCAAGATAGATCGCTATGTGGAACCCCAGGAGCCATCGATGCGCAACCGTACCTTCTGGAACCGGAAGCAACTATCCATCTATATTGACATTCTGAAGCCAAGTGAGAACATGTTTGTTCCTCACGTCAAATCTATTGATGTTGAATACTTGCATCACATTGAAAGGTACTTCGGGAAGACTCTCTCCTTGTGTTAGAAAGTGGGCCTTATCAACATTGTGCAGTTCAACAAAGACTTTGATGCTGAGATTATTGTTGTCTTCTTTTCCACGGCTCACCTCGGAACTGATGAGGACATAAATCTATCATGGATGACCAATGGCAGGTTATGTTTTGCTCACTAGAAGTCTTTTATGAAGCTGCTCAACATTTAGGATCACAGACTCGATAACCCTCTGTGTTACCATCCCCATCGTGAGAAGATCTCCTCTACTACATGCAAGTCCACTTGGGTGCAGGAACCATATCATGCACCGCATCTTCCGCCACACCTTGTTCCCCCGTGTTGGCAATCTGGATCATGTCCACTCTTCCTTTTAGACATGGTTCTATACCTCGAGTTTCATAAATTTAAGGTTCATGCTGATATTTTTCATGTTATGTGGTCTGAGTTCCGTTCTGCGGTGTCTGAGCGTAAATGCCCCATCTATGGCTTCTTTTTGATGCTTATGTGAGAAGACTTGGGAAAACACCTTTCCAGGTGAGTTGTTTAAAGATGGGGAACTGGTATCCCACAAGGTTGTGCAGCTTCGATAGAAGGACAAGTGGGCTACTCACACAACCCCTGAACAAGATGTGCGTGAAGACATGGATGAGGATTCTGTTGATGACGAGGCTGATGAGGATTTTGTGGGTGACGAGGACACTACTTCCTCTATTGTGCCCCCACTAGAGAACCTTCTTGGATTAAGAAGATCAAGGCGAAGATGAATAAGCTATTTTGTCTCCACGCGAATGGTCAGTAGAGGGCTCACACGGCTGAAAAGGCGGCTATCAGTCGTCACAAGGCTCTTGGAAGGCACGTTGGGTTAAATGAGAGTGGTTCTGAGGACAGACTCACTGATGACGACAGTTAAGCTTGGGGTTGGCCATGAAAACCTGAATAAGGAGTTTGGGTTGCTTGACAAGGCTCATAAGGCCTTGAAGAGTACGCACGCTCACCTGAAAGTTTCTTATGATCAACTCAATGTGACGCTAACAAAGGAGATTGCTACATGTCCTCTTTTTTTGTTAATTTATAATGCTCGTGCTTATAACCCTTGTTGTGAGCATGTGCATCTTGTGGAGGAAAATGCTAAATTGAAAGAGGAAATTGAGAAGGGGCTTGTGACTTGCATCCAAGGCGAGAATAACCTCAATGATTTTTTGAGCAATCAAAAGGAAGTTCTGTCAAAGGAGGGACTTGAGTTTGTGCCCAAGTCAAAGAAGAATCAATCCAAGATGAAGGAAAATACCAAGAATTCTCCCCCTCTCAATGAAACATTTGTCAAAGAGGTATAGGGTGCTCCTAAGGAGAAGAATAACAAGGTGATGGGTGGTAAGCCCAAAAGGGGCAATGCCACTCATCCCAACAACACCGACAATTTTAACCCTTCATATGTTTTGTGTCATGCAAGTGATGGGCATGTTTATGCCAAATTTGTTCGTTCTCCTTATGACTACATTAAGTGGTCTATTTTGGTTCCTAAGACCCTTGTTACTAACCTCGAAGGACCCATTCAAGAATGGGTACCTAAATTAAAGCATTGATCTTATGTAGAAATTTTCTTCTGGAGGCGGATCATGGTTGCTTGATAGTGGAGAAACAAATCATACGTCCGAAAGCAAGCACTTGGTGGTGCATGTCGGTGCTCTGGGAATGGGGGTACCCAGACCTGGCTGCGTGCGGCCCAGGGTTGGCCCACTCAAGGCAAGGCCCTCCCGAGGGGCCAAGCCTCGCAAGGAGGCACAACGTCAAGACCCGCAGGGGGCCTCATCAAGACCCCTCCGGAGCGGCGGATATTCCGAGGAGAGACCCATGCTCAGGAGTCAAGGATGACGTGGAGGAAGGAGAGGCGAGCAGCAGACATCAGGACAGATTAGTTTCCCCTTTAGTGCAAAGGGGGCAAGGATGTATCGGGGTACCAAGGCATCTTCCAAAGGTTTCCGTTCTCGTGCAACAAAGCCATCGCCGCCCGCCAGCAGGACAGACATCATCCCTGGACCCGTCCTTGCAGCGCTGGTAGCCACTTTGCACACGAAGACCACCTTTGGGAAGGGGAGCATGTTCCCCTGCTCCCATTCAAAATTGGCCGTTGTGGGATCCCTTCCCACCAAAATGATAAGGTAAGAGGACTAGGGTCGTCACTATATATATAGAGAGTAGGTTACTTCATAGGGGACACGAGATTCATTTGTCTACACACCGAGACCACACAAAGGCCACCCAGCCTCCGCAGGCCCTCGAACACTGTACTAGTTCATCCACCAACCTCCACAAGAGGCAATCCAACAAAGAAATAGTAGGGTATTACGCTTCTCAGCGGCCCGAACCTGGGTAAACTGTCATGTTCTGTGTCTTCCTCACCATCGAGTGAATTCCCTGCCATCCTCTTCAAGTAGCGAGTTAGGTGAGGCGAGCCCACGAGAGATCTTGATACACGCAGCTGAGTTTGAATCATTAAGGTTTTGCGGAGCCCGAAATCCGACATTTGGCGCGCCAGGTAGGGGGCGTGTCAAGGTTTCCTCCAAGCTCCGCCTTCACCAAGCTTCACCGCTCCAATGGCTGACGCTCGTCAGGCTCGCGCCGAGCACCACACTACCCGCTCGCTCAGACTGCGCCCGCGGGCCCCGCCGATGCCCGCCGGTCACCATCGCCCATGGTGAACACCGCCACGGGTCCTGACACTCAAAAACAATAAGGTTCCTCCCAGCCGGCTACCAAGCAGCCCGACGGCCGCGCCACCACTCCGTGGCTCGACCGGGCCTCCGGGTCGGCCTCACGCGCCCGACGAGAGATGCCGCATGGCTGGCGCGCGCTTGCCATGGCCGCCGAGCTGCTCCTCTACCGGCTCGGCCTGACCACCACAACGACTAGCTCTAGCGCGTCGAAGATCTCATCGCTGCTGTCAGTGACCCCGCGGTGCTCTCCTGCTCATTTCGACCCCAACCATCCCTGGCGAACGACGAGGAGCAAGACGCGCCACCCCCACCGTCGAGGCGTGGCATGCACCCTGAGCCTAGGCAGGAAGCATGTCCCCGCGACCGGCCTCGCGAACCTAGGATGAGGCCAGGAGATGAAGCAAGCTGTCGGGTGGTTCCTCGGCCATGCACCGAGGCGCGCGTGCTAATGGCGCTGGAAATCCCACACCGCAAGCGTTCCCCACTCGAAGCAGACCCATTGGAGCAACAGGACCAGGTCGCCCCCGCGCGCGCTGCACCCGTTCGGGCCGATAGGGTGCCTCGCCATCTCCCCTGAGCTCTACCCAACTGCGTGGCCCTGCGAGTTCAAGCCCGACCTACCCCCATGCTACGACGGCACCCTAGACCCAGCCGAGTTCCTACAACTCTACACGCTAAGTATCAGGGCGTCAGGAGGGGGCGACAAGGTCATGGCGTGCTGGTTTCCCATGGCGCTCTAGGGCGGCACACTCTTTTGGATCCTCAACCTCCCAAGGGCGTCCATCACCTCCTGGGATGATCTACACTAACGCTAAGTCGCCAACTTCCAGGGCACCCGCGACCGCGCTCCCACCATGAAGGACCTGCGGCGCATCAAGCAGCAGGAGGGGGAGACCCTGCACAAGTTCATACAACACTTCACGGCCATGCGCCTCAAGATCCCCAAGGCATAGGATGAGGCCGTCATCTCGGCCTTCTCCGACGGAGTCACCGATCTCAAGATGAATGAGGAGCTCGCCATGAGTGATGAAATGAGCACTGCAGTCGAGATGTTCAACCTGGCAAACAACTGCGCCAGGGCTGAAGAAGGTTGCGTGTCACTCCTCGGACCTCAGGTGACGAAACCAAAAGAGAAGAAGATCAAGGCCAAGGAGACGAAGCGCAAGGCTCCTGCGTTGCTTGCAGCCGAGCCTGAGGCAAAGTACGGCCAAGGGGGAGAGCGTCTGTCAGGAGGGGGGGCAACGTGCATCTTCCATGGCACCAACGGCCATGATACCTCCGAGTGCCAAGAGCTCCGACTGGTCCGTGCCGAGCACTTCAGCACGCGCCCTGGACGGGGAGACAGAGGCCCCGCACGCGACGATGGTCGTAGTGGAGACCGCTGGGATGACCGGGAGCCGCGTGAGGGGAGGCATGAACAGCCTCATGAAGACCGTTGGCACGGCCAGCCTCCGAAGGACTGCTGGCGCAACCGGGCTCAGGATGACCGTTGGCGTGACGACCCTCAGGAGGGGCAACGATGCGGTTTTCCTGTGAGGCTCGCCCTCGTGAGGCTGGGCTGCTTCCGCCACCTCCGCCGCCCAGAAGGAGGGATGAATATAGGCACGATGATGGGGCTGGGGGCTTCCAGGAGGTCAGGGCGGTGGCCTCCATCCTGGGCGGCGCCCAGACCCCGACCTCGAACCGCGCCTTCAAGCAGTTCGCCCGGGAGGTGAATTCCGCTCTCTCAAAGCCTGAAGCGATGCGCCCCCTCAACTGGTCCCAGACCATCATCACCTTCGACCCAAGTGATCGGTTCAGGTGCTCGTTCATGGCTGGCAAGCTCCCCATGATGTGCACCCTGACCATTAGCAACGTCCTCGTCACCAATACCCTCATCGATAGTAGAGCGGGGCTCAACGTCCTCTCGATCCAGACCTTCGAGACGCTCTAGTTGCCATACAAACAGCTCAGGCCGACCAAGCCCTTCTCAGGAGTCACGGAAGGGTCCACCGTGCCCATCGGGCAGAGGCGCGTGCCAGTCACCTTCGGCGAGCGCAAGAACTACCACATTGAGATCATCGTCTTCGACATCGCACGCATCCACCTGCCATACAATGCGATCCTTGGGTACCCAGTTCTCGCCAAGTTCATGGCGGTGACCCACCATGGCTACAACGTCCTCAAGATGCCAGGGAGCGGCGACGTCATCACCATCACATGCAACGAGAAGGATGCCGTCTGTACACTCGAGCATGCATACTGCACCGCGGCGGCAGAACGCTCGGACGACGAAGAAGACCTCGCGAGGACACACACAAGAAGAAGAAGAATCTCCTCACCACGGAGCGCCCTGTGACTTCAGGCTCCATGCCTGGGGACGGGGTCTTGTGTCCCATTGCATAGGAAGGCGCTCTCGGCGCCGCCCTTGGGTCAGGACTGGCGGCTCCCACCGGCCAAGGGCGCTCAACCCAAGGGCGCACAACAGTGCATGTCCGCCCAACTCCCGTGAACCCATCATCAGAGCAATCCAAGAACTTTGGGAGGCCCGGGCCGTGCGAGCCGGGGACTGCCCTACATCACAAATCATAGTCGCTCTTGTTGGCACGATCGATCAGCCCCACATCTGCATCAACGCGCTCACAATCGACAAAGCCGCGGATCGAGGCCCCTTCTGGTCCGCGCGAGCTGACCATCGGTGGGTGTGCCCGGGCGTCGGCACCCTCATTCCCTTCGGGCTGGGGAACGTGGCTGCTACCTACTGGCGGCTCCAGCAGGCCATGCTCATGCCTTGCCCGCTGGGGCGTGGTGAGGAAGAGGAGGAGATGCTCGGGCCATGCGAAGGTCCCGAGCCTCGGGAGACAACGAACCCATGAGGATCGCGATCATGGAAGCAGGAGATCGAGCGCTGACGGCGCCCTCGGCACTTTAGCGGCATGGCCGCCAGGTGACTTTTTGTTGGCTGCTGCCAGGTAACTTTTCTAATCACTCTGTCCGAGGGCGCCCACAGGGCCATGCGGCCTCCAGGAGTTCAGGGCACTCCTCAGCCGCCACTTTCATTTAAGCATCCTTTAGTTGTTTCTGTCGCACCCACTTTGAACCCTAACGTTCTACCTTGCTTGCATCTTTGGGCGGTTGGGCCCCCTCTTGGGGGCTCAGGCGGAAGCTTATCCTTGCAGGCCTCATGAGGCGGCAAACAACCTGCCTCACTCCTGAAGAAGAAGAAGTCAGCGGGGTTTACCAATGACCCAAAAGGAATCAGATACCCATGCCTCGGGGGTAGGGACAATCGCGAGGCCAAAGCGTCCTCGCGACCTCCAAGATACACCCACACGGTGACACTCTCACGTAATAACGAGCCGAGGATATATACACCCGGGCCCCCCTGAGGATGCGGAGGGGACCATCCCACGCCTAGTGGCAGCCCTCCACTCAATGCTGGGAGAAGACTCAAAAGGAATCAGGCGCCTATGCCTCGGGGGTAGGGACACTTGCGAGGCCAAAGCGTCCTCGCGACCTCCCAAATACACCCCCACCATGACACTCTCACGTAATAACGAGCCGAGGCTGTATATGCCTGGGGCCCCCCAAAGACGCGGAGGGGTCCCTCCCACGGCTAGTAGCAGCCCTAGACTCCGCGATGGCGAGAAGACGAAGGCAATCAACACAGTCCACCAATGACTATGCGCACAGTTGGCCAAGAAATCAACACATACCACCAATGACTATTCGCACAACTGGCCAAGAAATCAACACAGTCCACCTATGACTACGTCCACGCCCAGTGCGGGGGACAGACAACTGGAGGTACGGAGCCGCTCTTACGTCAAGGGGGACCCCTAGGCGTTGCGACTCAAGGGCCTAACTGCGCCCGTTGCCCCTTCCCTCTTGGGCCATCGTGGAATTTGGTCAGTTCAATGACAATGGAGGTACGCACGGGGCGGGCCCTGCCGACGCAGAGCCCAGTGTGCTCAACAAGCCACTTCCCTCTTGGGCCGCCCAGGCGGTCCAACGACGGCGGAGGTACGCGCGGGGCGGGCCCTGCCGACGCAGAGTGCTGAAGGAATTCGGGGGTCTCAAACTGTTAGTTTCTTAGGAGGGACATTGGAGTCGCTCGTACGTCAAGGGGGACTCCTGAGCATCGTGACCCAGGGGCGTAACTATGCTCGTAGCACCTTGTCCCTTTGGGCCGTCCTGGTATCCGGTCAGTCCAATCGCAATGGAGGTACGCGCGGGGCGGGCCCTGCCGACGCAGAGTGCTCAAGGTGTTCTGAAGTTTCAAAATCCTAGTCGCGTTCCCCTCATGAGGGCTGCTCGCACGTCAAGGGGAACTCCTGAGCATCATGACTCAGGGGCCTAACTGTGCTCGTAGCCCCTCCCCCCTTTGGGCCATCCTGCTTTCTGGTCGGTCCAATCGCGGCGGAGGTACGCGCAGGGCGGGCCCTGCCGACGCGGAGTATCACATCAAACATGAAAGAAACGAGACGACGAAAACATTCAAGCAGTCGCCCAGTTTTTACAAGCCTTAACAAGTTCTTGAAAATGCAAATGAGTTTAACGCCTCCACGAGGCACGGTGTGCATTGCAGAGAAAAAACAGGGGTAAGGAATCAGGAGGAACCACCGGCGCCGGTCACTCCACCTTCAGGGGCGTGTCGTGGGCGTAAGTGGCGTCGCTTTACCCACCGTCGGCTTCAGCGGCGTCTGGAGATGGGGGAACTACGACGCGGGCGAACCTCTTCACCAACGCCTCCACGGGTCCCTTCACCGCTTCCGTAGCGCTGTCGCACGCCTCAGTTGGGACCGACAGGATCACGGAGTTGAAGTCAAACCCCGGCTCATGAAGATGAAGGTGACTGAAGACGCTTTTCGTAGCCTCAGAAAAGAGGTCGCGGCACTCGCTGTCCAAGATCTTGTCCACCTGGACGACGGCGTCCTCCAATGCCATGGCGAGCTCCGCTACGAGCATGGCGAAGCCATCCTCTGGGGTGGCCAGAGGCTTGTCGAACCCGTGCCGACAAAGGGTCTGGAGCGTCGTGCAAAGACTGAGCTCAACATCTGGGAAACCGACCAGCTCCATGGACTTTTCCTTCTTGACCGCGGCGAGAGCTTCTCCCTTTGCATCAAGAAGGGTCTTCTTCGAGGCGATCTCCTTCTCCTGCTCGTCCAAGTGCGCCTGCTTCACGCCCAGGCGAGTTTCCTCCTCGGACAACTCTTCTTCCCAGGTGGCGAGCTTGATCTTGCGGGATTCGAGCTCTTCCTCCCGCAGGCGAAGCTTGGCTTGCTCCTCCTAGAAGGCCTTCAGGTGAGGCTCCACCTCTTCGCAGCGTTTGGTAGCCGCCACGGCCCCATTCATTGCCTCCTCGCGAGCGGCGCAAGCGGCCTTGGCCTCCTTCTCGCCCTTCGCCATCACGACCGTAACCTTGCACACGGAAACAAAGGCCTCATTCAGGACACCCTGGACGTACACCGGGGTCCTCTATATCTCCCCCTCAGGAGCCTCTATCGCTGTCACGGGCGGCGTCGTCAGGGAGGCAGCGTCACGAGGGACAGGGGGACTGCGGAGGTTGATCGGAGATTGCGAGCATTGGCGTATCAGTGGACTGAGGGCCCTCAAGAGCCTGCCCCTCGGGCAACATCGCCGCCACGACCGCCTCAGGACGCTTGATGGGCTCGGGGGACTCGATGGCCAAGGCCTGAGAGGTCATCTCCCGAGCCTCCTCTCCTCCGTCGGCAGGCGGCAATGCGTTAATCGGATTTCGAGCTACGCAAAACCCTAAATATTCGAACCCAGGGGCGTGTACGAAGATCTCTCACGACCTAACCTCACCTAGCATGCTACTCGATGGGAACTACAAAGGACTCCCTCGATGGTGAGGGAAGCACAGAACGCAACAGTTTACCCAGGTTCGGGCCGCTGCGAAGCGTAAAACCCTACTCCTGCTTTGGTGGATTGCCTCTCGTCGGGGCTGGTGGATGAACTAGTACAATGTTCTACAGCCTCCTGAGGCTCGGTGGCCTTAGTGGTGTGAAGATGGGTTAATGAATGGTTCGGGGTCGGATCAGATCCCCTTCTACGAAGTAATCTATCCTCTATTTATAGTGGCGTCCTCCGGTCCTCTTCCCTTATTGTTTTGGCCGGAAGGGATCCCACAATGGCCAATTTCGAAGGGGGACAAGGGAACATACTTCCCATGCCCAAAGGTCGTCTTCGCGTGCAAAGTAGCTGCCAACACTGTAGGGGCTGGTTCAGGGATGACGTTTGTCCTGCCGGCAGGCGACCATGGCCTTGTTGCACCAGAATGGAAACCTTTTGAAGATGCCTTGGGAACTTGCATTCGTCCTTGCCCCCTTTGCACCAAAGGGGAAACTGCTCCGTCCTGATTTCGGCTGCTCTTCTGTGCTTCTTCTGCGTCATCTTTGACCCTTGAGGCTGGGCCTCGCCTTGGAATATTCGCCGCTCCAGAGGGGTCTTGAGGGTGTCCCTTGCGTGTCTTGATGCCGTTCCTCCTCGTGAGGCTTGGCCCCTCACGAGGGCCTTGACTTGAGTGATGCCGAGCACGTTGGTTCGGTTGATGAAGTGGGCCAGCCCTGGGCCATAGGCAGAGAGGTCTGGGTACCCCCATTCCCAGAACGCTGACAGTAGTCCCCGGGTGCAAGGCGCGCCTGGGTTGGCTTCTCGGTGAATCCTTGAGTGCGACCTGAAGCGTCGCAGGCCCTAGTTGCCTACGGGCCAGGCGGCACACGTGTTCAACAGCCACGCGGTGATGCTCTCCAAGCGTCCGGGACACGCCAGGCCCCGGTGGCACGATCTCCAAGAACCACGCAGGCCAAAATTGTTCTCATTGAATTGCATCGGTGTGGCGTGACCTCACACAACGACCCTCGTGGACGTGACCGCTCGGCGGATAGGTGAAGCGCCGTGGGCCAACATTGTTCTCATTGAATTGCATCGTTGACCACCTCATGGCGCCCGAGAGGCGCGCGACACTTGCGCTCCACGACGGTTAGTGGCCGTGGTTCGTCTATAAATATGCTCCACCCCTGGCAAGGGAGAGGCACCGCAACCTTGAGCTCCTTCTCTGCTTCTTATGCTTCACCACGAAAAACCTCTTCTCCCCTTCGCTCCGAGTCTTCATGGCATCTCCCGGAGTTGATCCTTGCCGGGGGAAGCGCGCGGCACCATCCATGCTATCAGCATTCTAGGAATGGGGGTACCCAGACCTGCCTGCCTGCGGCCGAGGGCTGGCCCACTTCATCAACACAAGATCGACTGGAACGACACCACCCGGGACAAGTCCCTCGCAAGGCTAGCCCACGGGAGTCAAGGGTGATGCCAGGGAAGGGCATGCGAGCAGTAGATGGCAGGACATGACAATTTCCCCTTTAGTTTAAAGGAGGTGGGAGCGTACCAGGGCTCCAAAGGCATCTCCCAAAGGTTTCTCTTCCGGTGCAATAAGACCATGGTCGCCCGCTGGTAGGACGAGCGTCATCCCTGCACCCACCTCTACGGAGCTGGCAAATTCTTTGCAGGGGAAGACCACTTTTGACAAGGGAGGCATGTTCCCTTGTCCCCCACCTAAATTGGCTGTTGTGGGATCCTTTCCCGCCAACGATAAGGGAAGAGGACCCATGCCTCCACTATAAATAGAGAGAGTAGGATACTTGATAAAGGGGGTTCATTGAGACCAGAGACCGACGAAGGAGAGTTCATTCCAACCGTAGGCAACACACCTAGCGAGTTGGCCTCCAGAGGCTCGAGACCTCTGTACTAGTTGATTCACCAACCTCCACGAGAGGCAATCCACCAAAAGCAGCCGTATGGTTTTATGCTTCGCAACAGCCCGAACCTGGGTAAACTGTTGTGTTCTGTGTTCCCCTCATCATCGAGTGAGTCCTTCGCCGTTTTCATCGAGTAGCGGGCTAGGTAAGGCCGAGCCGGGAGAAATTACCATACACGCCCGTGTGTTCGAATACTTAGGGTTTTTTGGAGCCCGAAATCCGACATTTGGTGCGCCAGATAGGGAGCGTGTGAAGGTATTCTCCTAGCTTCCTCCTTCCCACTCGACTGCACCGATGGCTGGCGACCAATCAACTTCTCCGAGCCTCGTCAAGCTGGTCTTCGATCGCCACATCACAGCGGCTGGAAGCTCGCATGCCGGCGCCGCGGTACCAGGCGGCTCGTACCAGGACATCAACATTGTCTCCACCGTGGCGGCCACCTGTGCCACCCAGGCTCATGGTGGTTGGGCGGCGGCCCACGCACCCGTGGCGCACCCCATCAACTTGGGAGACCTCAGCGCACACGACGCGTTGCGGATGGCAAGAGAGATGTTCTGCCAATGACCGACACCAGGGGGCTTTGATGCTTGGAAGGACCACATCATGGAGTTGATCGCCATCGCCCAGAAGACCATCCAACCCGGTGTACCCTCAAGGCCAGAGGCGTCGGGCGCCAGGGGCTCGCACCGCGTGCTGGTCCCCAGGCCTGCAAGCTTCAGGGCCCTACCCGCTCTGGGCGGGGCCGAGAGAGACGCGCTTCGCGCTGCCCTCCACCTTCTCCAGACCCCGGCGACTGGCCCCGAGGCTTCCATGCCGACAACCACCAGGGATGCGAGGAGAACGGTGGGATGACTCACGCACACGCTGTCACGCATCACCAAGACCAAGTCAGCCCTCAACAGCCCGGGGCGGCTAGACAGGAGTGCTCCGTCTCGCACAACCAGCAGAGGGCGGAGGCGATGGCGCGAACGGACTACGATAGTGGAGACATGAAAGGACATCAAGGAGGGAGTCAGCACCAGGCGACGCCAGGACCAGCCAATGACAACAACAAGAACATGCGACTTCGTGCGGAGGCCTTTCGCACGAAGAACTCCGAGCAATATGGTCAGGAGACCCCCTCCTCCACCAAGGGGGACCGCCACCGTCGCACTGCTGACCAGCAGAGGGGATGGTCGAGCGCCTATATGGAGCCGTACGTGCCGGAGCATGCGGCACTACCCGACCCACCTGACGATGAAGTGCTTGAGGCGTCCCCCCAGGCGCCTATCCTCCTCAGGACTGAGGAACGTTTTGGGGGCCCTCCTTGAGCCAGGCCCAAGAGGCGCGGGCAGGGAGGCGCCCTCAAGCCACGGGGCGCGGTGCCATCCGCCTTCCCCGCAGAAGAACTACGTAAGGCCAAACCCACGGGCCTCAGGAGGATGAGTCGAATGCCGCGACGAGACGCAAGTGGCATGGATCACCCGCGACGACCATGATGCAGGCGTGGGCATCGGGGGCCAGGCCTTGCGAGGCGCTCCTTAGGCACATCGGGACTATTCTAGGTAATTTTTTGGATTTACTGCCTTAAGAAGTGTCTGCTGACAGCAGGGACTTCAACTATTTGGGGCATACTTCTGCATGACATACCGTTTTTGCCATCCTTTACAATTTCCATTGCATCCTCTTGGGGATCTGACACACTTCCTTGCTTGCATCTTTTGGCGATCCGACTTCCTCGCTCGAGGGCACCGGCCGGTATGCATCACCCCAACGCGGGGATTGGGGGAGCCCCACGGCTCCTCAGGACCACAATCGACAGGATAAAATCAGAGTTGCTTGAGCGTCAAGGGGGGCCCCGGAGCATGGCGCTTCAGGAGCCTTACCGGTCACAAGGCCACCTGACGCTCTTGATATCGTCCTTGATGGTCCGGTCATTATCAGGGGTGGCAGGGCCTGACCCGTAGCTGAGATCGTTTATTCGGTCGCAAGCAGCGACAGTCAGGAAATGTGCAGGACTGGGTCCTAGTGATGCACAATCGCTTGAACGTGAAAAGGGGGATCCGGAGCATGGCGCTTTAGGGGCCTTACCGGTCGCAAGGCCACCTGCTGCCGTTGATAGCGTCCTTGGTGATCCGGTTATTATCGGGGGAGGCAGGGCCTGATCCCGTGGCTACATCCGTTCACTCGGTCCCACGCAACGGTGGTCGGGAAATGTGCGGGACTAGATCCTAGAGACGTAGAGCCGCTCGAATGTTAGAGGGGGGCTCCTGAGCATCGCCTCAGGAACCTTACCGGTCACAAGGCCACTTGCCGCCCTTGACAGCGTCCTTGGTGATCCGGTCGTTGTCAGGGGAGGCAGGGCCCGACCCCGTAGCTACATCCGTTCACTCGGTCCCACGCACCGGCGGTCGAGAAATGTGCGGGACTGGGACCTGTCAATGTAGAGTCATAGAAAAGCCCTTAATTGGCCTCCCGGGAAGGAGCACGCAAGACCTGCATCAACCCGTCGCACCTCTGCATCATCCTTTAATCCTTCCTGAACCTACTTCATCCCATGACACTCTCACGTAATAACGAGCCAAGTCTGTATACGCCCAGGAATCCCGGAGGACGCGGAAGGGGTCCACCCCACGCCTAGTGGAAGACCTATGCTCCGCGCTGGGTACAACACAGTCCACCAATGACTCCCGAAGCTTAGGCCCCAATGCTCGCGAGTCCAAAGCATCCTAGCGACCTCCCATATACACACTCAGCATGACACTCTCACGTAATAACAAGACGAGGTTGTATATGCCCAGGGCCTCTCGAGGATGCGGAAGGGGTCCATCCCATGCCTAGTGGCAGCCCTATGCTCCACGTTGGGGAGAAGATGAAGGCAATCAACATGGTCCGCCAATGACCATGCACGCAGCTCGCAAGCAAAGCCATATAGTCCGCCAATGACTATGCTAGCTTTAATGCCGAACGCGGTGCTTGCTGGCCTTTTCTTGGATTCGAACTATCTTCTGCTGAGTTTGAACTCGCCGATTTCAAAAGTTGGTTTTTCCAGTCTCAATTCCCGACATTTGAAAAATAAAAAGGGGGGGGGGACTTTCTCTAGCGTTTCCTATTTCACTCGCTTCGAAACCTCTCGTCCGTAGGACGTGTTTGGAGACAACCACTTCGCGCCGCCCCTAGGAGTCAAGGAGCCTGGAAGCAAGGACTTGTCACCCCAGGGGCAATGTTTTCTCAGTAGTCAACCCCCCTCGGGGGTCCGGACCGAAACTTGATAACACCAAAAAGAGTCTTGGGAGGCCTCAGGGCTCCGTGGGGCGATGAACAAAGGGACGAAGTGCGGAATCGCCCGGGCACCAGAAAGGGGGTTCCTGGGCGCGCCTCAGGAGCCTTACCGGCCGTTGGGGCCGGGGACTGATGACGCAGAGCAGCTTGAGTGTCAAGGGGGGGGTCCTAAGCAGTGCGCCTCAGGAGCCTTACTGGTCGCAAAGCCACTTGTCCCCTTGGGCGCGGGGCTTTTCCCCATGAGGAGCAGCCTTGGTAACGGGTTGTGCCTCACGACGGCAGGGAAATGTGCGGGACCAGGACGTGTACACATAGAGTGCCAAAACGATCTTCACCTCGTCCGACTTATGAAACATGAACTGCGAAGGAGGAACTACGCAAGGGACCGACACGAACCCACGAGCTAAGTGCCTCGCAGGCCCCAACCAGACCCTCTCGCTTTACGAAAAACTAACATTGAATTAAAAACATGCGAACTAACAAAGGGATGCAGGGCCTAAGGATTGGATGGCAGCAAGGAGCGAGTCCAACGACCAAGCACGTAGCGGCACGAGAGGTGCCTCGGGAGGGCAGGACTTCCAGAAGGTCACACTTCCCATTCGTCCCAAGCCACGACACGTGCAATGACGGGCCCTAAGATTTGCAGCTCGGCCGCAACGACCACCAACATGCAAGCCATCAGCTTAGGAGCAAAAAGCAAAGAGGAGAACAGCAAAGGTAATAACGGCAAAACCTTAACACCCAGCACGGCAAAGTTCTTGATCCACTATTATATGAGCAGGCAAACAGAAGCTTGAGGCACTAAGGTGAGGCGCTGCCGACGTCACCAATGGCGCTAGCTGGCCCAGCGTCGGGACCACCCTCCTCGCTCGAGGTGGGCACCTGGATGTACGGCCCCACCAAGGCATCCACATGCGGGTGGACCTCATCCTGGAGAAGACGGTGGGACTCAACACGCGTCGGTTCGACAATGTGCCGGAGGTCGAGCTCCGGAGCAAGGCGGCGCAAGTTGGAGAAGACGAGCGTCAGGCAAGGCCCAGAAGCTCACACGCGCTGGAAGCGTTGTCCTCCTCCGCGCAGTGGATGCCAGCCTTCAGCGCCTCCACGAACTCATGGAAGAAGATGAGGTAGCCATCGTCGTTCCTCACACTAGGCAGCACCGGGGCCTCCCCCGCAAACCGGCGCGTCACGGCGGTCGCCCGGTCGGCGATATCCGCGAACTGTAAGGTGCGCTGGGACACCATCAGCCGGGTGTACGACGCCTTGTGCTGAGCGGCTTGCATGGTGTCTGCCGCCTCCCGGACTTGCTGCTGCAACGACGTTAGCTCCGCCTTGGCCTCCGTCTCGCCTTGGCGGGCGGCACGGAGGGCTTCCTGGGCGCTCTCAAGCCGGTCCTGAAGCTCCTCCACCTCCTCTTGGAGCTCACCAAACTTTGGCTTCTTGGAGGAGGGTGCGCTGGAGAAGAAGGAAGATCAACCCCAGGACAACAGAAGAAGCAACTAGCAAAGGAGACGCAATGAAGGAATTACTCATCACCCATAGCCGAGCGGTGGCGGACGTGTAGAGGCCCTGAGGGCCCTCCGTCGCTACCCCCGGGGGCAGACGAAGGTGCAGAAGGCACCGCACGCTTCCCCTGGCCAAAACCATCTCTGGGGACGCCATGAAGACGAAGGACAAAGGAGAGAAGAGGTTTTCTCGCGGCAGACGGATGAAGCAGGGGAGAAGCTCGAGGTTGCGGTGCACCCCCGAAAGGGCTGGGCGAATTTATAGTGGAGCCCTAGCCACCAACCGTCGCGGGGGCGTAGGCATCGCATGCCCCTTGAGGGTCGTGAGGTGGGCCCACGGAAGCGCTACCGCCCACGTCGCCTCACCTGTCCACCGATCGGTCACCTTTGCGAGGTTCGTTAGGTATGGTCAGGCCACACCCATGCCATTCAATGCAACATGATGGCCTGCGCAACTCTTGGGGATCGCACCGTCGTGGCCTGGCACCACCCGGGCGCCTGGAGGAGCGAGAGCGTTGCCGCACACCTACGGGACACGTGGGCTGCCTGACCCGCAGGCAAATGGGGCCCGCGATGCTTCAAGCCGCCTTCAAGGCTTCGCCGAGAAGCCAACCCAGGCGCGCCTTGGGCCCGGTGGCTACTATCGGTGTTCTGGGAATGGGGGTACCCAGAGCTGCCTGCCAGCGGCAAAGGGCTGGCCCACTTTATCAACACAAGATCGACTAGAACGACACCACTCGGGACAAGGACCTCACGAGGGGCCAAGCCTCGCGAGGAAGAGCGACATCAAGACCCGTAGGGGCCCTCCTCAGGACCCCTCCAGAGTAGCGGATAATTTGAGGCAAGGCTGGCCCTCGAGAGTCAAGGGTGACACCAGGGAAGGGAAGGTAAGCAGTAGATGGCAGGACATGACAGTTTCCCCTTTATTGCAACGACAACTCTTCTTCCAAGGTGGCGAGCTTGATCTTGCGGGATTCGAGCTCTTCCTCCCGCAGGCGAAGCTTGGCTTGCTCCTCCTAGAAGGCCTTTAGGTGAGGCTCCACCTCTTCGCAGCGTTTGGTAGTCGCCACAGCCCCATTCATTGCCTCCTCGCGAGCGGCGCAAGCGGCCTTGGCCTCCTTCTCGCCCTTCGCCATCACGACCGTAACCTTGCACACGGAAACAAAGGCCTCATTCAGGACACCCTGGACGTACACCGGGGTCCTCTATATCTCCCCCTCAGGAGCCTCTATCGCTGTCACGGGCGGCGTTGTCAGGGAGGCAGCGTCACGAGGGACAGGGGGACTGCGGAGGTTGATCGGAGATTGCGAGCATTGGCGCATCAGTGGACTGATGGCCCTCAAGAGCCTGCCCCTCGGGCAACATCGCCGCCATGACCGCCTCAGGACGCTTGATGGGCTCGGTGGACTCGATGGCCAAGGCCTAAGAGGTTATCTCCCGAGCCTCCTCTCCTCCGTCGGCAGGCGGCAATGCGTTAATCGGATTTCGAGCTACGCAAAACCCTAAATATTCGAACCCAGGGGCGTGTACGAAGATCTCTCACGACCTAACCTCACCTAGCATGCTACTCGATGGGAACTACAAAGGACTCCCTCGATGGTGAGGGAAGCACAGAACGCAACATTTTACCCAGGTTCGGGCCGCTGCGAAGCGTAAAACCCTACTCCTGCTTTGGTGGATTGCCTTTCGTCGGGGCTGGTGGATGAACTAGTACAATGTTCTACAGCCTCCTGAGGCTCGGTGGCCTTTGCGGTGTGAAGATGGGTTAATGAATGGTTCGGGGTCGGATCAGATCCCCTTCTACGAAGTAATCTATCCTCTATTTATAGTGGCGTCCTCCGGTCCTCTTCCCTTATTGTTTTGGCGGGAAGGGATCCCACAATGGCCAATTTCCAAGGGGGACAAGGGAACATACTTCCCATGCCCAAAGGTGGTCTTCGCGTGCAAAGTAGCTGCCAACACTGTAGGGGCTGGTTCAGGGATGACGTTTGTCCTGCCGGCGGGCGACCATGGCATTGTTGCACCAGAATGGAAACCTTTTGAAGATGCCTTGGGAACTTGCATTCGTCCTTGCCCCCTTTGCACCAAAGGGGAAACTGCTCCGTCCTGATTTCGGCTGCTCTTCTGTGCTTCTTCTACGTCATCTTTGACTCCTGAGGCTGGGCCTCGCCTTGGAATATTCGCCGCTCCGGAGGGGTCTTGAGGGGGTCCCTTGCGTGTCTTGATGCCGTTCCTCCTCGTGAGGCTTGGCCCCTCACGAGGGCCTTGACTTGAGTGATGCCGGGCACGTTGGTTCGCTTGATGAAGTGGGCCAGCCCCGGGCCGTAGGCAGGGAGGTCTGGGTACCCCCATTCCCAGAACGCCGACAGTAGTCCCCGGGTGCAAGGCGCGCCTGGGTTGGCTTCTCGGTGAATCCTTGAGTGCGACCCGAAGCGTCGCAGGCCCTAGTTGCCTACGGGCCAGGCGGCACACGTGTTCAACAGCCACGCGGTGATGCTCTCCAAGCGTCCGGGACACGCCAGGCCCCGATGGCACGATCTCCAAGAACCACGTAGGTCAAAATTGTTCTCATTGAATTGCATCGGTGTGGCGTGACCTCACACAACGGCCCTCATGGACGTGACCGCTCGGCTGATAGGTGAAGCGCCGTGGGCCAACATTGTTCTCATTGAATTACATCGTTGACCACCTCATGGCGCCCGAGAGGCGCGCGACGCTTGCGCTCCACGACGGTTAGTGGCCGTGGTTCGTCTATAAATTTGCTCCACCCCTGGCAAGGGAGAGGCACCGCAACCTTGAGCTCCTTCTCTGCTTCTTATGCTTCACCACGAAAAACCTCTTCTCCCCTTCGCTCCGAGTCTTCATGGCATCTGCCGGAGTTGATCCTTGCCGGGGAAGCGCGCGGCACCATCCATGCTATCAGCATTCTAGGAATGGGGGTACCCAGACCTGCCTGCCTGCGGCCGAGGGCTGGCCCACTTCATCAACACAAGATCGACTGGAACGACACCACCCGGGACAAGTCCCTCGCAAGGCTAGCCCACGGGAGTCAAGGGTGATGCCAGGGAAGGGCATGCGAGCAGTAGATGGCAGGACATGACAATTTCCCCTTTAGTTTAAAGGAGGTGGGAGCGTACCAGGGCTCCAAAGGCATCTCCCAAAGGTTTCCCTTCCGGTGCAATAAGACCATGGTCGCCCGCTGGTAGGACGAGCGTCATCCCTGCACCCACCTCTACGGAGCTGGCAAATTCTTTGCAGGGGAAGACCACTTTTGACAAGGGAGGCATGTTCCCTTGTCCCCCACCTAAATTGGCTGTTGTGGGATCCTTTCCCGCCAACGATAAGGGAAGAGGACCCATGCCTCCACTATAAATAGAGAGAGTAGGATACTTGATAAAGGGGGTTCATTGAGACCAGAGACCGACGAAGGAGAGTTCATTCCAACCGTAGGCAACACACCTAGCGAGTTGGCCTCCAGAGGCTCGAGACCTCTGTACTAGTTGATTCACCAACCTCCACGAGAGGCAATCCACCAAAAGCAGCCGTAGGGTTTTATGCTTCGCAACAGCCCGAACCTGGGTAAACTGTTGTGTTCTGTGTTCCCCTCATCATCGAGTTAGTCCTTCGCTGTTTTCATCGAGTAGCGGGCTAGGTAAGGCCGAGCCGGGAGAAATTACCATACACGCCCGTGTGTTCGAATACTTAGGGTTTTTTGGAGCCCGAAATCCGACATTTGGCGCGCCAGATAGGGAGCGTGTGAAGGTATTCTCCTAGCTTCCTCCTTCCCACTCGACTGCACCGATGGCTGGCGACCAATCAACTTCTCCAAGCCTCGTCAAGCTGGTCTTCGATCGCCACATCACAGCGGCTGGAAGCTCGCATGCCGGCGCTGCGGTACCAGGTGGCTCGTACCAGGTCATCAACATTGTCTCCACCGTGGCGGCCACCTGTGCCACCCAGGCGCATGGTGGCTGGGCGGCGGCCCATGCACCCGTGGCGCACCCCATCAACTTGGGAGACCTCACCGCACACGACGCGTTGCGGATGGCAAGAGAGATGTTCTGCCAATGACCGACACCAGGGGGCTTTGATGCTTGGAAGGACCACATCATGGAGTTGATCGCCATCGCCCAGAAGACCATCCAACCCGGTGTATCCTCAAGGCTAGAGGCGTCGGGCGCCAGGGGCTCGCACCGCGTGCTGGTCCCCAGGCCTGCAAGCTTCAGGGCCCTACCCGCTCTGGGCGGGGCCGAGAGAGACGCGCTTCGCGCTGCCCTCCACCTTCTCCAGACCCCGGCGACTGGCCCCGAGGCTTCCACACCGACAACCACCAGGGATGCGAGGAGAACGGTGGGATGACTCACGCACACGCTGTCGCGCATCACCAAGACCAAGTCAGCCCTCAACAGCCCGGGGCGGCTAGCCAGGAGCGCTCCGTCTGGCACAACGAGCACAGGGCGGAGGCGATGGCGCGAACGGACTACGATATTGGAGACATGAAAGGACACCAAGGAGGGAGTCAGCACAGGCGACGCCAGGACCAGCCAGTGACAACAACAAGAACATGCAACTTCGTGCGGAGGCCTTTCGCACGAAGAACTCCGAGCAATGCGGTCAGGAGACCCCCTCCTCCACCAAGGGGGACCGCCACCGTCGCACTGCTGACCAGCAGAGGGGATGGTCGAGCGCCTATATGGAGCCGTACGTGCCGGAGCATGCGGCACTACCCGACCCACCTGACGATGAAGTGCTTGAGGCGTCCCCCCAGGCGCCTATCCTCCTCAGGACTGAGGAACGTTTTGGGGGCCCTCCTTGAGCCAGGCCCAAGAGGCGCGGGCAGGGAGGCGCCCTCAAGCCACGGGGCGCAGTGCCATCCGCCTTCCCCGCAGAAGAACTACGTAAGGCCAAACCCACGGGCCTCAGGAGGATGAGTCGAATGCCGCGACGAGACGCAAGTGGCATGGATCACCCGCGACGACCATGATGCAGGCGTGGGCATCGGGGGCCAGGCCTTGCGAGGCGCTCCTTAGGCACATCGGGACTATTCTAGGTAATTTTTTGGATTTACTGCCTTAAGAAGTGTCTGCTGACAGCAGGGACTTCAACTATTTGGGGCATACTTCTGCATGACATACCGTTTTTGCCATCCTTTACAATTTCCATTGCATCCTCTTGGGGATCTGACACACTTCCTTGCTTGCATCTTTTGGCGATCCGACTTCCTCGCTCGAGGGCACCGGCCGGTATGCATCACCCCAACGCGGGGATTGGGGGAGCCCCACGGCTCCTCAGGACCACAATCGACAGGATAAAATCAGAGTTGCTTGAGCGTCAAGGGGGGCCCCGGAGCATGGCGCTTCAGGAGCCTTACCGGTCACAAGGCCACCTGACGCTCTTGATATCGTCCTTGATGGTCCGGTCATTATCAGGGGTGGCAGGGCCTGACCCGTAGCTGAGATCGTTTATTCGGTCGCAAGCAGCGACAGTCAGGAAATGTGCAGGACTGGGTCCTAGTGATGCACAACCGCTTGAACGTGAAAAGGGGGATCCGGAGCATGGCTCTTTAGGGGCCTTACCGGTCGCAAGGCCACCTGCTGCCGTCGATAGCGTCCTTGGTGATCCGGTTATTATCGGGGGAGGCAGGGCCTGATCCCGTGGCTACATCCGTTCACTCGGTCCCACGCAACGGTGGTCGGGAAATGTGCGGGACTAGATCCTAGAGACGTAGAGCCGCTCGAATGTTAGAGGGGGGCTCCTGAGCATCGCCTCAGGAACCTTACCGGTCACAAGGCCACTTGCCGCCCTTGACAGCGTCCTTGGTGATCCGGTCGTTGTCAGGGGAGGCAGGGCCCGACCCCGTAGCTACATCCGTTCACTCGGTCCCACGCACCGGCGGTCGAGAAATGTGCGGGACTGGGACCTGTCAATGTAGAGTCATAGAAAAGCCCTTAATTGGCCTCCCGGGAAGGAGCACGCAAGACCTGCATCAACCCGTCGCACCTCTGCATCATCCTTTAATCCTTCCTGAACCTACTTCATCCCATGACACTCTCACGTAATAACGAGCCAAGTCTGTAAACGCCCAGGAATCCCGGAGGACGTGGAAGGGATCCACCCCACGCCTAGTGGTGGACCTATGCTCCACGCTGGGTACAACACAGTCCACCAATGACTCCTGAAGCTCAGGCCCCAATGCTCGCGAGTCCAAAGCATCCTAGTGACCTCCCATATACACCCTCAGCATGACACTCTCACGTAATAACAAGACGCGGTTGTATATGCCCAGGGCCCCTCGAGGATGCGGAAGGGGTCCATCCCATGCCTAATGGCAGCCCTATGCTCCACGTTGGGGAGAAGATGAAGGCAATCAGCATGGTCCGCCAATGACCATGCACGCAGCTGGCACGCAAAGCCATATAGTTCGCCAATGACTATGCTAGCTTTAATGCCGGACGCGGTGCTTGCTGGCCTTTTCTTGGATTCGAACTATCTTCTGCTGAGTTTGAACTGGCCGATTTCAAAAGTTGGTTTTTCCAGTCTCAATGCCCGACATTTGAAAAATAAAGGGGGGGGGACTTTCTCTGGCGTTTCCTATTTCACTCGCTTCGAAACCTCTCGTCCGTAGGACCTGTGTGGAGACAACCACTTCGCGCCGCCCCTAGGAGTCAAGGAGCCTGGAAGCAAGGACTTGTCACCCCAGGGGCAATGTTTTCTCAGTAGTCAACCCCCCTCGGGGGTCCGGACCGAAACTTGATAACACCAAAAAGAGTCTTGGGAGGCCTCAGGGCTCCGTGGGGCGATGACCAAAGGGACGAAGTGCGGAATCGCCCGGGCACCAGAAAGGGGGTTCCTGGGCGCGCCTCAGGAGCCTTACCGGCCGTTGGGGCCGGGGCCTGATGACGCAGAGCAGCTTGAGTGACAAGGGGGGGTCCTCAGCAGTGCGCCTCAGGAGCCTTACTGGTCGCAAAGCCACTTGTCCCCTAGGGCGCGGGGCTTTTCCCCATGAGGAGCAGCCTTGGTAATGGGTTGTGCCTCACGACGGCAGGGAAATGTGCGGGACCAGGACGTGTACACATAGAGTGCCAAAACGATCTTCACCTCCTCCGACTTATGAAACATGAACTGCAAAGGAGGAACTACGCAAGGGACCGACACGAACCCACGAGCTAAGTGCCTCGCAGGCCCCAACCAGACCCTCTCGCTTTACGAAAAACTAACATTGAATTAAAAACATGCGAACTAACGAAGGGATGCAGGGCCTAAGGATTGGACGGCAGCAAGGAGCGAGTCCAACGACCAAGCACGTAGCGGCACGAGAGGTGCCTCGGGAGGGCAGGACTTCCAGAAGGTCACACTTCCCATTCGTCCCAAGCCACGACACGTGCAGTGACGGGCCCTAAGATTTGCAGCCCGGCTGCAACGACCACCAACATGCAAGCCATCAGCTTAGGAGCAAAAAGCAAAGAGGAGAACAACAAAGGTAATAACGGCAAAACCTTAACACCCAGCACGGCAGAGTTCTTGATCCACTATTAAATGAGCAGGCAAACAGAAGCTTGAGGCACTAAGGTGAGGCGCTGCCGACGTCACCAATAGCGCTAGCTGGCCCAGCGTCAGGACCACCCTCCTCGCTCGAGGTGGGCACCTGGATGTACGGCCCCACCAAGGCATCCACATGCGGGTGGACCTCATCCTGGAGAAGACGGTGGGACTCAACACGCGTCGGTTCGACAATGTGCCGGAGGTCGAGCTCCGGAGCAAGGCGGCGCAAGTTGGAGAAGACGAGCGTCAGGCAAGGCCCAGAAGCTCACACGCGCTCGAAGCGTTGTCCTCCTCCGCGCAGTGGATGCCAGCCTTCAGCGCCTCCACGAACTCATGGAAGAAGATGAGGTAGCCATCATCGTTCCTCACACTAGGCAGCACCGGGGCCTCCCCCGCAAACCGGCGCGTCACGGCGGTCGCCCGGTCGGCGATATCCGCGAACTGTAAGGTGCGCTGGGACACCATCAGCCGGGTGTACGACGCCTTGTGCTGAGCGGCTTGCATGGTGTCTGCCGCCTCCCGGACCTGCTGCTGCAACGACGTTAGCTCCACCTTGGCCTCCGTCTCGCCTTGGCGGGCGGCACGGAGGGCTTCCTGGGCGCTCTCAAGCCGGTCCTGAAGCTCCTCCACCTCCTCTTGGAGCTCACCAAACTTTGGCTTCTTGGAGGAGGGTGCGCTGGAGAAGAAGGAAGATCAACCCCAGGACAACAGAAGAAGCAACTAGCAAAGGATACGCAATGAAGGAATTACTCATCACCCATAGCCGAGCGGTGGCGGACGCGTAGAGGCCCTGAGGGCCCTCCGTCGCTACCCCCGGGGGCAGACGAAGGTGCAGAAGGCACCGCACGCTTCCCCTGGCCAGAACCATCTCTGGGGACGCCATGAAGACGAAGGACAAAGGAGAGAAGAGGTTTTCTCGCGGCAGACGGATGAAGCAGGGGAGAAGCTCGAGGTTGTGGTGCACCCCCGAAAGGGCTGGGCGAATTTATAGTGGAGCCCTAGCCACCAACCGTCGCGGGGGCGTGGGCATCGCATGCCCCATGAGGTTCGTGAGGTGGGCCCACGGAAGCGCTACCGCCCACGTCGCCTCACCTGTCCACCGATCGGTCACCTTTGCGAGGTTCGTTAGGTATGGTCAGGCCACACCCATGCCATTCAATGCAACATGATGGCCTGCGCAACTCTTGGGGATCGCACCGTCGTGGCCTGGCACCACCCGGGTGCCTTGAGGAGCGAGAGCGTTGCCGCACACCTACGGGACACGTGGGCTGCGTGACCCACAGGAAAATGGGGCCCGCGATGCTTCAAGCCGCCTTCAAGGCTTCGCCGAGAAGCCAACACAGGCGCGCCTTGGGCCCGGTGGCTACTGTCGGTGTTCTGGGAATGGGGGTACCCAGAGCTGCCTGCCTGCGGCAAAGGGCTGGCCCACTTTATCAACAGAAGATCGACTAGAACGACACCACTCGGGACAAGGACCTCACGAGGGGCCAAGCCTCGCGAGGAAGAGCGACATCAAGACCCGTAGGGGACCTCCTCAGGACCCCTCCAGAGTGGCAGATAATTTGAGGCAAGGCTGGCCCTCGACAGTCAAGGGTGACACCAGGGAAGGGAAGGTAAGCAGTAGATGGCAGGACATGACAGTTTCCCCTTTATTGCAAAGGAGGTGTGAGCGTACCAGGGGTCCAAAGGCATCTCCCAAAGGTTTCCCTTCCGGTGCAACAAGACCACGGTCGCCCGCCGGCAGGAGGAGCGTCATCCCTACGCCCACCTCTACGGCGCTGGCACCTAGTTTGTAGGTGAAGACCAATTTTGACAAGAGAATCATGTTCCCTTGTCCCCCACGAAAATTGGCCATTGTGGGATCCCTTCCCGCCAACGGTAAGGGAAGAGGGCCCGGGCATCCACTATAAATAGAGAGAGTAGGATACTTGAGAAAGGGGGTTCACTGAGGCCAGAGACCGAATAAGGAGAGTTCATTCCAACCGTAGGCAACACACCTAGCCACTTGGCCTCTGGAGGCTCGACAGCTCCGTACTAGTTCATTCACCAACCTCCACGAGTGGCAATCCACCAAAAGCAGGAGTAGAGTTTTACGCTTCGCAGCGGCCCGAACCTGGGTAAACTGTTGTGTTCTGCGTTCCCCTCAACATCGAGTGAGTCCTTTGCCGTTTTTATCGAGTAGCGGGTTAGGTAAGGTCGAGTCGGGAGAAATCGCCGTACACGCCCTTGTGTTCGAATCTTTAGGGTTTTACGGAGCCCGAAATCCAACACACTCCTTCGTCCGTCCCCGAGGGCAGCGACGAAGGGCACTCCGAGTCGCCGCGCGTCCGCCATCGTTGGGGTCTGAGCGACGAGTAAGTCCCTCGTCCGCATCTCCTTTCCTGGTCGGCTCATCTTCTGCTTGTTGGTTGATCTTTCCTTTACTCTAGAGCTCCCTCAGCCAAGAAGCTCAAATTAGGCGAGCTTCAGGAGGAGGTGGAGGGGCTGCGGGCTCAGCTTGCGAGTGCCGAGGCCGCTATCGAGGGCGAAGTGGAGGCCAAGTCCGAGTTGACTCGCGACAGAAGCAAGTCCAGGAGGCGACCGACGCCATCTTGGCCACCAAGGACGAGGCATCGTTCGCCCGGATGACAGCGTCCCAGCGGGCTAAGCAGTTCGCGGGCACCGCCGGCCGGGTGGTTGATGCGACGCATTGGTTTGCCGGGGAGGCCCCAACGCTGCCAAACGTGAGGAGCGACGGGGGCTACCTCGCCTTCTTCGAGAAGGTGGTGGAGGCGCTGGAGGCCGGCATCTCCCGTGTGGTGGAGGAGAGCGCATCCGACGCGTGTGAGCTTCTGGGCCTTGCCTCGATGCTTGTCTTCTCCAACCTATGCTGCCTTGTCCCGGAGCTAGATCTCCACCGCGTTGTCGAGACGGTGCCCGTTGAGCCCCGACGCCTTCTCCGGGACGAAGTTCGCCCTGGTGGATCGATATGTCCGGGTGCCTGTCTCTAGCGAGGAGGAGGCCTCCGACACCGAGCCCACTGGCTCCAAGGGCAGCGTCGGCGGCCTTTCCCCCTAGGTGTCTCCCAGCTTCCGTTTCCTTCCCGTGTAACGTCAGACCATGAACTCTGCCCTATTGAGCATTAAAATTTTGTTTGATACCTTCATCATTTTCCTTTTTCCCTTTCGTAGGTTGATTGCTCGCTTGCCGGTAGTCGCTGCAGCTCGGCTTCCTTGTATAGGGTTCGTCACTTCCCCATCCCTCGCTCGGGAGTAACGGCGGCCGGGGCCCTCAGGAGGTCCCGTCCTCCCGAGGTACCGCCCGTGTCGCAGCACACTTGGTCGATGACCTCCTTCCTCGCCGCGGCTGAATCCTTAGGCTCTGCATCTGTTCGTTAGTACGCTTATTTTTAATTCATTGTTACTGCGAAGTGAAACCAGATGGTGTCGGTTTGGGCCTACGAGGTACTTAGCTCGTGGGTTTGTGCCGGCCTCTTGCGTATCTCCTCCTGAGTAGCTCCTGTGTTGTAGGTGGGACGGGGTGAAGACCCTTTTGGCACTCTATTTCTGCAGGTCCCGGTCCCGCACATTTCCCTGCTCTCGTAAGGCGCAACCCATTACCATGCTTATAAATCACGGGGCAAAGCCTCGGTGCCCTAGGTGCCGACGTGGTCGACACCTAGGTGGCCGAGTGGCCTTGCGACCAATAAGGCTCCTGAGGAGTTATGCTCAGGAGCCCCCCTTGACACTCAAGCCGCTCTACATTGACAGGCCCCAGTCCCGCACATTTCCCTGCTCCCGTAAGGCGCAACCCGTTACCATGGTTCGCACTTCACAGGGTGGGACCCGCCACTCCTGACACCGACCGGAGCTCCTGGACGGCGCCAACAGTGGCGAGTGGCATTATCACCGGTAATGCTCCTGAGGCGGTGCCCAAGAGCCCCCCTTTTGGCGCTCGAGCGATTCCGCACTCCATTCCTTTGGTCATCTCCCCAGGGGACCCTGAGGCCTCCCGAGACTCTTTGTGGTGGTATCAAGTTTTGGTCCGGACACCCGAGCGGGGGTTGACTACTAAAAAGTGTTCACCCCTGGGGAGGCAAGTCCTTGCTTTCGTGCTCCTTGACTCCTAGGGGCGGTGTGGAGCGTTCATCTCCAAAAATGTCATCCGAAAAAGGAGCCTTTGAAGCCGGTGAAACGAGAAAACGCGAGAGAAAGTCCCTCCTTTTTGTTTTTCAAACGTTAGGTACTCAGAGTTAAAAACCAACTTTTGAAAAGTTTAAGTTCAGTGAAAGATAGTTCAAGACCTAAGAAAAAGCAAGCAAAATGCCGCGTTCGGCACCTAAGCTGGCACAATCATTGGTGGACTGAGTTGGTTCCTTTGCAAGCTGGGGGCATAGTCATTGCTGGACTAGATTGGGTGCCCAATCCCCAACGCTGAGCATAGGGCTTCCACTAGGCATGGGGTGGACCCCTTCCGTGTCCTCGGGGGGCCCTGGACGTATACAACTTCGGCTCATTATTACGTGAGAGTGTCACAGTGGGGGTGTATATCGAAGGTCGCGGGGACGCTTTGGCCTCGTGAGTGTCCCTACCCCAGAGGCATTAGGTGCCTGATTCCGGAAGTCATTGGTGGACTGTGTTGATTATCACCGTCTTCCACCAGCGCCGAGCATATGGCTACCACTAGGCGCGGTGTGGACCCCTTCCACGTCCTCGGGGGCCTTGGGTGTATACAGCCTCGGCTCGTTATTATGTGAGAGTGTCACTGGATGAAGTAGGTTCTGGAAGGATTGAACGATGATGCAGAGTTGTCGTGAGTTGGTGCACGTCTCGCGTGCTCGTTCTCCTGAGACGAGTTGAGGGCTTTTCTATTGCTCTACGTCAGCAGGATCCGGAGCCGCACATTTCCCTACCTCGTGAGGCGCCTCACGGGGCAAGGCCCTTACCCAGGGGCCAATTGGCTTTGTGACCGGTAAGGCTCCTGAGGAGCGATGCTCAGAAGCCCTCTTTGACGTTCGAGCGGCTCTGGGTCGCTAAGATCTAGTCCAGCACATTTCCAACCACCGTTGCGTGGGACCGACTGAACGTATGTAGCTACGGGGTCAAGCCCTGTCTCCCGTGATAACGACCGAATGTCCGTGGACGATATCAAGGGTGGTAGGTGGCCTTATCACCGGTAAGGCCCCTATGGTACCATGGTCAGGGGGTCCCTTTTGACGCTCAAGCGCCCCCCATCTCTTCCTGTTGGTCGCGACCCTTGGGAACCACGAGGCCTCCCCAGGCCCCGTGACGGGGCGTCGTGCACCGGCCGGAGCCCCCGAGCAGGGGATAGATTGCCCAAAGATGCAAGCAAGGCAAGATGTCAGGTCGCCGAACGGAGGCAGCAAAAGTTATGGAAGCTTGTACAAATGATACGATGCGTAGAAGCATGCCCTGCATATTTGAAGTCCCTACGGTCAGCAGACGCTTCCTAAGGCAGTAAACCCAAAAAATTACCTCGAATAGCTTCCTTGTGTCTGAGTGGCGCCTCACGAGGCTTGGCACTCAACACCCACGCCTGCATCGTGGTTGCCGCGGGTGGCCCATGCCACTTGTGTTTCGTCATTGCATCTGACTCATCCTCCTGAGGCCTAGGGTTCGGCCCTTCGTAGTTCTTCCGCGGGGGAGGCGGTTGGCACCGCGTCCCACGGCTCGAGGGCACCTCCCTGCCCGCGCCTCTTGGGCCCGGCTTAAGGAGGGGCCCCGAAGCATTCCTCACTCCTGAGGAAGATATGCGCCCGGGGAGGGGGGACGCCTGAAGCTCTTCCTCGTCGCGAGGTTCAGGTGATTCCGCATACTCCGACACGTACGACTCCATGTAGGCGTTTGATCATCCTCCATAGCCGTTCAGCAGCGGGACGGTGGCGGTCCCTCTCGGTGGTCGAGGGGGATCCCCTCGGCCGTATGATACGTCTCCGTCGTATCTACTTTTCCAAACTCTTTTTCCCTTTATTTTGGACTCTAATTTGCATGCTTTGAATGGAACTAACCCGAACTAACGCTGTTTTCAGCAGATTTGCCATGATGTTGTTTTTGTACAGAAATAAAAGTTCTCAGAATGACCTAGAAATTTATGAGGATTTTTTGTGGAATACATAAAAAATACTGGCGCAAGAATCAACTGGAGGTGTGGAGTGAGGAGCCCACAAGCCCAGGAGGCGCGGGCCCCCCTGGCCGCGCCTAGCAGGCTTTCGGGGCCCTCGGGGTTCCGCCGCCTCCAACTCCAGCTCTATTTAGCCCTTTCGTCCGGAATAAAAATTAGGGAGTAGAGTTCATTGTGTTTTACGATATGGAGGCGCCGCCACCACCTGTTCTTCCTCTGAAGGGCAGATCCGGAGTCCGTTCTCGGCTCCGGATAGGGGAGATCATCGCCATCGTCATCATCAACCTTCCTGCATCGCCAATTCCATGATGCTCTTCATCGTTCGTGAGTAATCTCATCGTAGGCTTGCTGGACGGTGATGGGTTGGATGAGATCTATCATCTAATAGAGTTAGTTTTGATGGGGATTGATCCCTAGTATCCACTATGTTCTGACATTGATGTTGCTACTACTTTGCTATGCTTAATGATTGTCACTAGGGCCCGAGTGACATGATTTCAGATCTAAACCTATTATGTTCTCATCTATATATGTGTGTTCTTGATCCTATCTTACAAGTTGTAGTCACCTACTATGTGTTATGACCCGACAACCCCGTAGTGACAATAGCCGGAATCACTCCCGGAGATGACCATAGTATGAGGAGTTCATGTATTCACTAAGTGCTAATGCTTTGTTCCGGTTCTCTATTAAAAGGAGAACCTTAATATCCCGTAGTTTCCATTAGGACCCCGCTGCCATGGGAGGGATGGACAATAGATGTCATGCAAGTTCTTTTTCATAAGCACGTATGACTACATACGGAATACATGCCTACATTACATTGACGAACTAGAGCTAGTTACATATCTCCCCATGTTGTAACTGTTGCATGATGAATGTCATCCGACATAATTATCCATCACCGATCCAATGCCTACGAGTTTTTCCTACTGGTCCTTGCTATGTTACTTTGCGGCTACTTCTGTCACTGCTGCTACTGTCTCCGCTACTCCTATCACTGCTGCTACTGTTACCGTTGCTACTATTGCTATCACTACTTTGCTACTGAAACTTTGCTGCAGATACTAAGTCTTTCAGGTGTGGTTGAATTGACAACTCAACTAATAATACTCGAGAATATTCTTTGGCTTCCCCTTGTGTCGAATCAACAAATTTGGGTTGAATACTCTACCCTCGAAAACTGTTGCGATCCCCTATACTTGTGGGTTATCAAGACTACTTTCTGGCGCCGTTGCCGGGGAGGCATAACACTATTCTCTGAGTCACTTGGTATTTACGTCTGTTGATCACTGTGAGGAATCCGACAGATCCAAAAACTAAAGTCTTGCCCTCAACTACGAGGACAGGTAAGGAACTGCCATCTAGATCTGCACTTGATTCACCTTAAGTTATGAGTAAGTTTGCGACACCACCTCGTGCTAGAAATTTTGATGTATCGCATGTGCTTGATGATGCTACTTCTGCTATCCATGATGCTTGTGATGATGCTTTGCTTGATACTGCTTTGCCACTAGGTGCATTCCTAGATGCACAAATTGCTAGAGTTACTGCTGAATGTGATGATACTTCTCAGACCGTTGAGATTATTGAAGTAGAACCTGCAATTTCACCTATTAGAACTAGCTCTCCTAGATATGAATTGCCTGATATACCTGAGGGTTATGTTATGGAGGGAGAGATAGCTGAGTACTTTCTTGCTTGTAAGGATAGCTATGATCTTGAGAAATTACTGCGCAAGTGGAAAGAGAAATCTTTGAACGCTAGGATGAAATACGACCCGAAATTTGCTACTTCGCCTAACTTTGTGACCGATAAGGATTATGGATTCTCTGTCGACCCTGAGTTAATCACTTTGGTCGAATCTGATCCTTTTCATGGTGATGAGCCTGAAACGGGTGTAGCACATCTTACTAAGCTGCACGATATAGCCACCCTGTTCACAAGTGAGTAAAAGATCCGCCACTACTATATCCTTAAGATGTTTCCTTTCTCACTAAAGGATGATGCTAAGACTTGGTTCACTTCTCTTGCTCCTCGTTGTGTGCGTAGTCCCCAAGATATGATCTACTACTTCTCTGAGAAATATTTTCCTGCCCATAAGAAACAAGCTGCCTTGCAGGATATATATAACTTTGTGCAAGTTGAAGAAGAGAGTCTCCCACAAGCTTGGGGGAGGCTTGTCCAGCTGCTGAATGCTTTGCCTGATCACCCTCTTGAGAAAAATGAAATACTTGATATCTTCTATAATGGACTAACCGATGGTTCTAGGGACCACCTAGATAGTTGTGCTGGTTGTGTTTTCAGGGAACGAACTGTGGAACAAGCTGAGATTTTATTGAATAATATCTTGTGCAATGAGAATGATTGGACTATTCCCGAACCACCTCCGAAGCCAACTCCGAAGAAAAGAGGTATCCTATTCCTCACTCCTGAAGATATGCAAGAAGCTAAGAAATCTATGCGAGAGAAAGGCATTAAATCTGAAGAAGTCAAAAATCTACCACCTATCGAGGAGATCCTTGGTCTTGATAACCCGACAGAGGTAGTAGAGGTAAATTCTCTTCATAGATTCAATGAGAGTGATATTCCTTTTGATAAACCTACTAGTTTATGCCTAGATGAATTTTATAACTTTGTTGCCAAACAACCAAGTTTCAATGATTATGTTAGCAGACAATTGGAACAGAATGCTCGTATGCTTAGTCATTTAAGTGCTTGTGTGGATAGAAATGTGAATGATCTTAAGCTTTTGAGTAAACATGCCTCTATGGTTACTACTTAGGTAGAACAAGTACTTAAGACTCAGAATGACTTGCTCAATGAGTTGAATGAGAATTATGTTAGAGTCGTCACTAGAGGTAGTAGAATGACCCAGGAACCTTTGTATCCCGAGGGTCATCCTAAGAGAATTGAACAAGATTCTCAAGGAGTTAGCACTGATGCACCTAGTCATCTTAGGAAGAAAAAGAAAGATGATAGGAACTTGCATGCTAGAAACCCTGTTGCTATTACACCGGAGAATCCAAACGATGTCTCTGTTTCTGATGCCGAAACACAGTCTGGTGATGAACATGAGCCTAGTGATAATATCGATAGTGGTGTTCATGATGATGCTCAACCTAGCAATGATAAGGATGTGGAGATTGAACCTATTGATCTTGATAACCCACAACCTAAGAATAGGAGATACGATAAGAACGATTTCATTGCTAGGAAGCATGGTAAAGAAAGGGAACCATGGGTTCAGAAACCCATGCCCTTTCCTCCCAAACCATCAAGAAAAAGGATGATGAGGATTTTGAGCGCTTTGTTGAAATGATTAGACCTGTCTTTCTGCAAATGCGTTTGACAGATATGCTCAAAATGTCTCCTTATGCTAAGTACATGAAGGATATTGTGACTAATAAGAGGAGGAACCTGAGGTTGATATTTCCACCATGCTCGCTAATTACACCTTCAAGGGTGGAACTCCTAAGAAACTAGGTGTCCCGGAGTGCCCACTATACCTTGCTCCATTGAAGGAAACTACGTTAGAACTGCTTTATGCTACCTTGGAGCCGGTGTTAGTGTTATGCCTCTCTCTATTTATCGTATACTTGAATTGGACAAGTTGACACCCATTTAACTCTCTCTGCAAATGCCCAACAAATCAACTGTTTTCCGTATCGACATTTGCGAGGATGTGCATGTTGTGGTTGCTAACTTTACTATCTTAACGGACTTTGTTATTCTGGATATTCCCGAGGATGATGCCATGGCGGTCATCCTTGGAAGACCCTTTTTAAACACTGTAGGGGCTATTATTGATTGCAACAAAGGCAATGTCACTTTCCATGTCAATGGTAATGAGCATACGGTGCACTTTCCGAAGAAACAATATCGAGTACATTGCATCAATGCTATTGAAAAAACTTCATCGATTCTTATTGGGAGCTTCGAATGCCCTATACCTATTGTTAAGATGAAGTATGATTTGCTTGTTGGGGATATGCACATCCCCATTGAGGTAACCTAGTGACTATTCGAAAAATTTCGTTTTTATGCGATTCGAAAAAGTTTGTCAAGGAGACTTGATCAACCTCATTAACAGATTTCTTTTGATGACCATGAGATGGATGAATCTAGCAGTCACAACCCTCTGTTCCATACCTTTACTTTCGGTTGCTTAGAAGAAAAATGATAGATTTAGCTTTAGTTTTTCCTGCTTTTCTGCTTTTTGCGTCCCTTAGAAAATTGTCCCGAAAATAAAAGTTCTACAAATACCCTAAAAATCAAGTATGATTTTTTAGGGATTTTTTGAAAAATTCTGAGACAGAGGGCTAGTCAGGGGGATGCACTAGTGGGACACAAGCCCAGGAGGCGCCCCTGGCCACGCCTACCAGGCTTGTGAGGCCCACGTGGCCCCCTCCACTTATTCCAGCTCCCATATCCTGCTCCTACCTCCAGAAAAAATCATTCTACAGCTCAAACCCGTGTTCTTGCTCTTCTTGCTGCGATTTTCAATCTCCTTGTGCAAAGCCCCATTCACCAAACTGTTTTGGGGGAATTGTTCCTTGGTATGTGACTCCTCCATTGGTCCAATTAGTTTTTGCTCTAGTGCTTTATTCATTGCGTATTATTGCTGCCTTGGTGACCGTGTTCTTGAGCTTTGCATGCTAATTTTAGCTGGTCCCAAGTAGTTTTGATGCATGATATGGCCTCTAGGCACTTGTAGGAGTAGTTGCTATGAGTTTCGTTGAGCCTTGTTCACTTTTCCTTTGAGTCACTAAATTTTTTCGAAAAGGAAGATGTTCAGGAGAAACTATCATGGTGGTTCCTCAAGCAACAAGGGTCCCCGTCTCGCGATTCGGGAGCCAGATCCCTACCAACCGAGGAATGCACAGGTACAACCATGTGAATGGCCTTCTGATGAATTTATGATTGATGCAGGTTTCAAAGACGAGTTTGATACACTTGTTCACAACGCCGGACTTGAAGAATTCATCTCCAATAAATGTGAACATTATACTTCTCTCACTACCTCTTTTGTTCGTAGATTCAAATTTTCAGCTCGCCGTGACACATCCATACTGTTTGATCTCTATGACAAATCGTATACTATGGATTTAGAGGATTTCAACAGAATTTGCAAGATACCTGATTGGGTTAATCTCAATGATCCTCCTAAGTCTTCGGTTAGAGATTTTATCTCTAGTATAACTGTCGAAGAAACTAGAGATATTACGCAAGCTACCATGGGGAGCATTCATTTTCCCGCCTTGCATTATTTTGCTCTCTTCATAGGTAGATGCATTAACGGCAAGACTGAGCATTGTCACCTCTGCGCACCTGACCTTAGCATTCTTAAGAGCCCAGTAACGGGTGATCGAAGTTTCAACATGGGAGCTATAATCGTGAGGAGGCTAAATAATAATGCTAATGAAGGGGATTTCTTTGGTGGGATCTATGCCACTCGCATAGCAAATTTTCTTTGAGTACCCATCCGCGAAGGAGATCCCGCGCTCCATACAGCTTTCCTCGATCATGCCGCTATGACACGTTATCAGTTCCTTGAGAGGGATAATGAATCCCTCCTATACCGGTTAATATTTAATCGACAGTGTGTTTTCCATATTACCCTTCCTGCTCCTGCCTTCTTTGACTTTCAGGTAAAACGGAGATATTACATAACCAGAGGAGAGGCAGAGGAGTATGAGAGGGAGGCAAAGGCTCCTCGCCTCCGTGAGGCAGCTATTCAGGCGGTAGCTGCCGCGTTCCCGTACAACCCCCACTATGATTTGGGATATCGCCCGGACCAGCCATGGGAGTAGACCAACTTAGGCCAAAAGCCTAAGCTTGGGGGAGTACGTGTTTCTCACCGACTTTATATTCATGCTTACACTTTCACTTTGATAGTCGGTGTTCACACCTTGCCACTGTATCATCCATGCTAGATTATTTCTTTTTCTCGCTTTCTTCTCGTGTGTTTGTTTAGATTGAGAAAACCCCAAAAGATTTCCTGTTCTTCTTTTTCTTGTTGGGAGCTTTCCCGTGTAAATAGTTTTCTTTTTCTTTGGATCAAGGTAGAAGACCATGGTTACAATGTTAGTGGCTCTCGCATGCATATCTGTTTATCTATCAAAGAGCCATATTACTCTATCTTCTCCTTTGTGTTTGCTTGCAGATTCTAGCTTAGTCCAATGCACGAACACTCTTATTATTGTTCACATCATTCGGTCGTGCAAGTGAAAGGCAATAATGACGATATATGATGAAGTGACTGAGCCTGGAAAAGTTGGTATGAACTCGATGTATTTTGTTTTTGTAAATATGACTAGCTCATCATTCCTAATTCAGTTTTGTTGTGAGAGAAACATCTTTGCAATGACAACTTAGAGATCATAGTTTCTGATGCCATGCTAATTAGCTAGGAGCTTATAATGGTTTGTCTTGGATGCCAACATGAATTTCAAGATGATTATGATGTAGTATGATAGGATGGTATCCTCCTTTGAATGATTCAAGTGGCTTGACTTGGCGCATGTTTACGCATGTAGTTGAAACAAAATCAACATAGCCTCTATGATATTCATTTTTATGGTGATTTATGTCCTACTCATGCTTGCTCTCAATGTTGGTTAATTTCAATGCATATTGATGAATGTTGTCGCTCTCTAGTTGGTCGATTCCTAGTCTTTTGCTAGCCTTCACTTGTACTAAGCGGGAATACTCCTTGTGCATCCACTTCTATAAACCCAAAGTTGTTCCATATGAGTCCACCATACCTACCAATATGCGGTATCTACCTCCCGTTCCAAGTATTGCATGTTCCACTCTCTAAACCTTCAAGAAATAATCTGTTTTGCATGCCCGAACCGCTCATGTGGCGACAAGGGGCGATCAGTATCTTCCATGCTAGGCGTGTTATCCTCGATATGTGTTTATTCACTATCATTCATGAGAAAGGGGCCGGTAATTGGAATGCCCAGTTCCATGCTCAAATCAAAAAGATAATTGCAAACAAAAATCCCCGGGATTGTTGTTGGTATGGACAACACCCGAGTATTTGGCTGGTCGTGGAGTGTGATTGATCGGTGGTGGGGGAGTCAAAACTTTAATTTTCTGTTTGGGAACCGCCTATAGCATGTGTAGCATGGAAGATGGTGAAAACTCTTGGTCATTGCGTTGATAACGAAAGCATGCCACCCAAAATCATTTATCTCTGTCTTGAAAGCTTGAGCTCTGGCACCTCTACAAATCAATGCTTCCCTCTGCGAAGGGCCTATCTATTTATGTTTATGTTGAGTCATCCTGTTGCTATAAAAACACCAATTAGAGAGCACCTCCGTCATTTTTATGCTTTGCTTTTAATTGATATTGAGTATGACTGCGACTGGATCTTCTTTGCCAAGATTTACAATGTTCAGTCAGCCCTTGGTCATTGAAGGTGCTCTGCATTTATGTTTTGCGGTCTCAGAAAGAGCTAGCGAGATACCATCTGTTCATATTGCTTCATGATTGTTTTGATTGAAGTGTTGACGTTTGAAAGTTATCATTATTGCTCGCAAGTTCATTATGCCATTGATATGAGTACATCTTGAGACCTAAATGTCATTGCTTATGTGGTTAGCTTATGATCTTGCTGAAAATCTGAATATGAGTTAGACATAATTACAACAAGATCAAACAGAGTTCATAAAAGTTTTTCTTTTGTCTCTTTCAGTTTGTCAACTGAATTGCTTGAGGACAAACAAGGCTTTAAGCTTTGGGGAGTTGATACGTATCCATCGTATCTACTTTTCCAAACTCTTTTGCCCTTGTTTTGGACTCTAATTTGCATGATTTGAATGTTACTAACCCGGACTAAAGCTGTTTTCAGCAGATTTCCCATGGTGTTGTTTTTGCGCAGAAATAAAAGTTCTCGAAATGACCTGGAAATTTACGAGGATTTTTTGTGGAATATAAAAAAAATACTGGCGCAAGAATCAACCGGAGGTGTGGAGCGAGGAGCCCACAAGACCAGGAGGCGCGCCCCCCTGGCCGCGCCTAGCAGGCTTGTGGGGCCCTCGGGGCTCCGCCGCCTCCAACTCCAGCTCTATTTAGTCTCTTTCGTCCGGAAAAAATCAGGGAGAAGAGTTCATCGCGTTTTACGATACGGAGGCGCCTCCACCACTTGTTCTTCCTCTGAAGGGCAGATCTGGAGTCCGTTGTGGGCTTCGGAGACGGGAGATCGTCGCCATCGTCATCATCAACCTTCCATCATCGCTAATTCCATGATGCTCATCATCGTTCGTGAGTAATGTCATCGTAGGCTTGCTGGACAATTAGGGTTGGATGATATCTATCATGTAATCGAGTTAGTTTTGATGGGGATTGATCCCTAATATCCACTATGTTCTGAGATTGATGTTGTTACTACTTTACTATGCTTAATGCTTGTCACTAGGGCCCGAGTGCCATGATTTCAGATCTGAACCTATTATGCTCTTGTCAATATATGTGTGTTCTTGATCCTATCTTGCAAGTTGTAGTCACCTACTATGTGTTATGACCCGGCAACCCCGGAGTGACAATAGCCGGAACCACTCCCGGAGATGACCATAGTATGAGGAGTTTATGTATTCACTAAGTGCTAATGCTTTGTTCCGGTTCTCTATTAAAAGGAGAACCTTAATATCCCGTAGTTTCCATTAGGACCCCGCTGCAACGGGAGGGATGGACAATAGATGTCATGCAAGTTCTTTTCATAAGCACGTATGACTACATATGGAATACATGCCTACATTACATGGACGAACTAGAGCTAGTTATATATCTCCCCATGTTATAACTGGTGCATGATGAATGTCATCCGGCATAATTATCCATCACCGATCCAATGCCTATGAGTTTTTCCTACTGGTCCTTCCTATGTTACATTGCCGCTACTGTTGTCACTGCTGCTACTGTCACCGCTACTGCTGTCACTGCTGCTACTATTACCGTTGCTACTGTTGCTATCACTACTTTGCTACTGAAACTTTGCTGCAGATACTAAGTCTTTCAGGTTTGGTTGAATTGACAACTCAACTCCTAATACTCGAGAATATTCTTTGGCTTCCCCTTGTGTCGAATCAACAAATTTGGGTTGAATACTCTACCCTCGAAAATTGTTGCGATCCCCTATACTTGTGGGTTATCACCGTACTGCTCGAAGATCTTCCTGTGATAAGCCTCCACGTGAAGTCACATGTTCCTGTTGCTGCCATTGGTTGGTCCCGGTGCTGTTCGGTGCTGATTCCCCCCTTGGTACCCCGGCATGTCTCCGTTGTCATAGTTCGCCCGCGCCGACGCCTCCGCCTTCTGCTGGCTGCGCCGGAGGGAGCGCTCCTGTCTGGCCGCCCCATACTGTAGTGGGCCCACCAGGTATTGGTGATGCACACTGGTGTGTGCATCGATCTTTCCGCCGTTCTCTTTGCGCCCCTAGTGGTTTTCTGCGTGATGCGCCTCGGGGCCGGCTGCCAAAACCTGGAGGAGGAGGAGGGCTGCACAAGGCGCGTCAATATCGGCCCTGCTCGACATAGGAGGGGCCTCGATGCTCGCAGCCCCGCGGGCAAGCATGAAGTGCGAGCCCCTGGATCCCGACGCTTGCGGCCTTGAAGAAGAGCGGGGTTGGATGGCCTTCTAGGCAATGGCGATCAGCTCCATGATGTGGTCCGCCGAGGCGTCGAAGCCCCCTGGCATCGGTCGTTGATGGAGCATCTCGCTCGCCATCTGCAACGCGTCGTGCGCGCCGAGGTCCCCCAAGTTGATGCAGCGCGTCGTGGGTGCCTGGGGCACTGCTCAGCCGTTGTGCGCTTGGGTGGCACGGGTGGTTGCGATGGTGGAGACGACATTGACGATCTGGTACGAGACGCCCAGTACCACCACACCGGCGTGGGTGCTTTCAACCACCGTGATGTAGTGGTTCAAGGCCAGCTGGATGAGGTTCGAAGAAGCTGGTTGGGCGCCGGCCATCGGAGCATTTGGCCAAAGGAAAATGAAGCTCGGAGAAGACCTTAACACGCTTGTCGGATTTCGGGTTCCGTAAAACCCTAGGATTCGAACACAGGGGCGTGTGCGGAGATCTCTCTCGGCTCGACCTTACCTAGCCCGCTACTCGATGGAAATGGCGAAGAAATCACATGATGGCGAGGAGAACACAAAACACAACAGTTTATCCAGGTTCGGGCCGCTACGAAGCGTAAAACCCTACTGCTGCTTTTGGTGGATTGCCTCTCACGGAGGTTGGTGGATGATCTAGTACACTATTCTCGAGCCTCCGGAGGCCAAGTGGCTAGGCGTGTTGCTCTAGGGTTTCAATGATCTGGTCGACCTCCCCTCTCAAGTATCCTACCCTCTCTATTTATTGTGGAAGCCCGGGTCCTCATCCCTTATCAATGGCAGGAAGGGATACCACAACGGCCAGCTTCGGTGGGACACAAGGGAACATGCTTCCCCTGCCAAAAGTGGTCTTCGCCTGCAAAGCAATTGCCAGCGCCGCAGAAGTGGGAGCAGGGATGACGCTCGTCCTGTTGGTCGGCGGCCATGGTGTTGTTACACTGAAAGGGAAACTTTTGGGAGATGCCTTTGGGGCCCTTGTGCGTTCCTTCCTCTTTTGCATTAAAGGGGATACTACCCTGTCGTGCCATCTGCTTCTCGCATATCCTTCCATGGCTTCACCCTTGAATCCCGAGGCCCGACCTTGCCTTGAAATATCATCCGCCCTGGAGGGGTCCTGAGGTGGCCCCATATGGGTCTTGATGTCGCTCTTCCTCGCGAGGCTTGGCCCCTTCCGATGGCCTTGTTCAGGGTGGTGCTGCTCCTTGCCGATCTTGCATTGATGAAGTGGGCCAACCCTAGGTCGCTGGCAGGCAGGTCCGGGTACTTCCATTCCCAGAACACTGACAGTAACCCCCGGGCCCAAGGCGCGCCTGGGTTGGCTTCTCGGCGAAGCCTTGAAGACGACCCGAAAAGTCGCGGGCCCCATTTGCCTGTGGATCAGGCGGCCCATGTGTCTCGGAGCTGCGCGGTGACACTCTCGCACCTCGAGGCACCCTGGTGTTGCCAGGCCACAACATGTCATTCCCAAGAGTCGCGCAGGCTATCATGTTGCTCATTGAATGTGACCACACCCAATGGCCCTCGCGGATGTGACCGATCGGTGGACAAGTGAGGCGACATGGGCGGCAACGCTTCCATCGGTCCACCTCGCAGCCCTCGTGGGGCATGCGATGCCCACGCTCCCGCGACGGTTGGTGGCCAGGGCTCGTCTATAAATTCGCCCAGCCCCCTATGGGGGGGCACCGCAACCTCGAGCTCCTTCTCTGCTTCATCCATCTGCCACGAGGAGACTTCTTGCCTTCCTTCGCTCTTTGTCTTCATGGCATCCCCTGGAGATGGATCTGGCCAAGGAAAGCATGCGGCGCCTCCTGCACCCTCGTCTGCCCCCGGGGGGCAGCGGTGGAGGGACCTCAGGGTCCTCGCTCGTCCGCCACCGCTGGGTTATGGCCGCTGAGTAAGCCCTTCATTGTGTTTCTTTGCTTGCTGCTTCATCTGTTGTCCCGTGGTTGGTATTCATTCTTCTTCAGCGTGCCCTCCTCCAAGAAGCCCAAACTCGGCGAGGTCAAAGAGGAGGAGGAGGAGCTTCGGGCCTGGCTTGAGAGTGCCCAGGCCGCCCTCAATGCCGATCGCCAAGGCGAGGCGGAGGCCAAGAAGGACCTAGCATTGCTGCAGCAGCAAGTCCGGAAGGCAGCGGACGTCGTGGAGGTCGCTCAGGATGAGGTGTCATACACTCGGCTGATGGCGTCCCAGCGCACCCTGCAGTTCGCGGGCATCGCCGACCGGGCGACCACCGTGACGCGCCGGTTTGCGGGGAGGACTTCGGCGCTGCGTAACGTAAGGAGCGAAGGGGGCTACCTCGCCTTCTTCCAGGAGGTCGTGGAGGTGCTGGAGGCTGGCGACCACCGCGTGAAGGAGGACAATGCGGCCAGCATGCGTGAGTTTCTCGGCTTTGCCCTGACGCTCGTCTTCTCCATCTTGTGCCGCCTTGCTCCCGAGCTCGACCTCAGGCGTGTCATCGAGCCGACGACTATTGAGTCCCGCCGTCTTCTCCGGGATGAGGTCCACCCGCATGTGGATGCCCTGGTTTGGCGGTACGTCTAGGCGCCCCCCTCAAGCGAGGAGGGTGGTACGCGTGTCGGGTCAGCCGGCGCCACGGTGAGGTCAACAACCCCTCCCCTTAGTGCCTCAAGCTTCTAGCTGCCTGCTCGTGTAATAGTGGACCAAGAACTCTGTTGTGCTGGGCGTTAAGCTTTTGATATTATTACCTTTGATGCTCTCCTATTTTATTTTTCTCATGACGTGATGGCTTGCATGTTGGTGGTCGTTGTAGCTACGCTACAAAGCTTAGGAACCATTGTTGCAACTGTCGTGGCTTGGGACGACGAGGGAAGCACGACCTTATGGGAGTTCTGCCCTCGTGAGGCACCTCTCGTGCCAGAGCGTGCTTGGGTGTTGGACTCACTCCTTGTTGCCGCTGAATCCTTACAACCTGCATCCTTCGTTAGTGCGCATGTTTTAATTCACGTTAATTTGTCGTAAAGCGAGAGGGTCTTTGAGGCACATAGCTCGTGGGTTTGTGTCGCTCCATGCGTAGTTCCTCCGGTGAAGCTCCTGTTTCGTAAGCGGGACGAGGTGAAGACCCTTTCGGCACTCTATGTCTGCAGGTCCCGGTCCCGCACATTTCCCTACCATCGTGAGGTTCAACCCGTTACCAAGGCTGCTCCTCACGGGGCAAAGCCCCGGCACCCTGGGCGACGAGGGGCTTTGCGACCAATAAGGCTCCTGAGGCGCACTGCTTAGGACCCTTTGACACTCAAGCCGCTCTGTGTTGTCAGGCCCCGGCCTTAATAGCTGGCAGGGCTCTTGAGGACCGCCCAGGAACCCCCCCTTTCTGGCGCTCGAGCGATTCCGCACTTCGTTCCTTAGGTCATCGCCCCAGGGGGCCCTGAGGCTTCCCGAGACTCTTTGTGGTGGTATCAAGTTTTGGTCCGGACCCCCGAGCAGGGGTTGGCCAGTGAAAAAGATAGCCCCTTAGGTGGCAAGTCCTTGCTTTCATGCTCCTTGACTCCTAGGGGTGGCACAGAGCGCTTGTCTCAAAACATGTCCTTCGGACGGTAGGTTTCATAGCCACTGAAATAGGAAACGCTAGAGTAAGTTTTCCCCCCTTTTTTATTTTTCAAACGTCGGGCATTGAGACCGGAAAAAACCAACTTAAGAAATCAGCGAGTTCAAACTCAGCGTAAGATAGTTCAAATCCAAGAGAAAGCAAGCAAGTGTCGCGTCCGGCATTTAAAGCTGGCATAGTCATTGGCGGACTATATGGGTTTCCTTGCCAGATGCGAGCATGGTCATTGGCAGGCCATGCTGATTGCCTTCGTCATTGTACCAAGCACAGAGCATATGTCTTCCACTAGGCGTGGGGTGGACCCCTTCCGCGTCCTCGGGGGCCCTGGGCATATACTGTCTCGGCTCGTTATTACCTGAGAGTGTCACGGTGGGGGTGTATATGGGAGGTCGCGAGGACGCTTTGGCCTCGCGAGTGTCCCTACCCCCGAGGCATTAGGGCCTGAGATTCTAGAGTCATTGGTGGACTGTGTTGTACCCAACGTGGAGCATAGGTTTTCCACTAGGCGTGGGGTGGACCCCTTCCGCGTCCTCGGGAGGCTCTGGGCGTATAAAACCTCGGCTCATTATTACGTGAGAGTGTCACGGGATGAAGTAGGTTCCCGAAGGATTGAGGGACGATGCATAGGTGTGACGGGTTGATGCAGGTCTTGCATGTTCCTTCCCGAGAGGACTATTAAGGGCTTTTCATGACTCTACGTTGACAGGTCCCAGTCCCGCACATTTCCTGACCGCTGTTGCGTGGGACCGAGTGAACGGATGTAGCTACGGGGTAGGGCCCTGCCTCCCCTGACACCGACCAGATCCAAGGACGCTGTCAAGGGCTGCAGGTGGCCTTATGACCGGTAAGGCTCCTGAAGCACGATTCTCGGGAGCCCCCTTCTAACGTTCGAGCGGCTCTACGTTGCTAGGATCCAGTCCCGCACATTTCCCGACCGCCGTTGCGTGTGACCGAGTGAACGGATATAGCCACGGGGTCACGCCGTGCCTCCCTCGATAACGGCTTGATCAAGGACGCTGTCAAGGGTGGTAACTAGCCTTATGACTGGTAAGGCATGTGAAGCGCCATGCTCCGGAGCCCCCTTTTTGACTTTCAAGCAGCTCTACATCGCCAGGACCCGGTCCCGCACATTTACTGACCGCCGCTTAATGCGACCAAATGAACGATCTCAGCCACGGGGTCAGGCCCTGCCTCCCCAGATAACGACTGGATCACCAAGGACGATATCAAGGGTAGCAGGTGGCCTTGTGACCGGTAAGGCTACTAGAGTGCCTTGCTCTGGAGCCCCCTTGGACGCTCAAACGACTATCATTTTATCCTATCGACCATGGTCCCGAGGGGCCGTGGGGCACCCCAATTCCCGCGTTGGGGTGATGCGTTGCGACCGGTGCCCCCTAGCGAGGAAGGTGGATCGCCGAAGGACGCAAGCAAGGCAGCGTGTCAGATCGCCAAGTGGATGCAATGGAAATTGTAAAAGATACGACTTGCAGGACTACGCCCCGAGCAGTTGAAGTCCCTGCGATCAGCAGGCACTTCTTAAGGCAGTAAATCCAAAAAATTACCTCGCCGAATAGTTGAAGCCCCCTTGCACGTGAGGAACGCCTCGCGAGGCCCGAGCCCTGACGCCCACGCCTGCATCATGGTTATCGTGGGTGATCTGTGCCACTTGCGTCTCGTCGCGGCATTCGGCTCGTCCTCCTAAGGCCCGTGATTTTGGCCTCACATAGTCCTTCCGGAGGGAGGGTGGCTAGTGCCACGCCCCGCGACTTCAGGGTGCGCCCCCTGCCTGGGCCTCTTGAGTCCGGCTCAAGGAGGGGCCACCAAACACTCTTCACTCTTGAGGAGGATAGGCACCCCGGCAGGACGCCTGAAGCTCTCCCTCATCGGGAGGGTCAGGTAGTGCCACATACTCTGGCACATACAGCTCCTTGTAGGCGCTTGCCCGTCCCCCGCGGCCGGTCATTAGCACAATGGTGGTGGCCCCTCTCGGTGGCGGAGGTGGACCCCCCCCCCCCCCCCGACCATGCTGCTCGAAGATCTTCCTACGATAAGCCTCCACGCGAAGTCACTTGTTCCTGCTATCGCCGTCGGCTGCTCCAGGTGCTGACTCCCGCCTTGATGTCCTGTTGTGTCTTTGATGTCGTAGTTCATCCGCACCATCGCCTCCGCCCTCTGCTGGCTGTGCCAGATGGAGCGCTCCTGTCGGGCCGCCCGGGCTGTCGAGGGCCGACCTGGTCTCGGTGATGCATGCCGGCGTGTGCGTCGGTCGTCCCACCATTCGGCTCGCGTCCCTGGTGGTTATCAATGTGGTGCGCTTTAGGTCCGGTTGGTGGGGTTTGGGGAAGGTGGAGGGAAGGGCGAAGCGCGTCTCTCTCGGCCCCGCCCAGAGCGGGCACAACCCCGAAGCTTGTAGGCTCGAGGGCCGGCACGCGGTGCGAACCCCCTGCGCCTGTGGCCTTGAGGATGCACCAGGCTGGATGGTCTTCTGGGCGATGGCGATTAGCTCCATGATGTGGTCCGCCTAGGCATCAAAGCCCCCTGATGTCGGTCATTGGCGGAGCATCTCTCTTGCCATCCGCAACGCTCGTATGTGATGAGGTCTCCCAAGTTGATGCTGCGCATTGCGAGCACCTGGACCGCCGGCCAGCCCCATGCATCTGGGTGGCACGGGTGGCCGTCATTTGGGAGACGATGTTGACGGCCTGGTACGAGCCGCCTGGTCCGACGACGCCGGCACGCGATTTTTGAGCCGCTGTGACGTGGTGGTCGGAGACCAGCTCGATGAGGTTTGAAGAAGTTGGTTGGTGGCCGAACATTGTTGCAGTAGCCTGGGAAGGAGGAAGCTAGGAGAAATCCTTCACACGCCCCCTACCTGGCGCGCCAAATGTCGGATTTCGGGCTACGCAAAACCCTAGGATTCAAACACACGGGCGTGTGCGGCTATCTCTGCCGGCTCGACCTTACCTGGCCCGCTACTCGATGGAAACGGCGAAGAACTCACACGATGGTGAGGAGAACCCAAAACACAACAGTTTACCCAGGTTCGGACTGCTGGGAAGCGTAAAAACTCTACTCCTGCTTTTGGGGGATTGCCTCTCACGGAGGTTGGTGGATGAACTGGTACAGTGTTCTCGAGCATCCGGAGGCCAAGTGGCTAGGCGTGTTGCTCTAGGGTTTCAATGATCTGATGGACCTCCCCTCTCAAGTATCCTACCCTCTCAATTTATAGCGGAAGCCCGGGTCCTCTTCCCTTATCTTAGGAGGGAAGTGATCCCACAATGGCCAGCTTTGGTGGGATACAAGGGAACATGCTTCCCCTGCCAAAAGTGGTCTTCGCCTTCAAAGCAACTGCCAGCGCCGCATAGGTGGGAGCAGGGATGACGCTCGTCCTGCCGGTGAGCGGTCGAGGTCTTGTTGCATCGGAAGGGAAACCTTTGGGAGATGCCTTTGGGACCCTCGTACGTTCCTTCCTCTTTTGCACTAAAGGGGAAACTACCCCGTCCTGCCATCTGCTGCTCGCCTGTCCTTCCATGGTGTCACCCTTGACTCCTGAGGCCCGGCCTTGCCTTGAAATATCCGCCGCTCCGGAGGGGTCCAGAGGTGGCCCCTGCGGGTCTTGATGTCGCTCTTCCTCGCGAGGCTTGGCACCTCGCGAGGGTCATGTTCAGGGTGATGCTGCTCCTTGCCGATCTTGCGTTGATGAAGTGGGCCAGCCCTAGGCCTCAGTCAGGTAGGTCTGGGTACCCCCGTTCCCAGAACACCGACAATGCCCCCTACGTGGTGCGCCAAATGTCGGGTTTAGGGCTCCGCAAAACCCTAAAGAACCCAGGGGCGTGTACTAAGATCTCTCACGGCCTAACCTCGCCTAGCACGATACTTGATGGGAACAACAAAGGACTCACTCGATGGTGAGGGAAGCAAAGAACGCAACAGTTTACCCAGGTTCGGGCCACTGCGAAGGGTAAAACCCTACTCCTACTTTGGTGGATTGCCTCTCGTGGGGGCTGGTGGATGAACTAGTACAGTGTTCTACGACCTCCAGAGGCTCGGTGGCCTTACTAGTGTGAAGATGGGTCAATGAATGGTTCGGGGTCGGATCAGATCCCCTTCTGGAAGCAACTTATCCTCTATTTATAGTGGCGGCCTCCGATCCTCTTCCCTTATTGTTTCGGCGGAAAGGGATCCCACAATGGCCAATTTCAAAGGGGGACAAGGGAACATGCTTCCCCTACCCAAAAGTGGTCTTCGCCTGCTAAGTAGCTACCAGCGCTGTCGGGTTGGTTCAGCGATGACGTCCGTCCTGCCGACGGACGAGCATGGTCTTGTTGCACCAGAATGGAAACCTTTTGAAGATGCCTTCGGAACCTGCGATCGTCATTGCCCCCTTTGCACCAAAGGGGGAACTGCTCCGTCCTTCTTTCCGCTGCTCGTCTATCCTTCTTCTGCGTCATCCTTGACTCCTGAGGCTGGGCCTCGCGTTGGAATATCCGCCGCTCCGAAGGGGTCCTGAGGGGGTCCCCTGCGGGTCTAGATGCCATTCCTCCTCGTGAGGCTTGGCCCCTCACGAGGGCCTTGCCTTGAGTGATGCCGGGCCTGTTGCTTCGCGTGATGAAGTAGGCAGGCAGGTCTGGGTACCGCCATTCCCACAACGCCGACAACATTGGGGAAGACCGGTGGTTCATTAGGAGTCTCCTTCGGCTTGACGCCGGCCTTCTTCTTCTTTGCCCCGAGCGAGGCAGCTTCCCTGGACATTAGGCAAAAACGGAATTAGCCATGCGCCGATGATGGACGCGCGGGGCGTGCCAAGATGAGTCACTTACTCTTTGACGTCGACCCATCAACTCTTCCTCTCTTCCCGGGCGATGGCAGGGGTGACACGGCCCCCCATGGAGTGGGGGTGAGCCCAACGCCTCGGACTTCCCGCCAGCAGAAGCAGGATGCGCCAGGGGCCACTCAGCCCCGTGCTTCCCGTTGGCTTGCGCGCCCACAGACTGCATGGCGCGCGGGGCCGACACGGATCCACTAGAGATCCTGGTCAGGCGCGAGGGGATCACCACGGAGACTTCGCCGATGGCATCGTCATCTTCGAGCCCGCACAGAAGAACAGCCTGCGAGGGAGAGGCGCGCTCGCCGGGCAGTCGTCGACGGTCTTCTCCGAGTCCCCCCACCAGAGGTGTCGTCTGATGACACCTCTACCGGACTAGAGCCCTCGGCCAGGAGGGCTCATCGAAGGAAGGTAGAGTGGCGATTAGGTCGGCCTAGTCATCGAGGCCGTACAGCGGCTCAGAGCCTCGGGCAGGTCACCAGGGTCGCCGCCCAGCAGGATCGCCATGATCCTGTTCAGCTCCTTAGTAGGAAGGTCATGGGACCGGAGCCTGATCTGGTCGTCACTGGACTGGAGGTCCCACAGGGGGCGTGAAAGGGCCTGAAGGGGCGCCAGGCGCTGCGCCAAGAATTCCTTCACTATCATTCCACCGGTCAGCCTCTTGGCGTTGATGTCGTGGGAGAAGCACTCCAGGATGGGCACGGCCCGAGGATCGGAGAGTTTCGCTGAGCTCCACGTAGAAGTCTTCTTCGGCAGCCCCTTTGGCTCCTCCAACCGAGGGTTGGCATCCTCGAGGCTCATGAGAACCCAACATTGCCTGAAGTTTTCCACCTTCTTCCCGGCCTTTAGGAGCAAATTGCCGCTCTGGGCCGCTACGAAGGAGATGCATGCCGACAAATGGGCGGCGTCGTGCAGACACAGGCTGAAGAATTGGTGCAAGAGGGCTACTGAAGGCCGCACGCCTATGAAAGCCTCACAGTAGAATGCAAAGACGAACAGGAGCAAGATGGAGTTGGGTTGGAGGTGAAGGGCCTAGAGCCCATAGTGGTTCAGGATGGCAGTGACGAACGAGGAGAAAGGCGGCACCAACCCGGCGAAGACGCTATGGAGGAAGAAACGGTATACCGCCTTCGATGCTGTCGAATTTCGGGCTCTGCAGAACCCTAAATATTCGAACTCAGGGGCGTGTACGAAGATATCTCGTGGGCTCGCCCCACCTAACTCGCTACTCGATGAGGTTGGCAAGGAACTCACTCGATGGTGAGGAAGACACAGAACACGAAAGTTTACCCAGGTTCTGGCCGCAGGGAAGCGTAATACCTTACTCCTGCTTTGGTGGATTGCCTCTCATAGAGGTTGGTGGATGAACTAGTACAGTGTTTGAGGGCCTCCGAAGGTGGGGTGGCTTTTTGTGGTGTCGGTGTGCGAATGAATCTATCGCCCCCCTCTATGAAGTAACTTACCCTCTATATATAGTGGCGGCCCCGGTCCTCTTCCCTTATTGTTCGGCGGGAAGGGATCCCACAACGACCAATTTCAAAGGGGGACATGGGAACATGCTCCCCCTATCCAAAAGTATTCTTCGCCTGCAAAGTGGCTGTCGGTGCAGCAAGGGCTAGTCCAGGGATGACGTCCATCCTGTCGGCGGGTGGAGGTGGCCTTGTTGCACTAGAATGGAAACCTTTGGGAGATGCGTGGGAGACCTGTGTGCGTCCTTCCCCTTTGTAGTAAAGGGGAAACTCGCATGTCCTTCCCCTGCGTCATCCTTGAATCCTGAGGCTAGGCCCTGCCTTGGAATATCCGCCGCTCTGGAGGGGTCCTGATGAGGCTCCCTGCGGGTCTTGTTGCTCCCTCCTCGCGAGGCTCGACCCCTCAAGGGGGCCTTGCCTTGAGTGGTACCATGCCCGATCGTGCCTGCTTGGTGGAGTGTGCCAGCTCTGGGCCACACGCAGGGAGGTTTGGGTACCCCCATTCCTGGAACACCGACAGACGCGGTCCACTTTGCTATGGTGCCGGGCCAGATCCGGGTCCGTCCGTGCTCGTTGGACTCGGCCGCTGTCCATGGTCGCATGGGGCTAAGATCCACATCCTTGGAGAGGACTTACTCCAGAAGCGGAGGAGCCCGAACAGGACCTTGCGACTCTGGCTTCTGCTTGCCGGTGGGTGCCATCGAAGAACCGACAAGGGAATGATGCAGTGTTGGATCTGGGAGATGCCGGTTGGGGTTGGTAACCGAGGAGGAAGAGCGAGTGCGGGAGAAGGGATATCAATAATGGAACAACACAACAAGTCAGGTTCCTAATAACTCGAGGGAAGGAAGAAGGCAAGAGAGACCTGACATCAGCCACGTGACACACAATGCCCTAGCCCACATGCATTTAGGGCCCGGAGCGCCTCAGGCTGCCCCCCGAGGCTTCGCCCATAAGCCAACCCGAGTGCACCGTGGGACCGGGGGCTACAGTCAGCATTCTGGGACTGGGGGTACCCAGACCTGCCTTCCTGTGGCCCAGGGCTGGCCCACTTTATTAAGCAAGCACAATCGGGCACGACGCCGCTCAAGGCAAGGTCCTTGTGAGTAGCCAAGACTTTTGAGGAGGAACAACATCAACACCCACAGGGGGCCTCATCAAGACCCCTCCGGAGCGGCGGATATTCCGAGGCGAGACCCAGCCTCGCGAGTCAAGGATGACGTGGAGGAAGGACATGTGAGAAGCAGACATCAGGACAGAGCAGTTTCCCCTTTAGTTCAAAGGGGGCAAGGACGTACCGGGGTACCAAGGCATCTTCCAAAGGTTTCCCTTCTGGTGCAATAAAGCCATCGCCGTTCGGGAGCAGGACAGACGTCATCCCTGGAAACCACTTTGCAGGCGAAGACCCCCTTTGGGCATGGGAACATGTTCCCGTGTTCCCCCTCAAAATTGGCTGTTGTGGGATCCCTTCCCACCGAAACGATAAGGAAAGAGGACCGGAGCCGCCACTATATATAAAGAGAGTAGCTTACTTCATAGGGGACTTGAGATTCATTCGTCCGCACATCAACACCACACAAAGGCCACCCAGCCTCCGAAGGCCCTCGAACATTGTACTAGTTCATCCACCAACCTCCACGAGAGGTAATCCACCAAAGCAGGAGTAGAGTATTATGCTTCTCAGCGGCCCAAACCTGGGTAATCTGCCGTGTTCCGTGTCTTCCTCACCATAGAGTGAGTTCTTTTCCATCCTCTTCGAGTAGCGAGTTAGGTGAGGCGAGCCCACGAGAGATCTTCGTACACGCCCCTGAGTTCGAATCTTTAATTTATTGCTGAGCCCGAAATCCGACTGTGGACGTATAAACTAACTCATCCATGTCCACCCAAATCCAATTTGGTGTCGATTACAAAGGTTTTGGGTCTTGTCAAGGTCGTGATCTCTCTAGAGGTAACCATTGGGAAAGTGATGCTTTTTGAGTCCCTTGCATTTAATTTACTTTCCGTTTGTCAACTCGCACTCATGGGCTTTTCAACTTTCTTTGCTATTGATACCGTGGACCTCTTGTGGAGGAAGACTCTTAAAGTAGACTTTGTTGGATATGTTGGGAACATTCTCTATGTGGTCTTCTCTCAGCAGCCCACTAAGACCGCAAGATGTCTAATAGCTAAAGTTGATGTGGGATGGCTTTGGCATCACCGTATATCCCATGTCAATATGAGATCTTTGCAAAGTCTCCTAAAAGGTGACAATGTCCATGTAATAACAAATGCAAATGTTAGTTTTGCCAAAGATCGTGCTTGGAGTGCTTGTATCGAAGGAAATCTACATGAGACGTGTCACCGCCAACCAACTATTATCTACTCGAACAATCCGCTTGACCTCCTTCACACGTGTAAGGGCATATTTCTACCCCATAGTTTTGGTGATTGATGACAATGCATTTGCGAACTAATCATGTGCTATAAGCCTTTTAGGTACTTCCTCTGTTTACACAAAGACGATTCATGCCCCTCACTGTATTGATATGAAGACGACTTTATTTCTTATGTTTCATTGTCGGTGGAATGAGTCGTAGGAAAAGTCATTCTATTAAGAGCGGATCCGCTTCGGAAAGTCTGGGTGGAATCATCACATACACTTTCCTCTCACCCTATTTTCTGCTTCAATGGAGCTTTCTCATCTCCCAAATCTCAGCCCGAAAAGTCCCATGCAATAGTACCGCTCCCTTGAGCGGTACACCTCTTATGATCGGTAGTGGTCTAGCTGGTACCGCTAGCCAGTAGCTCTGCCCATAAGTTCGACATTTTTTTGGTCGGACTATGCGGTAGTACTGGGCGGTACTACCACTTGTTACTACCACTCCTGGTGGTATTATCGGCCTTGCCCCCTCTCTGTTCGGCCTCCCTGTGCCTGAACGATAGTACCACTCAGTCAGGAGCGGTACTACCTCTTATCATCGGTAGTACCGCTCCTAGGAGTGGTAGTACCGCTCTAGCTCAGGCAGATGTGGTGGGTAATGGGCAGATTCTTTCCACAACTATATAAAGGAGTTCTTCTTCCTTCAGAATTTCACCTTTTCGTCCCCAAGCTCCATTCTTGCTCCAAGCTCCATTTTCGCCCGATCTATCTCCCTAGCCAGCAATACTTGTTGGTATTTTAGGGTTTGATTGAGAGGGCCTTGATCTACACTTCCACCAAGAGAAATTTGATTCCCCCCACTAATACCTCGCGGATCTTGTGACTCTTGGGTGTGTGAGCACCCTAGATGGTTTAGGTCACCTTGACGCCATATTCCATTGTGGTGCAGCTTCGTGGTCTTGTTGGGATCCTCCAGTTAAGTTGTGGAGATTGCCCCAACCTTGTTTGTAAAGGTTCGCTCGCCGCCTTCAAGAGCACCACTTAGTGGAATTACGACACCTCGCATTGTGTGAGGGTGTGAGGAGAATATGGTGTCCTTAGTGCCATCTTGGGGAGCATTGTGCCTCCGAACCAGTCCAACGGAGACATACATCCCTGCAATGGCAAGGAAGTTCGGAAACACATCCTCGTATTCATAGGTTCCACTTGTGGTTATTTCTTACCTTTACCTCTATTTACTTCTTGCTTACTATCTATGTTAGCATCATATAGGTCCATCACGTAGTTGCATATCTAGACAAGCTATTTGTTGGTAAACTTAATTTGTTAAAAGAAAAGTTTAAAATTTGTTAGTTGCCTATTCACCCCCCTCTAATCAACCATATCGATCCTTTCAATTGCTATCAGAGCCTCGTCTCTTTATTAATGGTTTCACCACCCAAAGAGTATGGTTGACGGTGATGATAGACCGGTGGAGCTCCCCGAGGCATCTATTGCAAACTCGGTTTCCCGTGAGGACCTAAATGAGGCCATGTCCACATTTATATCCTCAATGGCTATCGAGGTCAAGAACATGCTTAAAGATTTCCTTGACAGTTTCAAGTTGTCTACCGACCTGTCGCATGTAGTTCATCCCACCACTTAAGATACGGGGACCAATTCTGAAGAGGAAAATGCAAGTAGTGATAGTGATAAATTGCTTCAAGGAACGAGGGGGGCAAATACATTTGCCTCGGTTCCTCCTCCATTGGTCTATGGAGGACCAATTCACCCACCACATATTATTACCTCGGTCCTCCAACTAAACTTGGTAAGAATGATTTTCTAATTGGGTTTTTAATATAAAGGCTCATATAAATCACAGCTCAACACAACTTTGGAGAATTATCGAGCAAGGCTACCACCCACATGATCCAAGAAACCTTACTCCAATAGAAGAGGTTGATAATCAGCTCAACCATTCCGCCTTGTTCATCCTACAAGAGGTTGATCCTATTGAAGATCTTGCTCATTTGTGTCCCTTCACTCGTTCCAAAGATTGTTGCGAGCATATCATTTACATGTACAAGGTAAGCTCTAGTATTCAACAGTCAAACTATGAAGTGATACTGGATGAGGCCGATGAATTTGTTATGATTGAGGACGAAGATCGTCGCGAGCTCTACTGAAGGGTGACAACTCTTGCAGTTGCTCTTCAAGATCATGGAAGAAAGGATGTGGATGAAAATTGGATCAAGCATAAGTTTCTCAAGGCTATTATACCCTTCAACAAATCCATGTCCTCCGTCATCCGTCAAAGGCCAGACTTTCACTCCATGGCCTCAAGTTGGATGAGTTTATTGCCATGAACATATTGAACAAGACCACCGACAATGCTCTAGCTCGTGTTCAACGGTCAAGAAAAGACTCTCCCAACCTTTCTTTGAAGGCCAAGGCTGTATTGGAGAAAGATGATTAAGAAGAAGAGGAATTGTGCCCCGAAGACGCCAAGTATGCTTATCACGAGAATATTGCTCTTTCGTCAAGTAGTTTTGTGGCAACAAGAGAAATTCAAAGCCCAATTTCTCCAAAAAAACTCAAATGGGCCCAAAGGCAAGCAACATGTGAGGACTTGCTACAACTGCGGCAATGTGAGTCACTTTGTGGCTGATTGTCCTTATGAGAAGAGCTAAGACAATGGTGGCAAACTTATTCGCAAAGACAAGGCCAAGCCCTTGCCCAACAAGAACAACTTCTTCAAAAACAATCCCCAAAAAGTGTTGGTGGCTCAAGAATAGTACCTCTCCAATGAGGATGAGGACGACGATGGAAGTGGTGAAGTGATGGTGATGGCCATCGTGGCCATTTCATCCTCTTCTCCAAGCAAGGTGTCCCTCTTCAACGCCCCAACGAGAACCGCATTGCCCTGTGCCTTATGGCCAATGCATCCAACAAGGTAACATCCAACATTAAAACTTCCAACCTCAATGCTACCATTTCCACTACCCATGATAGTGGTGATGAAAAGGAAGAGGTAGAGGAAGAGGAAAACTCCTTTCATAAATTAATGAGAAAGATCAAGGGCAAATCCAATAAGCATTTGGTTGCTCTCTTGGAAAACCCAGGAGAGGCTAATGATCTCATTGAATCTCATGAAGAAACTATCTCTATGTTATAAGGACATAGTCGCGACTATGTCCATGAGATAATGGATCTTTCCATTGCTCTTGAAGAAGAGCAAGGACTTCTTTTGACTCTTGAGGAGTCACACCATGATGACCTTGCTAAATTAAAGAAAGATCTTGATCATGCTCTTGTTGTTCCTCGTGTGCTCCAATCCGAAAAGGTTGCACCTCGGATTGACCATGTTAGACTCAAGGAAGAGGTTGCCACATTTTACAAGGCTCACAAGGCCTTGAAGAGTGTTCGTGCCTCTTTGAAAGGGTCTCATGCTCAACTCCAAGTAAAACTCACAAAGGAAATAGCCACGTGCTCTCCTTTGTTTTAGTTGATAATGTCCATGCTGCTAACCCTTGTTGTGAGCATGCACATCTTGTCGAAGAGAATGCCAAATTAAAAGGGCAGCTTGAGAAAGGCCTTGTCACATGCATCCAAGGTGAAAAAATCTTAATGACCTTTTGAGCAATCAAAAGGAAGTGGTTGCAAACGAAGGAGCTGGGTTTGCACCCAAGTCCAAGAAGAACAAGAAGAGGAAGACCAAGCAACCTCCCGAGCTTATGGAAACCTTTTTTAAAACCAGGGAGGGTACTCATGTGAAGAAGACGGACAAAGCTAAGAGTGGTAATGCCAAGGAGGGCAAAACCCTCCTTCCCAACACAACCGACGACTTTAACCCCTCTTATGTTTTATGTCGTGTCTGTGATGGGAATGTTTTTGCTAAGTTTGTTGGTTCTCCTAATGAGTACATTGAATGGTCTATTCGGGTTCCTAAGACCCTTGTTACTAACATGAAAGGACCCATTAAAGAATGGGTACCTAAATCCAAGCATTGATCTTATGTAGGAGTCTGCTTTTGGTGGGGTGTCATGGTTGCTTGATAGTGGAGCAAAAAATCATATGACCAGAATCAAGGACTTGGTGGTGGATGTTCATCCTGACCCATCTGTTGCCACCGAAGTCTCCTTTGGTGATGATGCGATTTCAAAGGTATTGGGTCTCGACAAGGTGGTAATTTATCCAGAACTTACCATTGAATGGGTCATGCTTGTTGAGACCCTCGCATACAATTAACTTTTCGTTCATCAACTTGCACTTATGGGTTGTAGTACCTTCTTTGGGATTGACTCTGTGGCCCTTTAGTGGAGCGAGACTCTTAAAGTGACTTTTGTTGGGCATGTCAAGAATGGTCTCTATGTGGTTAACTTTTTGGAGCGACCCACTAAGACCGCGACTACCTAATGGCTAAAGTTGATGTGGGATGTCTTTTGCATCGTCGTCTAGCCCATGCAAGTATGAGATTTTTGCAAAGTTTCCTCAAAGGGGATCACGTTCTTGGACTTACAAATGTGGGTTTTTAAGACATCGTGCTTGCAGTGCATGTATCGAAGGAAAGATACATGAGACATCTCACCACCCCACAACTACCATCTACTCAAAGAGGACCTTGGAGCTCCTCCAGACGGATCTCTTTGGTCCTCCATCTTACGATAGCCTTGGGGGCAGAAAGTATTGCTTGGTAATAGTGGATGATTACTCAAGATATAATTGGGTATATTTCTTCAAGAGGAAGAGTGAGACTCAACAAATCGTCATCAACTTTACCAAAGAAGCTCAACAACAACATGATGCAAAGATATTGATGATTAGAAGTGACAATGGCACTCAGTTTAAGAATTACACCTTAAATGAATTTCTGAATGATGAAGGAATCAAGCATCAATACTGTGCACCTTATACTCCTGAAGAAAATGCTGTTGCGGAAAGCAAGAACTGGACATTGATGGGCGCGGCAAGAACGAGGATGACGGAGTTTAAATCTCCGTATAACTTTTGGGCCAAAGTCATGAACACCGCGTGTCATGCATCCAATTGGCTAAACCTCCGCAAGAGCTTGAACAGGACTCTGTAGGAAATTCTTTTTACTCTTGAGGACTCACACCATGATGACCTTGCTAAATTAAAGAATGATCTTGATCATGGTCTTGTTCTTACTCGTGTGCTCCAATCCGAAAAGGTTGCACTTGGGCTTGACCATGTTAGACTCAAGGAAGAGCTTGCCACATTTTACAAGGCTCACAAGGCCTTGAAGAGTGTTCGTGCCTTTTTGAAAGAGTCTCATGCTCAACTCCAAGTAAAACTCACAAAGGAAATAGCCACTTGCTCTCCTTTTGTTTCAATTGATAATGTCCATGCTACTAACCCTTGTTGTGAGCATGCACATCGTGTCGAAGAGAATGCAAAATTAAAAGGGCAGCTTGAGAAAGGCCTTGTGACATGGATCCAAGGTGAAAAAAAATCTTAATGACCTTTTGAGCAATCAAAAGGAAGTGGTTGCAAAGGAAGGAGTTGGGTTTGCACCCAAGTCCAAGAAGAACAAGAAGAGGGAGCCCAAGCATCCTCCCCAGCTTATGAAAACCTTTTTTAAAATCGGGGAGGGTATCATGTGAAGAAGAAGGACAAAGCTAAGGGTGGTAATGCCAAGGAGGGAAAAACCCTCCTTCCCAACACAGCCGACGAGTTTAACCCCTCTTATGTTTTATGTCATGCCTTTGATGGGAATGTTTTTGCTAAGTTTGATGGTTCTCCTAATGAGTACATTGAATGGTCTATTCGGGTTCCTAAGACCCTTGTTACTAATGTGAAAGGACCCATTAAAGAATTGGTACCTAAATCCAAGCATTGATGTTATGTAGGAGTTTTCTTTTGGTGGGGTGTCATGGTTGCTTGATAGTGGAGCAACAAATCATATGACCAGTATCAAGGACTTGGTGGTGGACGTTCATCCTGGCCCATCCGTTACCACCGAAGTCTCCTTTGGTGATGATGCGATTTCAAAGGTATTGGGTCTCGACAAGGTGGTAATTTATTCGGAACTTAGCATTGAAAGGGTCATGCTTGTTGAGATCCTCGCATACAATTTACTTTCCGTTCATCAACTTGCACATATGGGTTGTAGTACCTTCTTTGGCCTTGACTCTGTGGCCCTTTTATGGAGCAAGACTCTTAAAGTGGCTTTTGTTGGGCATGTCGAGAATGGTGTCTATGTGGTTAACTTTTTGGAGCGACCCACTAAGACCGTGAGTGGCCTAATGGCTATATTTGATGTGGGATGGCTTTTGCATCACCGACTAGCCCATGTCAGTATGAGATTTTTGCAAAGTCTCCTCAAAGAGGATCATGTTCTTGGACTAAAAAATGTGAGTTTTGTAAAAGATCGTGCTTGTAGTGCCTGTATGAAAGGAAAGATACATGAGACAGCTCACCGCCCCACGACTACCATTTACTCAAAGAGGACCTTGGAGCTCCTCCAGACGGATCTATTTGTTCCTCCATCTTACGATAGCCTTAGGGGCAGAAAGTAATGCTTGGTAATAGTGAATGATTACTCAAGATATACTTGGGTATATTTCTTCAAGAGGAAGAGTGAGACTCAACAAACCGTCATCAACTTTGCCAATGAAGCTCAACAACAACATGATGAAAATATATTGATGATTAGAAGTGACAATGGCACCGAGTTCAAGAATTACACCTTAAATGAATTTTTAAGTGATGAAGGAATCACGCATGAATATTGTGCACCTTATACTCCTCTAGAAAATGGTGTTACTGAAAGCAAGAACTGGACATTGATGGGAGCGGCAAGAACGAGGATGGCAGAGTTTAAATCTCAGTATAACTTTTGGGCCAAAGCCATGAACACCACGTGTTATGCATCCAATCGGCTCTACCTCCACAAGGGCTTGAATAGGACTCCGTACGAAATTCTTACCGAATTACTTGAGGGCGTTTGGTTGTAAGTGTTTCATTCTTCAGAAAGGTGCCTATTTGTCTAAATCCGAACCTAGAGACCAAGAGGGCATATTTATTGGTTATGCTACAAACTCTCATGCTTCCCATTTTCTCAACAAGTCCTCTGGACTCATTGAGGAGACGTGTAACGTGGAGTTTGATGAGAATAATGGGTCCAAAGTGGAGGAAAGTGGTCTTTGTGATGCATGTGATGAAAATCCTCCCCAAGCCATAAGAAGAATGGGCATGGGACACTTCCTGCCCGTTGAGGAACCCCTTGTGGCAGAAGGAGAAGGACAATGTTCAACTCAAGTGGAACCATCACCAACGCAAGACCCACTCGCTTCTGTAGAATAATCTAAAGACCCTCGTCCTTGTGATCATGATCTAGGAGAAGTTCAGCCTCAGGATGGTGTTGCACCAAGTGATGTCCTTCATCAAGCTCACCCCTCCGAGAATGCTCAAGATCACAATCATGTTCATGATAAAGAGCAAGCTGAAAATAAAGACCAAGTTCCTGATCAAGACCAAGCTCAAGATCAAGGGCAAGCTTGCAAAGTCGGTAAAGGTCACAAAAGTTCTTCCTCAGCTTACCCCTGAGGAGATTCGAGAAAGACGTGCCACTAAGCACGCTACCAAGCTCATCAAGAATTCTCATGTGTTAGAGAATAACTACGGCAGCTTAAAGAGAGGGGTAACCACTTGTTGTCAATTAACAAACTTTTTTGCCTATCATGCATTTGTTTCTTGCTTCGAACCCCTAAAGGTACAAGGGGGTCTCGAAGGCATGGACTGGGTGGAAGCCATGCATGCAGAACCGAACAACTTCGCGTGCACAAAGTGTGGCGATTGGTCCCAAGACTGAAGGAGAACCACAATGTCATTGAAACAAAGTGGATCTTTAAGAACAAGCAAGATGCAAACAGTGTCATCACTCGTAACAAGGCATGACTGGTAGCACAAGGCTACTCCCAAGTCGAGGGTATCTACTATGCTGAAACCTTTACTCCTGTTGCCAGCCTTGAATCTATTCGCATGTTGCTTGCATTTGCTTCACATCACAACTTCTAATTATATCAAAAGGATGTGAAGACTGCATTCTTAATGGTCCCCTTAAGTAGTTGGTATTTGTCAAGCAACCCTCGGGGTTCGAGGGTCCCAAGTACCCTAATGATGTTTATGTTCTCGATATTGCACTCCATCGTCTTAAACAACCTCCAGGTGTGTGGTATGAGCACCTTACCAAGATCTTACATGTTCGTCGATTTGAAGTTTGGAAAATTGACCCCCATTCTTTTTACTAAGAAGGTTAAGGGGAGTTTGTTCATATGCCAACTATATGTTGATCATATTATCATTGGTTCTCCTCCTAACAAAGATTTTAAAGAAGAATTTGCCACAGTAATGACTAAATAATTTGAGATGTCTATGATGGGAGATTTGAAGTTTTTCCTTGGATTCGAAGTCAAGCAACGAAGTCAAGGAACCTTCATCAATCCAGCGAAATATACTCAAGACATGCTCAAGAGGCTCAAGATGAATAATCTCAAACCAGCCCAGGCAAAAACTGCCATGCCTCTCAACTGCCATCTTGATCTCGATCCCAATGTTAAAGCTATGTATCAAAAGGTATATCACTCTATGTTTGGCCGCTTGCTTTACCTTTGTGCATATAGACTAGATATTATGTCGAGTGTGGGAGTTTGTGCACGTTTTCAATCCGCACCTAAGGAAAGTCACTATGTGGCCATCAAGCGAATCTTTCGGTATTTAGCTCATACCCCAAACTTTTGCTTATGGTATCCCAAGATCTTATTGTCTACTCAGATTAGGATAGGGTGGGAGACCGTGTCAAAAGGAAGTCAACTTCTGGAGGTTGCCAATTTCTTGGTCACTCTCTGGTAAGTTGGTATTCCAAGAAACAAAATTGTGTTTCTCTCTCATCCACCGAAGTCGAGTACGTAGCTGGTGCAAGTTGCTATGCTCAGTTGATTTGTATGAGGCAAACTTTAAAGGATTACAGTGCCACATGTGACAAAGTGCCTCTTTATTGTGATAATATAAGTGCTATCTTGATCTCCAATAACCCGACTCGACACTACAAGATGAAGCACATTAGTATTTGTCACCACTTCATCCGGGATCACATCAAGCATTGGGAAATTCATCTCATTTACCTCAACACTAATGATCAACTTGTAGGTATTTTCACGAAGCCATTGAATGAAGCAAGATTTCGCAAGTTTGGGCATGAGATAAATATCATTGATTTGAGCAATGTGAATTGAAACCACGCACGCCCCACCACTCTCATCATATTATCTTGTTTAGATGTAGGCATGAATTTAGGGGAAGTGTTGTTCTCTCAAGAACTCTCCCTCTCAGTATTATGCATAAAACGATCCGGTCTTTCACATTAGTCATCATTGATGACACTTGTGCTTCAACAGCGAGTTATGGTCTTGGGCCCAAGGGTAAAATCTTTGTGGTGCCATACCTACTAACTCAAACATAGGTGGCTTCGGCCACCGCCCTCCTCCTTATGGCACTTGTCTCACGAGAATATCCTAATTGTGTTTGTGTCACTCCAAGTTGTCCTCTCTCTACTTATGATTTTTCCACAACTGGGAGTGGTCCCATCCCATGACGTTTATTTATGTCTTTTGCATCTTGATGGTTTGAATTTTATTCTTTTCGCTCATTTTTTGGGTCATCTAGGGCGGTACTACCAGTGCCACGGCGGTACTACCGATGACAATAGGTAGTACTTCTCATCCCAGCGGTACTACCGCTGGGTGGTACTACTGTTCGGGAGTGGTACTACCGCTTAGACTCCTTCGCGAGGGGGTTATGGGGCCGGGCAGCGGCAGTTTTCTCTCCACCTACCCATTCATCCCCACTCCTCCTCGTGGGTGTCCCTCTCCATGCGACCCCAAGGCTCTAGTGGCCGCCAGCAATCTCCGTTTTCAGCCACTCGTTCGTGAATTTCACCGGTGGAATCGTTCTCCACCCCCTCCTCTTGACATGGATAACAATATTGTCCCTGTTCTTCTCCTCATTAGCTCTATTTTTCAGATCTAGGTCTTGGAGAATATGAGATGTATCTTTGTCTTTTTGGTTCCAATTTGCGGCATGTGAAGGGTGTGGATGATGGCTAGAATTTAGACATGATGTTCCTTTAGAAATTTAGTGGTCAAGGCAACCCCGATAGTACCTGATCTGATTGATGGTAGTCTTCATCGCACGGTCCCTGCCCTGAGTAGTACTACTGTCCTTCCGGGTGGTACTACCACTCTGGGCCGACCTTTGCAAGATGTTCCTCCTTGTTCATCACCTCCTTCTCCCATCTTGGTGTCTTTCTATCTCATGATCATCGTTTTTTCTCGTGCTTTCTTGTGGTTGTGTTTTGGATCTCAGGTGGTTACAACTCTGCTCCTCGGGACCGTAGGATGAACCCTAGCCGAGGCATCACGAGGAGGTACCATTCATCTGAGGTTGATCGCTCAAGTCAACTACAGGAGCATGTTCCCGTAGAGAAGGTCAGTCAATCCCTCAAAGTCCCAATCCAAGTCCACTCTAAAGGCGAATGACTTTTGGATGTCCCACAAGATCGGTCCCTATGTAGAACCGCAAGAACCATCGATGTGAAACTGTCCCTTCTGGAACCGGAAGCAACTATCCATCTATAATGACATTCTGAAGCCAAGGGAGAACCTGTTTGTTCCTCATGTCAAATCTATTGATGTTGAATACTTGGAGTGCAATGAAAGGTACTATGGGACTGCTCTCTCTCTCGTGAGAAACTTGGCATTCTCAACATTACACAGTTCAACAAAGACTTTGATGCCGAAATTATTGGTGTCTTCTTTGCCACGGTTCACCTGGGAGCTGATGAGGACATGACTCTGTCATGGACGAATAATGGAAGGCTACTTTTTGCTCCATCGAAGTCTTTTATGCAACTTCTTAGCACTGAGGATCAGGGAGTCGAGAACCCTCTGGTTTACCGTCCTCACCGTGAGATTGGTAGTACCCACAAGAAAGCCCTGTACAAGTACAACACCGAGAAGATCTCCTCTACTACAGGCAAGTCCACTTGGGTGTTGGAACCATTCTTAGATATCATGCACCGCATCTTCCGCCACACCTTGTTGCCCCGTGTTGGCAATCTGGATCAGGTCCACTCTTACCTAGTAGACATGTTTATTTACTGCGAGTTTCATAAATTCAAGGTTCATGTGATGCCACTGGATATTTTCTCATGTTATGCGGCCCGAGCTCTGTTCTGCGATGTCTTAGCGCAAGTGCCCCATCTATGGCCCCCTTTCTGATTCTTCTGATTGAGATGACTTGGGCAGACACCTTTCCTGGTCAGTTGTTTGAAGTTGGGGAACTGGTATCCCACAAGGTTGTGCAGCTTCGGCAAAAAGACAAGTGGGCTACTTACACTTCCTCTGAACAAGATGTGCGTGATAACATGGATGAGGATTCTGCTCATGGCGAGGCTGATGATGAATTTGTGGCTGACAAGGACACTGCTTCCCCTGCTGTGCCCCCCCCACTAGAATACCTTCTTGGGCTAAGAAGCTGAAGGAGAAGATGAAGAAGCTATTTTGTCTATAGGCCAAGGGTTGGTACAGGGCTCACACCGCTAAAGAGGAGCCTATCAGTCTTCACAAGGCTCTTGGAAGGCACGTTGGGTTAATGATTGCGAGCGGTTCTGAGGACAGGCTCACTGATGAGGACAGTTAAACTTGGGGTTGGCCATGAGAACCTAAACGAGGAGTTTGGGTTGCTTGACAAGGCTCATAAGGCCTTGAAGAGTACGCACGCTAGCCTCAAAGTTTCTTATGATCAACTCAAAGTGAAGATAACAAAGCAGATTGCTACATGTCCTCCTTTTGTGTTAATTAATAATGTTCGCGCTTCTAACCCTTGTTGTGAGCATGTGCACCTTGTGGAGAAAAATGCTAAGTTGAAAGAGCAACTTGATAAGGTCCTTGTGACTTGCATCCGAGGCTAGAAGAACCTCAATGATCTTTTGAGCAATCAAAATGAAGTTGTGTCATAGGAGGGACTTGGGTTTGTTCCCAAGTAAAAGAAGTAGCAATCCAAGAAGAAAGAAAATACCAAGCATTCTCCCCCTCTCAATGAAACATTTGTCAAAGAGGTAGAGGTTGTTCCTAAGGGCAATGCCACTCATCCCAACAAGGCTGACAATTTTAGCCCTTCATATGTTTTGTGCCATGCAAGTGATGGGCATGTTTATGCCAAATTTGTTCGTTCTCCTTATGACTACATTTAATGGTCTATTTTGGTTCCTAAGACCCTTGTTACTAACCTCGAAGGACCCATTCAAGAATGGGTACCGAAATGCAAGCATTGATCTTGTGTAGGAATTTTCTTCCAGAGGCGGATCATGGTTGCTTAATAGTGGAGAAACAAATCATATGTCCGGAATCAAGGACTTTGTGGTGCACGTACAAACTAACTCGTCTATGACCACCCAAGTCCAATTTGGTGTCGATTTCAAAGGTTTTGGGTCTTGGCAAGGTGATCTCTCTGGAGGTAACCATTGGCAAAGTGATGCTTCTTGAGTCCCTTGCATTTAATTTACTTTCGTTTGTCAACTCGCACTCATGGGATTTTCAAATTTCTTTGATACTGATACCGCGGACCTCTTGTGGAGGAAGACTCTTAAAGTAACCTTTGTTGGATATGTTGAGAACGTTCTCTATGTGGTCTTCTCTCAGAATCCCACTAAGACCGCAACATGTCTAATTACTAAAGTTGATGTGGGATGGCTTTGGCATCACCGTCTATCCCATGTCAATATGAGATCTTTGTAAAGTCTCCTAAAAGGAGACCATGTCCATGGAATAACAAATGTTAGTTTTGCCAAAGATCATGCTTGGAGTGCTTGTATTGAAGGAAATCTACATGAACGTCTCACCGCCCACGACTAATATCTACTCGAACAGGCCCCTTGAGCTCCTTCACATGTGTAAGGGCATATTTCTACCCCATTAGTTTTAGTGATTGATGACAATACATTTATGGACTAATCGTGTGTTATACTGCTTTCACGTACTTCCTTTATTTAAACAAAGACGATTCATGCCCCTCGGCTTATTGATATGAAGATCGCTTTCTTTCTTACGTTTTGTTGTCGGTGCAGTTGAGTCGTAGAAAAAGCCGTACTATTAAGAGGGGATCCACTTCAAAAAATTATGGATGAAATCATCACGTATACTTTCCTCTCACCCTATTTTCCACTTTAATGGAGCTTTCTTCTCCGCCAAATTGAAAGAATTATTGCTCCCTAAGGTGGTTTTGGTAATTAATCACAACATATGCATCATTGGAGTAATGAATTTATGCATGTACATTTCAGAAAAGTTCAAAGATGCTTTGGCTATAGGATTGTGTGGAGATGTCCCTTTGATGCCCCTTTGGCTATAGGATTGGCTAAAGCTTCAAGCAAGAAGACTCTTCATTTTTTACTTTGTCAGAAATCACATTTGAGTCTATAGGGAAGCCAATAATATTAAAAGGGTTGAGGTATTATGATCAATTGGTTGCTCAAGTGCTTACAGATAGCCACCAAAAATACTGAGCCACTTTCTTGCAAAATATATCTGTCCCAAGCCAAATACAGAAAATCGGTGCCACCAACATTTCTCACTCGGCCATACCGATTTTACACTTAGACAAATCCTATGCTAATCCCACCATCTTGGTACAACCAACATTCCTATCGCTGCCATCGAGTTTGGGTTACCAAGTTTTGGTTAAGATAACTTCAAGTTTCGGAAATTCTGAGTTTGAAGTTGGTCTCACCGAGTTTAGAAATCGAGTCTAGGTCATCGCTTCGGTCTCCATTACATTTGTTTCACAACCTAGGAGAGTATGGCGTCTAGTGAGGGAAATTATCAACGTAGAGGTCCATATTTTGATGGCACTAATTTTGCTAGTTGGAGGCATAAAATGAAAGTGCATATTCTTGGTCATAATCATGCCGTTTGGGCTATTGTTCATGTTGGTGTTCAAGGTAATTTATTTGGAGAAGGAAAAGAGCTGGATCGTGATGCCACAACGGAAGAATTGAAGATGTTGCAATTCAATGCTCAAGCTTGTGACATCCTATTCAACTTCTTGTGTCCCGAAGAATTCAACAAAATCAGTCGACTTGAGAATGCAAAGGAAATTTGCGATACTTTGATTGATATGCACGAAGATACCGATTATGTCAGAGAATCTAAGTTGGATGTGCTACAAACCAACTTGACAAGTTCAAGATGAAGGATGATGAAGGAGTCGTTGAGATGTATTCTAGGCTAGCTCTCATCACAAATGAGACTGTCGGCTTAGGAAGTGAAGAGATGACCGACAAATTCATCATCAAGAAGATACTTCGAGCTTTGGATGGAAGATACGACATCGTGTGCACATTAATCCAAATGATGCCCAACTACATAGGTCTCAAGCCTAATGAAGTCATTGGAAGGATTGTTGCTCAAGAAATGTCTCTCAAATACAAAGATGAGTTGCGCAACAAGTCATGCGGTGCTTACAAGGCTTCACTCGATGCTCCCTCTACTTCAAGTGACAACCTTGTTACCAATGAAGAGATCAGCCTCAAGCTCAAAAAGTTGAAAAAGTTCTACACGAGTAGATGAAAAGTGAGAAGCTCAAGCTCAAGATATGATGATAAGCATTCGTTTAGTCGTGACTGAAACTCCTACAACTGTGGAAAGCCCGGATACTTTTCCAATGAGTGTTAGGCTCCCCACAAACGAAGAGACGAGTCACCTAGAACATGAGCTCAAGAGACGAGTCACCTCATAGAGATAGAAGGAGTAGAGAAGATCATTATGAACAAAGACACTCCCGGAGAGGTAGAGAACCGGAGAAAAAGTACAAGTACACCAAGAGCAGTTCAAGAAAAAGGCATCAAGATCACGTTGGTGAATGGGTTTCTGGCTCAGAGTCTGACAACCAATCCGAGGGAATCTATCACTCCAACTCTGACTACAGTCAAGATAAAGGTGTTGCCCGCATTCACTTGTTTCTTCCAACTCCTACGACTAATTTGACTATGCAAATGAAGTGATTGGAAAGTGCTTCATGGCAAAAGGCCCCAAGGTATCACACCCCAAGTATTTTGACTTTGATAGTGATGAGGATGACTTATTAGGAGAAGATGACTTGCTCCTTCATAAGACTAGTGATAATACTGAAAATGAACTTGCTAATTTTCATGCTAGTTAAGAGAAATCGAATGATGATGATAACAGAGAGATTTAACGACTAACTAAAGAATTAAACACTCTTAAGTTAGCTCATGAAACTTGTCTAGAAGATCATAGAGAGCTTGCAAGAACTCATGAAAATCTACGCTACGAGAAGCTAAATTTAGAGCAAGAGCATGAATTCCTAAAAGCAATCAATGATGATCTTCGAAAGAACAGTTTCTCTTATCTAGCCAAACAATTACTCTTGTCTACTTTTGTTCCACAAGTTAAACATAAGAACACTAGTAACAACGGCAAGAAAGTTTGTTCATCTAGTAACCGCAACGCTAAAGGTAAATCAAATGATGTTGTTGCTAGTAGATCTCTTGATTGTACTAATGATTCTCTTAGCCAAGTTACACTTGAGAAACAAAACAATTTATTGAAAGGGATTATAGAGACAGGTGTCTTCAAGAGTATTTCCGAAAGTAAGCAAGTTGAGGAAATTGTGCGCAAGCAAGGATGACAACGGAAGAAGCAAGGTGTTGGCTACTTCAACATCAACGGGGGTGTTTGGGAAGAAGGTCCATATCCCATTCCCATGTTTGTTTCTCAAGAGGAAAAGTATGATCCTACTCCTTCCAAGGGAACAAGCTCACAAGATGGCCTTCTACCACAAGGCCACAAGGGCAAGGGAAAGCTTCAGGATGACATTGACTCATTTGAAGGAGAACCCCAAGCCAAGGTTGAGTGGGTTCCCAGGGACACTTCTAGCACTACCTAATCTAGTGCTACCACAACTCCAAGGATCCCCGTCAAGGTGATGTGGCTCCCCCAGAGGAAGAACTAGTGAAAGTGTGTTATATTGACCAGAGGAGGGTGAATAGGTGATTTTTACAAATTCAGCACTGAGGAAATTCCCAGTGAGGAAAGTCCTCACTCATGAACTAAGTGCAGCAGAAATAGTGCTTATACAGATATGCAAAAGAGACCACGGCAAAGTACTCAGCGTGAGTTGATAGGTTTGGTTTACACAGGTCACAAATACAACATAAGTAGGTGATGAATAACTTGTTGGGGAACATAGTAATAATTCAAAAAAATTCCTACATGTCACCAAGATCAATCTAGGAGATGCTAGGAATGAGAGAGAGGGAGTGCATCTTCATACCCTTGAATATCTCTAAGCGGAAGCATTGCAAGGAACGCGGTTGATGGAGTCGTACTCGCGGCGATTCAAATCGCGGAAGATCCGATCCAAATGACAAACGAACGGCACCTCCGCGTTCAACACACATACAGCTCGGGTAAATCTCCTCTTTCTTGATCCAGCAAGGGAGGAGGAGAATTTGAGGGAGAGCTCCGGCAGCACGACGGCGTGGTGGCGGTGGAGTTCGCGGTTCTCCGGCAGAGCTTCACTAAGCACTACACAGGAGGAGGAGGTGTAGGAGGGGGAAGGGTTGTTCCAGGGGCAAGGGTTCAAGTCTCCCATTCGCCTCCCCACTATATATAGGAGTGAAGGGTGCTGGTCTATTGCTTCCAAGTCCATTGGGGCGTTGGCAAAGGTGGGAGGAAAGAAATCCCATCCTTTCCCTTCCCCACCGATTCTTATCCCCCTTTTTAGGGATCTTGTTCTTAACCCTTTCGGATATGATCTTATTCCTTCTAAGGGGGGGTCTTGGTGCGCCATGACCAGGGGTATGGGGCCTTGCCCCCACTACCCACGCTCATGTGCCCCTCCCATTAAGGTGGGCCCCACTCTGCAACCTTCGAGAACCTTCTCGGTACAATACTGAAAAATCCCGAACATTTCCCTGTGGCCAAATTAGGACTAACCATATATAAATCTTTACCTCTGGACCATTCTGGTACTCCTCGTGACGTTGGGATCTCATCCGGGGACCCGAACAACTTTCGGTAACCATATACAATTCCCATTACAACTCTAGCAATACCAAACCTTAAGTGTGTAGACCCTACGGGTTTGAGAACCGTGCAGACATGACCGAGAGACCTCTCCGGCCAATAACCAATACCGGGATTTGGATACCCATATTGGATCCCACATGTTCCATGATGATCACATTGGATGAACCACAGTGTTGGGTATTCGATTAATCCCGTATGCAATTACCTTTGTCTACCGGTATGATACTTGTCCGGGATTCGATCGTCGGTATCCCTATACCTTGTTCAATCTCGTTACCGTCAAGTCTCTTTACTCGTTCCGTAACACATGATCCCATGGAAATCTCCTTAGTCACATTGAGCTCATTATGATGATGTATTACCGGGTGGGCCAAGAGATACCTCTCTGTCACACGGAGTGACAAATCCCAGTCTCGATTCGTACCAACCCAACAAACACTTTCAGAGATACCTATAGTGCACCTTTATAGTCACCCAGTTACATTGTGACGTTTGATACACCCAAAGTATTCCAACGGTATCTGAGAGTTGCACAATCTCATGGTCTAAGTAAATGATACTTGACATTAGGAAAGCTCTAGCAGTCAAACTACATGATCTTGTGCAATGCTTAGGATTGGGTCTTGTCCATCACATCATTCTCCTAATGATGTGACCCCGTTATCAACGACATCCAATGTCCATGGTCAGGGAACCTTGACCATCTATTGATCAACGAGCTAGTCAACTAGAGGCTCACTAGGGACATGGTGTGGTCTATGTATTCACACATGTATTATGGTTTCATGTTAATACAATACAACATGAACGATAGACAATTATAATGAACAAGGAAATATAATAATAACCATTTTATTATTGCCTCTAGGGCATATTTCAAATAGTCTTCGACTTTCACTAGGGTCAATAATCTAGTTCACATCAGTATGTGATTGTAATGAATCTAACACCCATGGGGTTTGATCATATCTTGCTTGTGAGAGAGGTTTTTAGTCAACGAGTTTGAACCTTTCAGATCCGTGTGTGTTTTACAAATCCCAATGTCATCGTGTGGATGCTGCTACCATGAGCCATTTGGAACTATTCCAAAATAACTGCTCCACTATACGAAGCTGGTTTACTACTCAGAGTCATCCAGATTAGTGTCAAAGCTTGCATCAACGTAACCCTTTACGATGAACTCTTTTATCACTTCCATAATCGAGAAAAATTCCTTAGTCCACTAGTTACTAAGGATAACTTTTGACCGCTATCGAGGAATCTATTCCTGGATCACTTTTGTACCCCTTGATAGATTCATGGCAAGACACATATGAGGTGCGGTACACAACATATCATACTATAGAGCCTACGGCTAATGCATAGGGGATGACTTTCGTCCTTTCTCTTTCTTCTGCCATGGTCGGGCTTTTGAGTCTTACTCAAAATTACACCTTACAATGCAGTCAAGAACTGCTTCTTTAACTCATCCATTTTGAACTCCTTCAAAAATCATGTCAAGGTATGTATTCATTGAAAGTTTTATCAAGCGTCTTGATTTAACCCCATAGATCTTGGTGCTCAATGTTCAAGTAGCTTAATCCAGGTTTTCCTTTAAAAATCACTTTTCAAACAACCCTAGATGCTTTCCAGAAATTCTACATCATTTCTGATCAACTCATCAGAAATTATATAGTGCTCCCACTCACTTCTTTGGAAATACAAGTTTCTCATAAACTTTGTACAAAACCAAAATCTTTGATCACCTCATCAAAGCATATATTCCTGCTCTCAGATGCTTGCTCCAGTCCTTAGAAGGATCGTTGGAGCTTTGCATACTTGTTAGCATCTTTTTGAATTGACAAAAATCTTCTGGTTGTATCATATACAACCTTTCCTCAATGAAACCATCGAGGAAACAATATTTTGACATCATATCTGCAAGATTTTATAAATGATACAACAACTACTAACATAATTCCAACAGACTTTCAACATCTCTAGGAGTGAGAAAGTCTAATTGTAGTGAACTATTTGAATTTGTCGGAAATATTTCTGCGACAAGTCGAGCTTTCTTAATAGTGACTTTTCACCATCTTCGTCTGTCTTCTTTTAAAGATCCATCTATACTTAACAGTCTTACGACTATCAAGTAGTTCTTCCAAAGTCTACACTTTGTTTTCATACATGGATCCTGATGGGGTTATATATAGTCCCAGGGTAGGGTCATAGGTCTGCCCTATAGGTCCTACCCAAGGACTACCCTTCATAGGGGACAAGGCCCTTAGACAGTTCCGACTGAACTAAGGACGCCCCCATCATCCAGTCGGCGACGGTCCACTCGGAGCATATCTAACGTGCCAACTAGAATCCACTCTGTACATCGTAACCTCCCAGGAGGGCAACGGTCATACGTTTTCATACACCATAACTAGGATTTAAGGCTTACGTTACCAGTAATGCCAGCATTTACTCGCCACTACTCCACCCCTGTGCACCGGACCATTATGAAGGGCTGCACACTCTATATAAGCCGCCCTTCACCACTGGTATAGGGGTTGGCACTTGTTGTAATCCCTTAATACACTTGACACAAAGCTCCCAAGAGCACTGCGACGTAGGGATTTTACCTCCACCGTAGAGGGGCCTGAACTCATACATCCTCGCCGTAGCTAAGGCTCTGCCCATATACTTTCGTACCCCGTACTTCTACTGTCACACTTATACCCACGACAGTTGGCGCCCACCGTGGGGCAGGCGTCTAAGCGACTTCCGGCGAGTTTGCGATTTCATCTTTTCGTCATATCATCTGGCGGAGATCTGTGCATGGGTCATGAGATCCTCTTCGGTGCACTCTCCTTCATCGCCGATGATTCGGCATGGCTTCAGGATGCGCCCCTCGACATCGAGACGCTTCCGAGTCGCGGGGCTACGCACTTCCGTGCCAGTTCCTGCGGCATTCTTCTTCTCCAGCCATCGACCCCGGTGTCGATCTTCGCCCCCGTCACGCGCCGCAACAAGCGATCCGGTCGTTCGTGGCTCCAGCGTTGCGTGCGACACGCCCTAGCGCGACAAAACATGTCCTCTCAAGTGGCGGTGCTCGAATCGGTTGTGGTCCTGCGGTCATCCGAGTGCTTGGAGTCAGTTTCGACTGAACTACCTTCCGAGTATCAGGGTCACGGGCCTGCAGCCGAAGTACTCATGGCCGATTCCCACGAAAGTCCCTTCGGGACTGGTGGGAACAAGCGTGAGATCGGAGAATCATCCAGCGCTCGTCGTCAGCACCCTCGTTCTTCCAGTCGACGCGCTCGCTAGAGCAACGTCGAGGTGTTCCGCACACCCATCCTCAACACGGCTGCAGCCACCAGGATCGCTGATTCTCTCCAGCCGACTGATTCGGAGGCTGGTAGAGGAATCGAGCAGATCCGTGCCTTGTTACATACGGCGCAGCAGCAAAACTCGGCGGTCTCCCAGTCGCACAACAAGATCCACAATAGTTTCGTTCAAGCGAACACACATCGGTCGGTTTTTAGTCCCGGATCTCACCAGTGTCGCAGAGGGGGCAGCCTCTGGAACGATCGTTCCAGGGGCGAGAGTCGGAATCCGCTTTCCATTCGATCTCATCCCGAAGATCATCGCCGTTCGCGTACTCCTCCGCGGAATGGGCCTTACGGACCCCGGCATTACGATGATCATCGTTCGGGCGGTGACGCGCATGATCAAACGCCTGATGCAAGAGGGGATATCACTCAGAAGAAGGTTGATAGAAGCCGAGCCCACCGTGATGGTCACGATAGAGATCATCCGAGTGGAAGCAAGACCGTTGTTTCTGGTCCCGAGTGTTTTAGTCAGGCCATTCGCTCGGCAGACATCCCTCCCAACTTCCGATTGGCGACGGGAATCAGCAAATTCACAAGAGAGTCCAAAACAGAAACTTGGTTAGACGACTACAGAGTGGCGGTCCAGATCGGTGGCGGAGATGACCATGTTGCCATGAAACATCTCCCACTGATGCTCGACGGTTCGGCTCGAGCTTGGCTAAACCGGTTAGCTCCATCAAGAATTTACAGTTGGGCAGATCTGTCCCGAGTCTTCATCAGGACCTTCGAGGGTACGTGCAAACGCCCTGCTGGTCTCACAGAGCTTCAGCACTGTGTCCACAAGCAAAACGAGCCCTTGCGCGATTTCATCCAGTGCTGGACAACTCTCTACCACACGGTGGAGAATGTTACAGAACACCAAGCAGTCTACGCCTTCAAGGCAGGCATTCGGTACAGAGATCTATACCTGAAGTTTGGTCGGACATGCGACATCTCCATGAGCAAGATGATGGAGATAGCCGCGCGCTATGCGAATGGCGAAGAAGAGGACCGCATACGTAGCGGCAAGCATAAGTCAGTCGCCAACGGAGATGGGAGCAGCAGTCAGAAGCAGAAACAGAAAGCCCAATCCACTCCGCAAGCAGAGGCGACAGTCGTTACAAACGCTAAGTCCAAAGGCAAGGGGAAACCACAGTACACCCCGAAGAAGAAACAGTCATGAAATTCCATCCTAGATCAACCGTGTCCAATCCACACGAAGACGGATGAAGAAGGCAATGTCATATTGCCGAAACATACCACTCGGCAGTGTCGCCTCCTAATCCAAGGATTCGGTGAAGGACAGCCGAGTGAGAAAGACACCGAGCAAGATGATCAGGACAAGGGGGATCCGTTCCCTCAAGTCCATGCAATGTTAATGCTTTTTGCTGATGTAGAAAGCAAAAGTCGACTGAAGTTGGTCAACAGGGAGGTAAACATGGCAACCCCATCCACTCCCACGTTCCTCAAGTGGTCACAGACTGCAATCACTTTTGATCAGTCAGACCACCCAGCACACGTACCCACCCCAGGGAGGCAAGTTCTGGTCGTCGACCCGGTGGTGGAAGGAGTTAGGCTGCGCAAAGTCCTCATGGATGGCGGCAGCGGCTTGAATATAATGTACGCCGATACTCTCAAGGGAATGGGCATTCCGATGTCCAGACTTAGCGAGAGCAGTATGCAATTCCATGGAGTTGTCCCACGAAGAAAGGCCAAATCACTCGGCCAGATTGTGTTGGATGTCGTTTTCGTGTGTGACAAGAACTTCCGCAAAGAGAAGTTAGCATTCTAGGTGGTAGACTTCCAGAGTGCATACCATGCCATTCCGGGCCATCCGGCATACGTACGTTTCATGGCCCGTCCATGTTACGTATATTTGAAGCTGAAGATGCCTGTTGCCAAAGGCGTGATTACTGTCACAGGCAATCGGTAGTGGGCCGAGGAGTGTCTGCAGCAGGGGTCGAGAATTGCAGACCATCAGATGGCTGTACTCGAGTTGGATGAGTACAAGAAGATTGCCGACCCCGCCGACCTGATGCGTTCAAAGAAGCTAGCTTCCGAGTCTGCATTCCAGTCGGCGGGAGACACAAAGAAAGTAAGCATCCACCCGACGGATGCCACCGCCGCCCCAACAAACATCTCCATCACCCTTGATCCAAAATAGGAAGCCGTGCTCATCCAATTCCTCCGTGAGAACTGGGACATTTTTGCATGGAAGCCTGCTGACATGCCAGGTGTACCCAGGGAGTTGGCTGAGCACCGACTGCATGTGGATCCTGCCGCTTGGCCCGTTGGAGAACGCCTGCGTCGGTCCTCCGCGCACAAGAGAAAAGCAATCGAAAAGGAGGTAGCTAAACTTCTGGCAGCCAACTTCATTCGCGAGGTACACCACTCCGAGTGGCTTGCTAATGTTGTCATGGTGCCCAAGAAGGACAAGTCTCTCTGTATGTGCATCGATTTCAAGCACCTTAATAAGGTCTGTCCGAAAGACCACTCCCCGCTCCCCCGCATTGATCAAATCGTTGATTCGACTGCGGGTTGCGAGCGCTTATCCTTCCTTGATGCCCATTCGGGCTATCATCAGATTCGTCTGTATGGTCCAAATGAATTAAAAACATCTTTCATCACCCCATTCGGGTGCTTCTGTTACATCACTATGCCATTCGGTTTGAAAAATGCAGGAGCAACTTTTATGCGAATGATCCAAAAATGCCTCCTAGACCAGATTGGTCGAAATGTGGAGGCATATATGGACGATATCATAGTCAAGTCACGCAAAGGTTCCGACCTGCTGACTGACTTGGCAGAAACATTCGTCAACCTACGTAGGTACGATATCAAGCTGAACCCAGCAAAGTGTTCATTCGGCATTCCCAGCGGGAAGTTACTCAGTTTCTTCGTTTCTGAACGAGGATCGATGTCAACCCCGAAAATATTGGGACCATTGTTCGAATGGAGCGGCCGGTAAGAGTACATGACGTACAAAAGCTCACAAGTTGCCTAGCGGCTTTGAGCAGGTTTATCGCTCGACTCGGCGAGAAGGCGTTACCTCTGTACCGACTAATGAAGAAGTCGGATACCTTCGAGTGGACAGACGAACCCCAAACAGCATTCGACGACCTCAAAGCCCTGCTTTCCACCCAGCCGGTTCTTACTACGCCGCTCAGTAAAGAACCCCTTCTTCTGTACATCGCAGCTACAAATCAAGTCGTCAGCACCGTTCTGACAGTCGAACGAGAAGATGAAGGCAAAGCATACAAGGTTCAGCGGCCAGTATATTATGTTTCCGAAGTCCTGACTCCTTCCAAGCAGAGGTATCCCTATTATCAGAAGCTTATTTGTGGGATCTACATGACTGCAAAGAAGGTGGCTCATTATTTCGAAGACCACTCGGTATCTGTCAGATCTCGTGCTCCGTTGTCGGAAATTCTCCACAATCGGGAAGCATCAGGCTGAGTGGCAAAGTGGGCAATGGAGATGCTATACTGCGACATCAAGTTCGAAGCCAAGAAAGCTATAAAGTCTCAAGATCTTGCCGACTTCATAGTAGAAAGGGTAGAACAACAGCAACCGACTCACATCTACTCGGCTCATTGGACCATGTTCTTCGATGGGTCCAAGATGTTGAATGGCTCCGGCACCGGCGTAGTGCTCATATCCCCGAAAGGTGTTAAACTCAAGTATATGTTGCAGATCCATTTTGATTCTTCCAACAACGAAGCAGAGTACGAAGCTCTCCTTTACGGGTTGCGCATGGCCATCACACTTGGCGTCCGTCGCCTGATGGTCTATGGCGACTCAGATCTAGTGGTTAATCAAGTAATGAAGGAGTGGGATGTAAGGAACCCCACCATGACTGCGTACTGCAACGCAATAAGAAATCTCGAAAAGAAGTTCGAAGGTCTGGAACTTCACCATGTTCCCCGACTAAAAAACCAAGCAGCAGATGAATTGGCAAAACTTGGATCCACAGGGAGACCTGTCCCGAGTGATTTCTGCCTCGAGCACCTACACCTCCCCTCGGTAAAAGAAGATTCTTTTACAGAGGAACCTGTGCAACCGAAGAGCTCAACAGATCAGACTGAAGTCGAGGTTCCCGCTGTGGTTGACCTAGTCATGGAGATTCTAGCTGTTATTCCCGAATGAACTGTGCCATTCATTGCGTACATCCTGAGGCAAGAGGTACCGGAAGACGAGGTCCACGCTAGGCAGATCGTTCGCTGGTCGAAGTCCTTCACCGTCATTGATGACCAGTTATATAGAGAAAGTGTTACACGCGTCCTTCAGCGGTGTATCTCTCCTAAGGAGGGTCGGTTAATTTTGGAAGAAATTCACTCGGGAACCTGCGGCCATCATGCCTCCTCAAGGGCAATCGTCGCCAAAGCATTCAGACCTGGTTTCTTCTGGTTGTAGGCGAATGAAATGGCAAAAGATATAGTCGACAGTTGTGAAGGTTGTCGGTTCTATTCAAACAAGTCCCACAAGCCAACGTCCGCGCTGAAGACAATTCCCCTTTCTTGGCCATTCGCCGTGTGGGGATTAGATACAGTCGGACCATTCAGAACAGGCCAAGGAGGATTCACCCATCTGCTGGTAGAAGTGGACAAGTTTACCAAGTGGATTGAAGCCAAGACAATCAAGAAGCTTGACGCCCTTACGACCATCAAATTTATCAGAGACATCTTCGCGAGATATGGGGTTCCACACAAGATAATCATCGACAATGGCACAAACTTTGACTCGGACGAGTTGAAAGGTTTTTGCGCAGGCCAAGGTATCCGAGTGGATTTTGCATCCGTTGCGCACCCCCAAACAAATGGATAAGCGGAGCGGGCGAATGGACTCATTCTTCAAGGGTTGAAGCCTCGACTCCTGCGGGAAGTTGGACATGCCGCCGCCGCATGGGTCGCCGAGCTTCCTTCGGTGTTGTGGGGCCTCCGAACAACTCCGAATAGATCGACATGATGATCCCCGTTTTTCCTCGTTTATGGAGCAGAGGCAGTCCTTCCAAGTGACTTGCTTCACAACTCTCCACGAGTCGAACTCTTCTCCGAAGCCGAAGCAGAACAAGCTAGGCAAGACAGAGTAGACATTTTCGAAGAGGAGCACGAGATGGCATTGATCCATTCAACAATTTATCAGCAAGATCTGCGGCGATTTCATGCGTGGCACGTCAGGAGCCGCACGTTCCAAGAAGGCGACCTGGTGCTCCGAGTGGATCAATAGAGACTACACAAGTTGGCTCCCGCCTGGGAAGGACCGTTCATCATTTCTAAGGTGCTGAACAACGGAGCGTATCGACTCTACAACCTCGACAGGGAGATGGACGAGCCGCGAGCATGGAATGGAGATCTACTTAAGCGCTTGTACACATAACCGTCGACAGAGACAATGTAAATAACAAATGTCATCGAAGTAATACAAAGCGGATTAATTTCTTGCCGATTCAAAATTCTTCCGCGTTTGCAGACTCCGGTCTAAAAAACTAACTCTGAGTGTGCACCAAAAGTCACACTCGGAGACTTAGTTGCGACCCAAAGTCGCCTAAGTAAACAATTTGCTCCAAGTGTGCACGAAAAGTCACACTCGGGGACCTAGCTGCGACCCAGAGTCGCCTAAGTAAACAACTTGCTCCGAGTGTGCACCAAAAGTCACACTCGGGGACTTAGCTGCGACCCAGAGTCGCCTAAGTAAACAACTTGCTCCGAGTGTGCACTAAAAGTCACACTCGTGGACTTAGCTGCGACCAAGAGTCGCCTAAGTAAAAAAATTAACTCCGAGTGTGCACCAAAAGTCACACTCGGAGACTTAGCTGCGACCCCGAGTTGCCTAAGTAAACAACTTGCTCCGAGTGTGCACCAAAAGTCACACTCGGGGACTTAGCTGCGACCCAGAGTCGCCTAAGTAAACATCTTGCTCCGAGTGTGCACCAAAAGTCACACTCGGGGATTTAGCTGCGACCCAGAGTCACTTAAGTAAACAACTCGCTCCGAGTGTGCACCAAAAGTCACACTCAGGGACTTAGCTGCGTCCTAGAGTCGCCTAAGTAAACAACTTGCTCCGAGTGTGCACCAAAAGTAACACTCGGGGACTTAGCTGCGACCCAGAGTCGCCTAAGTAAACAACTCGCTCCGAGTGTGCACCATAAGTCACACTCGGGGACTTAGCTGCGACCCAGAGTCGCCTAAGTAAACAACTCGCTCCGAGTGTGCACCAAAAGTCACACTGGGGGACTTAGCTGCGACCCAGAGTCGCCTAAGTAAACAACTTGCTCCGAGTGTGCACCAAAAGTCACACTCGGGGACTTAGCTGCGACCCAGAGTCGCGTAAGTAAATAACTTGCTCCGAGTATGCACCAAAAGTCACACTCGGGGACTTAGGTGCGACCCAGAGTCGCCTAAGTAAACAACTTGCTCCGAGTGTGCACCAAAAGTCACACTTGGGGACTTAGCTGCGACCCAGAGTCGCCTAAGTAAACAACTTGCTCCGAGTGTGCACCAAAAGTCACACTCGGGGACTTAGCTGCGACCCAGAGTCGCCTAAGTAAACAATTGCTCCGAGTGTGCACCAAAAGTAACACTTGGGGACTTAGCTCCGACCCAGAGTTGCCTAAGTAAACAACTTGCTCCGAGTGTGCACCAAAAGTCACACTCGGGGACTTAGCTGCGACCCAGAGTCGTCTAAGTAAACAACTTGCTCCGAGTGTGCACCAAAAGTCACACTCGGGGACTTAGTTGCGACCCACAGTCGCCTAAGTAAACAACTTTCTCCGAGTGTGCATTTAAAGTCACAGTCGGGGACTTAGCTACGACCCAGCGTCGCCTAAGCAAACAAGTTGCTCTGAGTGTGCATTTCAAGTCACACTCGAGGACTTACCTGCGAACCAGAGTTGCCTAAGTAAAGAGCTTCCTTCGAGTGGGAACACAAGCTACACTCGGAGGCTTAGCTGAGTCGCCTAAACAAAAACCACGAGCCAAAATCGTGTCAAAATAAACACAGCGAAAGAAGAGCAAAAGATCCGATTCGCATTCAAATTGAGTTCAACGATCCGTCGGCTCGGTGTGAATCAAGTTTATCCACACCGAGCCACGAATGTACCAGCCAACAGAAGTGGCCAAAGTTTAATACAAACTCCACTCGGCATATCGAGGTAAATGCGCGTTCATCATAAAGTCAATCAAACATCGCCGGGGCTGGCAGGCTCCACGAAGGTGTCGAGGTCGATTCCATCTGCAATCCGACTGGCCGTGTCGAGGAAGGTCTCCATGAAGTCTTCAAATCGAAGCTTCTTGGTGTTGGCGAGCTGCAACGTCTTCAGCTTGTCTTCACGGGCTTCCTTACAATGCACTCGGACCAGAGACAGCGCCACGTCCGCGCCACACCGAGCGGCAGCCTTCTTCCATGCCTGCACTCTGCTTGGAACATCCTCCAGTCGAGTCATCAACACCTCTATCTCATTCCAGGAGTCATCTTCAGGCCACAGCTCTTTGTCAATTCAGCCGACAACTTCTCTCAGGCGACCAACGAAAGGACCCACCTTGTTAAGGCGGGAATTCAGTCGGAACATGTCCCGGTTAGCTTCATCACCGAGTGGAACATTCGGTTGCCCAAGCACCGGTTCAATTTCGGCGGTCTCGTCTTCAATGTCCCGACACAAATCTGCAAAGAAAAGACACGGAGAAAATAAGCGCGGTGTGAACTCCAATGTCAAAGAGAACTCGGCAAGCAACTTACCACCAAGCAGTGCAGCCATCTTCTTCGCCCAGTCGCCGACGTATTTCTCCTGCGCTTTGCACCGAGCGTTCATTGACTTCAGCTGGCCCACCCATTCAGATCTCTCCTTCTTCATATTTTCTAACTCGGCTAACAGTGCCTTATTAGTCTCCCGAGATTCCTCCAAAGATATTTCTCGTTCAGCAAGTGCCAGCCATATCATTCGCAGCTACCTCCAAGTTGGCAGCAAGTTGAGTCTTCTCAGCCATCAGAGCAGTATAGGCCGATCCCACTTCACAAGTCTTCTGTCAGAGAGACACAAAGGGAGGATCAGCCAGATTCAACAAGGAAAAAGTCTCGACAGATATTACAAAACAATCAAAACTCAAGATTCTTCAGAGCCCTGCCGATGCAAGCAATCGACAGCGGTCTCGGGGACTACACCCAGTGGGTTCACTGAGAGTGACCCCACTGATATGAAGCTCGAACAGGTCGGTCCCATTGAGCTCCATAGAAAACCAACAAAACTATGAGACTACTATTACTCGACCCGGGTAACACTACTCTCGGGGACTACACCCAGTGGGTGCACTCGGCGTGCCCCCACTGGTACCATTCGTGCAGATCAGCTATGATCTGTTGAGATTATGGAAAATACATATAAAGACAACTGCCGGTGCAAACACTCGGCAGACGTCTCGGGGACTACACCCACTGGGTTCACTCGGAGTGAACCCACTGGAAAATTAACCTACTGTATCCGAGTATCTCGCCAAAACCCCCAGTGGACACCAAGAGGAACGTACACACTTACTAGCGCACTTACTCGGATATCATCCCGAAGCTCAAAGCTGTTCTAGTACAGGGACGCAACAGAGTCATATGCTCCCTTGGCTTCGCCCACCATCAGCTCCACTTGTACCATGGCGTCCTTGGCGGCTCCTACTTGATCTTCCGGTAGGCGTCGGGCATCATAGTGAACAGTCGACGGACCCGGCGTGGCAGAAGGCGCCCTAGGCATCCCGAGCTCCATGGGCATCCCAAGCTCTGCTCCAGTCGGTTCCGCCATGAAGGCCACCGTCTCAGTCGGCGGCACGCTGATGGCGGGGCTGGCAGCAGGTTGGATAACCCAGGGACAGACGCCAAAGCTGGTTTCGACCCCCTTTGGTCGTCGTCGTCCTGATGGATCACCTCTGAAGGAAGCCCGACTGAACAAAATAAAAATACAGAAAAAGATCAAGATCAAAGACAGTACTCGCAAAACGGTAATACAACTCTCGGAGTCGTGACAACGTAACTTGCTGGGACGTGGCGGCGTCAGCAGTGTCCATGGGATCGTCACCCTGACGCGGCAGAGAGGTGGCGGAGGTAGCAGCTCTGTTGAGTGAAATCCATTCGACGGGTAAACATGAATTCCCAAAAAGAAGAGTCCAATGGGATACTGAAGGAAGATGGAAGAGCAAAGATACTTACGCTGAGGCGACCGGAACAACGATCCTCATCCGGGGCAAATCTTTCTGAGGTTTAGACCCGCTGGGTTTAGCCACCTTGGACGGCTGATCCACGGGCTTGGCAGAAGAACCCCTGATTCTCTTCACACTCCGAGCACTCGGGGCCACGGGAGGAGCCGGCGGAACAGCGGGGTCAAGACGGTGCTTGGTTCGGCGTTCTGGTGGTGAGGGTGACGAGCTCTGCTCTTCACTCTCCTCCTCCTCCTCTTCTGTTTCCTCCTCCGTCTCCCTACTGTCAGAGACGTACACGGTACTACCCGCGCTACCCTCCATGTTGCCTTCTTCTTCCTCGACCGTATCCCCACTTGAGACTGAAGAATGCCAGTTCGTCCACTCCTGCACCAAACACAGTCGGCAACGTCAGTCGGCGAGACAAGAAAAGAAATAAAACTAAGAAGGTTAAAAGCACTTGACAACATGCACTCACCTCATTTGGAGGAGGATTTTGGGCGCGGAAGGCCTTCACCCGCCGAGCTCCCACGGGGTTATCACATGTGCCTGTGATGCTGCGGACCCACGCACCCACGGTCTCCTCGCTCTCGTCTTCAAGATGGGACCGAGTGGTATCCAAAGGCCCCGTGTAATGCCACATTGCGTGGTCTCGGGCCTGGAGCGGCTGGATGCGTCGACCCAGAAAAGTCTCCAACAGGTCCATGCGGGTGACTTCGTTCCGGACGACGGTTATCAGCGCGTCGATCAAAGGCTGGATCTGGGCTTTTTCTCCCTTGGAGAGCACTAGCTTCCTGGGAGGGCCCGGACGGTCTAAACTAAAGGGTGGTAACCCACTCCAAGCATTCGGGCAGGCAATGGCCTGGCAATAGAACCAGGACGATTGGCTGTTCCTAACCGACTCAGATAGCTGAAGGGAGGGATAACTACTTTTCATTTTCTTCTGAAATCCTAAACTCCCGCAGAGCTGGAGGATATGTGTCTTATCATCAGACTGGCTAAGTTTCTTAACCGTTTGAGATCTAGCAGAGAAAACATATTTGAAGAGCCCCTAGTGGGGAGGACATCCTATGAAACACTCGCAGAGGGTGATGAATGCGGAAAGATGAGCTATCGCATTCGGCGGAAAGTGATGGAGCTGCGCCTCGAAGTAGTTCATAATACCTCGGAAGAAAGGATGGGGAGGCATGGAGAAACCACTAGCCACGTGGCTGAGCAATAGGACGCGCTCCCCCTCCGTCGGTGCCGGCTCCATCTCGCCTTCCGGCAGCCTCCAAGACTTATCGACGACCATGCCATGCTCCACCAGCTCCAGCACGTCGGTCTTCCTCACCATGGAGGGGAGGAAGCCCCCTGGATCCAGCCCGCCGGCAACGCCCGCTTCCGCCGCTAAGTGGGGGCCGCCCCCTTCTTCTTCTTCTTCGCCACAAGCTTGTTGGTCTGCCCCTTCGTCATGGCGAGGGCGACGGATCCGCAGAGGAGGAGGGGAAGGAGGTGGCTAGAGGTGTGCAGGGAATTACGGGGAGGCGAGATCAATGGGAGGAAGACGAGCAGCGCAACATGAAGCTCCGCCAGGAAGGCTTTAAAAGGCCTCCGACTGAGTCACGTACAGGTGGGCCCAAGATCTTATCCTCCCAACCGGTTGCTGCAAGATTAGTGGAGAAGATCGTGGCACGATAATCGAGGAGGCGAAATCTACTCGATGGCGATGATGTCATCCCCGCTGAGCACGCGGGAACCGAAATTTGTGAATCCCAAAAAATCCGGCGCTGTCAGTATGACCGGTCTCGGCGAAAGATTCCATGGAAGCAGTCGGTCCCTCACGGTTCGTTTCGCTTGCATATTCACTCAGATCACTAGCCGCAAAGATAAAATGGATCAAGACAGACAACGCTAAGATCACCTCAATACTAGTCGGCTCCAAAATCCGGACATCACTTCATCGTTCCAACCCGATCCATTCGGGGACTAATGATGGGGTTATAGTCCGAGGGTAGGGTCATAGGTCTGCCCTATAGGTCCTACCCAAGGACTACCCTTCATAGGGGACAAGGCCCTTAGACAGTTCCGACTGAACTAAGGATGCCCCCATCATCCAGTCGGCGATGGTCCACTCGGAGCATATCTAACATGCCGACTGGAATCCACTCTGTACATCGTAACCTCCCAGGAGGGCAACGGTCATACGTTTTCATACACCATAACTAGAATTTAAGGCTTACGTTACCAGTAACGCCAGCATTTACTCGCCACTACTCCACCCCTATCCACCGGACCATTATGAAGGGCAGCGCAATCTATATAAGCCGCCCTTCACCACTGGTACAGGGGTTGGCACTTGCTGTAATCCCTTAATACACTCGACACAAAGCTCCCAAGAGCACTGAGACGTAGGGCTTTTACCTCCACCGTAGAGGGGCCTGAACTCATACATCCTCGGCGTAGCTAAGGCTCTGCCCATATACTTTCGTACCCTATACTTCTACTGTCAGATTTATACCCACGACAGATCCTCTCTCGGATTTCATGGCCTCTAGCCATTTGTCGGAATCCGGGCCCACCATCGCTTCTCCATAGTTCGTAGGTTCATTGTTGTCCAACAACATGACCTCCAAGACAGGGTTACCATACCACTCTGGAGCAGTACGTGACGTTGTTGACCTACTAGGTTCGTAGTAACTTGATCCGAAGCTTCATGATCACTATCATCAACTTCCACTTCAATTGGTGTAGGAGCCAGAGGAACAACTTCCTGCGACCTTCTACACACTAGTTGAAGTGACGGTTCAATAACCTCATCAAGTTTCCACCATCCTCCCTCTCAATTCTTTCGAGAGAAACTTTTCCTCGAGAAAGGACTCATTTCTAGAAACAAACACTTTGCTTCTGGATCTGAGATAGGAGGTATACCCAACTGTTTTGGGTGTCCTATGAAGATGCATTTATCCACTTTGGGTTCGAGCTTATCAGGGAGAAACTTTTTCACATAAGCATCGTAGCCCCAAAAAATTTATGAAACAACAGCTTAGGTTTCTCCAAACCATAGTTCATACGGCGTCATCTCAACGGAATTACGTGGTGCCCAAATTAAAGTGAATGTGGTTGTCTCTTATGTCTAACCCAAAAATGATAGTGGTAATTTGATAAGAGACATCATAGTATGCACCACATCCAATAGGGCGCGGCTATGACGTTCGAACACACCATCACACTATGGTGTTCTAGGTGGGATTAGGTGTGAAACAATTTCCACAATGTCTTAATTGTGTACCAAATTCGTAACTCAGATATTCATCTCTATTATCATATCGTAGACATTTTATCCTCTCTCACGACGATCTTCAACTTCACTCTGAAATTACTTGAACCTTTCAATAATTTGGACTTGTGTTCCATCAAGTAAATATACTAGTATCTACTCAAGTAAATATAACGATATGCACTGCGTGTTGGGGAACGTAGCATGGGAAGAAAAAAACATACACACCCGCAATACCTATCCATGGTGATGATCATGTACGAGAGGGGAGAGTGAATCTACATACCCTTGTAGATCGCTAAGCGGAAGCATCTATAGCACGATTGATGTAGTGGAACATCTTCGCGATTCAAATTGCAGCCCGTCCCGTGATCTCATCACAATTCGTCCCGTGATCCCATCATGATCCATCCCGATCTAGTGCTGAACGGACGACACGTCTGTGTTCAGCACACATATAGGTCGATGACGATCCCCACCTTCTTGATCCAGCAAGAGGGGCAGAGAGGTAGATGATTTCTCCAGCACGGTGGCGTGGTGGTGGTGGTGGTGAACTAATCTAGCAGGGCTTGGCCTAAGGACCGCTGAAATAGACTAGAGGAGAAAACGATCTAGATGAAGTAGAGGGAGCACGTGGCAATTAGGTTTAGGGTTGCCTCTAATTCTTCTAGTATATATAGGAAGGAGGGAGGGGAGGAGGCCGCCTCAAACCCTCAAGGTTTTTCCGCAAATGGAGGTGGAGGAGTCCTACTACAATCCTAGTAGGAGTAGGATTCCTCCTCTCCACTTGGAAACCCTTTCCTCCTCTTCCACCTTTAGGTTTTTTCCTTCTCGGACCTCATGGGCCATAGTGGGGGCTTAGGCCAACCCACTAGGGGCTGGTTTGTCTCCTCCCACAGCCCATGAGGCCCCTCGGGGCGTGACACTCCTCCCGATGGTCCCCCGTACCCTCCCGGCACTCCCGGTACAGTACTGCAGAACCCAAAAGTTTTCCCGTGAGCAAAACATGACTTCCTATATATGAATCTTTACCTCTGTACCATTCTGGAGCTCCTCGTGACATCCAGTATCTCATCCGGGACTCCAAACAACTTTCGGTTGCCAACACACATAACTCAATAATACCGAAATGTCACCGAACCTTAAGTGTGTGAACCCTACGGGTTCGAGAACTATGTAGAAATGACCTGAGACATTCTCTGATCCATAACCAATAGCGGGACCTGGATGCCCATATTGGCTCCTACATATTCAGCGAAGATCTTTATTGGTTGAACCTCTATGCCAAGGATTCAGTTAATCGCATATGTTGTTCCCTTTGTCCTTCTATATGTTACTTGCCCGAGATTCGATCGTCGGTATCTCCATACCTAATTCAATCATGTTACCCGCTAGTCTCTTTACTCGTTCCGTGATACAAGATCCCATGAGTAACTCCTTAGTCACATTGCTTGCAAGGCTTGTTGTGATGTTGTATTACTGAGTGGGCCCCATGATACCTCTCCATCACACGGAGTGACAAATCCCAGTCTTGATCCATGCCAACCCCACAGACACCTTCATAGATACCTGTAGAGCACCTTTATAGTCACCCAATAACGTTGCGACTTTTGATACACACAAGGTATTCTTTTGGTGTCCGGGAGTAGCATCATCTCATGGTCATAGGAACACATACATTATCTTGCAGAAAACAGTAGTAATAAGCTGACACGATCATATGCTACGTTTATAGTTTGGGTCTTGTCCATCACAGCATTCTCCTAATGATGTGATCCCGTTATCAAGTGACAACACTTGTCTATGGCTAGGAAACCTTGACCATCTTTGATCAACGAGTTATGATGATATGATGTATATACTTCTCGCACCTTGTTGGTTACCCCAAGTGGAAGGTTAAGATGTAGTCAGCAGCAAGTTTTCCCTCACACGGGAACTGTAAGGTTTATAGATCCAGGAGGACTCCTAGGATCGACAAGTAGGTGTCTTCCACCCTGGCGCTAGCAGAAGACGTGGACCTACACACACAACAAATAACTTTCCTCCCAACGAGTATAGAGAGGTTGTCAATCTTTGCAGCGTTGTAGTTTGCAAAAGATCAAAACACAAGCTGGAAGGTAATAGTGATTGCAACGGGAAAGTAAATGAAAGCGGTAAATGATGGAGGTGTAAACAATGATGGTGATATGGAGCAGAGTCACATGATGTTCACTAGTGAAGTCTCTCTCCCAAAATACGATAAACAACTATGCTTGGGTAAACAAATCACAGTTGGGAAATTGACAGAATTATGAATGCACCACAATGCTAATTATGCTAGATGATAGTTAGAGGTTCAATAGTAATGGGCAGTACGCCAAGAGAAGTAGATCGTTTATTCATTAGCATCTACTTAGTAATCATCCACCTTGAGATATCTATCCAGAACATCTCCCCGGTAGTAAGTTGCGAGCCCCACCCAAAGTGTAAACTCAAAGCAACGGACAACTACATTAACAAACTATGCGTAAGGTAAACAATCCTTGCAACCGTGGTCACAAGTACCATTGTTTTCTCCCTGGTGGAAACAACACATCCCCTATTCTCATGTTTCTGTCACTCAAGCTAGACATCGAGGGGCATGAACCCACAATCATGCATAATGCTCCCTCTTGGAGTTACAATCTACTACTCGGCCAAAGCAATAAATAGCAACAGAGAACATGCATGAATCACTAAGGAACATAATATAAAAGGATAATCAAATATATAAGCCATAACAATCTGAATATAATCTCATAATCCATCGAATCCCAACAAATCGAGCATAGCAATAGCAAGAGAATTACATAGATACCTTGATCATGTAGGGCAGCTAACAAGGACTAACCACTGAAGCACAAGATTGGAGAGAAGACATCACATAACTACTGGTCATGGACCCATGGTCCAAGGAGGACTACTCACGACACGTCCGGGAAGTGTCCATGGTGTTGGAGAAACTCCCGGAGGTAAATCCTCCCTCCGGAAGGTTGCCGGGAAGAGGTCTCCTCACGCTCCCGATCTCGGTAGCGCTGCGGCGGCGGAACGATGGAGAAATTCGCGATTCTCGAAGTTGTCGAAGGGTTTCCTCTCGGGACTCTAAATTCAGGCCAAAGGAGGGCACCGGAGGAGGTGGGGCCACCTAGGCGGCCTCCTAGTCTGGCCTAGGGCCTGGCCGCGCCAGCAGGTCAACTAGGCAGCCCCTGGCCCCCCTCTGGCCCATCTTCGGTGATCCGGAAGCTTCTGTTTCGCTGATTTTTATAATTTTTTCTTGGAATATTTTGGGCTTCCGAAATTTGGGTAAAAGCCCCTGCAAAATAGACATCACGAGACATAAACTGGCACTGGGTGCACTGAGTTAGCAGGTTAGTCCAAATATGTGTAAAATGATATAAAAGTGTAGCAAAACATATAACAATGTCACCCAAAAGATCATGGAACAATCAGAAATTATAGATACGTTTGGGACGTATGAACATCCGCAAGCTTAATTTCTGCTCGTCCTCGAGTAGATAAATGATAACACAATAATTTCTATGGTGACATGCTAACACACATATAAGAACTTAAAAGGAAAGCAAGTGAGATATGCAATTCAAGTCAAGACAATAACAAGCAAGAGTCTATATCTAGTATTGAATTTAGCAAAATAATGACATAAAGGTGCAAGAGCTCTCGGTGTCCGTGACTTGAATGTCTCCAATGGTGTTTGCGTGCAAGAAGTGGGAGCAGGGTTGAGATCATAAAATATTTTTTAATTGATAACTCAATCTACTAAACTTCAGACTTAGTCTCCTTCCGAATCTAATTTTGACTCATCCCCAGACTACTAGTCAGGCACAAGTCAAAATGATCCTCTCCCTTTCAATTTTGAGCACTCATGCAATCGACGAGCGTAAGCAAGATATGTTGGCACTTAGGATGGCAAATAGAATAATGATGGGGAAGGAATACAAAAAGGTGTGAAAGGCTCACATCAATGAGGACAACCATAGGCGAGAGAAAGCCAAATGATAGATATGATGTGAGGAGTAGGGATTGCCATGTAATGGATGCACATATGAGCTAAGGTAAGCTCTTCAATCGAACTAGTGGGGGTGCATCCAACTTGTTTGCTCATGAAGACCTAGAGCTCATTTCAGGAGGCTCATCATTGGAATATGCAAACCAAGTTCTATAGTGTAAGGGTCCTCACATAGTTATGCATGAATGATAATCTCTATGTAGTACCAATATAGCAATGGAGTACGAGTGTGGATCTTCAAAAGGAATAGTAGTGTTGCCCCCTTCTCTCTGTTTTTTTCTTTTTCTCTTTTTTTATTTTTTGTGGCCTCTTTGGCTCTTTCTTTTTATCTCTCATTTGTCCTCTTTGGGATCTTTTGTTTGTCCTCTTTGGGATCTTTTACTCACTTAGGGCAACACTCTATGTTTTACATGAATAAAGAGAAGATCATCACACTTTATAGGAAGTACTCAACATAAAGACAAGTGAAAACTATCATGATGTATGCAAATGTATGCCTCTCCCAGTGTAGCCGGATGTGCAATGATACTAGCGTGTCATGTAGCAATAATTGGGGTAAGGCCCAACTATTATGCGGCTCTAAGATCAAGCAAAAGCATGTATGACATGAAGATAATGTCATGAGATGGTGTATGTTGCATGGCAGTGTATATCGGAAAGGCTATGGAAATGCCTTAATAGGTAGGTATGGTGGCTATTTTGAAGAAAGATATAATGAGGCTTATGTATGACAGAGCGTATCATGTCATGGGTTTGGATGCACCGGCGGAGTTTGCACCAACTCTCAACGTGAGAAAGGGCAATGCACGATACCAAAGAGGCTAGAAAAATATGGATGGTGGAAGTGCCAACAATCAAATACTCACATTTGTCCGAAGAACTCATACAATTATGATCGGTAACTCTCTATCAAGTTTTGAAATTCACAAATAAACAAGTACCCCGATGTGGAGTGTTTGGGGGTTTGGTTATCCTTGTGCATCCTCGACTCATGGTAGCGTGAGGGTACTCTATATATTCCAACCCCTCCAGAGGTTAGCGATCAATTTAGTAGCTAGAGTTCTCAACTATTTTTTAGTGTTTGAAAAACACACGGATTTCTCAAAATACGACACCTATCACTAATAGTCACAAGCTCTTGTCACCAATAGTCCAAGCATTACTCAAATCAATACCTCAAAACTATTGCAAGTTACTACTATACTTAAATAGCAACCTCAGTTACCTACTCATACAAGACACACAACTCAGTGCAATGAGCCAACTCTATAAACAAGATAAGCATGATAACTCAAGAGATTTCCAAAATCAACCTAAATAAAAGCTCTTAAAAACATAAGCATGAAAACTAAAAGCTAAGCATGACAATAGCTATGGAAAGATAGAGAACACACAAAAAGGATAAGCATGAAAACCTATGTTGTGTTCTAGAGTGGAATGGAGCGTGTGTATCTCCCAAACAAGGTAGGCTAGTTTCAGAATTGTTATGAACATCAAGAGAAACTGAAACAAACTAAAAAGCAAATAGCGGGACGCTCCAAGCATAGCACATAACATATGAAGTGATAAAAATATAGCATGGAGATGGACGAACTGATGATTGTTGATAAAGAAGGGGATGCACGGGGGCATCCCTAGGCTTAGACGCTTGAGTCTCCTTGAATATTTCTTAGGGTGCATGGGGGCATCCCCAAGCTTGAGCGCTTGACACTCATGTATCTTCTTTCATCATCTCCCATTGCATATTTGAAAACTCCCTTCATACGAAACTCATCATAAGCTGATTAGAATGGTTAGTACCCTTACTAAAATAATTCATTATCTGCTGGAAATAAAGATTTTCTTGAAAAGCTATTGATTATCATGATTGCCAAAAGGTTTTTGCAAATAAAAAGAAAGCTTAGGAGTTGCAAAACAATAGAAACACAAAACATGGCAGAATCTGTGAAAAACAGAACAACAGGTAGTAAATAATTTATTCGGGGAAATTTTGCGACTAAAATCAAAAAACTCAGAACATATGCTAGAAATAAAATTATATAGAGCATGCTGTCAAAACAATTCAGATCAAAAAGATTATCTGGTGATTTTTGGCAAATTTTTCCTTTAGGCGGACAAAATCTGTTTTTGGATAGCATGTCACAAATTTTGAACTTTCTTGCAATCGGAGGCTAAAATTTGGCACAAAGCTTGAAAAGAAAGATACAATGATGTTGCTACAGTAGTAACAAGCATCAAGACCACTAAAACTGAAAGTTAAAACTCAAAGTAAAGATAACAATGGTTGTCTCCCTAGAGCTCTTTCTTTATAGCCATAAAGATAGGCTTAAGATTTTAATAATGCTCTTGTAGGAATAAGAGTTGTAGAACAAAAGAGATCATCAAGAAGCAAATACCAAACTCATTTAAGTAAAATATGCTTCCTATGCATAGGAATATTTCCATATAATAATTTTTTGAAGCACAAAGCAATAAGCATAGGAAGGCAAAACAAGTGGAGCTTCAAAACCTTCAACATAAGGAGAGGGAACTTCATATTATTGAAATATCTATAAGCATATGTTCCTTCTCATAATAATTTTCAGTGGGATCATGAATAAACTCAACAATATAAGTATCACATAAAGCATTGTTACCATGATCCACATGGACTTCATGAATAGGTTAAAACTTGGAGTAAAAGAGAGACTGAATTTCTTCCCAATCCCGTAGGTGAGAATCATCTAGTAGCCTATACCATTCCAATGGTTTTCCTTTTAGTGACAAGGCAAATAATTTACTCATGACTCCATCTCTTGTCAAACCTGAAATCTTAAACAACTCACAAAGTTCTGTAAGTTTCAACAAATGAATAATAGGATTGATTGTTCCATCATAACAATCATTCCTAATTATTTCAATTATCCCAAGTGGTATTTTGAATGGGATACATTCTGTAGGTGGAGTAGACTTCTTTACCACGAGTGTGGTAAAGCGGCCTTCCCCAAGCATCAAACCAAGAATACAGTTTTCCATTAAGCCTAACTAGTGAAGTCACACAACTTGGTGTTTTCAGTGGAACCCATAGCAGTAGCAACAAGCAAGAACAAAGCAACTAATTTTTTTTGTGGTTTTTGGTATAAGACTCTAAAGCAAAAACTAGAACGCAAACTAACAAGACCAAAAAGCAAAGGTAAAGGATAGCGTGCAACTCCCCTATCTTGAAGACTGGAGTCCCCGGCAACGGTGCCAGAAAACTTTCCTTGCTGACGATATGATGTATATACTTATTGCACCTCGTTGGTTACCCCAAGGGGAAGGTTTAGATGTAGTCAACAACAAGTTTTCCCTCACATGGTAACTGTAAGGTTTATCAAACCAGGAGGACTCCTAGGATCAACAAGTAGGTGCCCTCCACCCTGGCGCTAGCAAAAGACGTGGACCTGCACAAACAACAAATAACTTTACTCCCAACGAGTACACAGAGGTTGTCAATCTCTCTGGCCTTGTAGTTTGCAAATGATCAAAACACAAGCGGGAAGGTAATAGTGTTTGCAACGGGAAAGTAAATGAAAGCGGTAAATGATGGAGGTGTAAACAACAATGGTGATATGGACTGGAGTCGCATGATGTTCACTAGTGATGTCTCTCTCACAAAAGACGATAAACAACTATGCTTGGGTAAACAAATCACAGCTGGGCAATTGAAAGAATTATGAACACACCACAATGCTAATTATTTTATTGATAGTTAGAGGTTCAATAGTAATGGGAAGTACGCCAATACAAGTAGATGGTCTATTCATTAGCATCTACTTACTAATAATGCACCTTGAGATATCTATCCTAGACATCTCTCCGGTATTAAGTTGCGAGCCCCGCCCAAAGTGTAAACTCAAAGCAACGGACAACTGCATTAATGAACTATGTGTAAGGTAAAAAATCCTTGCAACCATGGTAACAAGCACCGTTGTTTTCTTCCTGGTGGCAACAGCACATCACCTCGTCTCATGTTTCTGTCACTCAAGCTAGACATCAAGGGGCATGAACCCACAATCATGCATAACGCTCCCTCTTGGAGTTACAATCTACTACTCAGCCAAAGCAATAAATAGCAATAGAGAACATGAATGAATCACTAAGGAACATAATATAAAAGGATAATCAAATATATAACTCATAACAATCTGAACATAATCTCATAATCCATCGGATCCCAACAAACCGAGCATAGCAATAGTAAGAGAATTACATAGATGTCTTGATCATGTAGGGCAGCTCACAAGGACTAACCATTGAATCACAAGATTGGAGAGACTACATCACATAGCTACTGGTCATGGACCCATGGTCGAAGGAGGACTACTCACGGCACGTCCGGGAAGCGTCCATGGCAGTGGAGAAGCTCCCGGAGGTCTATCCTCCCTCCGGCAGGCTACTGGGAAGAGGTCTCGTGATGCTCCCGATCTCTGAAGCTCTGCAGCGGCGGAACGATGGAGAAATTCGCGATTCTGGAAGTTGTCGAAGTGTTTCCTCTCGGGGCTCTAAATATAGGCCAAAGGAGTGCACCGAAGTGTTGGGTCACGTAGCATAAATTCAATATTTTCCTACGCATATTCAGATCTTCCTATGGAGTGACCATCAATGAGAGAGGGGTAAGAGCATCTTCATACCTTTTAAGATCGCTAAGCGGAAGCGTTGTTAGAACGCGGTTGAGGGAGTCGTACTCGCAGCGATTCCGATCTAGTGCCGAACTACGGCACCTCCGCGTTCAAGACACGTGCAGCCCGGTGACGTCTCCCGCACCTTGATCCAGCAAGGAGGAGGGAGAGGTTGGGGAAGATCTCCAGCAGCACGACGGTGTGGTGTCGATGGAGAGACGAGGTCTCCCGGCAGGGCTTCGCCAAGCACCGGCAGAGAGGAGGACGAAGAAGGGCAGGGATGCGTCGAGGGAGAGGGAAAAGTCTAATCTCCAATGGCCAAAAGTGCCCAATATATATAGGGGGAGGGGATAGGGGTGCCACCCCTAGGGTTCCCACCCTAAGTGGTGCGGCAGCCCCCCCAGATGGGAGGTGCGACGGCCAGAGGGGGGGAGGGGGTGGCGCACCACCTGGTGGGCCTTGGGCCCACCTGGCTTAGGGTTTGCCCCCTTTTCTCTCCCATGCGCATTGGGCTGAGTGGGGAGGCGCACCAGCCCACCTAGGGGCTCGTTCCCACCCCCAGTTGGCCCATCTTACCTCCCGGGGTCGTTGCCCCCCTTCGGTGGTCCCGGTACGTTACCGGTGATGCCCGAAACACTTCCGGTATCCGAAACCATCCGTCCTATATATCAATCTTTACCTCCGGACCATTCCGGAGCTCCTCGTGACGTCCAGGATCTCATCCAGGACTCCGAACAATTTTCGGTAAGATCGTATAACAATTCCCTATAACCCTAGCGTCACCGAACCTTAAGTGTGTAGACCCTACGGGTTCGGGAGACATGCACACATGACCGAGACGCCTCTCCGGCCAATAACCATCATCGGGGTCTGGATACCCATGGTGGCTCCCACTTGCTCCACGATGATCTCATCGAATGAACCATGATGTCAAAGATTCAATCAATCCCGTATACGATTCCCTTTGTCTGTCGGTATAGAACTTGCCCGAGATTCGATCGTCGGTATACCTATACCTTGTTCGATCTCGTTACCAGTAAGTCTATTTACTCGTTCCATAGCACGTCATCATGTGACTAACTCCTTAGTCACATTGAGCTCATGATGATGTTCTACCGAGTGGGCCCAAAGATACCTCTCTGTCACACGGAGTGACAAATCCCGACCACGATTCGTACCAATCCAACAGACACTTTCGAAGGTACCCGTAATGCAACTTTATAGTCACCCAGTTACGTTGTGACGTTTGATACACCCAAAGCAATCCTACAGTATCCGGGAGTTGCACAATCTCACGGTCGAAGGAAAAGATACTTGACATTAAAAAAGCTTTAGCATACGAACAATACGATCTAGTGCAATGCTTAGGATTGGGTCTTGTCCATCACATCATTCTCCCAATGATGTGATCCGTTATCAATGACATCTAATGCCCATAATCAGGAAACCATGATCATCTATTGACTAACGAGCTAGCCAACTAGAGGCTTGCTAAGGACACATTGTGATATATTTATTCACACATGTATTACTGTTTCCTGTTAATACAATTATAGCATGAACAATAGACGATTATCATGAACAAGGAAATATGATAATAAACATTTTATTATTGTCTCTAGGGCATATTTCCAACAGTCTCCCACTTGCACTAGAGTCAATAGTCTAGTTACATTGTGATGTATCGAACACCCATAACATTATGGTTTTGATCATGTTTTGCTCGTGGAAGAGGTTTAGTCAATGGGTCTGTAATATTCACATCCGTGTGTACTTTACAAATATCTATCACTCTACTCTGGACATGGTCCTGGATGGAGTTGTAGCAGCGTTTGGTGTGCTTCGTCTTCCGGTGAAACCTGGGCTCCTTGGCTATTGCAATGGCCCCAGTGTTATCACAGAAGAGTGTCATTGGACCCGGACGCGCTTGGAACCACTCCAAGGTCGGTGATGAGCTCCTTCATCCAAATTCCTTCATGAGCTGCTTCCGAAGCAGCTATGTACTCCGCTTCACATGTAGATGCTGCCACGACTTCTTGCTTGCTGCTGCACCAGCTCACTGCCCCACCATTCAACACATATACGTATCCGGTCTGTGACTTAGATTCATCCGGATCTGTGTCGAAGCTAGCGTCGACGTAACCCTTTACGACGAGCTCTTTGTCACCTCCATAAACGAAAAACATTTCCTTAGTCCTTTTCAGGTACTTAAGGATATTCTTGACCGTTGTCCAGCGTTCCATACCTGGATCACTTTGGTACCTCCCTACCAAGCTTATGGCAAGGTTTATATCAGGTCTGGTACACAGCATGGAATACATTAGAGAGCCCACGGCTGATGCATAGGGGACATAACTCATCTTCTCTCTATCTGCTGCCGTGGTCGGCGAATGAGTCTTACTCAATCTCACACCTTGCAAAACTGGCAAGAACCCTTTCTTTGAGTTTTCCATATTGAACTTCTTCAATATCTTGTCAAGGTATGTACTTTGCCAAAGACCTATGAGGCGTCTTGATCTATCTCTATAGATCTTGATGCCTAATATGTATGCAGCTTCTCCAAGGTCCTTCATTGAAAAACTTTGTTCAAATAGGCCTTTATGCTCTCCAACATCTCTATATTATTCCCCATCAATAATATGTCATCCACATACAGTATGAGGAAAGCTACAGAGCTCCCACTCACTTTCTTGTACAGACAGGCTTCTCCGTAAACCTGTATGAACCCAAACGCTTTAATCACCTCATTAAAGCGAATGTTCCAACTCCGAGCTGCTTGCACCAGCCCATAGATGGAGCGCTGGAGCTTGCACACTTTGTTAGCACCCTTAGGGTCGACAAAACCTTCTGGTTGCATCATATACAACTCTTCCTTAAGGTTCCCGTTAAGGAACGTTGTTTTGACGTCCATTTGCCAAATTTCATAATAATAAAAGGCGGCAATTGCTAACATGATTCAGACTGATTTCAGCTTCGCTACGGGAGAGAAAGTCTCTTTGTAGTCAACTCCTTGAATTTGTCGAAAACCCTTTGCGACAAGTCGAGCTTTGTAAACGGTTACATTACCGTTTGCATCAGTCTTCTTCTTGAAGATCCATTTATTTTCAATGGCTCGCCGGTCATCGGGCAAGTCCACCAAAGTCCATACTTTGTTCTCATACATGGATCCTATCTCGGATTTCCTAGCCTCAAGCCATTTGTTTGAATCCGGGCCCGCCATCGCTTCTTCATAGTTCGAAGGTTCACCGTTGTCTAACAACATGATTTCCATCACAGGGTTGCCGTACCACTCTGGTGCGGAGCGTTCCCTTGTGGAGCTTGGCGGTTCAGTAGTAACTTGATCCGAAGCTTCATGATCATTGTCATTAACTTCCTCTTCAGTTGGTGTAGGCGCCACAGGAACAACTTCCCGCGCTGCGCTACTATCCTGTTCGAGAGGGGGTGTAATTACCTCATCAAGTTCTACCTTCCTCCCGCTTACTTCTTTCGAGACAAACTCTTTCTCTAGAAAGGATCCGTTCTTGGCAACAAAGGTTTTACCTTCGGATCTAAGATAGAAGGTATACCCAATAGTTTCCTTAGGGTATCCTATGAATACGCATTTCTCCGCTTTGGGTTTGAGCTTTTCTGGTTGAAGTTTCTTCACATAAGAATCGCAGCCCCAAACTTTTAGAAACGACAACTTAGGTTTCTTGCCAAACCATAGATCATACGGTGTCGTCTCAATGGATTTAGACGGTGCCCTATTTAAAGTGAATGCTGCAGTTTCTAATGTGTATCCCCAAAATGATAGCGGTAAGTCGGTAAGAGACATCATAGATCGTACCATATCTAATGAAGTGCGATTACGACGTTCAGACACTCCGTTGCGTTGCGGTGTGCTAGGCGGCGTCGGTTGTGAAACGATTCCACACTTCCTTAGGTGTGTGCCAAACTCGTGACTCAGATATTCTCCTCCACGATCAGATCGTAGACACTTAATTTTTCTGTCACGTTGATTCTCGACCTCACTCTGAAATTCCTTGAACTTTTCAAATGTCTCAGATTTGTGCTTCATCAAGTAGATAGACCCAGACCTACTCAAATCATCGGTGAGAGTGAGAACATAACTTTAGCCACCGCGAGCTTCAACATTCATTGGACCACACACATCGGTATGTATTATTTCCAATAAGTCGGTTGCTCTCTCCATTATTCCTGAGAATGGAGTGTTAGTCATCTTGCCCATGAGGCACGGTTCGCATGTGTCAAATGATTCAAAGTCAAGAGACTCTAATAGTCCATCAGTATGGAGCTTCTTCATGCGCTTAACGCGGATATGACCAAGGCGGCAGTGCCACAAGAATGTGGGACTATCATTATCAACTTTACATCTTTTGGTACTCACACTATGAATATGTGTAACATCACGATCGAGATTCATCAAGAATAAACCATTCACCAGCGGAGCATGACCATAACACATATCACTCATATAAATAGAACAACCATTATTCTGTGACTTAAATGAGTAGCCGTCTCGCATTAAGCAAGACCCTGATACAATGTTCCTGCTTAAAGCTGGTACTAAATAGCAATTATTAAGGTTTAAAACTAATCCCGACGGTAGATGTAGAGGTAGCGTGCCGACGGCGATCACATCGACATTTGAACCATTCCTGACGCGCATCGTCACCTCGTCGTTGGCCAATCTCTGCTTATTCCGCAGTTCCTGCTTTGAGTTGCAAATGTGAGCAACAGCACCAGTATCAAATACCCAGGAGCTACTACGAGCGCTGGTAAGGTACACATCAATAACATGTATATCACATAGACCTTTAACGTTGCCGGCGTTCTTGTCTGCTAAGTATTTGGGGCAGTTCCGCTTCCAGTGACCCTTTCCCTTGCAATAGAAGCACTCAGTCTCAGGCTTGGGTCCATTCTTTTTCTTCTTCCCGGCATCTAGCTTACCGGGCGCGGCAACAACTTTTCCGTCTTTCTTGAAGTTCTTCTTACCCTTGCCTTTCTTGAAACTAGTGGTCTTGTTGACCATCAACACTTGATGCTCTTTCTTGATTTCTACTTCTGCAGACTTGAGCATTGAGTACAACTCGGGAATGGTGTTCTCGATCCCTTGCATGTTGTAGTTAAGCACAAAGCCTTTGTAGCTTGGTGGGAGAGACTGGAGGATTCTGTCAATTATAGCATCATCCGGAAGTTCGACTCCAAGTGAAGTCAGACGACCGTGTAACCCAGACATTTTGAGTATGTGCTCACTGACAGAACTGTTCTCGTCCATCTTACAGCTAAAGAACTTGTCATAGACTTCATATCTCTCGACACGGGCATGAGCTTGAAAACCTAGCTTCACCTCCTGGAACATCTCATATGCCCCGTGTTGCTCAAAACGCCTTTGGAGCCCCGTTTCTAAACTATATAACATGCCACACCTAACCAGAGAGTAGTCATCACTCCGCGTTTGCCACACGTTTAGAATGTCCTGGGCTGCTGCGGGAGCGGGAGGGTCACCTAGCGGCGCATCAAGGACATAGGGCTTTTTAGCTGCTTCAAGGATGAGCTTCAAGTTGAGAACCCAGTCCGCATAGTTGCTACCATCATCTTTCAGCTTGTTTTTCTCTAGGATTGCGTTGAAATTGAGGTTGACGTTGGACATCTACAATATTTATAAAGACAACTTTTAGACTAAGTTCATGACAATTAAGTTTGTTTAATCAAATTAAGTATGAACTCCCACTTAAATCGACATCCCTCTAGTCATCTATGTGATACATGATCCATGTTGACTAACCCGTGTCCGATCATCACGTGAGCCGGCTAGTCACCATGGTGAGCAACTTCATGCTGATCGTATTCAACCATACGACTCATGTTCGACCTTTCCATCTCTTGTATTCGAGGTCATGTCTGTACATGCTAAGCTCGTCGAGTCAACCTAGGTGTTTTGCGTGTGTAAATCTGGCTTACACCCGTTGTATGCGAACGTTAGAATCTATCACACCCGATCATCACGTGGTGCTTCGAGACAACGAACCTTCGCAATGGTGCGCATTTAGGGGAATACGTTCTCGAAATTTTAAGAGGGCTGATCTTATTATGCTACCGTCGTTCTAAGCAATAAGATGTAAAACATGATAAACATCACAATGCAATCATATAGTGACATGATATGGCCATTATCATCTTTGCTCTTTTGATCTCCATCTTCAGGCATCGCATGATCATCATCGTCACCGGCGTGACACCATGATCTCCATCATCATGATCTCCATTATCGTGTCTCCGTGAAGTCGTCACGCCAACTACTACTATCACTACTACTATAGCTAACCGTTAGCAATGAAGTAAAAGTAGTAAGCACATGGCGTTGCATCTCATACAATAAATTAAGACAACTCCTATGGCTCCTGCCGGTTTTCATACTCATCGACATGCAAGTCGTGAAACCTATTAAAATAACATGATAATCTCATACATCATACATGCAACATCACAACTTTGGCCATATCACATCACATGTCAAACCCTGCAAAAACAAGTTAGACGTCCTCTAATTGTTGTTGCAAGTTTTACGTGGCTGATTTGGGTTTCTAGCAAGAACGCCTTCTTACCTACGTGACAGCCACAACGATGATATGCCAAATCTATTTACCCTTCATAAGGACCCTTTTCATCAAATCCAATCCGACTAGAGTAGGAGAGACAGACACCCGCTAGCCACCTTTATGGACGGTGTGCATGTCTATCGGTGGAACCAGTCTCTCGTAAGCGTACGTGTAAAGTCGGTCCGGGCCGCTTCATCCCACAATACCCCCGGAAAAGAATAAGACTAGTAGTGGCAAGCAAATTGACAAATCATCACCCACAACTTTTGTGTTCTACTCATGCATAGAATCTACGCAAAGAAAACCTGGCTCGGATGCCACTGTTGGGTAACGTAGTATAAATTCAAAATTTTCCTACGCATATTCAGATCTTCCTATGGAGAGACCAGCAACGAGAGAGGGGTAAGAGCATCTTCATACCTTTGAAGATCGCTAAGAGGAAGCGTTGCTAGAACGCGGTTGATGGAGTCGTACTCGCAGCGATTCCGATCTAGTGTCGAACTACGGCACCTCCGCGTTCAACAGACGTACGGCCCGGTGACGTCTCCCGCACCTTGATCCAGCAAGGAGGAGGGAGAGGTTGGTGAAGAACTCGAGCAGCACGACGGCGTGGTGTCGATGGAGAGACGAGGTCTCCCGGCAGGGCTTCGCCAAACACCGGCACAGAGGAGGAGGAAGAAGGGTAGGGCTGCGCCGAGGGAGAGGGAAAAGTCTAATCTCCAATGGCCAAAAGTGCCCACTATATATAGGGGGAGGGGAGAGGGGGTGCCACCCCTAGGGTTCCCACCCTAGGTGGTGCGGCAGCCCCCCAGATGGGAGGTGCGGCGGCCAGAGGGGGGAGGAGGGGGTGGCGCACCACCTGGTGGGCCTTAGGCCCACCTGGCTTAGGGTTTGCCCCCCTTTTCTCTCCCCTGCGCATTGGGCTGAGTGGGGAGGCGCACCATCCCACCTAGGGGCTGGTTCCCACGCCCACTTGGGCCATCTTACCTCCCGGGGTCGTTGCCCCCCTTCGGTGGTCCCGTGGGGCCACCTCCGGTGGTCCCGGTACGTTACCGGTGATGCCCGAAACTCTTCCGGTATCCGAAACCATCCGTCCTATATATCAATCTTTACCTCCGAACCATTTCGGAGCTCCTCGTGACGTCTGGGATCTCATCCGGGACTCTGAACAACTTTTGGTAACCTCGTATAAGAATTCCCTATAACCCTAGCGTCACCGAACCTTAAGTGTGTAGATCCTACGGGTTCGGGAGACATGCAGACATGACCGAGACGCCTCTCCGGCCAATAACCATCAGCGGGGTCTGGATACCCATGGTGGCTCCCACTTGTTCCACAATAATCTCATCGGATGAACCACGATGTCAAAGATTCAATCAATCCCGTATACGATTCCCTTTGTCTGTCGGTATAGAACTTGCCCGAGATTCGATCGTCGGTATACCTATACCTTGTTCCATCTCGTTACCGGTAAGTCTCTTTACTTGTTGTGTAGCACGTCATCGTGTGACTAACTCCTTTGTCACATTGAGCTTATGATGATGTTCTACCGAGTGGGCCCAGAGACACTTTCGGAGGTACCCGTAGTGCACCTTTATAGTCACCTAGTTACGTTGTGACGTTTGATACACCCAAAGCACTCCTACGGTATCCGGGAGTTGCACAATCTCACGGTCGAAGGAAAAGATACTTGACATTAAAAAAGCTTTAGCATACGAACAATACGATCTAGTGCTATGCTTAGGATTGGGTCTTGTCCATCACATCATTCTCCCAATGATGTGATCCCGTTATCAATGACATCTAATGCCCATGATCAGGAAACCATGATCATCTATTGACTAACGAGCTAGCCAACTAGAGGCTTGCTAAGGACACATTGTGATCTATTTATTCACACATGTATTACTGTTTCCTGTTAATACAATTATAGCATGAACAATAGACGATTATCATGAACAAGGATATATGATAATAACCATTTTATTATTGCCTCTAGGGCATATTTCCAACACGAAGGACATGGGGCCCACCCAGGCGGCCTCCTGGCGCGGCCTAGGGCCTGGCCGCGCCAGCAGGTCGACTGGGCATCCCCTCGCCCTCCTGTGTCCCATCTTCGGTCATCCGGAAGCTTTTGTTTCGCTGATTTTTTATTTATTTTTCCTAGAATTTTTCGAGCTTCGGAAAATTGGGTGAAAGCCCCTTCAAAATAGACATCAGCAGACAGAAACTGGCACAGGGTGCACTAAGTTAGTAGGTTAGTCCAAATATGTGTAAAATGATATGAAAGTGTAGCAAACCATATAACAATGTCACCCAAAAGATCATGGAACAACAAGAAATTATAGATACGTTTGGAACGTATCAACATCTCCAAGCTTAATTTATTCTCGTCCTCGAGTAGATAAATGATAACACAATGATTTCTATGGTGACATGCTAACACACATATAAGAACTTCGGAGTAAAGCAAGTGAGATATGCAATTCGAGTGAAGGCAATAACAAGCAATAGTCTATATCTAGTATTGATTTTAGCATAGGACGAACATAAATTTGCAAGAGCTCCCGCTGTCCGTGACTCTAATGTCTCCAAATGGTGTTTGCGTGCAAGAAGTGGGAGATGGGTTGAGATCATAAAATATATTTTTAATTGAGAACTCAATCTACTAAACTTCACACTTAGTCTCCTTCCTAATCTTATTATGATTCATCCCCAAACTACTAGTCAGGCACAAGTCAAAATGATCCTCTCCCTTTTGATTTTGAGCACTCATGCGATGGATGAGCGTAAGCAAGATATGTTGGTACTTAGGATGGCAAATAGAATAATGATGGGGAAGGAAGACAAAAAGTTGTGAGAGGCTCACATCAAAAAGGACAACCATAGGCGAGAGAAAGCAAAATGATAGATATGATGTGAGGAGTAGGGATTGCCATGTAATGGATGCACATATGAGCTAAGGTAAGCTCTCGAATGGAACTAGTGGGGGTGCATCCAACTTGTTTGCTCATGAAGACCTAGAGCTTATTTGAGGAGGCTCATCATTGGAATATGCAAACCAAGTTCTATAGTGTAAGGGTCCCCACATAGTTATGCATGAATGATAATCTCTATGTAGTACCAACATAGCAATGGAGTACGAGTGTGGATATTTAAAAGGAATATTAGTGTTGCCCCCTTCTCTCTATTTATTTCTTTTTTTCTTTTTCTCTTTTTTAATTTTTTGTGGCCTCTTTGGCTCTTTCTTTTTATCTCTCATTTGTACTCTTTGGGATCTTTTGTTTGTCCTCTTTGGGATATTTTCCTCACTTAAGGGCAACACTCTATGTTTTACATGAATAAAGAGAATATCATCACACTTTATAGGAAATACTCAACATAAAGATAAGTGAAAGCTATCATGATGTATGCAAATGTATGCCTCAGCCTGGCAGGATATGCAATGATACTAGCGCGTCATATAGCAATATTTGGGGTAAGGCCCAATTATTATGCGGCTCTACGATCAAGCAAAAGCATGTATGGCATGAAGATCAAGTCATGAGATGGTGGATGTTGCATGGTGTCGTGGGTATAAGTCTCACAGTAGATACGTAGGGTACGAATGGATGGGCAGAGCCTTAGCTACGGCGAGGTTGTATGAGTTCAGGCCCCTCTGCGGTGGAGGTAATAGCCCTACGTCTCAGTTCTCTGGGAGCTTGTTGTCGAGTGGAATATGGAATACAATGAATTGCTAACGCCTGCACTAGTGGGGGAGGGTGGCTTATATAGAGTGCGCTGCCCACCACAACGTTTCGGTGCACAGGGGTGGAGTAGTGGCGAATAAATGCCTACGTTACAGGTAACGTATGTCTTAAATGCTAATAAAGGCACATGGAAACGTATGACCGTTTCCCTCCAGGGGGGTTACGATGCACAGAGTGGAATCCAGTCGGTTAGTTTGATATACTCCGAATGCTCACCCCCGACTGGATGGTTGAGGATCTGTTACCGACTGGATGATGGGAACTCCTTAGTTCAGTCGGAACTGACTAAGGGCCTTGTCCCTTGTGAGGGGTAGTCCTTGGGTAGGACCTACAGGGCAGGCCAATGACCCTACCCTAGGACTATAACCCCATCATTAGTCCCCGAATGGATTGGGGTTGGAACGACGAAGCGATGCTTGAAGTATGGATCCGACTCGTACGGATGTGACTTTGGCGTTGCTTGCCTCGATCCATTTTATATTTTCTGACCAACGATCCGAGTGGAAGTATTTGTGAAACAAACTGTCCGAAACTGAGTGCTTCCGTGGTATCTTCTGACGTGACCAGTCAACTGACAGCGGCCGATTTTCCGGGATCTTCAAATTTCGGTTACCGCGCGCTCGGTGGGGATGACGACATCGCGCTCGAGTAGTACCTGACGCCTCGATTCCCGCGCCTTCATCTTCTCCACTGATATCGCCGCGGCCGGTCGGGGGATAAGATTTCGAGGCCACTTGCCAGTGACCCAGTCGGAACCTTACTTAAACCTCAGCGGCGAGGGTTTTTTCGTTACACTCGCCGGATATCTTGCACTTGCCTGCTCTGCTCCTCTCGCCACCTCCTGCGCACCCCAAGCTCCTTCCTTCTCCTTCTCCCCCGCGGATCTGCAGCTTCCGCCATGACCAAGGGGCAGACTAGCAAGCTGGAGGCGAGGAAGAAGAAGGGGAAGGCGGCGGCTCCTGCTCAGCGATGGCAGCGAACGTTACCGGCAGGGTGGATCCAGGGAGATTTCCTCCCCTCCACCGTAACGGAGGAGAATCTGCTGGAGTTGGTGGAGCACGGGATGATCGCGCACAAGTCGTGGAGGTTGCCGGCGGAAGGCGAGACCGAGCCGGCGCCCTGGGAGGGGGAGCGCGTCTTGCTCCTCAGCCACGTGTACCGAGGTTTTTCTCTGCCTCCACACCCCTTCTTGAAAGGTATCATGAACCACTTCGGGGCGCAGCTCCACCACTTTCCTCCCAATGCCATTGCTCATCTCTCTGCCTTCGTTGTGTTGTGCGAGTGTTTCATTGGCTGTCCTCCCCACTGGGGGCTTTTCAAACATATCTTCTCTGCTAGATCCCAGACCATCAAACGGCTTAGCCAGTCGGATGACAAAACCCACCTTCTCCAGCTCTGCGGAGCCTTAGGCTTCCAAAAGAAGAGTAAAAGTAGCTATCCTGCTCTGAAGCTGAGTGAATCTGTTAGGAACTGGCAGTCGACATGGTTCTACTGCCAGGACGTCGCTTGTCCGAATGCTTCCACTGGGCTCCCTCCCTTTAGCTTAGACCGACCAGCTCCTCCGAGGCAGCTCGCGCTCACGAAGGCGGAGAAAATCGAGATCCGGCCTCTGGTCGACGCGCTTGTAGAGGTCGTCCGAAAGGGAGTCACCGGCATAGATTTGCTGGAGGTTTTCCTGGGTCGGCGTATCCAGCCTCTGCAAGCTCGACACCACGCCATGTGGCATTACACAGGGCCTGAGGACTCCACTCGGACCAACGTCGAGCACGTGACCGGGGATATGGTGGCGTCGTGGGCCCTCAACATCACCGGCGCCTGTAAAAACCCTAGAGGATCTCGGCGAGTGAAGGCCTTCGATGCGGACAATCCTCCTCCAAACGGAGTGAGTACAACTTGCCGAGTGCACACAACTGTCTTAGGTTTATTGCGTTCTTGAATCGCTGTCTGACGTCTGATGTCGTCAATTGTATCTTGTGCAGGAGTGGACTAACTGGTTTTCTCCCGTCTCGAACGGGAATCCGGCCGAGGAGGAGGAGGGCAGCTAGGAGGGCATCGTGGAGAGTGGCGAGTACGTCTCTGACAGCGGGGAGACGGAAGAGGAGTCCGTAGAAGAAGAAGAGGCAGATGAGGAGCAGAGCTCGCCGCCCCGTAGCCAGAGCCTCGGACTAAGCGCCGTCATGAACTGGTGGCTCCTTCAGCTCCTCCAGCGTCCTCGAGTGCGCCGCCAGCTCCTCCAGCTGCTCCTATGGCACCGAGTTCTTCGCCAGCCGTTCCCGTGGCTCCGAGCGTTCGAAGCGCAAAGAGGACCAGGGATTCTACCGCTGAGCCCGCGGGCCAACCCTCCAAAGCAGCAAAACCGAGTGGATCTAAGCCTCGGAAGGCCTTGCCGCGGATGAGGGTCACGGTTCCCGTCACCTCAATGTAAGTGCATTGTCTTTCTATCTTCCTTCGGTACTTGATTGAACTCCCGCTTATTGGTCGAATGTATTTTGCTCGACAGAGTTGCAACCTCTGCCACCTCTCCGACACGCTAGGGGGGGTGATCCCATGGACATGGACAACATTGCCACATCCCAGCCAGGTGCGTCGTAGTGATTCCGAGAGCCTATGTTATTGCTTCACCAATTCTGTCTTTGGTCCTCCCTTTTTCCTGTGGTCTCACGCCGTTCGGTCGGGTTTCTCTCAGGGGTTATTTTTGTGGAGGATGACGACCAGGGGAGGTCTGAGCAAGCTGCGGTGCCTGTCCTTGACGCTGTTCCGCCGGTTACCACCCTCGCCATGGACGCGCCACCGACTGAGGTGATGCCGTCGACTGAAACGGCACTGATCGCTGCTGGACCGACTGGAGCGGGCCTTGGGATGCCCAAGGAGCCTCCTACGATGCCAGGCCCATCGACTGTCGAGTACAACATCCAGCGCCTCCCAGAAGATCAGGTGGGAGCTGCCAAGGGGGCCATGGTGCAGGCGGAGCTGATGGCGGGAGAGGCCAAGAAGGCGTACGACTCCATCGCGTCCCTGTACCAGCAAAGCTTGGAACTGCGGGACGATATCCGAGTAAGTGGGCTAGTAAGTATTTACTTTTCTCTTGTAACCCACTGGGTGTGCTCGGATATCGTATGATTTTTGCAATGGGTTCACTCTTAGTGAACCCAGTGGGTGTAGTCCCCGAGACTTCTGTCAGTGCTTGCATCGGCAGTTGTCTTTATACACATTTTTTGTTGACTTGAGCAGATCAAAAATCAATCTGTTCAAATGCTAACAGTTGGGGCACTCGGAGTGCACCTACTGGATGAGTGCCCGAGAGTAATTTTACTCAGGTCAGGTAGTGGTAACCTCATAGGCTTAGGTGTTGTCATGTAGCTCAATAGGGCGGACCTGTTTGAGTTTCATGCCAGTGGGGTCACTCTTAGTGAATCCACTGGGTGTAGTCCCCGAGATCGCTGTCGACTGCTTGCGTCGGCAGGGGTCTGAAGAACTTAGATTTTTTATTGTTGAATTTGTCTGACCGTCTCTTGGCGCTGACTGGCAGAAAACTTGCGAGATGGGGACAGCGTACGAGACTCTTAGGGCTGAAAAGGTTCAGTTTGCTGGTGAGCTGGATGCGGCAATGGTTGCAATGGCTGGTATGAAGGATGTTCTGGCGGAACGAGAAAAGTCCTTGGAGCAGGCCCGTGAGGCGAACAAGGCTTTGACTGCTGAGGTGGAGAAAATGGGGAAACAAAGGACGGAGCTGATGGGGCAGATGAAAGTGCTGAACAGGCGGTGCATAGCACAGGAAAATTACGTCAGTGATTGGGCCCGGAAGATGATAGCTCTTCTCGGTGGTAAGTCTTGTATTTCCGAGTGCTTGTGGACTGTGCATTTCATTCTGCGCTGACTTTTTGCTCGGCCTGTCTTTGCAGATTTTTGAATGGACGCTGAGGTTGAAGCAGCTGACGTTGAGCGGTCAATGCTTGCGAACATTCCGCTTGGCGAGGACACCAATCGAGATCTGCTCCGAGCGCACATTCGCCTGGGCAACGTTGGACCTTTCATCGGTCGACTGAGAGAAGTCGTCGGCCGAATCGACAAGGAACTTTGGCCTGAAGACGAGTCTCGGCACGAGATGGAAGGCTTGATGACTTGGCTGGAGGAGGTCCCGAACCGAGTGTAGTCATAGAAGAAGTCTGCGGCTCGCTGTGGTGCGGACGTCGCTCTGTCTCTGGTCCGAGTGCATTGCAAGGAGGTGCGTGAAGAGAAGCTGAAGGCGTTGAAGGTCGCCAACACGAAAAGCTTCGATTCGAAGACTTCATGGAGACCTTCCTGGAAAGCGCCACCCGCATCACCGACGGGATCGACCTCGACACATTCGTAGAACCTGCCAGTCCCAGCGCTAGTCCTGACGACGCTTGAGAAAACTTTTACCTCGGTATGCCAAGTGTTGGTTGTAATAAACTTTGGCCACTGCTGTTGGCCGTCACATTCTTGGTTTGGTGTGGATAAGCTTGATCTACACCGAGCCAACTATCCTTAGGTGAACTTTGAATTTGAATCAAACCTTTTGCTCTTCTTATGCCAAAGAGTTGCTGATACGATTTTGGCTTGAGTTTTTATTTGGCGTTTCTTGGTGAAGCCAATGGCAAACATGCGGAGCATGTAATTGTCAGTTGTCTTGACATCTGCATGAGCCTCACTGAGGGTCTGCTGAGTCCCCGAGTGAATCTCTAGGATACACTCGAAGGCAATAGAGTACTTAGGCGATTCGTGATCGCGGCTAAGTCTTCGAGTGCGACTGTCAGGTCGTACTCGGAGCGGGTTGTTACTCATGTATTTTTCAGTGGTCTTTACATCTACATGAGCCTCAATGAGCTTGTGCTACTCATGTAATTGTCAGTGGTCTTGACATCCACATGAGCCTCAATGAGGGTCTGCTGAGTCCCCGAGTGTATCTGTAGGATACAGTCGAAGTAAGCTTTCTCATTTAAGCTATTCTTGATCGCAGTTAAGTCTTCGAGTGTGACGGTTAGTGCACGCTCGGAGAAAATTTGTACTTAGGCGATTCTTTATCGCAGCTGAGTCCCCGAGTGCGACGTTTAGTGCACACTCGGATAAAACTTGTACTTAGGCGATTCTTGATCGCAGCTAAGTCCCCGAGTGCGACGTTTAGTGCACACCCGGAGAAAGTTATTACTTAGGCGATTCTTGATCGCAGCTAAGTCCCCGAGTGCGACGTTTAGTGCATACTTGGAGAAAGTCATTACTTAGGCGATTCTTGATCGCAGCTAAGTCCCCGAGTGCGACGTTCAGTGCACACTCGGTGAAAGTTATTACTTAGGCGATTCTTGATCGCAGCTAAGTCCCCAAGTGCGACGTTTAGTGCACACTCGGAGAAGGTTAGTACTTAGGCGATTCTTGATCGCATCTAAGTCCCCGAGTGCGGCGTTTAGTGCACACTCGGAGAAAGTTAGTACTTAGGCGATTCCTGATCGCAGCTAAGTCCCCGAGTGCGGCGTTTAGTGCACACTCGGAGAAACTTATTACTTAGGAGATTCTCGATCGCAGCTAAGTCCCCGAGTGCGACGTTTAGTGCACACTCGGAGAAAGTTAGTACTTAGGCGATTCTTGATCGCAGCTAAGTCCCCGAGTGTGACGTTTAGTGCACACTCGGAGAAAGTTAGTACTTAGGCGATTCTTGATTGCAGCTAAGTCCCCGAGTGCGACGTTTAGTGCACACTCGGAGAAAGTTAGTACTTAGGAGATTCTTGATCGGAGCTAAGTTTTTTTTTGAGACCGGAGTCTGCGACCGCGGAAAAATTTTGAAACTGCAAAAACTCAATCTGCTTTGTATTATTTCACCAATACTTGCTCTTTACATTGCTTGAGTCGACGGTCATGTGTAGAAGCGCTTCAGGAGATCTCCGTTCCATGCGCGCGGCTCGTCTGTTTCCCTGTCAATGTTGTAGAGTCTGTATGCTCCGTTGTTCAGCACCTTGGATATGATGAAGGGTCCTTCCCAGGCAGGAGCCAACTTGTGAGGTCTTTGCTGATTCACTCGAAGCACCAGGTCGCCTGCTTGGAACGTACGACTCCTGACGTGTCGCGCGTGAAAGCGTCGCAGATCTTGTTGATAAATGGTTGAGCGAGTCAGTGCCATCTCGCGCTCCTCCTCTAGAAGGTCCACTCCGTCTTGCCTTGCTTGTTCCGCTTCATCTTCAGAGAAGAGTTCGACTCGTGGAGCATTATGGAGCAAGTCACTCGGAAGGACTGCTTCTGCTCCGTAAACGAGGAAGAACGGTGATCGCCCTGTAGATCTGTTCGGGGTTGTGCGGAGACCCCAAAGCACTGAAGGTAGCTCGGTGACCCATGCGCCAGCGGCATGTCCCACCTCTCGCAGGAGTCGATGCTTCAAACCTTGCAGAATAAGTCCATTCGCCCGCTCTCCTTGTCCGTTTGTTTGAGGATGTGCCACTGATGCAAAATCCACTCGGATACCTTGGCTTGCATAGAAACCTTTGAATATGTCCGAGTCAAAGTTTGTCCCGTTGTCCGTGATTATGTTGTGAGGTACCCCGAATCTGGAGATGATGTCCCTGACAAACTTGATGGCTGTTAGGGCGTCGAGCTTCTTGATGGGCTTGGCTTCAATCCATTTTGCGAACTTGTCGACTGCCACCAACAGATGTGTGTATCCTCCTTGGCCTGTCCTGAATGGACCGACTGTATCTAATCCCCATACTGCAAACGGCCACACAAGAGGGATTGTCTTCAACGCAGATGTTGGCTTGTGGGACTTGTTGGAGTAAAACTGACAGCCTTCACATCGGTCGACCATATCTTTAGGCATTTCGTTTGCCTGTAGCCAGAAGAAGCCAGCTCTGAATGCTTTGGCGACGATTCCTCTCGAAGAGGCGTGATGACCGCAGGTTCCCGAGTGAATTTCTTTCAGGATTAATTGCCCCTCCTCTAGGGAGATGCATCATTGAAGAACGCCTGAAACGCTTTCCTTGTACAACTGGCCATCAATGACAGTGAACGACTTTGACCTGCAGACGATCTGCCTGGCTTGGACTTCGTCTTCTGGTAATTCCTGCCTCAGGCTGTATGCAATGATCGGCACAGTCCAATCGGGGATGACAGCAAGAATCTCCATGATCAAATCAACCACAGCAGGAACATCGACTTCAGTCGGATCTGTCGAGCTCTTTGGTTGTACTAGTTCCTCCGTGAAAGGGTCTTCTTTAACTGAGGGAAGGTGGAGGTGCTCGAGGCAGATGTCACTCGAGACTGGTCTCCGAGTGGATCCGAGTTTTGCCAACTCGTCGGCTGCTTGGCTCTTCAGTCGCGGAACATGGTGGAGTTCTAGACCTTCAAACTTCATTTCAAGCTTCCTCACTGCATTGCAGTATGTGGTCATGGTGGGGTTCCTGACGTCCCACTCTTTCATCACTAGATTAACCACCAAATCCGAATTTCCATAGACCATCAGGCGACGGACGCCGAGTGCGATGGCCATGTGCAGACCATAAAGGAGAGCTTCATACTCTGCCTCATTGTTGGAGGAATCAAAGTGTATCTGGAGCACATACTTGAGTTTGTCGCCCTTTGGCGACACGATCACGACGCCAGCGCCGGAGCCATTCAACATCTTGGACCCATCGAAGAACATTGTCCAATGAGCCGAGTAGATGTGGGTCGGTTGCTGTTGTTCTACCCATTCTGCTATGAAGTCAGCCAGAGCTTGAGACTTTATAGCTTTCTTGGCCTCGAACTTGATATCGCAGTACAACATCTCCATTGCCCACTTCGCCACTAGGCCTGATGCGTCCCAATTGTGGAGGATTTCCGACAACGGAGCATCAGAAACGACAGACACCGAGTGGTCTTGGAAATAATGAGCCACCTTCTTCGCAGTCATGTAAATCCCGTAGATAAGTTTTTGATAGTGGGGATACCTCTCCTTGGAAGGAGTCAAGAATTCAGAGACGTAATACACTGGCCGCTGAACTTTGTATGCTTTGCCATCTTCTTTTCGTTCGACTGTAAGAACAGTGCTGACGACTTGATTTGTAGCCGCGATATACAGAAGAAGGGGCTCTTTACTGAGCGGAGCTATAAGAACCGGCTGGATGGAAAGTAGGACTTTGAGGTTGTCGAATGCAACTTGGGCTTCATCTGTCCACTCGAAAGTATCTGATTTCTGCACGAGTCGGTACAGAGGAAGTGCTTTCTCGCCGAGTCGACTGATAAACTTGCTCAAAGCCGCTAGGCAACGTGTGAGCCGTTGAACATCGTGTATTCTGACCGGCCTCTCCATTCGGACGATGGTCCCGGTCTTTTCGGGGTTGACATCGATTCCTCGTTCGGAAACAAAGAAACCGAGTAACTTTCCGCTGGGAACGCCGAATGAACACTTGGCGGGGTTAAGCTTGATATCGTACCTACGAAGGTTGGTGAATGTTTCTTCCAAGTCAGTCAGCAGGTCGGAACCTTTCCGTGACTTGACTACGATATCATTCATATACGCATCCACATTCCGACCGATCTGGTCGAGGAGGCATTTTTGGATCATGCTCATAAAGGTAGCTCCTTCATTCTTCAAACCGAATGGCATAGTGATGTAGCAGAAGCACCCGAATGGGGTGATGAAGGCTGTTTTTAATTCATTGGGGCCATACAGACCGATCTGATGATAGCCCGAGTAGGCATTAAGAAATGACAAATGCTCGCAACCCGCAGTCGAATCGACAATTTGATCGATGCGGGGGAGAGGAAAATGGTCTTCTGGGCAGACCTTATTGAGATGCTTGAAGTCGATGCACATTCGGAGTGACTTGTCCTTCTTGGGCACCATGACAACATTGGCGAGCCACTCGGAGTGGTGTACCTCGCGAATGAAGTTGGCTGCCAAAAGCTTGGCCACTTCTTCTCCGATTGCCTTCCTCTTGTGCGCGGTGGACCGACGCAGGCGTTCTCGGACAGGCCAAGCGGTGGGATCCACATGCAGTCGGTGCTCAGCCAACTCCCTGGGTACACCTGGCATGTCAGAGGGCTTCCATGCGAAGATGTCCCAGTTCTCACGGAGGAATTGGGTGAGCTCGGCTTCCTATTTAGGATCGAGGGAGGTGGAGATGGTCGTCGGGGCAGCGGTCTCGTCCGTTGGGTGGATGCTGACCTTCTTCGTCTCTCCCGCCGACTGGAATGCAGACTCCGAAGCTGGCTTCTTCGCACGCATCAAGTCAGCGGGGTCGACTGTTTTCTTGTACACATCAAGCTCGAGGACAGCCATTTGCTGATCGGCGATCCATGATCCCTGCTGCTGACACTCATCGGCCCGCTGTCGATTGCGTGTGATAGTGATCACACCTTTCGGGCCTGGCATCTTTAGCTTCAGGTACACGTAACATGGACGGGCCATGAAACGTGCATACGCCGGGCGGCCCAGAATTGCGTGGTACGCGCTCTGGAAAGTCCACCACCTCGAACGTCAGCTTTTCCTTGCGGAAGTTCTTGTCGGAGCCGAAAACGACGTCCAACGCCATCTGGCCGAGTGACTTGGCCTTTCGTCCAGGGACGACTCCATGGAACTGCATGCTACTCTCGCTGAGTTTGGACATCGGAATGCCCATCCCCTTGAGAGTGTCGGCGTACATGATGTTCAAGCCACTGCCGCCGTCCATGAGGACTTTGCGCAGTCGGACCCCTTCCACCACCGGGTCGACGACCAGAGCCTGTCTCCCTGGGGTGGGTACGTATGCTAGATGATCCGACTGGTCAAAGGTGATCGCAGTCTGAGACCATTTGAGGAACTTGGGGTTGGTAGGGGTGGCCATGTTCACCTCCCTGTTCACCAGCTTTAGTCGACTCTTGCTCTCAACGTCAGCAAAAATCATCAGTGTTGCATGGACTTGGGGGAACGGATCCTCCTTATCCTCCTCATCCTGTTCATTGTCCTTTTCACTCGGTTGCCCTTCGCCGAACCCCTGGATCAGGAGGCGACATTGCCGAGTGGTATGCTTCGGATATATGGCGATGCCCTCTTCATCCATCTTCGTATGAATCGGACATGGCTAGTCCAGGATGGGATTATTGAACTGCTTCTTCTTGGGGGTGAACTGAGCCTTCCCCTTACCCTTGAACTTGGCGTTGGCAACAGCTGTAGCTTCTGCCTATGGAGTGGACGGAGCTTTCTGCTTCTGCTTCCGAGTGTTACTCCCATCTCCATCGGCGACTGTTTTCTGCTTGCCGCTTCGGATGCGGTCCTCTTCTTCGCCATTTGCATAGCGTGCCGCTATCTCCATCATCTTGCTCATGGAGATGTCGCTTGTTCGGCCGAACTTCAGGTACAGATCCCTGTACCGCACGCCTGCCTTGAAGGCGCAGACTGCTTGATGCTCTGTGACGTTTTCCACCGTGTGGTAGAGGGTCGTCCAACGCTGAATGAATTCGCGCAGGGGCTCATTCTGCTTCTGGACACAGTGCTGGAGCTCCACGAGGCCAGCAGGGCGCTTGCACGTCCCCTCGAAGGTCCTGATGAACACTCGGGCCAGATCTGCCCAGCTGTAGATGCTTGAGGGGGCCAACTGGTTCAGCCACGCTCGCGCCAAGCTGTCGAGCATCAGAGGGAGGTGCTTCACGGCGACGTGGTCGTCCCCTCCTCCGATCTGGACTGCCACTCGGTAGTCATCCAGCCACGTTTCTGGCTTGGACTCTCGTGTAAACTTGCTGATCCCCATCGCCAATCGGAAGTTGGGAGGGATGTCAGCCGAACGGATGGCTCGACTGAAACACTCAGGACAAGAAACGATGGTCCTGCTTCTACTCGGACGGTCAATATCGTGACCATCGCGATGGGCTCGGCCCCTGTCGACCCTCCGCTGGGCGATATGCCCCCTCGCGTCGGGCCTTGGGTCGTAAGTGTCACCGACTGAACGTCGATCATCATGATGTCGGGGGCCGTAGGGCCCACCCCGCGGAGGGGTGCGTGAACGGCGACGATCTTCGGGATTTATGGAACGGCTGCCTCCCCTGTGTCGCTGATGAGAACCAGGGATGTGAACTGACCGATGCGTGTTCGCATGAACAAAACTATTGTGGATCCTGTTGTGCGACTGGGAGACCGCCGAGTTTTGCTGCTGCGCCGTGTGCAGCAGGGCGCGGATTTGCTCGATCCCCCTGCCAGCCTATGAATCAGTCGGCTGAAGGGAATCGGCTATCATGGCAGCGGCAGCCAAGTTGAGGATGGGCGTGCGGAACAACTCCACGTTGCTCCACCGAGTGTGCCGACTAGCAGAACGGCGAGGTGGACGGCGAGCGCGGGATGTTTCGCCAATCTCATGCTCGTTCCGGCCAGCTTGGCGGGGACTTTCATGGGAGTTGGCCATGTGTACTTCTGCTGTAGGCCCGCGACCCAAGTACTCGGAAGGGATCTCAGTTGGAACTGAGTCCGAGCGCTGGGACGGCGGGGCAACCACAACCGACTCCAGGACCGCCACTTGCGAAGACGCGTTCTGGCGCACCTGGGCGTGTTGCACCCAACGCTGGAGCCGCGGACGGCGGGACCGCTTGTTGTGGCGTGTGACGGCGGTGTAGGTCGACACCGGAGCCGACTGCTGGAGAAGAAGAATGCCGCGGGCACAGGCACGGAAGTGCATAGCCCCGCGGCGGGGAAGCGCCTCGACGTCGAGAGGGGCGTCCCGAAGCCATGCCGAATCATCGATGATGAAGGAGAGAACGCCGAAGAGGATCTCGTGACCCATGCTCGGATCTCCACCGGACGACATGACAAAACGATGAAGTCGCAAACTCGCCGAAAGTCGCTTAGACGCCTGCCCACGGTGGGCGCCAACTGTCGTGGGTATAAGTCTGACAGTAGATATGTAGGGTACAAAAGGATGGGCAGAGCCTTAGCTACGGCGAGGTTGTATGAGTTCAGGTCCCTCTGCGGTGGAGGTAATAGCCCTACGTCTCAGTGCTCTGGGAGCTTGTTGTCGAGTGGAATATGGAATACAATGAATTGCTAACGCCTGCACCAGTGGGGGAGGGTGGCTTATATAGAGTGCGCTGCCCTCCACAATGGTTCGGTGCACAGGGGTGGAGTAGTGGCGAATAAATGCCTACGTTACAGGTAACGTATGTCTTAAATGCTAATAAAGGCACAAGGAAACGTATGACCGTTTCCCTCCAGGGGGGTTACGATGCACAGAGTGGAATCCAGTCGGTTAGTTTGATATACTCCGAATGCTCACCCCCGACTGGATGGTTGAGGATCTGTTACCGACTGGATGATGGCAACTCCTTAGTTCAGTCGGAACTGACTAAGGGCCTTGTCCCTTATGAGGGGTAGTCCTTGGGTAGGACCTACAGGGCAAGCCTATGACCCTACCCTAGGACTATAACCCCATCACATGGCAATGTATCTGGAAAGGCTATGTAAATGCCTTAATAGGTAGGTATGGTGGTTGCTTTGAGGAAAGATATAATGAGGCTTATGTACGACAGAGCATATCATGTCATGGGTTTGGATGCACCAGCGGAGTTTTGGTGCCTGATCATGTCTTTCTTGTGAGAGAGGGTTTTAGTGAACGTGTCTGAACCTTTCAGATCCGTGTGTGCTTTACAAATCTCTATGTCATTCTATAGATGTTGCTACCACACGCCATTTGGAACTATTCCAAATGACTGCTCCACTATACGAATATGATTTACTACGGAGAGTTATCCGAATTAGTGTCAAAGCTTGCATCGACGTAACCCTTTACGACGAACTCTTTAATCACCTCCATAATCGAGAAAAACTCCTTAGTCCACTAGTTACTAAGGATAACTTTGACAGTTGTTCGGTGATTCAATCATGAATCACTCTTTGTACCCCCTGACAGACTCATGGGAAGGCACACGTCAGGTGTGGTACAGAGCATGGCTTACTTTAGATCCTACGACTAAGGCATGGGAGACGACCTTCGTCCTTTCTCTTTCTTTTGTCGTGGTCGAGTTTTGAGTCTTACTCAATACTGACACCTTATAACGCAACCAAGAAGTCTTTCTTTGACCGATCTATTTTGAACTCCTTCAAAATCTTGTCATGGTATGTATTCATTTGAAAGTTCTATTAAGCGTTTTGATCTATCTCTATAGATCTTGATGCTCAATATTCAAGTAGCTCAATCCAGGTTTTTCTTTGAAAAACTCCTTTCAAACAACCATTTATGCTTTCCAGAAATTCTACATTATTTCCGATCATCAATATGTCAACCACATATACTAACCAATAATTCTATAGTGCTCCCACTCACTTCTTTGGAAATACAAGTTTCTCACAAACCTTGTATAAACCCAAAAACTTTGATCATCTCATCAAAGCGTACATGGCAACTCCGAGATGCTTGCTCCAGTCCGTAGAAGGATTGTTGAAGCTTGCATACCTGTTAGCATCCTTAGGATTGGCAAAACCTTCTGGTTGTGTCACATACAACCTTTCCTCAAGGAAACCGTCAAGGAAACAATGTTTTAACATCCTATCTGCAAGATTTCATAAATAATGCAGCAACTGCTAACATAATTCCAACAGACTTTTAGCATTTCTACGAGTGAGAAAGTCTCATCATAGTCAACTCTTTGAACTTGTCGGGAACATCTTTGCGACAAGTCGAGCTTTCTTAATGGTGACTTTTCACCATCATCGTCTGTCTTCCTTTTAAAGATCGATCCACACTTAACAGTCTTACGACCATCAAGTAGTTCTTCCAAAGTCTACATTTTGTTTTCACACATGGATCCTCTCTCGGATTTCATGGCCTCCAGCCATTTGTTGAAATCCGGGCCCACCATCGCTTCTCCATAGTTCGTAGGTTCAATGTTGTCCAACAACATGACCTCCAAGACAGGGTTACCGTACCATTCTAGAGTGATACGTGACCTTTTCGACCTACTAGGTTTGTAGTAACTTGATCATAAGCTTCATGCTCACTATCATCTAGTTCAACTTCAATTGGCGTAGGAGCCACTGGAACAACTTCCTGCGCCCTGCCACACACTGGTTGAAGTGACGGTTCAATAACGTCATCAATTTTCCACCATCCTCCCACTCAATTCTTTTGAGAGAAACTTTTCCTCGAGAAAGGACTCGTTTCTAGAAACAAACACTTTGCTTCCAGATCTGAGATAGGAGGTATACCCAACTATTTTGGGTGTCCTACGAAGATGCATTTCTCCGCTTCGGGACCGATCTTATCATGCTGAAAGTTTTTCACATAAGCGTCGTAGCCCCCAAACTTTTAAGAAACGACAACTTAGGTTTCTCCAACCATAGTTCGTACGGTGTCATCTCAACAGAATTACGTGGTGCACTATTGAAAGTGAATGCGGTTGTCTCTAAAGCCTAATCCAAAAAAATAGTGGTAATTTTATAAGAGACATCATAGGATGCACCATATCCAATAGGGCGTGGCTATGACGTTCGGACACACCATCACACTATGGTGTTCCAGGTGGCATTAGTTGTGAAACAATTTCCACATTGTCTTAAATGTGTACCAAAACTCGCAACTCAGATATTCATTTCTATGATCATATCGTAGACATTTTATCCTCTTGTCACGACGATCTTCAACTTCACTCTGAAATTGCTTGAACCTTTCAATAATTCAGACTTGTGTTTCGTCAAGTAAATATACCAGTATCTACTCAAATCATCTGTGAAGTAAGAACATTATGATATCCACTGCATGCCTCGACACTTAGTGGACTGCATACATCAGAATGTATTATTTCCAATAAGTTACTTTCTTGTTCCATCTCACTTGAAAACGAGGTCTACAATCATCTTTCCAGTGTGCCATGATTTGTATGTCTCAAGTGATTCAAAATTAAGTGAGTCCAAACTATCCATCTGCATGGAGTTTCGTCATGTGTTTACACTAATAGGCATGGTTGGAAATATGCCCTAGAGGCAACGAGAAAATAGTTATTCTTCTATCTCCTGTTTCAAGATAATCGTTTATTATCCATGCTATAATTGTATTGAATGAAAGCATAGATACATGTGCGGATATATAGAAAAAATAATGTCCCTAGTAAGCCTCTAGTTGCCTAGCCAGTTAATCAAGGATGGTTAAGGTTTTCTGACCATATGCAAGTGTTGTCACTTGATAACTGGATCACATCATTAGGAGAATGATGTGATGGACAAGACCCAAATTATAAACGTAGCATGTGATCGTGTCATTTTGTTGCTATTGTTTTCTGTGTGTCAAGTATTAATTCCTATGACCATGAGATCATGTAACTCACTAACACCGGCGGAATACATTGTGTGTATCAAACATCACAACGATACTGGGTGACTAGAAAGGTACTCTACAGGTATCTCCGAAGGTGTCCGTTGAGTTAGCATGGATCAAGACTGGGATTTGTCACTCTGTGCGACAAAGAGGTATCTCGGGGCCCACTCGGTAATATGACATCACATATAAGCCTTGCAAGCAATGTGACTAAAGTGTTAGTCACGGGATCTTGTATTACGGAACAAGTAAAGAGACTTGCCGGTAACGAGATTGAAATAGGTATAGAGATACCGACGATCAAATCTCGGGCAAGTAACATACCGAAGGACAAAGGGAATATTATACGAGATTATATGAATCCTTGTTATAGAGGTTCATCCGATAAGATCTTCGTAGAATATGTAGGATCCAATATGGACATCCACGTCCCGCTATTGGATATTGACTGAGGACTGTCTCGGGTCATGTTTGCATAGTTCTCGAACCCGTTGCGTGTGCACACTTCAGGTTCGGTGACATTTTAGTATAGTTGAATTATATGTGTTGGTGACCGAAGGTTGTTCGGAGTCCCGAATGATATCACGGGCGTCACGAGGGTTTACGGAATGGTTCGGAAACGAAGATCCGTATATAAGATGGTTTGATTTGGTCACCGAAAAGATTTCGGGCATTACCAATAGTGTACCGGGAGTGACGAATGGGTTCCGGGTATTCACCGGGAGGGGCCCACCCACCCGGGAGTGAGCCCAATAGCACTAGGGTGGCGCACCCGCCCTTAGTGGGCTGGTGAGTCCAGCCCAAGTGGGCTATGGCGCCACAAGAATAAAAAAACCAAAGGAAAGAAAAAAAGGAAAGAGGGAGGTGGGAAGGAGGGAGTGGACTCCTCCTTCCCCAAACCGAATTGGGGTGGGAGTCCACCTCCTCCTCTCGGCCTGTGCCCTTGGGGCTCCCTTGAGCACCGACGCTAGCCCCCCTCCTCCTATATATACTGGTGGTTTTAGGGGTTTTGAGACACAACTTCGCCACGTGCAACTCAAACCTATACCGCGTAGTTCTTCCTCTAGATCGGATTTCCGCGTAGCTCAGGTGGAGCCCTGTAGGAATAGATCATCACCATCACCGGCGCACCGGCACGCTGCCAGAGAACTTATATACTTCCCCGTCTCTCTTGCTAGATCAAGAAGGCGGTGATCGTCATCGAGCTGTATGTGTGCTGAACGCGGAGGTGCCGTCCGTTCGGTGCTAGATCGGGACGGATCGTGGGACGACGGTGATTTGAATCACGAAGCTGTACCACTACATCAACCGCATTTCTTAACGCTTCCCGCTTAGCAATCTACAAGGGTATGTGGATCTGATCTCCCTCTCGTAGATGAACATCACCATGATAGGTCTTCGTGTGCGTAGGAAAGTTTTTGTTCCCCATGCAACGTTCTCCAACTGTGGCATCATGAGATAGGTTAATGCGTAGATGTTATCTCGAGTAGAAGAAAAAAGTTTTTGTGGGTGTTGATCTTTGATTTGCTTCCCTCCTTAGTATTTTCTTGATTCGACGGTATTGTTGGATTGAAGCGGCCCGGACCGACGCTACTCATACGCCTACGAGAGACTGGTTTCATCGACCAACATACAACTCGTTGCATAAAGATGACTGGTGGGTGTCGGTTTCTTCAACTTTATTTGAATTGGATTTGGCTGAGGCGGTCCTTGGAGAGAGGTTAAATAGAAATTTTCACATCTCCGTTGTGGTTTTTGCGTAAGTAAGATGCGATCATACTAGATACCCATAGCAGCCACCTAAAACATGCAACAACAAATTAGAGGATGTCTAACTTGTTTTTGCAGGGTATGCTTGTGATGTGATATGGCCAATGACATGATGTGATATATGTTGGAATTATGCCCTAGAGGCAATAATAAATATAGTTATTATTATAATTCTTGTATCAAGATAATCGTTTATTATCCATGCTATAATTGTATTGAATGAAGACTTATATACATGTGTGGATACATAGACAAAACACTATCCCTAGCAAGCCTCTAGTTGGCTAGCCAGTTGATCAAAGATAGTCAGGGTCTTCTGATTACATACAAGGTGTTGTTGCTTGATAACTGGATCACGTCATTAGGAGAATCACGTGATGGACTAGACCCAAACTAATAGACGTAGCATGTTGATCGTGTCATTTTGTTTCTACTGTTTTCTGCGTGTCAAGTATTTGTTCCTATGACCATGAGATCATATAACTCACTGACACCGGAGGAATGCTTTGTGTGTATCAAACGTTGCAACGTAACCGGGTGACTATAAAGATGCTCTACAGGTATCTCAGAAGGTGTTCGTTGAGTTAGTATGGATCGAGACTGGGATTTGTCACTCCGTGTGATGGAGAGGTATCTCGGGGCCCACTCGATAATACAACATCACACACAAGCCTTGCAAGCAATGTGACTTAGTGTAAGTTGCGGGATCTTGTACTACGGAACGAGTAAAGAGACTTGCGGGTAAACGAGATTGAAATAGGTATGCGGATACTAACGATCGAATCTCGGGCAAGTAACATACCGAAGGACAAAGGGAATGACAAACGGGATTATATGAATCCTTGGCACTGAGGTTCAAATGATAAGATCTGTGTAGAATATGTGGGATCCAATATGGGCATCCAGGTCCCGCTATTGGATATTGACCGAGGAGTCACTCGGGTCATGTCTACATAGTTCTCGAACCCGCAGGGTCTGCACACTTAAGGTTCGACGTTGTTTTATGCGTATTTGAGTTATATGGTTGATTACCTAATGTAATTCGGAGTCCCGGATGAAATCACAGATGTCACGAGGGTTTCCAGAATGGTCTGGAAACAAAGATTGATATATAGGATGACCTCATTTGATTACCGGAAGGTTTTCGGAGTTACCGGGAATGTGCCGAGAATGACGAATGGGTTCCGGGTGTTCACCGGGGGGGGGGGGGGCAACCCACCCCGGGGAAGCCCATAGGCCTTGGGGGTGGCGCACCAGCCCTTGGAGGGCTGGTGGAACAGCCCAAGAAGGCCCAATGCTCCAAGGATAGAAAATCAAAGAGAAAAGAAAAAAAAAGAGGTGGGAAAGGACAGAAGGACTCCACTTTCCAATCCTAGTTGGACTAGGATTGGAGGAGGACTCCTCCTCCCCTTGGTGCGCATCCCTTGGGGCTCCTTGAGCCTCAAGGCAAGCCTTCCCTCCCTCCTCCTATATATGGAGCAATTAGGTCTGATTTGAGACAACTTTTCAAGGGCAGCCCGACCACATACCTCCACGGTTTTACCTCTAGATCGCATTTCTGCGGAGCTCGGGCGGAGCCCTGCCGAGATTAGATCACCACCAACCTCCGGAGCATCGTCACGCTGCCGGAGAACTCATCTACCTCTCCGTCTCTCTTGCTGGATCAAGAAGGCCGAGATCATCGTCGAGCTGTACGTGTGTTGAACGCGGAGGTGGCGTCCGTTCGGCAGTCGATCGTGGGACGGATCGCGGGACGGTTTGTGGGACGGTTCGCGGGGCGGATCGAGGGACGTGAGGACGTTCCACTACATCAACCGCGTTCACTAACGCTTCTGCTGTGCGATCTACAAGGGTATGTAGATCGGAAATCCCCTCTCGTAGATGGACATCACCATGATAGGTCTTCGTGCGCGTAGGAATTTTTTTGTTTCCCATGCGACGTTCCCCAACAATATATTGGATGTATGAGATGATCATGTTGTACTAGTTAATATCGACTTGCACGTTGATGCTACGGCAACCGGCATGAGCCATAGGGTTGTCTTCAAACTAACTTTTGTGTTTGCAGATGCATTTACTATATTGCTTGGTTGTAGCTTTAGTAGTAATAGCATAGACAGCACGACAACCTCGATGGCAGCGCGATGATGGAGATCATGATGATGGAGATTGTGGGGACCCCGACTTATGAGTCGAGATTACCGTGCTTAGTGATCCCATGGATCAATGCTCACCGAACACAGATACCGAATAAAAGAGTCTTACATCCAAGTACTGATTATTACATCACATGACCACATAGTCAAGTTCACAAGGCAGGGCCTAAGGCCAAATCACTCTGATACAACTAATAGAGGAAATCGTAGGGGCTAAGCGGTGCCCATGCCATCAAGCCTTCACCTACAGGCATCCTGACTCGGAAGCGTCCTAGTTCGCAGGGGCGTCTCCGAAGACGTACTCATCTCCGAACTCCGGTTCTTCCATGTCTGGTCAATAACATAACCTACAGAAAGCCAATGAGTACTTTGAATGTACTCACAAACAGCCCATGATATGAACAACGAAAGTGAAGGATAACAATATCATGCATCTGGTGGATTTTATCATGGTGGAATGATCATGAAGTATGCATCAATTTAAAGAATTACTTTTGAAGAACAAGTTACATATATCAATATATCTGTCGAGGGTTGGACCATGTGGGTTCACCCTATATGCCAAGTCTCCGAACTTGTTCATATCATTACTTTCATAACAACACCTTTTTCATCACCTTACACACACACACTTGGTTTATGCAGAAATAGCTGGACGTAGTTTAAGCAGGATTACCCAACTGTCCTTGACCGTGGACATGGCTATTCGAATAGTTTTACACTCTACAGAGGTAGTACGCTGGACCCACGAGATCTGGGTAACTTTCATGTCATCCACGACTCGCGGTATATAACATACCCGAGGTAAGTACCCGATCAATGCCTTTCCCCTGACGATACTAGACAAAGAGGTCCACTCGATTGGTACCCAACCCACATGTTGTATGTCTTACGAGCACCAACTCTGGACAGTACCAACCATGCGGGGACCAACGGTGTGACTGGAACTCATAAAAATGGCATAGTCGTCCTACCTGCCACGACCCCATCACGAGAGTGACCACACATCACTCCCGCCACTAGTAATGTGGCTCTTTGCTAGCACCGACCAGAGTAATTAACTTAGCCCCGTCCCATAAGGGGTAACATGGTCGTACTGGTAAGGTTGGGACGGTCGACACATCATAAATCTAGTCCTCTTTCCGAAACCATACTCAGACAAATACCGGGTGCATCACTTCACCAAAAGTGACCACCTAACTTATCATCACCCTCGGGCATTAGTGGCACCCGACGGGGTTTTTCATAAACCCTTTGATTTGCCTCATGAAGATGCTTATGATAATACTACTGCTATCTTTACTTGTCAACATGGCATTAGCATGACCCTCAAGGGGTAGGATCAAGCTCAATGCATGTGCTCCGGGGGAGCTATCGGTAAAATCATATCTAATGATTACCGGCACATATGATCGTATGCAACGGAAATACTTGCTATTTTAATCATGCAAAGTAACATATGCTCAATCATGGTCAAAGGGCTGCTTGCCTTGGTCAGCTAGGTATCCGGGGTCTTCGAGGTCTTCCGCTCCGATTCCCTCGTCACACGGGTTTTCTATCATCGATAAAGCCATAAATAACAAATAGCTCACACAGAAACAGATCACAAAGTCATTTTTAAAATGTTCTTTATTACTGATAAATCTAAGTTATCATTTTGAAAAATATTTTCCTTAGTTTCCCTTGAAGGAACATTTTTTAAATGAACCAAACAGAAGCAAAACTATTCCAATTTAATACTTCTTGTTATTGTAAAACAGAATAGTTTTAGAAAAATTCATTCAATCATATTATTAAATACTACATATTTTTAGAAGAATAACAGTGGAAAAATTATATTTTTACACTAGTTAAATGTTTTTATAAAAATATTAGAAACGAGGTTTTAAAAATTAAAAGAAAATCGGCTAAACTCCTGGCCTGGCTCGGCGTGGAGCTCGGCTGGCCCATGGCTAGCCGACAGCCTGCCCAGGCGCGCGCCGTCAGGTTTGAACCTGATGTGTGGGGCCCTGCGGTCAATGGCTGTGGACAGTGCGGGGGAGGAGGTTGGGCCACCGACAGGTGGGGCACACATGTCGGGGTCGTCTCCTACCTCTGGCCAGAGAGGAGGAGGAGCACGACGCACGAGGTTGCCGACGCTCTCAAGCCCCAACAAAGACTGGAATGGGTTCACCTTGCTGTCGCCTACCTGCTGGTGGTCAGAATAAGGTCGGAGAGGCAGGGGTTCGCCGGCGACGAGGAAGCTGTGGTGGAGGAGTCTCGGGAGGTGGTCGAGGAGGTGGCTAGAGACACGGAAATGCTCGGGCGAGTTGGGGGAAAGCTTCCTGGGGTTGAGAGGATCAGTTTGGTGGGTCGAGGGGCACTGGAGCCGTCGTGTAGCCGGAGATCGACCGGGGCTCCGAGGCGGAGGGGCCTCAGTCGATCTCGAGCACCGAGGCTCTACGGGGTTCCTCGGGTGGCTATGGAGGTACTAGTGATCATGGTCAAGCTTTCTGAGGGGTGTTGGAGCGAGGGGGGGCTATTTATAGGCCCGCGACGATGAGCCAATTTGGGAGCGCCGGTGACTCATCATGGCGCGCATGGGGGTGCAGTGAGGGGCTGGGGCCGAAACCACGGTCTCAGGACATGGTTTTGGACTACCAGAGCCATCTGCTGCATAGGGAGAGAGGGGGAGGTCGAGCATCCGTAGCCACGCAACCTTGGCCAGTTCTGGTGCGCGCGGGCATGCATTGCACGAGCTCTAGCGCGGGAGAGGAGGGGCCCTGAGGGTTGCTCGACACAGAGACGTTGTCGGGGAAGAGGTTGGACACCTCGGGGGAGGCTGGAACTGGCCGATAGCGCCCCCCATCTTGGTGGCTTCCTGTAGCGCGCCCAGAGCGCAGTTTTGGCATACCACAGCATGCCGGTGCGCTCTGAGGCACTTTGGACGTGTCTAGCATGTCCTGGCACTGGCTGGGAGTGTGGCTAGCCGTTCGGGTCTTGTGGGAGCTTCGGCTGGTCAAGGTAGACAAGAAATACTGGTGCTGTCAGCCTTGAACTGAAATCTAAATTGGGGTTTTTGGCCTTTCCACTTTGAACCAGTGAGGGGCCAGTTGACTGGGGTTACACACAGATACTGGCCACCTAATCTATGAGTTTGGAGCAAAGGGGTTGGGTTTTAGCTATGGCTAAGGTGGCTTTTCCCTATCTGTTAGAAGGTGCTCGATAGTGGTTTGAGGGGGTTGTACCCCACCATTGGTGCTGCAACTTAACAGCTTTGGGTTTGGTGGTAAATCATGGGGTTTCACCAAGTTTGAGCTCCATTGGGCAAGTTTAGCTTTGTAAACTGAAAACACTCCAATATGACCAGATCTGTCCCTTCCAAAGAGAGTGTGGGCAAACTAAGTCCCACAAATCCCATTTTTGGTGTGGAACCCTCATTTGAGGTATTAGGCACTCCTGCAAAGTTTTAGCATTATTGGATAGACTTTGCTATGTAGAGTTGCTCTAACTTGATTCTGGATAAAAGGGATTTTTGGGTTATTTGGGGTCCTTAATCACCTTTGATCAAGGTGAAACTTTATGTGGACACCAAATATGGCTTAGGGATATCACTGGAATTTTCAAGGAATTTAGTGAGAATGTTTCCTTTGGAAATATTTCAAAAGGTCAAAACAGACAGAAATAGCGTTCATGGTTTTATTCAATAATTATAATATAAAATAGGTTTTAAAATCTTATGTATGGAAAATATATGTCCTTCTGATCATCTCCAAATTTAATCAGATTTTTCTAAGGTAGAAAAGTATTTTTCCATATAGGAATACCATTTTTGGCCTGAGAAATGGACATGTTATTTAATTAGGAAAATAATTATAAAAATAATTATTTTTGTGGTTTTGGAATATAAAGACAAGTTAAAATCAGATCACCAACTTTGGGTAGAAGCACCTCTTGCCCTCAAGGGCATGTAGTGCAACTCAAAGTAGGGTTTTTACCTTGATCGGAAACAAGTAAAGGTTTTTAGAAACAATTCAATATTGAGAAATGGGTTTTTATCATCTCAAGATCGGACACACAAGCATACAATGACAATCATGGCACTCACATCATTAGTTTTGAAAAAGTCTTAACAAGCTCAGATTTTCACAATACAGATAAGTGATAGTAAAAACAGGGTGTGAAAGAGATCATGGTGTGGCGCCGGTCACAAGAAGATCATGCCGGTGCTTTGGTAAGGAGATCAAGAATCCCAAGATCATGGCCAGATCATGTCACTTATGAATTGCATGTAATGTTAATCCTTTTATGCACCTTATCTTGCTTAGAATGACGGTAGAATTATAAGGTGATCCCTCACTAAAGTTTCAAGATAAAATTGTGTTCTCCCCGGCTGTGCAATTCAGTAACTCAAGTCCAATTTTATCTAGTGACATGATATCGTTGTTCTAAGTGATATCTAGTGACAGTTGGGGAGAACACAATTTTATCTTGAAATTTTAGTGTGGGATCACCTTATAATGCTACCGTCATCCTAAGCAAAACAGGGTGCATAAAAGGATTAACATCACATGCAAATCATAAGTGACATGATATGGCCATGAACTTGCGCTTCTTGATCTCCATCATCAAAGCACTGGCATGATCTCCATCGTCACCGACACCACACCATGATCTCCGTCATTTTTCTGCCATCGAGGTTGTTGCACTATCTATGATGGTACTACTAAAGCTACTACTAGCGATAAAGTAAAATATCTCTAAGCCCAAAAATAATTAAAGACAACCCTATGGCTCCTGCCGGTTGCCGTAGCATCGACGTGCAAGTCGATATTTAACTATTACAACATGATCATATCATACATCCAATATATCATATCATGTATTTGGCCATATCACATCACATGCATACCCTGCAAAAACAAGTTAGACGTCCTCTAATTTGTTGTTGCATGTTTTAGGTGGCTGCTATGGGTATCTAGTATGATCGCATCTTACTTACGCAAAACCACAACGGTGATATATAACTTGTTACTTAACTTTATCCAAGGACCACCTCGGTCAAATCCGATTCAACTGAAGTTGAAGAAACAGACACCCGTCACTCATCTTTATGCAACAAGTTGCATGTCAGTCGATGAAACCGGTCTCTCGTCAGTGTACGACTAATGTTGGTCCGGGCCGCTTCAATCCAACAATACCGCCGGATCTAGAAAAGACTAATGAGGGCAGCAAATTGAACATCGACTCCCACAAACTCTTTTGTGTTCTACGCGAGATATCATCTATGCATGAACCTAACTCTTGATGCCACTGTTGGGGAATGTAGCATGGGAACAAAAATTTCCTACGCACACGGAATACCTATCCATGGTGATGATCATCTATGAGAGGGGAGAGTGTATCTACATACCCTTGTATATTGCTAAGCGGAAGCATATATAATTTGGTTGATGTAGTGGAACATCTTCGCGATTCAAATCGCAGCCCGTCCCGCGATCTCATCACGATCCATACCGTGATCCCATCACGATCCATCCCGATCTAGTGTCGAACGGACAACACCTCCGCATTCAGCACATGTACAACTCAATGACGATCCCCACCTTCTTGATCCAGCAAGAGGGGCGGAGAGGTAGATGAGTTCTCCAACACGGCGGCGTGGTTGTGGTGGTGGTGCACTAATCCAGCAGGGCTTCGCCTAAACACCACCAAACTAGACTAGAGGAGAAATCGATCTAGATGAAGTAGAGGGAGCTCATGGCAATTAGGGTTAGGGCTACCTCTAATTCCTCTAGTATATATAGGAGGGAGGGAGGGGAGGAGGCAGCCTCAAAACATCAAGGTTTGGCCGAATTGGAGGTGGAGGAGTCCTACTCCAATCCTACTAGGAGTAGGATTCCTCCTCTCCACTTGGAAACCCTTTCCTCCTCTTCCACCTTTGGGCTTTTTCCTTCTCAAACCTCATGGGCCTTAGCGGGGGCTTAGGCCAGCCCAATAGGGGCTGGTTTGTATCCTCCAACAGCCCATGAGGCCCCTCGGGGTGTGACACCCCTCCCGATGGTCCCCGGTACGCTCCCGACACTCCCCGTACACTACCGAGGAACCCCGAAACTTTTCCCGTGACCAAAACAAGACTTCCAATATATCAATCTTTACCTGTGGACCATTCCGGAGCTCCTCGTGATGTCCGGGATCTCATCCGGGACTTCGAACAACTTTTGGTTGCCAACACACATAACTCAATAATACCGAAACGGCACGGAACCTTAAGTGTGGAGACACTACGGGTTCAAGAACTATGTAGACATGACCTGAGATATTCTCCGATCCATAACCAATAGGAGGTCCTGGATGCCCATATTTTCTCATACATATTCTACGAAGACCTTTATCGGTTGAACCTCTATGCCAAGGATTCGGTTAATCCCATATGTTGTTCCGTTTGTCCTTCGGTATGTTACTTGCCCGAGATTCAATCGTTGGTATCTCCATACCTATTTCAATCTCATTCCCGGCAAGTCTCTTTACTCGTTCTGTAATACAATATCCCGTGACTAACTCCTTAGTCACATTGCTTGCAAGGCTTGTTGTGATGTTGTATTATCGAGTGGGCCCCGAGATACCTCTCCGTCACACAGGGTGACAAATCCCAGTCTTGATCCATGCCAAGCCAATAGAGACCTTCAGAGATACTTGTAGAGCACATTTATAGTCACCGAGTAATGTTGCGACGTTTGATACACAAAAGGTATTCTTTCGGTGTCCGGGAGTTGCATGATCTCATGGTCATAGGAACAGATACATTGACATGCAGAAAACAGTAGCAATAATCTAACACGATCATATGCTACGTTTATAGTTTGGGACTTGTCCGTCACATCATTCTACTAATGATGTTATCCCGTTATCAAGTGACAACACTTGTCTATGGCCAGGAAACCTTGACCATCTTTGATCAACGAGCTAGTCAACTAGAGGCTCACTAGGGATAGTGTGTTGTCCTTGTATCCACACATGTATTTGAGTTTTCAATCAGTAAAATTCTAGCATGGATAATAAACGATTATTATGATCAAGGAAATATAATAATAACCAATTTATTATTGCCCCTAGGGCATATTTCCAACAGTCTCCCACTTGCACTAGAGTCAATAATCTAGTTCACATTACTATGTGATTGTAATGAATCTAACACCCATACAGTTTTGGGGCTTGATCATGTCTTTCTTGTGAGGATCCATGTGTGCTTTACAAATCTCTATGTCATCCTATAGATGTTGCTACCACGCACCATTTGGAACTATTCCAAATAACTAGTCCACTATACGAATCTAGTTTACTACTCAGAGTTATCCGGATTAGTGTCAAAGCTTGCATCGACGTAACCCTTTACGATACACTCTCTAATCACCTCCATAATCGAGAAAAATTCCTTAGTCCACTAGTTACTAAAGATAACTTTGATAGATGTGTCGGTGTTCTGGGAATGGGGGTACTCACACCTCCCTGCGTGCAGCCCAGGGTTGGCCCACTTCATCGATCGGAAACCAACAGGCCCGACATCACTCAAGGCAAGGCCCTCGCGAGGGATCAAGCCCCGCGAGGAGGAATAGTATCAAGACCCGCAGGGGGCCTCTTTAGGACCCCTTCGTAGCGATGGATATTCCAAGGCAAGGCCCAGCCTCGGGAGTCAAGGATGACACAGAGAAAGTTCACACGAGTAGCGGATGGCAGGGTGGCGTAGTTTCTACTTTAGTGCAATGGGGGCAAGGCCGTACCAGGGGTTCCCAAGGCATCTTCTAAAGGTTTCCATTCTGGTCCAACAAGACCATGGCCGCCCGCAGGCAGGATGAACGTCATCCCTGAACCCCCCTGAAGCATTGGCACCACTTTGCACGCGAAGACCACTTTTGGACAGGGGAAGCATGTTCCCCTGTCCCCCTTTGAAATTGGTTGTTTTGGGATCCCTTCTCGCCGAGACGATAAGGGAAGAGGACCAGTGCCGCCACTATATATAGAGGATACACTACAGGAATCACCTTCTTTGCCGTCTGCCATCACAGATGGCAAAGACAATATCCCTGACGGCAAAGGCTACCACAGACGGCAAAGATTTTCACGGCCGGCAAATTTTTTGCGTCAGCCTACGACGGCATAGGACCTTCTTTGCCGTCTGCCCGCGGAAGGCGCACGGCAAAGCTCTTTGCCGTCAGCTTTCCTCAGGAGCTGTCGGCAAAGCTCTTGAGACGGCAGCCGACACGCGTTGCCTTCGTTAGGGGTTAATGGAGCCTTTGCCGTCTGACTCCCCGTCAATCTTTGCCGTCTGACTCCCCGTCAATCTTTGCCGTCTTCCTTCTCCTCCCCTCCCCTCCCCCTCCATCTTTGCCGTCTGCCTCCACGACCATCTTTGCCATCTGCCGGGTCCTCCCCTCCCCCCTCTCTCCACTCTTTGCCATCTGCCTCCTCCTCTGTGCCCTCTTCTTTTCCGTCTGCCCCCCAGGGAGCAGACGGCAAAGAGACTATATGGCCAGCTGCTACTACCTAGGTTGCACAGTTGGGCGCCACGTGGCACCTTTGCCGTCGGTCAGCTGACGGCAAAGGCCTTTGCCATCAGCTGGCAGACGGCAAAGAGCCTATATTGTCACATTTTTATTTATTTTTTCTATTTCACAACACGTATACGTATAATTCATAGCACATATATCATAAATAGGTCACAACACATATATGATATATCATAAATAGGTCACAACACATTTGTCGACCTACGAGGTTTGTAGTAACTTGATCGGAAGCCTAATAATCACCATCATCAGTTTCCACTTCAATTGGCGTAGGCGCCACAGGAACAACTTCATGTGTCCTTCTACACACTGGTTGAAGTGATGTTTCAATAACCTTATCAAGTTCCACCACCCTCCCACTCAATACTTTCGAGAGAAACCTTTCCTCGAGAAAGGACCCGTTTCTAGAAACAAACACTTTGCTTCCGGATATGAGATAGGAGATGTACCCAACCTTTCCTCGAGAAAGGGCCCGTTTCTAGAAACAAACACTTTGCTTCTGGATATGAGATAGGTGCGCCACCCTAGGGTCACTGGGCTTACTCCCGGGTGGGTGGGCCCCTCCCGGTGAATACCCAGAACCCATTCGTCACTCCTCGTACACTGCTCGTAATGCCCAAAAACTTTCCGGTGACCAAATGAAACCACCATATATATCAATCTTTGTTTACGGACCATTCCGGAAACCCTCGTGACGTCCGTGATCTCATCCGGGACTCCAAACAACCTTCGGTCACCAACACATATAACTCAACTATACTAAAACACCATCGAACCTTAATTGTGCAGACCCTGCGGGTTCGAGAACTATGTAGACATGACCCGAGACTCTCCTCGGTAAATATCCAATAGCGGGACCTGGATGTCCGTATTGGATCCTACATATTCTACGAAGATCTTATTGGTTGAACCTATGTGCCAAGGATTCATATAATCATGTATAACATTCCCTTTGTCCTTCGGTATGTTACTTGCCCGAGGTTTGATCGTCGGCATCCCTATACCTATTTCAATCTCGTTACCATTACGTCTCTTTACTCGTTCCGGGATACAAGATCCCATGACAAACACTTGAGTCACATAGCTTGCAAGTCTTGTGTGTGATATTGTATTACCGAGTGGGCCCCAAGATACGTGTCCGTCACAAGGAGTGACAAATCCCAGTCTTGATCCATCCTAACTCAACGGACACCTTCGAAGATACCTGTAGAGCACCTTTATAGTCACCCAGTAACGTTGTGTCATTTGATACACACAAGGTATTCCTCCGGTGTCAGTGAGTTACATGATCTCATGGTCATAGGAATGAATACTTGACACGCAGAAAACAATAGCAACAAAATGGCACGATCACATCCTACGTTTATAATTTGGGTCTTGTCCATCACATGATTCTCCTAATGATGTGGTCCCGTTATCAAGTGACAACACTTGCCTATGGTCAGGAAAGCTTGACTATCTTTAATCAACGAGCTAGTCAACTAGAGGCTTACTAGGGACAATGCTTTGTCTATGTATCCACACATGTATTTGTGTTTCCAATCAATACAATTATAGCATGGATAATAAACGATTATCATGAACAAAGAAATATAATAATAACTAATTTATTATTGCCCCTAGGACATATTTCCAACACCAATGTGTCATGCATAGAAGTATTTTCTTAGACATGGTCAAAGGGCTGCTTGCCTTGGTAGCATAAGTCCCCGGGGTCTTCTAGGTCTTCCGGTCCAACTCCGAGTACTTTGTCTACTCTGTCAACTATCGTAAAAAACAATCACAATAAGCCACACAACAAGAAGAACAAAAGTGCTATATAAATGGAAGTTTCATTTTTCTTGGAACTCTCTCGTCATAACAAAAATACCTAAAGCTTCCTCTAGGAGATTTGGACCATGAGGAAATTTTGAATGGACGAAAGGAGGAATAGGTGATCCTTTATGAAGCCTACAGAAAATATTCTGCTAAAAATGAGTGGAGGCACTCATTTGACAGGGCATGATTTTAGAAATATTTAGGAAGTTGTTTCATTGGATTTGGAGCTGATATGAATATCCTAGGGATTTCTAATATTGTATAAATAACAAAAGGAAGCTATTTATTTAATGCACCAGAATTATGCCAGATAAAAATGTTGACCAACGCTTCAAAAATAGCGCATGATCTTAGGAGACTCTGAAAATTGGAATCACTCCATTTGGAGTTGATTTGAACCCTATAGGATTTTTGCAAGGTGGGGCTAAATATATTCAAATCTGCATTTGAATATTAATACCACATAGAGTTGCTATGAAAAATGTGCCATGCACATATGTGGATAGATCTTGAAGTTAGGGACCTCTAGAAATTTGAATCATCAGATCTGGAAAACATATAAATTATTTATGGACTTTTACATTTTCAAATGATAAATAAATGGAAAAAGGGTGTCACTACATGGCTATCCTGCGCCCACTCGCGCTGGGGAGGAGCTGGGCCGGCCTAACGGCTCGGTCTGGCGCGCACGAGGGGCCATGCAGGAGGCGCCTTCGACCACTTTACACTTCCCGCGCAAGGAGACAACTAGGAGGGGCGTCTGTCTCCACTTAAGATGGCTGGGCCTAGCCACCGTGCTGCTTAAAGGCGGGGCCCGCCCGTCAGATCCTTCTCCTTCCTCCCGTTCTAATAGGAGTAGGCTGGAAACACATGGCCAAGCTCATGTCGGCGCCCGATCCGGTGGTCCGGCCAGGGCTGGCCACACGGCGGCCACCAACGTGCCCAGGGGAGGGAACCGCACCCACCTGGGCTGCTCTCCCCTGCTAGAAGACGCCGGAGAGCACCGGTCCCTGGCCACGGTGGAGGCGTTGGCAGCAGCCCCAGGAGCGGTGCTCTGGCCACTGAAAGAGGGGGAGAGGATAGGTAGGAGACCACAGAGTTGTAGGGGTACACCGTAGATCCGAGAGAGAGGGATGAGGAGCCCTGCATGCCTGGATTTGGAGCTGCTCCCGACGGGAGAGCTTCGGTCATGGGGGAAAGAGAGCTTAGGGGAAGGAGAGGGAGCCGGTCTAGTAGGCTCACGGGAGAGAGGGGAACAAGGAGAGGGCAGCAGGAGCTCGAGCTCACCTCGGATGCCATGGGCACGGCGAGAGCACGCGTGCCAAAGTGGTTTTGGAGGCAAGCTGGCGTTGGGGAGGGCTTGGAATGGTCAAAGAAAGGTGTGTGGCGCGTTGAGACAAGTTGTAGCCGCCTGATTCAAGCCATAGGAAGGAGACAAGGTGCCGAGCACCATTCTCGTACGCTAGGGTGGTGGTCACCACCCCACTAGTGTCATGAACCACCCCTTGGCCAGGCCAAGGTGTCAAGCATGCAAGGCATGCATGCCACGAAGCAGTGGTGGAGTTTGAGCCCAAGTGGATTAGTTGGGTATGAATGCAATTAAGTTTCAGCAACAAACTTAAGGCTGGAAATGAGGGTACTTGCTGGAGAGATGATGGGGTGAAACCATGTCTTGTAGACTTAGGCATGGAAGGACTACAGTCCTGCCAATTTTGAGCTCACGGGAATTAGTTTAGCTAGCAGTTGGAGTTCAAAGCTATATTTCAGCCAGAAATCAAGTTTCATATGTACTGCTTATTTTTTTTTCCACATGAGCATGCCATATCTTGGTTTGAAATGATGCATTAGCATGCTAGAGATGCCCTAGAAGAAAGTGGGGGCTTTGGCTTAAGAAGAAGTATAGCAAGAGGGGTAAAAATGGTGCTGCCAAGGTAAAAAGGAGAGGTAGCTACATGGAGTCTCCCTCCAATAATTGACTAGAGGCCATGGCAAAGCTAATTGAGGTAAAAGGTAACTATATAGAGATGTGGTAAAAATCTAAGATCAAGGAGATAAGTGGAAGGGGCCAAAGTAGCCACTTTGGTGAGTGCACACAAGGTATTCGATGGGTGTTAGGGCTATCAGATGTACTTCATTTGATATGAAACTTAACAGGATCACATAATAGATGAAAATAAGCTTGGACACCAAATTTTGGATTTGGTGGAGAAGGTTTCCAATGTAGACTTGGAAAATCCATGAAATGGGCAGAAATAGCCTTATGCTTAAAAAACTATTCAAATCAATTCCCACAAATCCAATATTTGGTGTAAGGGCATTATTTGAGCATTAAATAATGTCCAAAAAGTTTGGGATCAATTGGATAAACTTTATAATATAAAGTTTCCCAAAGTTAGAAATTAACAGACAAGGTTTTGAGGGTTTTGGGACAAGTTCTTCTATTCTCCTTGATACACCACTTGGTGTGGATGCATTATTGGAGTATGAGAACATGTCCACCAAATTTGAGCACAATTGGAGACACTTGGCAATCTAGAGTTGCTCAAATTTACATCTGGATAGATAGGGTTTTGTAATAATTAGCGGAATCGAATCAACTTGGATTGAGATCAAAACTTGGCAAGATCATCACATATACCATATGTGACATTCTAAAATTTTACATGAATTTATGGAGAATATTTCTTATAGAAAGTTTCCCAAAGCTTGAAATAGGCAGGGAGGGTTTTATAGGGTTTTGCCCAATATTTTGAACATCACCATGTGTTGAACCTCATATATATGGAATATATATGTCCACTCAGGTTCTTTAAATTTTATCAAATATTTTGAAAGCAATAAAAATAGCTTTCCTTCATAAGGGGCCATTTCTGGCCTCTCAGAAAGGAATTTAAATAAGATAGTAAAATAACTTTTAAAATAATAATATTGTGGTTTTGTGAACCCATTTTCATAATGGGTTTTAAATAAAATAATTTGTGCAAAATAACTTCTCTAATTTGAGGACTTGTAGTACAAGTCCCAACTTAGGGGTTTTTGAAAGCTTAAATCAAGGAAATGCCTTTTGGTGAAAATAATATTTGGTAAAAATAGTTTCTCGTCCTATTCACATGGCATGATCATTAGGCAAGATTTTGGATCAAAGAGGTGAGTGTGGGGAGTAGCAGGAACATTGCATTCAAAAACAAGCAATAGGCAAGCAAGCAACCATCACATCAAGCATCACAAGCAATCACAAAAAAATTAGTTGGTCCTAATTTTAAGAAGATCTAATTTTTAGGGGAGTTAAAACACAGGGTGTTGCATAGTCGACTGATAAAATCGATAAATCAGCCGATAAGCCGATTTATCTCTTATCTTGGGTCTACCGATCAGTTCACGAGAAGCGATATCCCGAACATTGGATTGCACACATCAAAATGTATTACTTCCAACAAGTTACCTTTTTGTTCCATCTCACTTGAAAACGAGGGCTTTAGTCATCTTGTCCATGTGGTATGATTTGCATGTCTCAAGTGATTCAAAATCAAGTGAGCCCAAACGATCCATCTGCATGGAGTTTCTTCATGTGTTTGTACCAATAAACATGGTTCGCATGTCTCAAACTTTTCAAAAACGAGTGAGTCCAAAGATCCATCAGCATGGAGCTTCTGCATGCGTTTCATACCAATATGACTCAAGTGGCAATGCCAAAAGTAAGTGCTACTATCATTACAACTTTATATCTTTTGGCATCAATATTATGAACATGTCTATCACTACGATTGAGATTCAGTAAACCATTCATTTTGGGTGCAAGACCACTGAAGGTATAATTCAAGTAAACACAATAACCATTATTCTCTTTAAATTAATAACCGTATTGCAATAAACAGAATCCAATCAAGTTCATGCTCAACGCAAAACACCAAACAACATTTAGGTTCAACACTAATCTCGAAAGTAGAGGGAGCGTGCGATGGTGATCACATCATCCTTGGAAACACTTCCAACACATATCGCCACCTTGCCTTTAGCCAGTCTCCGTTTATTCCGTAGATTTTATTTCGAGTTACTAACACTTAGTAACCGAACCGGTATCTAATACCCTGGTGATACTAGGAGTGCTAGTAAAGTACACATCATGTATATCCAATATACTTTTTGTCGACTTTGCCAGCCTTCTCATCTACCAAGTATCTAGGGTAGTTCCTCTTCAATGACTGCTCCCCTTATTACAGAAGCACTTTGTCTCAGGTTTGGTTCAACCTTGGGTCTCTTCACTAGAGTAGTAACTGGTTTTCCGTTTTATGAAGTATCCCTTCATGCCCTTGCCCTTCTTGAAACTAGTCATTTACTAACCATCAGCAATTGATGCTCCTTTCGATTTCTACTTTTGCGGTGTCAAACATCACGAATGGCTTAAGGATCATCATATCCATCCCTGATATGTTATAGTTCATCACGAAGCTCTGGTAACTTGGTGGCAATGACTTTGGAGAACCATCACTATCTCATGTGGAAGATTGACTCCCACTCGATTCAAGCGATTGGAGCAATCAGACAATCTGAGCACCTGGTCAACGATTGATCTTTTCTCCCTTACTTCGTAGGCCAAGAATCTTGTCAGAGGTCTCATACCTCTTAACGTGGGCACGAGCTTGAAATCCCAATTTCAGCTCATGGAACATCTCAATAGTCCTGTGACGTTCAAACGTCTTCGGAGCCTTAATTCTAAGTGGTTAAGTATTACGTACTAAACTATCACATAGTCACCATAATGTGTATATCAGATGTTTGCAACATCCACAGATGACGTTCAGGGTTCAGCACACCTAGCAGTGTATTAAGGACATAAGCCTTATGTGCAACAATGAGGACAATCCTCAGTTCACGGACCCTGTCCTCATAATTGCTACTATCATCTTTCAACTAAGTTTTCTCTAGGAACATATCAAAAACAGTAGAGCTAAAGTTCAAGCTACAACATAATTTGCAAATACTTTTTGACTATGTTCATGATAATGAGTTCAATTAATCATATTACTTAAGAACTCCCAACCAAATTGACATCCCTCTAGTCATTCGAGTGATAGATGATCCATATCTACTAGGTCGTGTCCGATCATCACGTGAGACGGACTAGTCATCAATGGTGAACATCTCCATATTGATTGCATCTACTATACGGCTCATGTTCGACCTTTCGGTCTCTCATGTTCTGAGGCCATGTTTGTACATGCTAGGCTCGTCAAGTCAACCTAACTGTTTCGCATGTGTAAATATGGCTTACACCCGTTATATGCGAACATTACAATCTATCACACCCGATCATCACGTGGTCCTTCGAAACAACAATCCTTCGCAACGGTGGACACTTAGGGGGCACACATTTCTTTAAATTTTAGTGAGGGATCATATTATTTACTACCATCGTTCTAAGCAAATAAGATGTAAAAACATTATAACCATCACATGAAAATCATAAAGTGACATGATATGGCCAATATCATCTTGCGCCTTTGATCTCCATCTTCAGGGGGGGGCAGCATGATCACCATTGTCACCGGCACAACACCATGATCTCCATCATCATGATCTCCATCATCGTGTCTTCATGAAGTTGTCTCGCCAAATGTTACTTCTACTACTATGGCTACCGGTTAGCATTAAAGTAAAGTAATCATATGGCATTTTTTATTGACACGCATGTCATACAATAAATTAAGACAACCTATGGCTCCTACCGGTTGTCATACTCATTGACATGCAAGTCGTGATTCCTATTACAAGAACATGATCAATCTCATACATCACAAAGATTTCATCACATCCTTTTGGCCATATCACATCACATAGCATACCCTGCAAAAACAAGTAAGACGTCCTCTAATTGTTGTTGCAAGTTTTACGTGGCTACTATGGTTTTCTAGCAAGAACGTTTCTCCCCTATGTTACAGCCACAACAATGATATGCCAATTGCTATTTACCCATCATAAGGACCCTCTTCATCAAATCCGATCCGACTAAAGTGGGAGAGACAGACACCCGCTAGCAACCTTATGCAACGAGTGCATGTCAAGCGGTGGAACCAGTCTCACGGAAGTGTACGTGTAAGTTCGGTACGGCCGCTTCAGCCCACATAGCCGTCGAATAAGGTAGGACTAGTAACTGTAAGCAAAATGACCAAATCATCACCCATAACTTACTTGTGTTCTACTCGTGCATAGACTCTACGCATAGACCAAGCTCATGATGCCACTGTTGGGGAAACATAGTAATAATTCAAAAAAAATCCTACGTGTCACCAAGATGAATCTAGTAGATGCTACCAACAAGAGAGAGGAAGTGCATCTTCATACCCTTGAAGATTGCTAAGCGGAAGCATTGAAAAGAACGCGGTTGATGGAGTCATACTCCCGACGATTCAAATCGTAGAAGTTCCGATCCAAGCACCGAACGGACGGCGCCTCCGCGTTCAACACACGTACAACCCGGGGACGTCTCCTCCTTCTTGAACTAGAAAGGGGGAGGAGAAGTTGACGGAGAGCAATTTGGCGGAGAGCTCCGGCAGCACGATGGTGTGGTGGCGGTTGAGCTCGTGGTTTTCCGGCAGAGCTTCGGTAAGCACTACGGAGGAGGAGGAGGTGTAAGAGGGGGAAGAGATGTACGAGGGGCAAGGGTTCAAGTCTCCCATGCGCCTCCTCATTATATATGGGGGTGGAGGGGAATGGTTTCTTGCCCTCGAAGTCCATTGGGGCATTGGCAAAGGTGGGAGGACAGAAATCCTTTCGCTTCCCGACCGATTGTTATCCCCCCTTTTTACGGATCTTTATCTTATCCCTTAGGGGTATGATATTATTCCTTCTAAAGGGGGTCTTGGTGCGCCTTGGACAGGGACGTGGCGCCTTTCCCTCACTACCCTCATTCATGTGGGCCCCCCCATGGAGGTGGGCCCCACTTCGGAACCTTCTAGAACCTTCCCGGTACAATACCGAAAAACCCCGAACATTTTCCGGTGGCCAAAATTGGACTTCCCAAATATAAATCTTTACCTCTGGACCATTCCGGAACTCCTCGTGACATACGGGATGTCATCCGGGACTCTAAACAACTTTCGGTAACCACATACAATTCCCATTACAACTCTAGTGTCACCAAACCATAAGTGTGTAGACCCTACGGGTTCGGGAACCATGCAGACATGACCGAGACACCTCTCCGGCCAATAACCAATAGAGGGATCTGGATACCCATATTGGATCCCACATGTCCCACGATGATCTCATCGGATGAACCGTGATGTCGGGGATTCGATTAATCCCGTATGCTATTCCCTTTGTCTATCGGTATGATACTTCCTAGGGATATGGTGTGGTCTATGTATTCACACATGTATTATGGTTTCCGGTTAATACAATTATAGCATGAACAATAGACAATTATCATGACCAAGGAAATATAATAATAACCATTTTATGATTGCCTCTAGGGCATATTTCCAATATAACTTAGGTAAAGAATTTGAGGTCAGGAATTAGGAGAAAGTCTTCAGTGAAATTCTTCACACAATACACATGAAAGTCTTCAACATGCAATTGACGAAAAGAAAAGAGTTGAAATAATAGAACGAGATAGCTCGATGAAGATAATGGTTGATGACCCGGTTCTAACTGTTGTGATAGTTGTACATCTGGTTTGGAGCGGCTTGGTATTGAAACCAAAGGACACACAGTCCCTACAGTATTCTCCTTGAGCTAAGGACACACAGTCCTCAGCCAACACTCATCGTAAGTATTTAGGGCACACTTCCAAACCCCCACAAACTCGGTCACCCGGTGATCCACAATTGACTGCTGGATTCTCTATGTAAGTACATCTAGTGCCCCTTTAGTGATTTTGGTGGTTTGAAGACTTAGAGGTTAAGACACTAATATGTTTGTGAGTGTACACATGCTCTATAAGACGCTAAGGAGTTTGAGGTATTCGATGAATATCGACCCCAAAAATGTAATGTCCTCGGGAGAATACTTTGGTCATTCCTTGAAGACTTTGGTCTCTAAGAAATTGCGAAGAAATTGATATTCCTCATGAAGATATTAAAGATGAGGAAATCGGTATGTTCTAAAGAAAATACTCTGAAGACTTTGGAGCGTGAAGATTTACACTTTCTGTTTCATTTTCTTTAACTTGAGTCATAGGAACACCGTACTCTTAAAGGGGGTCTAGGTAAAACTATGGAATCAATTTCCTCATGATGCTCAACCCAAGCCTAAATCGACCAAAGCCTCAACGTGAGGAATATGAGAGACATGAGGAGTTTCACAGTTGAAAGTTCCAACCATTGCCGCGCCATGCGCCACCTGTCACATATCTTATCCAGCCAACGGTCATATTATTAAAGGGCATTTATGTCAAATCATGTCGGGATGCTCCCAGGCTATAAATAGTCGCCCTCACAACCACTTGCTGGTTGGCTTCTCTGAGAGAAACTAACACTTGTCATTTAGAGCAACCCAAATTCCTCAGAGCCTTTGAGAGAAAATCATCAAGTGAGGAAATACCCCAAACACACAAAACCAAACCAAAATCCAAGTGATTGAGCATTACTGAAGAAGTTGTTCTTGTGTGGAACTGACGATTCTTACCTATGAGGACTGTGTATCCTCCACACGGCTAGGCGTCATGGTCTAGTGCATCCAGCAGTCAATTGTGCATTGCTGGGTGACCATGTTTGTGAGGGTTTGGAAGTCTGCCCTGAAGACTTACCACGAGTGTTGGGCAAGGACTGCGTGTCCTTAGCTCAAGGAGAATATGCTATGGAACGTGTGTACCGGGACTGTGGGTCCTTTGGTTTCAATACCAAGCCGCTCCGAACCAGACGTACAACTGTCACAACATTTGGAACTGGGTCATAAACAAGTGCCTTCATCAAGCTACGGGTTATATTTCTTAAACTCTCTCATTTCATCAATTGTATGCTGAATACTCTCATCTGAACTGTTTCAAGAATTTGTCTGAAGACTTTCTCTGAATTTCCTCAACCTCAAATTCTTCACCCGAGTTCATCTTCACCGGCTTATCCTGTACTTCTAACCCGTGTAAACCGAATATCTAAAATGTCGCTGAGTACTTTGCTGTAGATGTTTTTGCGCCCCTGATTTGGTTCTATTTCGCTGCACTCAGTTCATGACTGAGGGCTTTCGTCACTAGGATTTTCCTCAGTGATGAAATTGTAAAAATCGCCTATTCAACCCAACTTTTTGATATAACGCACTTTCAATTGGTATCAGGGCAAGGTACTCCCTTGTTCTATGTGATTTTGGTTTAACCGCCAACATGTTTAGTTATGTCGACCGCAGGTATGATCAAGGTTACTGTAGGGTGTCCTACCTTCGAGGGAAAGGACTTCCCCTACTGGAAGACCAAGATGCAAATGCATATTCAGGCAATTGACAATGATTTCTGGTATATTGTGGAAAATGGTATTCCCTCCATCAGTGCTACTATCTCTGCCGCTGATGTGAAGAAGTTCAAGGAACTTCACTCGCAAGCAAAAAAATGTTGGAAATATGAGCTAGACGCAATAATAAAGTAGTTATTATTATATTTCCTAGTTCATGATAATTGTCTATTATTCATGCTATAATTGTATTAACCAGAAACCGTAATACATGTGTGAATACATAGACGACAATGTGTCCCTAGTGAGCCTCTAGTTGGCTAGCTCGTTGATCAATAGATGGTCATGGTTTCCTGATCATGGACATTGGATGTCATTGATAATGGGATCACATCATTAGGAGAATGATGTCATGGACAAGACCCAATCCTAAGCATAGCACTAGATCGTATTGTTCGTCTGCTAAAGCTTTTCTAATGTCAAGTATCATTCCTTAGACCATGAGTTTGTGCAACTGCCGAATACTGTAGGAGTGCTTTGGGTGTATCAAACGTCACAACATAACTGGGAGATTATAAAGGTGCAATACAGGTATCTCCGAAAGTGCCTGTTGGGTTGGGACGAATCGAGACTCGGATTTGTCACTCCATGTGACGGAGAGGTATCTCTGGGCCCACACGGTAATGCATCATCATAGTGAGCTCAATGTGACTAAGGAGTTAGTCACGGGATGATGTGTTACAGAACGAGTAAAGAGACTTGCCGGCAACGAGATTGAACAAGGTATAGGGATACCGATGATCGAATCTTGGGCAAGTGTCATACCGGTAGACAAAGGGAATTGCATACGGGATTGATTGAATCCCCGACATCGTGGTCCATCCGATAAGATCATCGTGGAACATGAGGGAACCAACATGGATATCCTGACCCTGCTGTTGGTTACTGACTGGAGAGGTGTCTCGGTCATGTTTGCATGGTTGCCGAACCCGTAGGGTCAACACACTTAAGGTTCGATGATGCTAGGGTTGTAATGGGAATAGTATGTGGTTACCTAAGGTTGTTCGTAGTCCCGGATGAGATCGCGGACGTCACGAGGAACTCCGGAATGGTCCGGAGGTAAAGATTCATATATAGGAAGTGGAGATTTGATCGCCGGAAGTGTTTTGGGAATCACCGGTAATGTACCGGGACCATCGGAAGGGTTCCACGGGTCCACCGGGAGGGGCCACCAGCCCCGAAGACCCACATGGGCCAAAAGTGGATGGGAACCAGCCCTTAGATGGGCTGGTGTGCCAACCACCTTGGCCCAAGGCGCACAAGAGGGCAAGGGAGGGCAAACCCTAGGCGATGGGTGCTGCCTTGGGCGGCAAGCCCGCCCCTAGGGCGCCGCCCCTCCTCCAATTGGCCACCGGCCCTCCCCATCTAGGGTTGTTGCACCACCTAGCGGAAACCCTAGGGGTGGCACACTCTCCTCCCTCTCCTCCTATATAAAACCAAGGGGTTTTGGAGCTGGAACACACAATTCCATCTCTCCAAGGCGCAACCCTACCTCTCCTCCTCCTCGTCCTCCGAAGCGCTTGGCGAAGCCCTGCCAGAGTACCACGCAGCTCCACTGTCACCACGCCGTCGTACTGCCGGAGCTCTCAACCTCTCCTCTCTCCTTGCTGGATCAAGGCGTAGCTGACGTCACCGGGCTGCACGTGTGTTAAATGCGGAGGCGCCGTTGTTCGGCGCTTAGATCGGAATCTTCCGTGAGCTGAATCGCTAAGAGTACGACTCCATCAACCGCGTTCTAGTAACGCTTCCGCTTAGCGATCTTCAAAGGTATGAAGATTCACTACCCCTTCCTCGTTGCTGGTTTTTCCTAGATCGTTCCTTGTGTGATGTAGGAAAATTTTGAATTGCTACTACATTCCCCATCAAGAATATCATCTGTGGTCATCTGAGCAAAGGTCAGTATGGCAGAGTGACTGCTTTGGTCACAGCTAATCTTATCTGGGATAGGCTGTCCAAAGTCAATGAGGGAGTCTCAACACAGCGTGACTCTCGTGTCGATGTTCTTCCCAATCTATGAAATTGCTTCAAGAGGCTTGACGATGAAAGCTATCAAGATTCCTTTGATCGCCTCACTGACATCTCAAATAAACTGCAAGCACTGGGAGCTAGAGACATCACTGACCATGAAGTTGTGAAGAAACTGCTATGGTCTCTTGATCCATCATTTGACACACTGGTTCTGATGATACAAGAACGAAGAGACTATAAGATGCATGATCCTGCTGATATACTTGAGAGACTCGATACTCATGAATTCCAACAAGAAGAAAAGAGAGATCTGTATGGACCAAGCTACTCAAGACCTCATGCGCTGAATGCTAAGGCTATTTCCTCATCTGAAGAAGAATCTAATTGCAATCTTTGTGACCCTGAAGAACAGGGACATGAACTTTCTATGCTCGTGAGGAAATTCCAGAACTTCACAAAACATGGCCAGTTCGGAAAATCTTCAAGAAAAGATATGAGGAAATCAAAATCTTCATCTAAGGTCTATAAGAAAAGAACCTACGACAAATGCAAGAAATCTGGTCACTACATTGATGATTGTCCTCACTGGGTGAAAGAATAAAGGAAGAAGAAATACAAGGATGAAAGTTCTGATGACTCGAGGATAAAGAAGAAATCTTCAAAATCCTCATCTTCAAAGTCCTCATCGCACAAGAAGACCGGTTTTAGAAAGGCACCGGCACTCATTGGAAAGGAAATGGATTTTGATGAAGAATCCGAGGAATGTTATGAAGAGGAAAGTCCTGAAGTGGAGTCAGAGTCTGGTGTGGAAAGTCTTGCACTAGCTACCACATCGGTCAACAAGTCAATCCTCAACCTTGAAGAAAATGACAACGCTATCTACATTGATGAATATGCTGATGACTTCGCTCCAACCTATTGCTTCATGGCAAAAGGTTCAAATGTACCAAACCACACTTCCTCCTCTGATTCTAGTGACTATGAACCTGATGATTATCCAAAACCCAGTTACTATAAACTTGCCAACATTGCCACTAAGCAACAAAGTGCCATTGAAAAGCTTCAGAAACTGCTAGACAAAAGTGATGATCCGTTGAACGATGAAATGAATCATACTCAAGTCCTCACTGAAGATGTAAAAAGTCTTCAGTCTAGATTTGATAGTCTTCAAGATCGTTATGGCGCACTCTTGGCTAATCATGAGAAACTTTCCTATGATCGAATGGAAAATGATTCATTGCTTTGCTCAACAGATCAGTACCGCTCAGGTTGAATTCATTCCACCATGTCTGCAATGCATCAAGCGTGAAAGTGCTAATTCTTCACCAGAATCATCAAATGCTTCTATCGCTACAAATTATTCAACTGTTCCTGTGGTATCAAATGCTTCACTTGAGGAAACCACAAATGCTACTAACGAAAATGCAGGGTTGAAGGAATTGTATGTCACAGGCATATGCAAAAGTCTCAAAGGGCATCAAACCCTTTGCGATGTGCTCAAAAATGTGATTTTGAACAGGAACCTGAGGAAAGAGGGCATTGCCTTCAAGAGGAAATTGAATGCTGATGGATCGTACTAGAAACCTGAGCAATATACCAAAACTCCATGGGTTGCTGCTAAAGGCCCTTCCATTGATCCATCTACTCTAACAGTCTTTGCATGTGAAATGTCATATTCCTCTGATGAGTCATTTGAATCCAACTATAAACTGTTCAAAAATCAGTCTGGTGAAGTATTTGCTCAATATGTTAGAACTAACTACAAGAATGGATCACTCCTGAGAAAAATCTGGGTTCCCAAAAGTTGCTTGGATAATCTTCAGGTGAATGTCCTCATGACACCACCTGCGAAGAACCAGAACGCCATATCAAATTCCTCAGGTGGACCAAAGCCTTCACGAGGATCAAATTCCTCAAATGGTCAAAATTATGCTCGTACTCGCACTAATGCTTCTGATATGCAGGGAAATTACAAGGGACATGAATATGAGCATTATTACTCAAATCACTATGTTCATATGTCCTCAAATAATTTCTTTGCCTATTCATTTGAGTAATCTAATCCCTACTGTGAAAAGAAGTGCATTAGCTTCAATGCCTCTATTCTCATATGGTGCTCGCAGGATGATGAACTCTTTGCCACCCCTTGAAATGTGGGCGGTGAAGAAATCAAACTAATCAATTATGCAGGTGAGGTCTCCAAATGAAAGTCATCATCCCAAAAATTTGTTGGAGACCTGAGGAAAATGCTTGATTGGATGCAAGCTAAAATGATGAAATGATAACATTTCACTCGTCCTCAAATTTACTGTTTGTGATGAAATTCTTATGTGATGTAATTGATATCATATTCTTCAAATTTAAAGCATATGAGATGGTAAGTTGTACTAATTCATCTGCGAGATGACAAACCCAAGAATACAGAGTGGGTTCTTGACAGTGGTTGCACCAATCACATGAGTGGTAATAAAAGCTTATTGATGAATATGCCATTGACTCCATCACCACTGAAGCAAATGACTTACACTGATAAAGGTAAAAGCAAGGTATTGGGACTTGGTAAAGTGGCTACCTTCAAGGACCGGCACATGGACAAAGTCATGCTTGTCGAATCAATTGGGTTTAACCTCATGTTAGTCTGAATACTTTCTGATATTGATATGTTGTCATCTTTGGAAAATATAGATGTGTAGTCATCATGGAATCTGAAAAATCCAAAGTCTTCGAAGGCTTTAGGAGAGGAGATTTGTACATTGTTGATTTTTCCAGAAGTCCTCAACCAACCAAATGCTTACTAGCAAAATCCTCGGAAGGTTGTCAATGGCATCGACGACTTGGTCATGCAGGCATGAGGAATTTGCACACACTCGCGAATAAGAAGCATGTCATTGGCATCGAATCCATCAAATTCCTCAAGGACCATCTCTGCGGTGCTTATGAGTCTGGAAAAATAACCATATCCAAACACCCCTCGAAGACTATCATGACTACTACTCGTCCGTTTGAATTGCTTCACATGGATCTGTTTCGACCTACTCATTATGCTATTCTAACCAATGCAGCATCTTTATATGGATTTGTCATCGTTGATGACTATTCTGGGTATACTTGGGTACACATCATTCTATATAAAATTCAAATGCATGAATCTTCAAACGATTTTCCTCAAGGGCCTCGATGAACTTCGGTGTCAAGATAAAACACATCAGAAGTGACAATGGGATAGAATTCAAGAATATTAGTCTTGATGATTATCTAACTCACGAATTGTCTGCTCCTTATACTGCTCAACAGAATGACATCGTTGGACACAAGAACATGACTCTAGTTGAAATGGCTCGGACAATGCTTGAAGAATATCAGACTCCTCATTGCTTCTGTCCTGAACCAATCAACCCTGCTTGCCACATCATCAACAGGGTATATCTTCACAAATTCCTCAAGAAAACCTCATATGAACTCCTCACTAACAAGAAACCCAATGTAAGTTATTTCAAAGTCTTCGGTGCAAGATGCTGGATTAGAGATCCTCACCATAGCTCAAAGTTTGCACCTAAAGCACGTGAGGGTTCTATGCTTGGTTACGGAAAGTACTCGCACACCTACAGAGTCTTCAACACCTATCACAACAAGGTTGTTGAAACTGTAGATGTGTGGTTCGATGAAACTAACATCTCGCAAAGAGAGCAACTGCCTCATGTGCCATATAAATTGACTCCTAAGGAAGCCATCAAGCTCAAAGCTACTGAAGATATAATTCCTACAAAGGAACAACCCCTTGTTGAAGTCATCCCCAACACTGATGAAATTCAAGCAGGTGCACCTGAGGAAAATGCTACAGATCAAATTCCTCAGCCCAACCAAAGTCTTCAACAAGATCATCCAAGGATTGCAAATGAAGTGGAACTTGACAAAATCCTCAATGACATCAATGTTCCAGGTCCTCTCACTCGCTCGAAAGTTTCACATTTAGTTAACTTTTGTGGGCATTCCTCTTTTGTGTCTATCACAGAACCCTCAAAAGTTGTTGAAGCCTTCGTGGAACCTGAGTGGATTCAAGCCATGCAAGATGAACTTCTTCAATTCAAGCTAAATGATGTATGGGAACTCCTCAAAAGACCAGATTCTCGCAAGCACAATATCATCGTCACCAAGTGGATCTATCAAAAGAAGAAAGATGAGGATGGTCAGGTTATGAGGAACAAGGCACGGCTTGTAGCCCAAGGTACACATAGGTTGAAGGAATTAACTTTGACGAAACTTTTGCACCTGTTGCTAGACTTGAAGCTCTTTGAATATTACTTGCTTATGCTAACCATCACAATATTACTCTATATCAAATGGATGTGAAAAGTGCATTCCTCAATGGTAAGCTTGAGGAAGAAGTATATGTTGCTCACCCGCGGGTTTTGAAGAGCCGAAGCATCCTAACAAAGTCTTCAGACTCAAAAACGTACTCTATGGCTTCAAGCAAGCCCCTCAGGTGTGGTATGATACATTGAAGGAATTCCTCATGAAGAAAGGCTTCAAACCCGGTTCACTTGATCCTACTCTTTTCACAAAGTCCTATGACGATGAACTATTTGTGTGCCAAATATATGTCAACGGCGTCATTTTTGGTTGTACTGATAAACGTTACAATGATGAATTTTCCTACATGATGGGTGAAGAATATCAAATGTCCATGATGGGGGAGCTAAAATTATTCTTGGGTCTGCAAATTCGGCAACAACGCAATGGCATATTCATATGTCACGAGAAATACCTCGTGGATGTTCTGAAGAAATTCGACATGCATGAATCCAAAGGCGTCAAGATTCCAATGCCTATCAACGGCCACCTTTGCACTGATGAAAATGGTAAAGATTTCGATCAACAGGTATATCATTCTATGATTAGCTCTTTATTGTATCTATGTGCATCTAGGCCAAATATGATGCTTAGTTTCTGCATGTGTGCACATTTTCAAGAAAATCGAAGGAATCACACCATAAGGCTGTGAAACATATTGTTCGATATCTAGCTCACACACCAACACTAGGATTATGGTACCCCAAGGGCTCAAATCTTCACCTCGTTGGATATTCTAATTCTGAATGCTTAGTCAAATTTCCTCAACTTAAGCATTCTGAAATGGCTCAACAAAATCCTCAAAATTCAAAAATTTATTTTAACATTACCACAGTAACCGCACCCACTACTCACGAACGGATAACCATGATTTCCACCACTTCGATCGTGGGTAGCACGTGTCATGCGGAGACGAAGGGGCAAGGGCAATTCTTTTCAAAGATTTTGCTTCAGACCATTTTCACATGAGCTATAAATAGCCCCTTACCCCCCCAGTCAAAAACTCTTCCTACCTCTCATCTTCTGTGCTCGAGCTCAAAACCTAGCGTCGTCGCTAGCATCTTCGTCGTCGGTGAGGAAAAGCTTCACGGCCTCGCCCTCGCCGTCGCAGGACTCACGCCAACTGCGGAACATCTTCCTCCTCCGCCGCCGTACCTGTATTCAGTAGCAAAGTTATGGCACTGAAGATCTGGACCAAAGAACTTCTACTTTTACTTCCTCAGTTCATCATGTTCTTCGCACAGGGTAATTAAAATCCTATTCTACTGCCCCTGTTGATCTCTTTATCCTCTTCAGATTTGTGAAATCAGTTTTTCCTCAAAAAATCTCTTAGTTGTGCACACCCATGTATAGAACACTTGATGAATTTCACTAAGCCACTAAATTCTTCACGAGATTCCTCAATTGTGTAAATTTCCGAATCTCCACAACTCTAGAACCAAGATCAGAATGCTTAGTCAAATTCCTCAACTCACTAGTCAAATTTCCTCAACTTGAGAAAATATTCAATTTCCTCAAATCTGAGAACGCATATGACCTCTCCAAATTCTTCGCACCTATACTCTGTTCACATGTACAAAATGTCAGCTGATGAATTTCAAGAGGTTCTCATCAACTTAACTCATTTGCAGCATTTCTTGAAGAAACATTACGTGTGTCCTCAGATTCCTCAAGAATACAAATTCCTCAGCAAAAAGCTCAGCTGAAGAAAATGGAGGAAGACAGAAAACAGAAGGGTGGCAAGAAGCTGGAACAGAATACTGCCTTTGAGATCCCTGAGGAGAGATATGCTGAGTATTGCACGCCTGATGAGGAAATTCATGGTAAAGAGACAATGGCAAAACGCAAGATAAGGCTTCAAATGATTGAACGCAGATGGGCAAAGGAGTGGAAGGAATATAGGTATGTCACTCCAAAATATGCCAAGAAGTTTTCCCTCAAACCTCATTGCAAAAGATTGTCTCGGGGAGATCAACAAGCAGCACATCCCCCAAGTGTACCCACGGTTGAGGATTACCCTGATGAAAAAGACAAGTATTTGTCTAAGCTGCAGAAAAAGGGTAAAGCTGCTATCATAAAGTTTAATGAGGACTCTGCTGCTGTAGCTATAGCTGCCACTTCTTCTGCTGCTGAGGCTTCTGCTACAGCAAAACCTCAGAAGAAGGTTCTGGTGAAGAAACCAAGTCTCAAGCCAAAGGCCTCATCAGCAGTATCAAAAGAGCAACCTCCTCAGAAAGTAGCAACAACAACTACCAAGTCCTCAACTGCACCCAAATCTTCACCTCGTCTGAAGTCACATCAGACAAAAAATCCAAGTTCATCTGTACCTTCTGCCACAGGCTCAGCTTCAAAATCTTCACCTGGTCTATCGAAGACCAAGATGACTGCTGGTTGAGGTACCTGGCCAAGTCCAAGCAAGATTGTCAACATTCCTTCTACATCAGAAGGAAGTGAAGAATATGATGATGAAACTCTTCAAGCCATCATCAGAAACAAGCAAGAAAGAGTTGCACAAGCTACTCGTAGCACTATTCCCCTCGATCTGGATCCGAAAGTACTGCTGAACTTCATCGATCTTTCGTATGAGGATCCAATCATTCCAATTGATGATTTGAAGCTTCCTCCTGGATTCATTCATATGGTTGCTTCATTCATCAATGAAGCAAAATGGAATGCTCAGAGAGTCAATTAAGCTAGGCTTGCGAAGGTTAAAAATGAGAAATTTCTGAAGCAAAACACCCTGAATATGTCGTCTGAGAAACTTGTTTCTACTCAGGCAGAGCTGAAAACCCTGACTGACAGAGACAGAAGTCTTCATGTTGATCAAATGGGTGTCAAAGTGCAATTTGTCAATATCGCAACTGCTGCAATTGATGAATACAACAGCATGATGGCCGCTCCAAAGCAGCCAACAAAACCTCAGCCAAGTTATATTGTGCAAATGGCTGAGGCTGATGAAAATGAAAAACCAGCTGCTGATGAAATTACTCAGAATATTTTAGCTGAAGAATCTTCCACACAAGACACACCCAAAGCAATGCGTGATGAAAATGCTCCTTCACCTAAGTCTTCAAAGGTGAATAAAGTGACTCTTTTGTCTGCAGCAGACGTGCAGAAAACAAAAGCTGCTAAAAATAAGCCAAGAAGAGAAAGGCTTCAACTACTTCAGAGTCTTCAGAGGTGAAATGCCTGAAGACTATGCCTACCTCATCATCAGCTCCAGTGGATGCTACTCCCCTCAATGTAGCACAATCATACATGATTCTTCCATTTGATGAAGAATACATCATTCCAGAACAGGATGAGGAAATGGACGATAATCGCTCTGCTGCATCGACGCCAATGGATGAGGAAATTCAAGCAGATCTAATTTCTCAAGTCACAACACCTCCAATGACTGCTGAAGAAATGGAGGGTGATGAAGACATTGGATGCAGCACACCTGTTATCCATGATGAGTTCTGGGAAAAGGCTCACCCAAATTTGCCAATAACAGATACAATTCCTCAAAGTCCTATAGCCACTTAGATTCTGAATGGCTCTAAATATAAGAGCTCAAATATGGAATCAGCACATGACCAAGAATCAACTGCATCAACTGAAGAAACTGAAAAGGAATTTGGAAAACCAAAAACTACATCTGCTCCCTCGGATCAGCAAATTCCTCAAGCTAAAGAATAAGCTCCTGCTCAAAATGATGAAACCGAATTTGTCGTGGTAAATCATGAAACTACAATTGTGGTGGCCACAACTCCTCAAAATGACTAGCATCATAATCTTCAACCAAAGCCTCATCAGCCCTTCTCAAAGAGGCCAAAGTTTCAGAAGCAAGACTTCTATGATGAACATCATTTCTTCACAGGAGAAAATCCTTATGATAGGCTTCACATCAGGCACAGAAAGTTCTGTACCAGAACTCAACTCAACTACTATGCTTTTGTGCTCTATGGGAAAAGGAAGATATTTCATCACACCCATATTCCTCATTCTGACATGGAGGAAATTCCTTGCTTCATCCCAGTACTCAATGTTCTTCACGATGCAGGGCTATTGCCATTCTGCACATCTATTGGTGACTGTAATATTGACATTATTCTTTAGTTCTATGCCACACAACATATCTCGGGTGACCCCAAAGACGTCAACTCGTGGGTCTTGGAACGGATGACAAAGTACACCCACTACAAAGCTCCATCCACTGAATTGCTTCGAGCTTTACCGACATCAATACCTTCAAATGACGCAATCTGACTCTATGATGAAAGAGAGCTGCCAAATCATCTAACAGAAGTCCTCATGAAACCTTTGGCTCTGGGCCAACCTCCTAGGACAAGATTCCCACTGAAGGAATTGAAGTATCTTCAAAGGAAAATATACATAATATTTTCATATTCCATCGAACCAATCAAAGGGCATGATAAGGAAGAAGATGTTGTTGGGATCATGAAGAATATCCTGTTTCACGTCGTTCATGGCAACAAAATGAATATCCTATTGTTATATTATCATTATTTAATTTTTTATGATAATTTTCTAGCGACTTTATATCTTTTTCGGGACTAACCTATCAGATGAAGTCCAAATGCCATTACACTTTACTGAGATTTTTTTGGACCAGATGGAAACATGGGAGCCAAGAAGGAGCACCAGAGCAAGCCCAGGCAGCCCACTAGACACTAGGGCACGCCTAGGGCCCCTCACGCTGCCTGGTGTCTAGTGGGCCCTCGGATGCCTACTCCACAACCACTGAGATCTATAAATACCCCCAATATTAAAAAAACCTAGGAGAGTCGACGAAAGATTGTTTTAGCCGCCGCAAGTTCCACAAACCACGAAATCCAATCTAGAGCGTGTTCCGAAGAGGAACACGGTCACAGAGGGGTTCACCATCCTCATTGGTGCTCCACCGATGATGCGTGAGTAGTTCATATCATACCTACGGGTCCGTAGGCAGTGGCTAGATGGCTTTCTCTCTTGTTTTGTTTCTCAATACAATGATCTCTTGGAGATCCATATGATGTAAGTCTTTCTTCTATGGTGTGTTTGTTGGGGTCCGATGAATTGTGAGTTTATGATCAGATCTATGAAATCATATTATGCTTGATTATTATAGCCTCATATTTCTTCTCTGATATTTGGTTTTTGTCTAGCCTACTTGATCTTTTATCTCGCAATGGGAATAGGTGCTTTATGATGGTTTGATCTTCCGGTGCTCAATCTTAGTGACAGAAAGAGACATCACACACATGTACCATTGCTATGAAGGATAAAACGATGGGGTCTATTCCTACATGAATAGATCTAGTCAATATCATGTCATCATTCTTAAGGCATTAGTCCATTTCTCCATGAACTCAATACACTATGGATGCTGGATAGCGGTCGATGTGGGGAGTAATTGAAGTGGATGCAGGCAGAAGTTGGTCTACTTATCTTGGATCTAATGCCTATATACATGATCGTTGTCTTGAATATCATCATAATCATTTTCTCTTCTATCTATTGCCCAACATTAATTTTTTCACCCATTGTTTGCTATTTTCTCAAGAGAAGACACGAGTGAAACCTAGGGCCCCGGGTCTACTTCACATCATCTATTTGCAATCTCTACTTTGCTATTCGCATTTCTATTTTATTTGCTCTTTTTTCAGATCTATATTACAAAAAACTAAAAAATACCTTGTTGTGTTTTATTGTTTTCACCCTTATTTGCATCTATCAATCTATCTTTACTTTGCCAACGAGGAATTGACAACCCCTGCACGCATTGGGTTTCGAGGATTTGCTATTTGTGTGTAGATGTCACTTACATAGTCTTGTGGACTTCCTGCTGGATTGATACCTAGGTTTCATAACTAAGGGAAATACTTGCCATCGTTGTGGTAGATCACCCTTTAAGCTTGGAGGGAAACCAACGTAATCAGCGAGGAGTCAAGATTCCTCGCGTCATTGCCGGGGAGGATCAAGTCAAGATCGATCCATGACTGTCTGGCGTGGGCTTTCGAATATATTCACCAATTCCAAGTGTCTCGGAAGAAGATAGTGCTACTTAAGCTTGACTTCGCCAAAGCATTTGATACAGTTGAACACTCGGCGATGATTGACATCATGAAGCATATGGGTTTTAACTCGAGATGGGTTAATTGGATCAAATGCATTTTCTCCTCAGGGAAATCATCGGTGCTGTTGAATGGAGTCCTTGGATGACAGTTTCCATGCAGATGTGAGGTTAGACAAGGAGATCCCCTCTCCCCTCTGATATTTGTTTTGGCCGCAGATCTCCTCCAAACTCTGATCAACAGAGCGATGGTTGATGGGGATCTTACGCATCCCATCGATTCTCAAGGACGTGAGGATTTCCCGGTGATACAATATGCTAACGAGACGATCATTGTGATGGCAGCTTGTCATGTCCAAGCCGCCAAGATGAAGGGCATTCTAGATGACTATGCTGCGACCATCGGGCTGAAGATCAACTATCAAAAGTCAACGCTGGTCCCCATCAACCTGTCCCCCAATGAAAGCGACGACATTGTGGCGATTTTCGGATGAGTGAGAGCCTCCATGCCATTCACATACCTGGGACTACCGCTGGGCACATCCAAACCCACGGTTTTGGACATGACTCCGCTCGTTTGTAAGGCAGAGAGGAAGATAACGGTAGCCATGTCGATGATGTCGTATGCGGGCAAGCTAGCACTAATGAACTTCCTCATCACATGGATACTCATTTCCCCATGGGGACACTTCGGATCCCACCAACGATTGTGGAACAGACCGATAAGATACGAATGAGGTGTCTGTGGCGGAAGAAGGTGACGGATGGTTTTAAAAGCAATGCGCTTGCATCCTGGGAGGCAGTGTGTAAACCCAAATATAATGGTGGACTTGGGGTTCTAAGCCTCAGACTACAAAATGATGCCATGCTTCTGAAGATGCTGCACGAGTTCTATAACCGTCGTGATGTTCCCTGGGTCTCACTGATCTAGAACACACACTATGCGGTTGAAGTGCCGCATGTGCGGGGACCGTGTGGATCCTTCTGGTGGCGGGAGCTGATTAAACTCATGCCTCTGTTTAGGGGGGTGACCAGAGTCGAGGCTAACAATGGCCGGTCCGCACTGTTTTGGAAAGATGATTGGAACAATGCGGTATATGAAGACAAATTCCCTAGGGCATTCTCTTTCGCTAGATCTGAGGATGTATCCGTCCAAAACTTCCTGAGCATGCAATCGTTGCAAGAGATGTTCCTGCTACCGCTCTCGGTGCAGGCTCACGATGAACTCAAGCTGCTGCAGGAAGAAATATGCGAGAGGATGCCCAACCCTAATGCAGATAGATGGACATGCACCTGGGGAGCCGATGACTTTAAGACATCGGAATATCGTAGGTTCTGCTTCAAAGGGGTTGTGGCCCGTGCAGCCTATGACTGGCTGTGGAAATCAAAATGCACGCCGAAGATCAAGGTGTTTGGTTGGTTCCTACTGATGGATAAGCTTAACACAAGAAATATGCTCAAAATAAGACACTATAATATAGGTTCCACGTTGGATTGTCTGCTGTGTGGCCGTCATGTGGAGGAGACGCTTGAACATCTCTTCTTTGGGTGCGGGTTTAGCAAAAGTTGCTGGGAGCTGTTAGGGATTAGATGGGCTGCTTTTGATCATAGACTTGAGGTGTTGCAACATCAGAAGACGACGCATCCTCGGAAGATGTTCATGAAGATCTTCCTGGTAGCAGCTTGGAGTCTGTGGAAAGAAAGAAACAACAAATGCTTTGAGAATGTGACATTGTCCCTAGTCTCTTGGAGACATAGATTTGTAAAGGACTTCTCCAACCTTAAACATAGGGTGCCAGCTAGCAAGGCACATCTAGTAGACAACATTGTTGCTTCTTTGTTGATCCCCCCTAGTAGTGTTAAATCCTCCACCCCCACCCACCCCCCCTCATGTACATGTAACATTGTCAGCTTGTTTATATATACATGCAGTAGGAGCCTTTCCTACTGTCTTACACTCAAAAAACTCTCATGTCCTTGCAATTACATTTTTTTTCCATTTCCCTCTCATTTTCCTCTCCCCCACTTCACCAAAAATTGCCTTTTTATCTGCATTCTTTCGGTTTGCCTTTTTCTTGCTTGCTTCCTTCTATTGCTTTCATGTCAACAATCAAAAACAGAAACAATAGGAAAAGTAAAGACATATGGATCCTCATCCACTTGCTAATATTTTCAAAATATCTAATTATCTTGAACCAATTGCTAGTGAGTTGATTTATCTTCATTATTTTTGTGAAGTTTTTCTTGAAAATCGTGAATCTGAATATTGTGACGAAGTGTTAAAAGAAGAAATTTTAAAGTGATTCATGATAGCTCCTTGAATGAAAATCATGATTGCAATGATGTTATTATAAATTCTATTAATGTCAATCATGATAATAATATGTCAACCTACAAGATTGGGGATAGCAATTTAGTCATGTCCACTACTCACTTAAATGATCATGATTTGCGTCATGTTTCATATTATCTTGAAAGTGTATTTATTGCTCATGATGAATACGATATTGATAATAATGTTTACAACAGTATTGGAAGTGGGTTTGGAAGAATTTCAACTTTATGTAATAATGATTCTAATATTTTGGAGAATTATCTATCTCTTGAATTTATTGATAAAAGTGGGTTTCGAGAGGTCATGACTATAGTTAATGTTAATCCCACTACCTTGGAAGATTATAAAACTTTTATGCAGGTAGATCATGAGGAGCAAATTTTATGTGATAGATATATTGTTGAATTTGAATATTATCCTATGTGTAATTATTATGATAGAAGGAAATATGATTATAGAAATATTCATGTTACAAAATTATCTCTCTTCATGTTGAAATTGCAATTGTTTGTTTCTTCTTCCTTGCATATCTTAGATATTTATTTTCTTGATGATATGTTTTCTTATGAAATGACTATGCATAGGAATTATGTTTACTTAAATGTGTTTTTTTCTACATGACACTCTCTTTGTGTCTCAACTACTATCTTTCATGTGAGCATCGATAAAATCTCAAGCCTATCTTAATGGCTATAAAGAAAGAGCTTGTTGGGAGGTAACCCAATGAATCAAATTTATTTTTCACTTTTGCTTTCTGCTATTTAGTGTTTGCAGAATTATTCTACTGTTATAATTGTGTTTTTTGTGTTTTGTTTAGTGTTTGTACCAAGTAAAGCCTTTGGCATCATGTGGGGAGTTAGTTCCATTAATCCTGTTCCAAAACAGAAACTTTTGCATCCAATACAAAAATTCGTAAAAATCACAGAAATGACAAAGTGTCTAAAGTTTTTACACAAGATTGATACACAAATTCCCTATATGTTCCTAATTTGTAAGAATTTTGGAGTTACATAAGTATGAGTAAATTTCGAGTCTTTACAGACTCTTCTGTTTTTTGACAAATTCCGTTTTTCCTTGAGTTAGGTGCTTGTTTGGATGATTCTATGGTTTGTATCGGGGGTATAAGCCATGGTAAAGTTAGAATACAATAGGCATAATGCAAAAAAATGGGAGTAGTTTTTTAACACTACCAAAAATAAAGTTTGGTTTTCTTATACCAATGAATCCCATGAAAATTTTATTGAGTTTTGTGTGATTGAATTTTTCAAGTTTTGAGTGAGATCATGATGGATGAAGGAATAAGGAGTGATAAAATCCTAAGCTTGGGGATGCCACATGGCACCACAAGGTAATATCCAAGGAATACCAAGCAATTAAGCTTGGGGATGTCCCAGAAGGCATCCCCTCTTTCTTCTAACAACCATCTGTATTTTACTTGGAGTTATATTTTTATTTGTCACTTGTGTCTTTGCTTTCTTTGTTGGTTAGTTTTTAATAATAAACCTTGCAGGACACACCCATTTGAGAGAGCCAAATTATGCTATGATTTGTTAGAATCACTCTTTATGCCTCACTTCAATTTTTTGAGCCATGGAATTGCTCAAGTTCTTCAGTAATATCTTTTTTAGCACGGTGGTGCTGTTATTTTGAATAAATGTTCTCTTATGCTTCACTTAGATTATTTTGAGAGTAATAGAAATTTTGAAGAAATCCGTTCATGCTTCACTTATATTATTTCGAAAGTTGAAAATTTTAAAGAAACATGTGCTTTCATTCTTCACTTAGATCCGTTTGCGAACTTGTTATTTGCAATGGTAATTTGCTTTAAATGAAATTAGTGCCAAGGTAATAAATATCCAGGAAGGTTATAATGAGAACTTTCATGAAGATCATTGGATGTTAAACTTGATCCTTTGCAATAGTTTTGCGATATGAAGATAGTAATATGTGAGTTATGTTGATGAGTAATTATGCTCCGGTAAGAATATTGATTTTAAGGTTTGTGATTCCCTGTGCATGCTCATTAAGTCAATAATTATGCTATGAAATCACATCCTACTTGTGCTGCATTTTTTGGTGTCAGTTATATTCAAAGTTCTCTTATGATAATTTAGCTCCTTCGTTGGGCGCTTCTCAATCTATTTGCTAGACTTCACTTGTACTAAGCACAAATCCTGCTTATGTATCCAAATTCTAAACCTAGAGTTGTGCCAAATGAGTCCACCATACCTACATGTATGTGGTAATTCAATGTTGTTCCATGCAATTTGCTAGTGCCAACTCTAATTTTCAAAATAAATTTCTATTTTCTGTACCGATACCGCTCATGAAGCGGGGAGGGGTGGTTGGTATCTTCCATGTTAAATAGGTTATTCTCAAGATGAGTGTTTATTAACTTATCATTGCACGAGAATATGGCGGTAATAGGGATTCCCAGTCCTCAAATCAAATATATTTTTTATGTTGTCAAATAATAAATTCCTTGGAAAGTGTTGGTATGGACGGTACCCGTGGATACGGCTACACGTGGAATTTGAAAGAATGGTGGAAAAGGGAACAAACTTTATTTTCAATTTTGGAACCGCCTATAATTTGTTTAGCATCGATGATATTGGAAACACTTAGTCGTTTTCATTAACAGGAAAAACATACCACACAAAAAATTATCTCTAAGTTTTTCACTTTGCTCTAGCACCTCTACAAATCCATGCATCCCTGTGCGAAGGAACTATATATTTACTTTGTGCAATTTTTATTTTGAATTTCAATCTCCATCCTCTCTTATAAAGCACCAAATAAGGAACACCATTATCAAACTTGAGCATTGGATGTAGTTAATATTTTGGTGTGTTGCATGATGGTCTAGGGATAGCGTTATTTAGAGTTCCTATTTTGAAAGACTTGGTTGCTTGTTGATATGCTTGAGTATTGAATTTTCATGTCAAGTTATAGACTATTGCTTTGCATCATCTACAAGTCCATATGTCCATGCTAAAAAGAAAAAGAATGTGATGAGCATGTGAGGCAACATTCCACATAAAATATTATTTTATTATTATTTACCTACTCAAGGCCGACGAGGAATAAAGCTTGGGGATGCTGATACGTGTCCAACGTATCTATAATTTTTGATTGTTCCGTGTTGTTATATTATCATTATTTAATGATTTATGATCAGTTTATAGCAACTTTATATCATTTCTGGGTCTAACCTATTGACATAGTGCCTAGTGCTAGTTGTTGTTTTTTCTTTTTTTTCCTTCATAGAAAATAAATATCAGATGATGTCCAAATGCCATTAAACTTTACGGAGATTTTTTTGGACTAGAAGGAAACTTGGTGCCAAGAAGGAGCACCAGAGCAGGCCCAGGCGGCCCACTAGACACCAGGGCACGCCTAGGGCCCCTCGCGTGGCCTAGTGTCTAGTGGGGCCTTCGGGTGCCTACTCCATCGCCCCTGACATATATAAATACACCAATATTCACAAAACCCTAGGAGAGTCGACGAAAAATTGTTTCAGCCGCCGCAAGTTCCACAAACCACGAAATCCAGTCTAGAGCTTGTACCGGAGAGGAACACGATCACGAAGGGGTTCACCATCCTGATTGGTGCTCCTCCGATGATACGTGAGTTGTTCATATCATACCTATGGGTCCATATGCAGCGGCTAGATGGCTTTGTCTCTCGTTTTATTTCTCAATACAATGATCTCTTGGAGATCCATATGATGTAACTCTTTCTTCTATGGTGTGTTTGTTGGGATCCGATGAATTGCGAGTTTATGATCAGATCTATGAAATCATATTATGCTTGATTATTATAGCCTCATATTTCTTCTCTGATATTTGGTTTCCGTCTCGTCTGATTGATCTTTTATCTCGCAATGGGAAGAGGTGCTTTGTGATGCATTTGATCTTGCGGTGCTCAACCTTAGTGATAGAGAGAGACATGACACACATGTATCATCGCTATGAAGGATAAAATGATGGGGTCTATTCCTACATGAATAGATCTTGTCAACATCATGTCATCATTCTTAAGGCATTACTCCGTTTCTCCATGAACTAAATACAATATGGATGCTGGATAGCGGTATATGTGTGGAGTAATAGAAGTGGATGAAGGAAGTAGTTGGTCTACTTATCCTGGATTTGATACGTATATACAAGATCATTGTCTTGAATATCATCATAATCATTTGTTGTTCTATCAATTAAACAACATTAAAAAAATTACCCACTTTTTGCAATTTTCTCAAGAGAAGCCAGGAGTGAAACCTACGGCCCCCGAGTCTACTTCACATCATCTATTTGCAATCTCTACTTTGCTATTCGCATTTCTATTTTATTTTCTCTTATTCAGATATATATTATAAAAATACCAAAAAATACCTTGTTGCGTTTTATTTTTTATCACTCTTATTTGCATCTATTAATCTATCTTTAATTTACCGACGAGGGATTGACAACCCCTGCACGCGTTGGGTTGCAAGGATTTGTTATTTGTGTGTAGATGTCACTTACATAGTCTTGTGGATCTTCCTACTGGATTTATACCTTGGTTTCATAACTGAGGGAAATACTTGACATCGTTGTGCTAGATCACCCTTTAAGCTTGGAGGGAAACCAACGAAATCAGCGAGGAGTCACGATTTCTGGCGTCGTTGCCGGGGAGGATCAAGTCAAGATATATCACATTAGCACACATAAACTCTCATCTCCTTGCAATTACATTATTTTCCATTTTCCTCTCCCCCACTTCACCAAAAAATGCCTTTTTATTTGCGTTCTTTCTGTTTGCCTTTTTCTTGCTTGCTTGCTTCTATTCCTTTCATGTCAACACTCAAAAACAGAAAAATAAATAGGAAAAATAAAGACATATGGATCCTCATCCACTTGCGAATATTTTCAAAATATCTAATTATCTGGAACCAATTTCTAGTGAGTTGAGTTCTCTTCATTATTTTTGTGAAGTTTTGCTTGAAAATTGTGAATCTGAATATTGTGATGAAGTGTTAAAAGAAGAAACTTTTAAAGTGATTCCTGATATCTCCTTGAATGAAAATCATGATTGCAATGATGTTATTATAAATTCTATTAATGTCAATCATGATAATAATATGTAAACATACAAGATTGGGGATAGCAATTTTGTCATGTCCACTACTCAGTGTAATGATCATGATTGGCATGATGTTTCGAATTATCTTGAAATTATATTTATTGCTCACGATGAATATGATATTGATAATAATGTTTACAACAGTATTGGAAGTGGGTTTGGAAGAATGTCAACTTTATGTAATAATGATCCCAATATTTTGGAGAATTATCTATCTCTTGAATTTGTTGATAAAAGTGGGTTTGGAGAGGTTATGACTATAGTTAATGTTAATCCCACTACCTTGGAAGATTATAATACTTTTATGCATGTGGATCATAAGGAGAATTTTTTATGTGATAGCTATATTGTTGAATTTTAATATGATCCTATATGTAATTATTATGAGAGAAGGAAATATGGTTATAGAAATATTCATGTTACTAAATTATCTCTCTTCATGTTGAGATTGATATTGCTTCTTTATTCTTCCTTGCATATGGTAGATATTTATTTTCTTGATGATATGTTTTCTTATGAAATGACTATGCATAGGGATTATGTTTACTTAAATGTGTTTTTCTTATGCTACATTACGCTCTCTTTGTGTTTCAACTACTATCTTTCATGTCAGCATCAATAAATCTCAAGCCAATCTTAATGGCTATAAAGAAAGAGCTTGTTGGGAGGCAACCCAATGAATCAAATTTATTTTTCACATTTTCTGTATGATCTTTAGTGTTTGCACAATTATTATACTGTTATATTTTTGTTTTTTTCGTTTTGTTTAGTGTTTGTACCAACTAAATCCTTTGGGATCATGTGGGGAGTTAGTTCCTTTAATCTTGTTGCAAAACAAAAACTTTTGCGTCCAGTACAAAAATTCCTAACAATCACAGAAACAAGAAAGTGTCTAAAGTTTTTACACAAGATTGATATAAGATTCCCTATGTTTTCCTAGTTTGTAATAATTTTTTGGAGTTATATAAGTATGAGAAAATTTCGAGTCTTTACACACTCTTTTGTTTTTGAGAGATTTTGTTTTTCTTTGAATTGTGTGCTTGTTTCGATAATTCTATGGTTTGTATCAGGGGTATAAGCAATGGTAAAGATAGAATATAGTAGGTATAATGCAAAAACAAAATGGGAGTAGTTTTTTTCAACAGTACCTAAAGTAACATTTGGTTTTCTTATACCAATGAATCTCACGAAAATTTTGTTGAGTTTTGTGTGATTGAAGTTTTCAAGTTTTGAGTGAGATCACAATGGATGAAGGAATGAGGAGTTATAAAAGCCTAAGCTTGGGGATGTCCCATGGCACCCCAAGGTAATATCCAAGGAATACCAAGCAACTAAGCTTGGGGATGCCCCGGAAGACATCCCCTCTTTCTTCTAACAAGCATCAGTAATTTTACTTGGAGTTATATTTTTATTTGTCACATATCATGAGTTTTGCTTGGAGCGTCTTGTATCATCTGTGTATTTGATTTCTTTTCTTGTTAGATTTTAATAATAAACCATGCTGGACACACCCATTTGAGAGAGCCAAATTATGATATGATTTGTTAGAATCCCTCTTTATGCCTCACTTGAATTTTTTGAGCCATGGAATTGCTCTAGTTCTTCACTTATATCTTTTTTAGCACAGTGATGCTGTTATTTTGAAGAAATTTCCTCTGATGCTTCACTTAGATTATTTTGTGAGTAACAAAAAAATTGAAGAAATCCTCTCATGCTTGACTTATATTATTTCGAAAGTTGAAAATTTTAAAGAAACATGTGCTCTTGTTCTTCATTTATATCCATTTGCGAACTTGTTATTTGCAATGGCAATTTGCTTTAAATGACATTAGTGCCAAGGTGATAAATATCCAGGATGGATATAATGAAAACTTTCATGAAGATCATTGGAAGTTAAACTTGATTCTTTGCAATATTTTGTGATCTGAAGATAGTGATATGTGAGTTATGTTGATGAGTAATTATGCTCTGGTAAGAATATTAGTTAGAAGGTTTGTGATTCCCCGTGCATGCACATTAAGTCAATAATTATGCTATGAAATTAAATCCTACTTGTGCTACCTTATTCGGTGTTAGTTATGTTTAATGTTCACTTATGATAATTTTCCTTCCTTGGTTGGGAGCTTCTCAATCTATGTGCTAGCCTTCACTTGTACTAAGCGGGAATACTGCTTGTGCATCCGATTCCTAAACCCAAAGTTGTGCCAAATGAGTCCACCATACCTACCTATGAGGTATTTCAACGCCATTTCAAGTAATTTGCAAGAGCCAACTCTAATTTTCAAAATAAATTTATGTTTTGCATGCCCGTACCGCTCATGGAGCGGCGAGGGGTGACTGGTATCTTCCATGTTAAATAGGTTATTCACTTTTCATTGCACAAGAGTATGGCGATAATAGGGATGCCTAGTCCCAAAATGCAAACGACAATGCTATTTGCCAGTCGTCCACAATTTTGCAACAGATCCGCACAATTGTGAAAAAGTCGATATGCTAATTACCCTCAATTGATCTTAAGTGTGTATGCATGCATGCATATAGAGACAAAAATGTTGATGTCATCAAAGATTCCAAAAAAATTTAAACTTCAAACTGTTTTGTAGCTCAAACCATTGCTCCTATTCAAAATCCGTTTTCACATGAAAAATCATCTTGACGAGACCTTCAAAACTAGATCCCCTGCTGATATGTTCCGATGACTTTTGTTTCACGTCAAAAGTTACCATGTCTCGGATACCTAAGTCATCACATCTCTACTACATAAGTTATCATCGTGGTTGCACTCAAGTTAACAAGACATGAAAAATTGTTCCTCCAACCGTTCTTCATATGCACATACATGCATGCATTAGATGACAAAACTGATGACATCCTATATTCTTTCAATTTGAAAAATTAAAAATTGATATGTAGCTCAAATCGTCGCTCCAATTAAAAATTTGTTTTAAAAACAATAATCACAACAAGATCTTGGAAACAAGATCTATTGTTGATAACCCACGTACATAGCATGTAATACATGCACAACATAGTTCATAACCCATGTTCAAACACCGTGATTATTTTGACATGGTTTTTTTCTAAATTATCTCCCAATAATGTTGTGTGAATAACATGGTCATTAACGGATCGCGGACCTAATAAGTTACATACAAACACCCTGATAACTCACACATCACAGACGTGATAATTTATGTACCCCGGCCCTGATAACTTTGGTGTGTGTATGGGGGGGTGATCAAGTATCCCCTCGTAAATTTTGTGTGAATAGCATGCTAAGTCACACATCGGAGACAAGGTAACTTATGCACCCCGGTCATGGTACTTTTCACGAGGGAGGGGTGATGAAATATACGCCCGGTAACTTTTATGTGAATATAACGGTAACTTACACATACTAGACCTCATACCTAATGTACCACAGTCTTGGTAAATTTGGTGACCGAGTGGGGTTGCTTGATGAAATATACCCTCGGTAACTTTTTGTGTGAAGAGCATGATAACTCACACATCGCAGACCTAATAACTTATGTACAACAATCCTGGTAACTTTGGCGACGGTGGTTAGGAGTGGCGGCGGCTGTTGGTGAAATATACCCCGCAAAATATTTCTGTGAATAGCATGATAACTCACACATCACAAACTTGATAACTTATATATGTACCCCAGTACTGGTAACTTTGGCGATGATGGTGACGGGTGGGGGAGGGCTGTTGGTGAAATATAACCCCTAGCCCCCTTGGTATCTTTTACGAGAAAAGCATGGTAACTCACACGTCGCAGCCCTGATAACTTAGGTACAAACATCGCGATAAATTTAGCCCCGAATAAAAAGTGGTTGAAACATACCCACATAACTTCTATGCAAATAACATGGTAATATATGCATCACGGACCATCAATTCCCCCCTCTAGCGCATGCATGTATGTGCAAGCGAAAAAGAATGTTGGAGGAATCATTTTTATGGTCCCGCAAATTATGTGGAGTCAACATGCTAATTTATCTCAACTCACATGATAACTTGTGTAGCACACACATGGTAACTTTTTGCCCGAAAAAAGTCGTCGAAACATGCCAACATGGGATCTAGTTTTGAAGGTCTTGTCGCGTGAATCTTTTATGTGAAAACATATTTTTAATCGGAGTGATGGTTTAAGCTACAAAGTATTTTGAAGTTTTGAAATAATAATAATCTTATGCCAATATCTATTATTTTATCTATTAATGTGCATGCATGCATGAATCAGAATGAACGCGGGCCGCATGCTCTTCCTTTGGTATAAACATAATGGGCAGAATTATACAAGTGATTAGTTAGGAAGGAAAAATAAATCGTCTAGATATATTACTATCTTTCACTCGTTCGGAAGTTAGTCTTGTCAAATAAAAAATTCCTGTGGACGGTATCCGTGGATACGGCTAGCCGTGGAGTGTGAAAGAATGGTGGGAAATGGAACAAACTTTATTTTCAGTTTGGGAACCGCCTATAATTTGTTTCGCATGGAGGATATTGGATACTCTTAGTCATTTTCGTTGACAGGAAAAGCATACCACCCAAAAAAAATTACCTCTAAGTTTGTCAATTTGAGCTCTCGCACCTCTACAAATTCCCGCTTCCCTCTGCAAAGGGCCTATCAATTTACTGTATGCGATTTTTATTTTGAATTTGAGTCTCCATCCTCTCTTATAAATCACAAAATAAGGAATACCATTATCATACTTGTGCATTGGATGTACTTAATATTTGGGTGTGTTGCGTGAATGGATCAATGATGGAGCATGATGGGCTAGGGATAGCCTTCTTTAGCGTTGATATTTTGAAAGACTTGGTTGCTTGTTGATATGCTTGAGTATTGAAATTTTCAAAATTAAATTATAGACTATTTCTTTGCATCATCTACGAGTCCTTATGTCAATGATAAAAATAACAAGAATGTGATGAGCATCTCGGGTAGCATTCCACATTAAAAAAATCTGTTTTTTATCATTTACCAACTCGAGGACGAGCAAGAATTAAGCTTGGGGATGTTGATACGTATCCAATGTATCTACATTTTTTGATTGTTCGATGCCATTATATTATCAATATTGGATGTTCATGATAATTTTATAGCAACTTTATATTATGTTTTGGGACTAAACTATTGACATAGTGCCTAGTGCCACTTGCTGATTTTTTTTGTTTTTTCCTTTGCAAAAAATAAATATCAGATGAAGTCCACAAGCCAAGAAACTTTACAGAGAATTTTTTTGGACCAGAAGGAAAATTGGGAGCCAGGAAGGAGCACCAGAGCAGGCCCAAGCGGCCCACTAGACACCTGGGCGCACCTAGGGCCTCTGGCGGAGCCTGGTGTCTAGTGGGGCCCTCGGGCGTCTCCTCCACTGCCTCTGAGCTCTATAAATACCACAATATTTAGAAAACGCTAAAAGGGTTGACGATTTTTTTCCCAGCCATCGCAAGTTCCACAAGCCACGAAATCCAATCAAGAGCTCGTTCCGGAGAGGAATACGATCAGGGAGGGGTTTACCATCCTAATTTGTGCTCCTCCGATTATGCGTGAGTAGTTCATATCATACCTACGGGTCCGTAGGCAGTGGCTAGATGGCTTTCTCTCTTGTTCCGTTTCTCAATATAATGGTCTCTTGGAGATCTATATGATGTAACTCTTTCTTTTGCGGTGTGTTTGTTGGGATCTGATGAATTGTGATCTTATGATCAGATCTATGAAATCACATTCATGCTTGATTATTATAGCCTCGTATTTCTTCTCCGACATTTGTGTTTTGTCTGGCCAACTTGATTATTTATCTTGCAATGGTAAGAGGTGCTTTGTGATGGGTTTGATCTTGCGGTGCTGAATCTCACTAACAGAAAGAGACATGGCACACATGTATTCTTGCTTTCAAGGATAAAACGATGGGGTCTATTCCTACATGAATAGATCTTGTCTACATCATGTCATCATTCTTAAGGCATTACTCCGTTTCTCCATCAACTCAATACACTAGATGCATGCTGGATAGGACTCGATGTGTGGAGTACTTGAAGTAGATGTAGGCATAAGTTGGTCTACTTGTCCTTGATGTGATGCCTATATACATGGTCGATATCTCGAATATCGTCATAATTATTTGCTCTTCTATCAATTGCCCAACAGTAATTTGTTTACCCACCATTTGCCATTTTCTCAAGAGAAGCCACTAGTGAAACCTACACCCCCGAGTCTACTTCACATCATCTATTTACAATCTCTACTTTGCGATTCATGTTTCTATTTTATTTGCTCTTTTATTTTCATATCTATATTATCAAGAAACCCAAAAGTACCTTGTTTTATTTTATTTTCTATTACTCTTATTTGCATCTATCAATCTATCCTTACTTTACCCACGAGTGATTGACAACCTCTCCATGTGTTGGGTTGCGAGGATTTGCTATTTGTGTGTAGGTGCCGCTTACATAGTCATGTGGATCTTCCTACTGGATTGATACCTTGGTTTCATAACTGAGGGAAATACCTGTCGACGTTGTGCTACATCACCCTTTAAGCTTGGAGGGAAACCAACGCAATCAGCGAGGAGTCAGTTTGGAGCAATCTTCGTTGTTTCTTACTCTTCTCACCTACATGTGTTAGTCCCACACAAGGAACATATACAAGGATATCTATGGACATAGAGTGCAATTCATACATGATTATGTCAACTGATTCATTCATTACCTTGTCCCTTGCTTACCTTTGAGGGAATATGTGGATCTTTGAACTATTGCATAGTGTTGGAGTTGATTGAAAATATTCCGTGCCAAAAAAATGTTAGTGAATTTTGTTGGCGGAGTCACCCCTCAAGAACTTTTCTAGTTCTTCTTCTTGGGAACCCATATAAAGTTGATGCTGATCCTTGGAGTTGAAGTAGCACTTGTAGAAGGTTGAGCTTGTAGTAACTTTGGGAACCCACTTGACAATGGCTCAGGATTCGTCTTCATACGAGTCAATGTCCTCTTGAAGCTTGTCCTTGTCCTTGAGGTCTTGTGGTGGAAGGTCATCTTAAGGTTTTGTTCCCTTGGGGAGAGCATGTTCATACTTATCACTTTAGGAACAAATTTCGGCTCGGGGTATTGTCCTTCTTCCCATTCAACTCCAGCGGCGTTGAACTAGCCATTGCCATGGTTCTTCAGGTATCCTCGACTCTTGCGGACAATCTCCTCGAAATGCTTACATTCGGGAAGTCTTTTGTAGACACATTTCTCTATAATTCATTTCAATAAACCGTTTTCTTGCTCAAGTGTAACTTGGCTAAGAGAATCATTAGTGGAATCAATAGAGCTACTAGAAGCAACATCATTAGATTATCAATTCTATTGTTGCTACTAGATGAAGAACCTTTCTTGCCTTTTTTATTAGTTTGTTTAGGTTTAACTTGTGGAACAAAAGGAGACAAGAGTAATCGTTTGGATATATAATAGGAACTCTTCTTTCGAAGATCGTCATTGATAACTTTAAGAAACTCATTTCCTTGCTCCAAATTGAGCTTCTCAAAGCGTAGCTTCTCATGAGTTCTTACAAGCTCTATATGATCTTCTAGAGTAGATTCCTAGGAGAACTTAAGAGTGTTTAGTTATTTAGTTAGTCACTCTATTTCCTTCTTATCATCATCACACAACTTATCTTGACTAGCATGATTATTATCAAGTTCATTTTGACTCACATCGCTAGTTTTATCAAACAGCAAGTCATCATCTCCTAGTAAATCATCCATATCACTATTTATATCAAGATACTTGGGGTGCGATACCTTGGGGGCCTTTAGCCATGAAGAAACTTCCAGTACCTTCTTTTGGTGAATCAAATATGTCAAAGGAGTTGGAGATTGCTAGTACAATTCCGACAACACCTTCATCTTGGCTATAGTCGGAGTCGGAGTGATAGCTTCTCTCGAAGTGGTTATCGGATTTGGAGCCGGAGACCCATTCACCAACATGAGCTTGATGTCTTCTTCTTGAGTAGCTCTTGGTGTACTTTTCCTTCTTCTCCGAGTCCCTACTTCTCTTGAGGGACTTCGTTCATAGCGATCATCTCTACTCCTTCTCTCTCTTTGATGTCATTCATCTGTTGAGCTTCATCTTCTAGGTGATTCTTTTCTTTGTTTGTGGGGGAGCCATGCACTCATTGGAGTAATATCCGGGTTTTCCAAAATTGTAGTTGTTTCGGTCACGACTAGAAGAACGCTTCTCTTCATGTCTTGAGTTGGAGCTTCTTACTTTGCTTGTATTATTGTAGAACTTGTTGAATTTCTTAACCATGAGTCTTATCTCTTCATTGGTAACAAGGTTGTCACTTGTGGTAACGGGAGTGTCACTTGAGGTTTTGTAAGCACAGCTTGACTCGTTATGAAGCTCTTCTTTGTCTTTGAGTGACATCTCATGAGCAACAATCCTTCCAATAATTTCCGTTGGCTTGAGATCTTTGTAGTTTGGCATCATTTCAGTCAATATGCACACGGTGTCGTACTTTAAATCCAAGGCCCTGAGTATCTTCTTGATGATGAATTTGTCAATCATCTCTTCGCTTCCTAAGCCGTCAATCTCATTAGTGATGAGAGCTAGCCTAGAGTACATTTCTGCGACTCCTTCACCATCCTTCATCTCGAACTTTTCAAGTTGACTTTGGAGCACATTTAACTTAGATTCCGTGATGGATTCGGTACCTTCGTGCATATCGACCAAAGTATCCCAACCTTTACATTATCAAGACGGTTAATCTTGTTGAGTTCTTCAGGGCACAGGCAGTTGAATAGAATGTCACATGCTTGAGCGTTGTATTGCAAATCTTCAATTCTTCTGTGGTCGCTTCATGATCTCGCTCCTTTCCATCACCAAAGAATTCACCTTGCAAGCCAACACGAACAACATCCCAAATAGTGGGGTTATGACCAAGAATATGCGTTTTCATTTCATGCTTCCAACTAGCAAAGTTTGTACCATCGAAATATGGACCTTGATACGTCCATTTTGCATCATGTTTTCATCTTGATATTTATCGCTTCTTTGGCTGTTATTTCACTTCACCGTACAATTCTTATGCCTTTTCTCTCTTATTTTGCAAAGTTTACATGAAGAGGGAGAATGCCGGCAACTGGAATTCTGGCCTGAAAGTGGAGCAAAGTTGAGATACCTATTCCGCGCAACTCCAAATGCCGTAAAACTCAACGAGGATTTTTTTCCTAATTTATCAAAAATACTGGGCCGAAGAAGTGGCAGAGGGGCGCCAGGGGGTGCCGACAAGCCTGCACGGCACGGCCACCCCCCTAGGCCGCGCCATGAGGGCTTGTGGGCAGCATGCAGGCCCACTTGTCCCCCTCTTTTGCTATATGAAGGGTTTCGTCGAGGAAAAAATCAAGGAGGAGCTTTTTCGTGGTTTCGCCGCCGCCACGAGGCGGAACTTGAGCAGAACCAATCTAGAGCTCCGGCATGACGATCCTGCCGGGGAAACTTCCCTCCCGGAGGGGGAAATCGTCGCCATCGTCATCACCAACACTCCTCTCATGAAAGGGGACTCATAACCATCAACATCTTCATCAGCACCATCTCATCTCCAAACCCTAGTTCATCACTTGTAACCAATCTCCGTCTCGCGACTCTGATTGGTACTTGTAAGGTTGCTAGTAGTGTTGATTACTCTTTGTAGTTGATGCTAGTTGGATTGCTTGGTCGAAGAGTTTATATTCAGATCCTTGATGCTACTCATTACCTCTCTGGTCATGAATATGATTATGCTTTCTGAGTAGTTACTTTTGTTCCTCAGGACATGGGATAAGTCATGCTAATAGTAGTCATGTGAATTTGGTATTCGTTCGGTAATTTTATATGTAGTCTGTTGTTTTTCCTCTAGTGGTGTTATGTGGACGTCGACTACATAACACTTCACCATTATTTGGGCCTAGAGGAAGGAATTGGGAAGTAGTAAGTAGATGATGGGTTGCTAGAGTGACAGAAGCTTAAACCCTAGTTTATGCGTTGCTTCGTAAGGGGCTGATTTGGATCCACTAGTTTAATGCTATGGTTAGACTGTGTCTTAATTCTTCTTTCGTAGTTGCGGATGCTTGCGAGAGGGGTTAATCATAAGTGGGATGCTTGTCCCAGTAAGGGTAGTACCCAAGCGCTGGTCCACCCACATATCAAACTATCAAAGTAACGAATGCGAATCATATGAATATGATGAAAACTAGCATGACAGAAATTCTCGTGTGTCCTCGGGAGCGTTTTTCCTCCTATAAGACTTTGTCCAGGCTTGTGCCTTGCTACAAAAGGGATTGGGCCACTTTTCTGCACCGTTGCTACTTTTTTTAGTTGTTGCTTGCTATGAATGATCTCACCACACAATCACTTGGTACCGACAATTTCAGTGCCTGCAGATTTTACCTTGCTGAAAACCACTTGTCAGATCCTTCTGCTCCTCGTTGGGTTCGACACTCTTACTTATCGAAAGGACTCTGATTGATCCCCTATAATTGTGGGTCATCAAGACTATTTTCTGGCGCCGTTGGCGGGGAGTTAAGCGCCTTTGGTAAGTGGAACTTGGTAAGGAAACATTCATATAGTGTGCTGAAATTTATTGTCACTTGTCAGTATGGATAATAATCCTTTGAGGGGCTTTTTCGGGGTATCTTCACCTAGAACGGAAGCACAAAGAGTTGCTCCTCAACCTGCTGCACCTACTGAAAGTGTTTTCTTTGAATTTCCTTCGGGTATGCTTGAGAAACTGCTGGCTAATCCTTTTACAGGAGATGGAACATCACATCCAGACTTGCATCTGATCTATGTAGATGAAGTTTGTGGTTTATTTAAGCTTGCAGGTGTGCCCGAGGATGAGGTCAATAAGAAGGTCTTTCCTTTATCTTTTAAGGATAAGGCGTTGACATGGTATAGGCTATGTGATGATACTGGATCATGGGACTACAATCGGTTGAAATAGGAATTTCATCAAAAGTTTTATCCTATGCATTTAGTACATTGTGATCGGAATTATATTTATAATTTTTGGCCTCGTGACAGAGAAAGCATCGCTCAAGCTTGGGAGAGGCTTATATCAATGCTATATGCATGCCCCAATCATGAGCTCTCAAGAGAAATTATCATTCAGAAATTCTATGCTCAGCTTTCTCATGATGATCGCACGATGCTTGACACTTCTTGTATCGGTTCTTTTATGAAGAGAGATATTGACTTCAAATGGAATTTATTGGAGAGAATTAAACGCAACTCTGAAGATTGGGAGCTTGAAGAAGGTAAGGAGTCAGGTATGAATTTCACGTTTGATTGCGTTAAATCCTTTGTTGAGACAAATACTTTTTGTGACTTTAGCGCTAAGTTTGGACTTGACTCTGAGATAATAGCTTCATTGTGTGGATCCTTTGCTGCTCATATTGATCTCCCCAAAGAGAAGTGGTTTAAATATCATCCTCCTTTATAAGTCAATGTAGTTAAACCCACTCCAGTTGAAGAGAAAGTCATTGCCTATAATGATCGTGTTGTTCCCAGTGCTTACATTGAGAAACCACCTTTCCCTGTTAGGATGAAGGATCATTCTAAAGCTTCAACTGTGATACGTAGAGGCTATATTAGAACACCTACACCCCCTGAGCAAATTTGAGTTGAACCTAGCGTTGCTATCATCAAAGATCTTCTGTCTAAAGAAGTTGAGGGACATAATATTCACTTCTGTGAAGATCCTGCTAGAATTGCTAAACCTCACGCTAGAGACAAATATTGGCATGTTGTTGGCATGCATGTGGTTTCTGTTAAGACAGGAGATCATTGTTATCATGGTTTATGTGACGTGGGTGCTAGTGTTAGTGCAATACCTCAATCCTTATATGATGAAATCAAAGATGAGATTGCACATGTTGAGATAGAGCATATTGATGTCACTATTCAGCTTGCCAATAGAGATACTATCTGCCCTATGGGAATTGTTAGGGATGTTGAAGTCATGTGTGGTAAAACGAAGTATCATGCTGATTTCCTCGTTCTTGCTACCGCACAAGATAGCTTTTGTCCCATCATATTTGGCAGACCCTTCCTCAATACCGGCAATGCTCATATTGATTGTGAGAAGCAAACTGTCACTGTTGGCTTTGAAGGCGTGTCACATGAGTTCAATTTCTCCAAGTTTGGTAGACAACCTCATGAAAAAGAGTTGCCTAGTAAGGATGAAACTATTGCCTTAGCTTCTATTGTCATGCCTCCTACTGATCCCTTAGAGCAATACTTGCTTGATCATGAAAATGATATGCATCTGGATCAAAGGGATGATATACATAGAGTTGTCTTAGAACAATATCCTATCCTTAAGAATAACTTGCCTGTTGAACTGCTTGGGGATCCACCCCCACCAAAGGGTGATCCTGTGTCAAACAGTTGCCTGATACTCTTAAATATGCCTATCTTGATGAAAAAGATATATATCCTGTTATTATTAGTGCTAGCCTCTCAAAGCATGAAGAAAAGAAGTTGCTAAAAACTCGGAGGAAGCACCGTGCTGATATTGGATATACTCTTGATGATCTTAAGGGAATTAGTCCCACTCTATGCCAGCACAAGATCAAAACTGATCCTGATTTCAATCCAGTTACTGATCATCAAAGGAGATTGAATCCTAACATGAAAGAAGTAGTAAGAAAAGAAATACTGAAGCTCCTCGAAGCGGGTATTATCTATCATGTTGCTCATAGCGATTGGGTGAGTCCACTGCATTGCGTTCCTAAGAAGGGAGGCATTACCATTGTCCCTAATGATAAGGATGAATTGATCCCACAGAGGATTATTACTGGCTATAGGATGGTGATCGATTTTAGGAAATTGAATAAATCCACTAGGAAAGATCATTACCATTTGCCTTTTATCGACAAAATGCTAGAAAGGCTGTCCAAACACACACACTTCTGCTTTCAAGACGGTTATTCTGGTTTCTCCCAAATACCATTTGCACAATCTGATCAGGAGAAAACCACTTTTACCTGCCGTTTCGGTACCTTTGCTTATAGATGTATGCCTTTTGGCTTATGTAATGCACTGCCACCTTTCAAAGATGTATGATGGCTATATTCTATGACTTTTGTGAAAAGATTGTTGAGGTTTTCATGGATGACTTTTCCGTTTGTGGGTCTTCCTTTGATGATTGCCTCAACAACCTTGATCGAGTCTTGCAGAGATGTAAAGACACCAATCTTGTCTTGAATTGGGAGAAGTGCCACTTTATGGTTAATGAAGGCATCGTCTTAGGACATCGAATTTCTGAAAGAGGTATTGAAGTCGATATTGCTAAGGTTGATGCAATGGAGAAAACGCCATACCCCACAGATATCAAAGGTATAAGAAGTTTCCTTGGTCATGTTGGTTTCGATAGAAGGTTCATTAAAGACTTCTCTAAGATTTCTAGGCCTCTTACCAATCTCTTGCAAAAGGATATTCCTTTTGCTTTTGACGATGATTATGAGGAAGCCTTCGAAATACTTAAGAGGGCTTTGATAATTGCACCTATCGTTCAACCACCTGATTGGAACCTACCTTTTGAGATCATTTGTGATGCTAGCGATTATGCTGTTGGTGTTGTTCTAGGGCAAAGAGTTGATAAGAAGTTGAATGTTATTCACTACGCTAGTAAAACTCTAGACAGTGCCCACAGAAAGTATGCTACTACGGAGAAGGAATTTTTAGCAGTCGTGTTTGCATGTGAAAAGTTCGGGTCTTACATAGTTGATTCCAAAGTCACTATTCACACTGATCATGTTGTTATTAAGTACCTCATGGAGAAGAAGGACGCTAAACCTAGACTTATCCGATGGGTTCTCTTGCTACAAGAATTTTATTTGCACGTTGTCGACAGAAAGTGTGTTGATAACCCAGTAGCAGATAACTTGTCTAGGTTGGAAAACGTTCTTGATGACCCACAACCTATTGATGATAGCTTTCCCGATGAGCAATTGAATGTCATCAATGCTTCACGTAGTGCACCGTGGTATGTTGATTATGCAAACTATATTGTTGCCAAATATATACCACCTAGTTTCACGTACCAGCAAAAGAAGAAATTATTCTTTGACTTGAGTCACTACTTTTGGGATGATCCTCACCTTTATAAGGAAGGAGTAGATGGTGTTATTACACGTTGTGTCCCTGAACATGAACACGGACAAATCCTACAGAAGTGTCACTCCGAGACCTACGGAGGACACCATGCGGGAGATAGAACTGCACACAAGGTATTGCAATCAGGTTTCTATTGGCCCACTCTCTTCAAGGATGCCCGTAAGTTTGTCTTGTCTTGTGACGAATGTCAAAGAATAGGTAATATTAGCAAACGTCAGGAAATGCCTATGAACTATTCACTTGTCACTGAAACATTTGATGTATGGGGCTTTGATTATATGGGACCTTTTCCAAAATCCAATGGGTATACTCCTATCCTAGTTGCTGTTGATTATGTCACTAAGTGGGTAGAAGCTATCCCCACTAGTAGTGCTGATCACAACACCTCTATCGGGATGCTGAAAGAAGTTATCTTCCCTAGATTTGGAGTCCCTAAATATCTAATGACCGACGGTGGTTCACACTTCATTCATGGTGCTTTCTGTAAAACGCTTGCTAAGCACAATGTCAACCATAGAATTACGTCTCCCTATCACCCTCAGTCCGGTGGTCAAGTAGAGCTAAGCAATAGAGAGATTAAACTAATTTTGCAAAAGACTGTCAACAGGTCTAGAAAGAATTGGTCTAAGAAGCTCGATGTTGCACTGTGGGCTTATAGAACTGCCTATAAGAATCCCATGGGCATGTCTCCGTACAAAATGGTGTACGGTAAGCATGTCATTTACCTCTTGAGCTAGAGCATAAAGCTTAATGGGCAATTAAAGAGCTCAACTTTGATTTCAAACTTGCCGGTGGGAAGAGGTTATTTGACATTAGCTCGCTTGATGAGTGGAGAACTCAGGCATATGAGAATGCCAAGTTGTTCAAAGAAAAGGTTAAGAGGTGGCATGATAAGAGGATACAAAAGTGTGAGTTCAATTTAGGTGATTATGTCTTGCTATATAACTCTCGTTTAAGATTCTTTGCAGGAAAGCTTCTCTCTAAATGGGAAGGTCCTTATGTTGTAGAGTGATACGTCTCCAACGTATCAATAATTTTTGATGGTTCCATGCTATTATCTTGTCAACTTTGGATGTTTTATATGCATGAATATGCTATTTTATATCTTTTTGGGACTAACCTATTAACTCAGTGCCAAGTGCCAGTTTCTGTTTTTCCGTGTTTTTGGCCCATTTTCAGACGGAGTCCAAATTGAATGAAAATTTACGGTGATGTTTTTGGACCAAATGAGACCCCCGAAGCTTTGGTAGAAGGCCAGATGGGCCACGAGGGAGTCACAAGCCCTCACGCCGCCACCACCCCCCCCCGGTGGTGGCGCGCAGGCTTGTGACCTCCTCGTGGGCCCAACTGACGCAATTCCACCGCCATAAATTCCTATAAATTCAGAAATCCCCAAATAGAAACCTAGATCGGGAGTTCCGCCGCCGCAAGCCTCTGTAGCCACAAAAAAACAATCTGGAGCCCGTTCTAGCACCCTCCCAGAGGGGGAATCCATCTCCGATGGCCATATTCATCATCCCGGCGATCTCCATGAGAAGGAGGGAGTAGTTCTCCCTCGGGGCTGAGGGTATGTACCAGTAGCTATGTGTTTGATCTCTCTCTCTCTCGTGTTCTTGAGATGTCTTGATCTCGATGTACCATGGGCTTCGCTACTATAGTTGGATCTTACGATGTTCTTCCCCCTCTCCTTCTTGTAATGAATTGAGTTTTCCCTTTGGAGTTATCTTATCGGATTGAGTCTTTGAGAACACTTGATGTATGTATTGCACGTGTCTATCTGTTGTGATCAACTTGCGGGTTTGTGACAATTGGGAACCTATGCATATGGGTTGGCACACGTGGATTCATGTGAGTACTTGATGTATGTTTTGGTGTTCAACTTGCGGGTTCATGACATTGGGAACCTATGCGCAGGGGTTGGCACACGTTCTGACTCTCTAGTAGAAACTTCGGGGCACTCTTTGAAGTTCTATGTGTTGGTTGAATAAATGATTCTGAGATTATGTGATGCATATCGTATAATCATGCCCACGGATACTTGAGGTGACAATGGAGTATCTCGGTGACATTAGGGTCTTGGTTGATATGTATCTTAAGGTGTTATTCTAGTACGAACTCTATGATAGATCGATCAGAAAGAATAACTTTGTGGTGGTTTCATACCCGACAATAATCTCTTCGTTTGTTCCCCACTATTAGTGACTTTGGAGTGACTCTTTGTTGCATGTTGAGGGCTAGTTATATGATCCAATTATGTTATCATTGTTGAGAGAACTTCACTAGTGAAAGTATGAACCCTAGGCCTTGTTTCCACGCATTGCAATACCATTCATGCTCACTTTTACCATTTGTTACCTTGCTGTGTTTGTAATTTCAGATTTCAAAAACCTATATCTACCATCCATATTACACTTGTATCACCATCTCTTCGCCGAACTAGTGCACCTATACAACTCACCATTGTATTAGGTGTGTTGGGGACACAAGAGACTCTTTGTTATTTGGTTGCAGGGTTGCTTGAGAGAGACCATCTTCATCCTACGCCTCCTGCGGATTGATAAACCTTAGGTAACCCACTTGAGGGAAAATTGCTACTGTCCTACAACCCTCTACACTTGGAGGCCCAACAACGTCTACAAGCAGAAGGTTGTGTAGTAGACATCAAGCTCTTTTCTCGCACCGTTGTCGGGGAGGTTAGCGCTTGAAGGTATATCTTTAGATCTTGCAATCGAATCTTTTTGTTTCTTGTTCTTTCTCTAGAAAACTACAAAAAAATGGAATTGAGGATGCCTCATATGCTCCATCTTTTCAATGTCTTTCGTGAGCATGATGGGAAGGAAAATTGTGCTCAAGTGCTGAAAGAAGAATTACATAGAATTCTTGGCATAGAATACGTGAATGATGAGCATGATTGCAATGTTCTTAGCATGAATTCTATGAATACCCATGATGCTAATCATATGGAAAGCCACAAGCTTGGGGATATTATATTTGATGAAGATGATCTTTTTAGTTCTTCCACTTTGAATGATCAAAATCGTTTTGATGAAAGCATGCCCCCTATCTATGATGATTATTGTGAGGATACTTATGATTTGAAGAAGAAGGATGATAAATCTTGTCATACTTTCAAGAACCCCTTTGCTAAACCTTGCTTTTTCATTGTGGACACAATTTGTAGTGCTCAAGTCTTTTACGATACTCCCACTACTATTCTTGAGAATAGATTTCCTTATGTGGAGAGTAGTAAAATTTCTATGCTTGTAGATCAAGAAAATAATGCTTTAGGTGCTGGTTATATTGTTGAATTCATTAATGATGCTACTGAAAATTACTATGAGAGAGGATCATATGCTTCTACTTATTGCAATAGTATCAAGCGCTTCCTCTCCATATGTTGAAATTTTTGAAGCTATGCTTGTTTTGCCTTCCTATGCTCGTTGATTCTTGCTCCAATAAATTGTTTGATCACAAAATCCCTATGCATAGGAAGTGGGTTAGACTCGAATGTGCTAGCCATTTGCTCCATGATGCTCTCGTTGTGTTTCAATCCTTACCTTTTATGTGAGCATCATTGAAATCAATGCCTAGCTAAGGGCGTTAAACGATAGCGCTTGTTGGGAGGCAACCCAATGAATAAATTTTTCTTTGCTTTTTTCTTCCTGTTTTTTTATCCACACCATCATAATTATGTTATGATTGTGTCTTTTGTGTTTCTTTTTGTGTTTGTGCCAAGCAAAACCGTTATGATTAGTCTTGGTGATGATTGTTTGATCATGCTGGAAAAAGACAGAAACTTTCTGCTCACGAAAAGAATTTGCATTTTTTTTCTGTAAGATATTTTGAGTTTATTATTTTTTCTGCTGATTTATATGCAATTTATTCAGACCGTCGTAATTGTTCAGAATTTTTGAAGTATCAGAGGTATACGAAATATACAGATTGCTACAGACTGGTCTGCTGTTAACAGATTCTGTTTTTGTTGAGTTGGTTGCTTTTTTTGATGAAACTATGGATAGTATCGGAGGGTATTAGCCAAGGAAGATTGAAAATACAGTAACCAAACATCAGCATAAGTATAATTTAAGTTTTCTACAGTACCTAAGGAAGTGGTGGTTTGCTTTCTCATACTAATGTTATCACGAGTTTCTGTTTAAGTTTCGTGTTGTGAAGTTTTCAAGTTTTGGGTGAAGTTCTTATGGACAAAGAGATAGAGAGTGGCAAGAGCTCAAGCTCGGGGATGACCAAGGCACGCCAAATTGATTCAAGGATGCCTTAAAAGCCTAAACTTGGGGATGCCCCGGGAAGGCATCCCCTCTTTCGTCTTCGATCCATCGGTAACGTTACTTGGGGCTATATTTTTATTCACCACATGTTATGTGTTTTTACTTGGAGCGTCTTGTATCGTAGGAGTCTTTTATTTTTTTTGTGTCACATTCTTCCTTGCTGCACACCTAGAGAGAGATACATGCACTCACCGTGATTTTGTCAAGCTTCACTCATATCTTTTGGTAGACAATTCAGCTCACATGTGCTTCACTTATATCTTTTGAGCTAGATACGTTTTCTCTATGTGCTTCACTTATATCTTTTAGAGCACAACGGTGCATGGCTTGGTAGTTGATCTATGCTTTGAAAGTAGTATCAAAAGGGGTAGTTATCCAAAGGGATATGAAAACTTCCACCTTCATGTGCATTGAATAGTTAGAGAAGTTTGATTCATCTCAATTAGTTTTGAGTTGTGGTTTTTATAATATTGAAGTCATGCTAGTCAGGTGTTGTGGATCTAGAAATACTTGTGTTGAAGTTAGTGATTCCCGTAGCATGCACGTATGGTGAACCACTATGTGATGAAATCTGAGCATGATTAGTCTATTGATTGTCATCCTTTGCGTGGCGGTCGGGATCGCGCGATGGTTTATACCTACCAACCCTTCCCCTAGGAGTATGCGTTGAATGCTTTGTTTCGATTACTAATAAAACTTTTGCAACAAGTATATGAGTTATTCTTGACTAATGTTGATTCCATGGTTTAGATGCACTTTCACCTTCCACCATCACTATCTTCTTAGTACCGTGCAACTTTCGCTGGTGCACAAAACCCACCATTAGCCTCCCTCAAAACAGCCACCATACCTACATACTATGGCTTTTTCAAAGTCATTGCGAGATATATTGCCATGCAACTACCACCATGACATTTGCCACCGCGTCTACATTGCCATTGCATTATCATAATGTAGCTAGCATGATGTTTCCATTAATGTCTATGCCATGCTAGATCATTGTCACGGTACACTACCGAAGGCATTTCACATAGAGTCATCATTGCTCTAAGTTTTGAGTTGAAACTGTGATGATCGTCATTGATGGAGCATTGTCCCATGTGAGTAAATAAAAGAGGCCAAAGATGCCCTCAAAAAAAGAGGCCAAAGAGCCCACCAAAAAAATATAATAAAAATGAGAGAAAAAGAGAGAAGGGACAATGCTACCACCTTTCCACACTTGTGCACATTAAGCATCATGATCTTCATGATTGAGAGTCTCTCATTTTGTCACCACCATATATCTAGTGGGAAATTTTCATTATATAACTTGGCTTGCATATTCCAATGATAGGCTTCCTCAAAATTGCCTTAGGTCTTCGTGAGCAAGCAAGTTGGATGCGCACCCACTAGTTTTCTTTAAGAGCTTTCACATACTCTTAGCTCTTGTGCATCATTTGTATGACAATCCCTACTATTCACATTGATATCTATTGATGAGCATCTCCACAGCTTATTGATATGCCTAGTTAATGTGATCATCTTCTCCTTTTTTTGTCTTGGAACCTCCACCACACTCCACACCACTTATAGTGCTAAAACCATGGCCCACGCTCATGTATTATGTGAGATTTGAAAAGGTTTGAGAAAGTAAAGGTGTGAAAACAATTACTTGGCCAATACTGGGGTTGTGCATGATTTAAATTCGTTGTGCAATGATGATAGAGCATAAGCAGACTATATGCTTTTGTAGGGATAACTTTCTTTTGGCCTTCTTATTTTGAAAGTTCATGATTACCTTGCTAGTTTGCTTGAATTATTATTGTTTCCACGTCAATAGCAAACTATTGTTTTGAATCTAACGGATCTGAACATTCATGTCACGTGAGAGAAGTTACAAAGGACAACTATGCTAGGTAGCATGCAACATCAAAAATTCATTCTTTATCACTTCCCTACTCGAGGACGAGCAGGAGTTAAGCTTGGGGATGCTTGATACGTCTCCAACGTATCTATAATTTTTGATGGTTCCATGCTATTATCTTGTCAACTTTGGATGTTTTATATACATGAATATGCTATTTTATATATTTTTGGGGACTAACTTATTAACTCAGTGCCCAGTGCCATTTTCTATTTTTTCCGTGTTTTCGGTCCATTTTCAGACGGAGCCCAAATGGAATGAAACTTTAAGATGATTTTTTTGGACCAAAAGAGACCCCCGAAGCTTTGGGAGAAGGCCAAATGGGCCACGATGGAGTCATAAGCCCTCACGCCGCCACCGCCCCCCCCCCCCCCCGGTGGTGGCGCGCAGGCTTGTGACCTCCTCGTGGGCCCAACTGACGCAATTCCACCGCCATAAATTCCTATAAATTCAGAAAGCCCAAAAAGAAACCTAGATCGGGAGTTCCGTCGCCGCAAGCCTGTGTAACCACCAAAAACCAATCTGGAGCCCGTTCTGGCACCCTGCCGGAGGGGGAATCCATCTCCGGTGGCCATCTTCATCATCCCGGCGATCTCCATGATGAGGAGGGAGTAGTTCTCCCTCGGGGCTGAGGGTATGTACCAGTAGCTATGTGTTTGATCTCTCTCTCTCGTGTTCTTGAGATGTCTTGATCTCGATGTACCATGGGCTTTTCTACTATATTCGATCTTATGATGTTCTTCCCCCTCTCCTTCTTGTAATGAATTGAGTTTCCCCTTTGGAGTTATCTTATCAGATTGAGTCTTTGAGAACACTTGATGTATGTCTTGCACGTGTCTATCTGTTGTGATCAACTTGCGGGTTTGTGACAATTGGGAACCTGTGCATATCGGTTCGCACACGTGGATTCATGTGAGTACTTGATGTATGTTCTGGTGATCAACTTGCGGGTTCGTGACATTGGGAACCTATGCACAGGGGTTGGCACACGTTTTGACTCTTTGGTAGAAACTTTGGGGAACTCTTTGAAGTTCTATGTGTTGGTTGAATAGACGATTCTGAGATTATGTGATGCATATCGTATAATCATGCCCGCGGATACTTGAGGTGACAATGGAGTATCTAGGTGACATTAGGGTCTTGGTTGATATGTATCTTAAGGTGTTATTCTAGTACGAACTCTATGATAGATCGATCAGAAAGAATAACTTTGTGGTGGTTTCGTACCCGACAATAATCTCTTTGTTTGTTCCCCGCTATTAGTGACTTTGGAGTGACTCTTTGTTGCATGTTGAGGGCTAGTTATATGATCCAATTATGTTATCATTGTTGAGAGAACTTCACTAGTGAAAGTATGAACCCTAGGCCTTGTTTCCACGCATTGCAATACCGTTCGTGCTCACTTTTACCATTTGTTACCTTGCTGTTTTCGTAATTTCAGATTACAAAAACCTATATCTACCATCCATATTGCACTTGTATCACCATTTCTTCGCCGAACTAGTGCACCTATACAACTCACCATTGTATTAGGTGTGTTGGGGACACAAGAGACTCTTTGTTATTTGGTTGCAGGGTTGCTTGAGAGAGACCATCTTCATCCTACGCCTCCCGCAGATTGATAAACCTTAGGTCACCCACTTGAGGGAAAATTGCTACTGTCCTACAACCATGTGCACTTGGAGGCCCAACAACGTCTACAAGGAAAAGGTTGCATAGTAGACATCATTGAGGAAGTATATCGTTTTGGTTCTATCAAGATCAACAACACGGAAGGTAATTGTCCGAGAGTGGTAAATGGGCAGAGAATCAAGCACTATATCTCAGGTACTCCCATAAATGTTGAAAGCAATATTATCAATATCATAACTCCGGAAGAATACCTAAGGGATATTTATCAGCCTGTTTCAGACTCCGAAAACGAAGAGGTATGTGATTCGGTAAAAAAACAAAGTCCTAGAATTTTCCAGTAGGAAATTTTCTCCGTTTTGGAATACTTGAAAAAATACAAAAACTGGAAGTAGTCCGGAAAGTGCGAGAGGAGGCGACAAGCCTGCACGGCACGGGCCCACCCCATGGTCGCGCCGTGAGGGCTTGTCGCCACCTCGTGTGCCTCCCGGACTCAGTTTTTGTGCAGGGTACTCCCTCTGGTCTGGAAAAAATAATTATATATACTCCCGTTTGGTCTGACCCCTCCATCACGGAGATTTCCTCTGTTTTTCGTTTCGAGCCTGTTTTCTGCCACAGATCTAGGTCAAGATGTCTTCTCAGGATTCAGAGGTGGAGAGCTATGTGGCTGATTACCTTGCTAACCCCAAGGTCCATGGGGACTTGGATCCTTATGGCTGGACCACTGATGAGGAAGAAGATTATGTGTGACGCCCTCGGCTTAATCGTACGCTAACCATACACGCAAGTGCGTACGATCGAACCCAAGGACTCACGGGAAGATATCACAACACAACTCTAGACACAAATAAAATAACATCAGCTTCATATTACAAGCCAGGGGCCTCGAGGGCTAGAATACGAAAGCTCGATAAACACACGAGTCAGCGGAAGCAACAAATATCTGAGTACAGACATAAAACAACAGGGGGTGCCTTAGAGAAGGCTAGCACAAAGATACAACGATCGAACGAGGCGAGGCCTCTTGCCTGGGAACCTCCTAACTACTGATCATCAGCGGCCTCCACGTAGTAGTAGGCACCGTCGGGGTAGCAGTCGTCGGTGGCGGGGACCTCCATCTCATGGGCTCCATCATCTGGTCGCAGCAAACGGATCAAGGGGACAAGGGGGGAGCAAAGCAGCGGTGAGTACTCATCCAAAGTACTCGCAAGTCTTACATCAGAACTATTCTAATTATGCATCAGTATCAAAGAAGGGGGTTATATGTGGACTGACTGCAGCAATGCGAGAATAGAGAGAGAAGGCCTAGTCCTATCGAAGACTAGCATCTTCAGGGTCTTGCAGCAATAGACGAGAGTAGAACAGGGGGTAACACATAAAATGTCATATTGTTACAGCAATATTAAAGTGGGGTCACGCCTAAAGATCCTCCCTCGACTCCCTGCGAGGAAGCAATCCCGAGGCAAACTAATTCCAGTTAAGTAACAATTGTAGTTGTAAAAGATCGGGGCACAACTCCAAGTCGTCCTGTAACCGTGGACATGGCTATCCGAATAGTTAATTTTCATCCCTGCAGGGGTGCACCACATGTCCCGTCACGCTCGATAACACTCTGGCCGGACATACTTTTCTGGGTCCTGCCCGGCCTCGGAATATCGACACGTCGCAGCCCCACCTAAGACTAATCAGAGAGGCCAGCCCGCCTGTCTAAATCCTAAGCACAAAGGGTTCGTGGGCCCAGTTCCCCTTCACGCTCCTGCACGTGGCGTGGGCGGCCGACGTCAGTCCTAGCATCCCTTAATCACAAGCGCGATGCATCTCGGGACCACTCGGGCGCGCGCCGCTACATTGCTGGCATCTGAAAAGCTTGGGCTGATACCGCGACGCCGAGTACCCATAATTCTTCCCGCGTAGCCGGTTAGTGCGAAAAGGTCTCCGACCAACCCAGATCAAATACCCAAATCCATTAGCATTTTAATTAGGCCAACAACACAGTCTCACGGGAATCCACCCGGCTTACAACTAATCACCAATGATCCCAGTAACATGGTCGAGTAACTGTGTGGTCGTAACATCGGGGGGAATCCGAGGTATCACCCTCGTTGGATCCCGAACGATGTACCCGTCAAGGTGGGCTTAGAGGAATCACCCTTGGGGGTCCCACACTCGCGGGGTCGCACGACAGAGACGTCATCGGGAATGGTGAAAGAGGAATCACCCTCGATAACCACGACCGACTAGCTATACTACAGAAATATCATCAGGAGTACTTGGCGAGGTGTCACCCTCGGTACCCGATAGTATCTCTGTAGCGTCGTACAACGAACGGGGGTGAATGTGCTGTGTCGGGTCTGGCTCGTCGATCAAAGATCGAGATTTGAAAACAAGCGGGGCAACTGATCTACGGGGTCAGAGGGGATGACTGCTCCACCTATACTAAGCAGATTAAAGGTACAGGACTGAAAGTAGCAGTTCATCAAAAACAGGCTATGCATCAGATCTAGGAGCTAACTACAACAGTAGCAAAATACTAATGCAAGCAGTAGAAAGAAAGACATAGGCGATATAGGAATGATCAAGGGGGGTTTGCTTGCCTTGCTGCTCTGCGGCAAAGGACTGATCGGCAGGGTCGTAGATGTACCCGGCAGCAGCGTCAGTCTCGGGGTCTACCGGTAAGAAGAGGGGGAAGAAACAATAAATAATAGCACCGATGCAACACAAAGCATGACATGGCAAGATGCAGGCTAGACATGAACTAACGCAGCAACATCCGTCATAGACGGGTCGGAAGAATATCTGACGATATTTTCCGGGTCTCGGGCTACTACCGGTTATACTGGAAACGGAGGAAAAGTCCCATGTTTGCTATGCTAGGGACGCGTGACAGACGAACGGGCCGTGTATCCGGGTTCGTCTCGATCTGCCGATCAACTTTCATGTTGAAATTATTTTGATCTGACTTACGGATTATTTAATATTAATTTTCAAAGTTTTATTAATTATTTAGGATTTAAAAACATATTTTAAAGATTTAATAAAATTCCATTATGACATCATCGCGATGTCAGGCTCACATCAACATTTGACCGGTCAACTCACCTGCGGGTCCCGAACGTCATAGGCACAAGTTTTATTTAAGATTAATTATTAATTAATCAGATTAATTTAGTGGGGGACCCGCGTGTCATACTCTAATTATTCTAATTAATTAATTTAACTAATATAACTATTTATTTATTTATTTAATAAAAACATTATTTTTATAATTTATATTAACTCTCGCGTGGGGCCTCCGTGTCATAGACAGCGGGTGCATTGGCCCCACCGGTAAGTGGCCTAAGGCTATTTTCTCATTTATTTTTATTAGATACCTAACCGTGCAAATACCGTATTCCTCTAAATATCCATATACGCAAATACATACATCACATCTCATACATACATACATACGCATCTAATACATCATTTGTTTTTATTTCTTTTCTCTCTCAACACTCATCTCCCTCTCTGCTAACACAAAGACACACAACTCTCTCTGCTAACTCCACCTAGAAGAACCGAAAGTTCAAATTTTCCTACCGGAGTCTACCGTGGACGGATCGAGGTCCCGTTTGCCGGAACGGAACCGGGACGGTGAGGAGATCGACATGGTGGGAGGAGCCCGAGGAGGGGCTCACCGACGGTGACGAGACGGCCCGATGAAGCCGGAGTTTGCGGTAAGGGGCGGAGGAGACGGCGTGGTTCCGGTGGTGAAGGGGACGGTGATGATGGTGGTGACGTGCCGGCGAGGGGGAGCCGGCGGAGGTTCGCCGAGAGGGGCCCCGGTGAGGATGGCCCCCGGAGATGGAGCCGCCGACGGGGAGGGGCGGCCACCATAGAGGTGAGGGCCGCCGGAGGTGGACCTCCCGGAAGGGGCCGGCCGCCGAGATGGGGGGGCCGAGGTGGCCGGGGCCCCTGCCGGCGGGGTGGAGGCCGAGGGGGGGGCTCGCCGCGGAAGGGAGGAGGCCGTGGGGGGAGGAGGCCGCCGGCGGGAGGAAGGAGGCCGTGGGGGAAGGAGGCCGCCGGCGGGAGGAGGTGGCCATGAGGGGGGGGGGTCGCCGGCGGGAGGGAGGAGGCGGTGGAGAGGAGGGCTCGCCGGCGGGAGGCAGGGGGCCGACGGGAGGGGAGCCGAGGTGGGAGGCGAGGGTCGTGGGGAGGGAGAGGGGGTCGTGGGGGATCTGGCGCGGGGGGGACCGAGAGGGAGGGATTGCTCTCGTGGGGGGGTTGTCGGTGGGGGTGGGGGGACCGAGACGAGAGAGTGGGGGGCGCTGGCGGCGCTGGGAAGGGGAGGGAGTAGCGAGGGGGGTGGCGGCGCCCAGGAGGGGCTCTAGGGTTTGGGTGGATGGGCCGGTGGGGCGAGGTGGGCTGGCCAGCTGGGCCCTTTGGCCCAGCTCGGCCAGGGGGTGGGGGTTGCCCTTTTTTATTTTTATTTTGTTGCTTTGTTTCTTTTTTCTTTCTTTCCTATTTATTTTACTAACTGATTTTTATTTTTAAATACTTTCTTTTATTATACTTTCTTTTACAATTTATTATACATACTTTTAATTCTCTCTTTCATATACATATCCTTTTAATATTTATAATGAACTTATAAAGTACTTTTCTTTTGTTTTTTTTTCAAATTTTGAATCCGGATAGGCTTGAATCAACGCGGGTCTGAGATGGAAATTCGATGACGTGGCATCATTAGCGGTTGATCACTGTAGCTTAATTACAATAATTACTGTTGCAAAAGTCGAGGATGTCACATTATGATCCGAAGGGGATGGAACAAACAAGTTCCGATGAAGAGGAGGCTCCTCTACCTCAACCTGGACACACTCATGTGGAGTTCAAGAAGTTGAGCCTCCCTGACTCAAGGAAGAATCCTAAGACCTTGTTCATCCCTTCTCGTTTCTTGTAGGAGAGTAAGCAGGAATTATGCCAAAGGGTGTTGAAGCTTGAAGAAGAAAATGATGATCTGAGGGAGCAGAATTGTATGCTCAAGTGGAAATTAAACAAGCTCAAGACCTCTTCAACAACTCCACCACCATCACCACCAAAGGAAGACAACTGAGCATTGGTATGGTCAATCCCCTTCGCTTGTGCCAAGCTTGGGGGAGTTTCCCCGGTATCGTATCACCATCACATCTTTTGCCTTTACCTTTGTTTTAGTTTTCCTTTTCAGTTTTCTCTTTCTAGTAGATTAAAAGTCTTAGTGTTTTAGTCTTGAGTTTTGCTTTGTGTCACCCCCGATGTATTCGAGCTCGTGAGCCATATAATAAAGAGTGTCTTAGTTGAAGGACTTTGCCTCTTGCCATGATCAAAAGAGTGAGAATAAAACAAAAGCATGAAAGATCATGTAATTATCTTATGGGAAGTGATGGCTTCACATATAAAAAGAATGAGGATTGAAACTTGTTGAGGGTGGGCAAACGTAGACCTTGGTCATGTTGCAATTAATAGGAAGTGATAAAGAAGGAGAGGTTCACATATAAATATATCATCTCTGACAACATCTATGATTGTGAACACTCACTAAACTATTGCATGCCTAGAAGTAGATGTTGGACAAGGAAGACAACATAATGAATTGTGTTTGCTTGGTTCCTAACAATGTTATATGATTAGAGATCCCTTAGCATGTGAGGATTGCTTCCACCTCATGTTAGGCAAAACTCCCGCACCAAGTAGAGATACTACTTGTGCATCCATAAACCATCAACCCAGTTTTGCCATGAGTGTCCACCATACCTACCTACGGATTGAATAAGATCCCTCAAGTAAGTTGTCATCGGTGCAAGCAATAAAAGTTGCTCTCTAATATGTATGATCTATTAGTGTGTGGAAAATAAGCTTTATACGAACTTGTAATGAGGAAGACATAAAAGCGACAGACTGCATAATAAAGTTCTTTATCACGGGAGGCAATATAAAGTGATGTTCCTCCGCACTAAGAGGACACGCATCCAAACCTCAAAAGCGCATGAAAACCTCGGCTTCCCTCTGCGAAGGGCCTATCTTGTACCTTTACTTTTTGCCCTTGAAAGAGTCATGGTGATCTTCACCAATTCCCTATTTCGCCTTTGTCTTGGCTAACGTCATATGCTTGGAAAGATCTATATTCATATGTCAACTTGGAGGTAGGTGTTCATGAATTATTATTGTTGACCTTACCCTTGAGGTAAGCAGTTGGGAGGCAAACTGTAAGCCCCTATCTTTCTCTGTGCCTAGCTGAAACTTTGATCTCATGAGTACCACGTGAGTTGTAGCAATTGTAGAGAATGAAAGAATGATTGAGTATGTGGATTTGCTTTACAAGCTCTTATTTGACTCTTTGTGATGTTGTGATAAATAGCAATTGCTTCAATGACTAAAGGCTATCGGTTGTTACCTCTAGGTAAGGTTCTTGATCCATGCTTTACTTTGTGAAGGAATTATAACTTTAGCATGAGAGATTATATGTTGGTATTGCTGTTCTGATCATGATCATGATGCATGCATGTTCGTATCTTCTTTCGTCGACACCTCTCTCCCTAAACATGTGGACATATTTATTGAGCTAGGCTTTTGCTTGAGGACAAGCAAGGTCTAAGCTTGGGGGAGTTCACACGTCCATTTTGCATCATGTTTTCATGTTGATATTTATCGCTTCTTTGGCTGTTATTTCACTTCATGGTACAATTCTTATGCCTTTTCTCTCTTATTTTGCAAGGTTTACATGAAGAGGGAGAATGCCGGAAACTGGAATTCGGGCCTAAAAGTGGAGCAAAGTTGAGATACCTATTCTGTGCAACTCCAAACGTCGTAAAAATCAACGAGGATTTTTTTTCCTGATTTATCAAAAATACTAGGCCGAAGAAGTGGCAGAGGGGCGCCAGGGGCTGCCCACAAGCCTGCACGGCGCGGCCACCCCACCAGGCCGTGCCATGAGGGCTTGTGGGGAGCCTGCAGGCCCACATGCCCCCTCTTTTTCTATATGAAGGGTTTCATCCAGGAAAAAAAAATCAAGGAGGAGCTTTTTCATGGTTTCGCCGCCGCCATGAGGCGGAACTTGAGCAGAACCAATCTAGAGCTCCGGTAGGACGATCCTGCCGGGGAAACTTCCATCCCAGAGGGGGAAATCATCGCCATTGTCATCACCAACACTCCTCTAATCGGAGGGGACCCATCACCATCAACATCTTCATCAGCATCATCTCATCTCCAAACCCTAGTTCATCACTTGTAACCAATCTCCGTCTCGCGACTCCGATCGGTACTTCTAAGGTTGCTAGTAGTGTTGATTACTCTTTGTAGTTGATGCTAGTTGGATTGCTTGGTGGAAGTGTTTATGTTCAGATCCTTGATGCTACTCATTACCTCTCTGGTCATGAATATGATTATGCTTTGTGGGTAGTTACTTTTGTTTCCTGAGGACATGGGATAAGTCATGCTAATAGTAGTCATGTGTATTTGGTATTCGTTCGGTAATTTGATATGTTGTATGTTGTTTTTCCTCTAGTGGTGTTATGTGAACGTCGACTACATAACACTTCACCATTATTTGGGCCTAGAGGAAGGCATTGAGAAGTAGTAAGTATATGATGGGTTGCTGGAGTGACAGAAGCTTAAACCCTAGTTTATGCGTTGCTTCGTAAGGGGCTGATTTGGATCCACTAGTTTAATGCTATGGTTAGACTTTGTCTTAATTCTTCTTTCATAGTTGCGGATGCTTGCGAGAGGGGTTAATCATAAGTGGGATGCTTGTCCAAGTAAGGGCAGTACCCAAGCACTGGTCCACCCACATATCAAACTATCAAAGTAACGAACCTGAATCATATGAACATGATGAAAACTAGCATGACAGAAATTCCCGTGTGTCCTCGAGAGCATTTTTCCTCCTATAAGACTTTGTCCAGGCTTGTCCCTTGCTACAAAAGGGATTGGGCCACTTTGCTGCACCGTTGCTACTTTTGTTACTTGTTGCTTGCTACGAATCATCTCACCACACAATCACTTGTTACCGACAATTTCAGTGCGTGCAGATTTTACCTTGCTGAAAATCACTTGTCAGATCCTTCTGCTCCTCGTTGGGTTCGACACTCTTACTTATCGAAAGGACTACGATTGATCCCCTATACTTATGGGTCATTAGACTTCTATATTGATAATTTCCCTCACTAGACGACACACTCTCCTAGGTTGTGAAACCAATGCAATGGAGACCAAAGCTCTCATACCACTTGTAAGATCGAAAGTATATCTAGAGGGGGAGGGTGATTAGACTACTTGACAAATAAAATTCTACCTTTTCCTAGTTTTAGATGTTGGTCGATTTTAACAATTTTATCATGTCAAGCACAACCTACATATGCAAGTCTAAGAGAATTGCAGGGGAAAGTAAATACACGCATATGAAATAGAGGGTAGGGATAGGAAGATCAAACGCAATGAAGCACAGATTTTTTTTTCCATGGTTCTGATAGGTGGTGCTATCGTACATCCACCTTTATGGGGACATCAACCCATAGAGGGTAACAGTCACGATAATCCATGGAGGGCTCCACACACTAGGGGTCCATGAAGAAGCAACTTTGTATATTACATGATTGCTTACGTACACGGAGGACTAGCCTTAGTCCGGGTAGATATTCGAGAAGTAGGCGATCTCCTTGCCCTTACAAACTTTTTTGCTTCAACTCCACAACACGAAGTAGGTGGCTCCCAAGCGACACCTAACAAATCTAGGAGGCACCACCATCCAGAAGGTAATAGATGTGGTAAGTATGATGAATTCCTTTCTCTTGTGCTTCAAATGATAGTCTCCTTAACACTCATCACTCACTCACATATTTGGATTTGCAGAAGATATTGATTGGGTGGTAAGCAACTTGGGGAGGCTAGAAATCAAGTTTGATATGGTAGCAATGGAATATCTTGATCTCAACACATGAGTAGGTGGCTCTCTCTCTGAGATAATTGGATATGGTAAGTGTGGATCTGTTCTGAGTGCTTCCTCTATGAATGAGAGGTGATGGAGGGGTATATATAGGCATCCCCAAAATCCAACTGTTACAACATTATTGTCAGCTTGGTGAAACTCAAGTGAAAACTCGGTTACACCGACTAGTGCAATATGTGGAATCTTTAGGCTTTTTGGTGATACCGTTATATAAAACTCGATGGTTCTGATATGGGTGACCTAGGGTAGTTACACAACTCGGTGGCACCGATTTTCAAATCTCAGAAATGCCGATTCTTGAAAATAGGACACCATAGAGTTGGTCACTAATCTAGGTGGTACCGATATGGAAAACTTGGTAGTACATAGATATAGGCTTGGCTTAGCATCTGTCTAGGGTTTTAACTTGGTGAGGCAGAATGGAAATTATTGGTCTTACCGATTTTGAGTGGTAGGGTTTAAGACATGATATTTGTGGGAGAAGTGGTGCGTTTTTTGGTGGCTAGCACTTGAGCATTTTCAGCATTTTGTTCACCAACATTACATCACCCCTTTTAATAGTATTGGTATTCTATGGACTCAAAGTGATTTCTCACAAAGTAAAATGTAGAGTATTCTTGCTTGAAGCTTGGCCAATCCTATTCCTTGCATTTTGGATCTCCTCACAATTCTTTAGCCATCTCATCATCGAAATTTTCCTAAAATATACTTAGTGGAAACATTAGTCCAATGAAATATATGTTGTTATTAATTACCAAAACCACCTAGGGTGAAGTTGTGCTTTCACCTCCTCCCCATATAAATAGGCCACCTAGGGCTCTTCCTTCACTTTCCAGCTCTTCTTCCTCCTCTCGACTCCAATGTGGTTCTCAAGCAAGAATTTCATCGGTGCCACAGATCTGTCATGGTCGTCCACAAGATCCACAAGCATTCCACTTTAATAATTTCGCCGGTGCTAGGGCCTTTTATTTTATTTTCTCCACATTATCTAGATCCATCCGCGCCACTTAGCTAGAACAATACTTTTTTGTGCATCCTCAACCTTGGAGTTCAGAATTTTGCCTTATTAATGAAACATGTTAGTAAGTTTCTTCACAAAGCAGATATTCCTTGGCTACGGCTCATTTGGAATTCTTATTATCCTGGGCTTGTGCCCCAAGGTACAACTCCCTATGTTTGCTATTGGTGGAAGGACACCCTAAAATTGTTTGATCAGTTCAGAGAGGTTTCTCGGGTTCAAATCAATCAAGGGGATATTGCCCTGTTCTCGGAAGATAAATGGAAGGTTGGTGATTCAGTTTTACCTGTGCAAAACAGATTCCCTAGGTTGTTCTCTTATGCCAAGGACACTTTTGTGTTAGTAAAGAATGGTCTGGAGTGTCAAAACATTTTGTCCTGGTTCAATTTGCTGCTTTCTGAGGAGGCCTACCATGAGTTTCAAGCCTTGCAAGCTCTTCTCCTGTCTCATGAGAGACAACCTGATTTGAAGGATTTTTGGTTGTGGCATGGCACTAATAAGCCCTTCACTCCCAATTAGTTTTACACATCCATGTATTCAAGTCATATTTCAACCCCCTTCTTCTTTGGATCTGGAAGAGTTGTTGTATTATGGAACATCAATGTGTTTGCTTGGATGCTCATAATGGACAGATTAAACACCAAGGACATGGTGGATAGGAGACACTGGCATATTTATGATGGGGTTAATTGTGTGATCTTCCCCACACACTCAAGGGAGGATAGATACCACTTGTTTTTCAACTGCAATTTTATCCACAGGGTTTGGAACTGCCTACAAATTGACTGGTCTGCTGGTAATGAAATGGGGCAGGTGGCCCTCAATGCGAGAAGGAATTTTGGTAAACCATTATTTGTTGAGGTGGTTTTTATAGTTTGCTGGAATATTTGGCTAATCAAAAATGGCAAAGTGTTTAGGCAAGAGAGACACAGTTTCAATAAATGTAGAGGGGATTTAACCCATGACATGTATCTTCTTTCTCATAGAATTAAGGCTAGGCATAAAGAGGAGCTTGTTAGATGGGTTTCTTTCCTTCGCCCATGAGGGCCTTTCCTATCTTTAGTTTGTATTAGGTAAGTCTCCTTTTCTCCTCCACCTGGTTACATCTGGTAACATTTTGTACAGACTGTAATAGTTTTTATTCTACTAGAAAACATTGTGTTTTTTCCCTACAGTAGCGAGTCAAAGAAAATACTTGTTTGTGCATAAATGACCCGAAACTATTGCGTAGGATCGCCCAATCTTGAAGTCCAAGTCTATTTTCCACTCGTAAGTCGCAATAACCTTCTTGTCGGCTCGTTGATCGTAATGATCGCAATTAGCGTCTCATGTGTTTCATAAGAGTCTACTGGTGCTTAGAAACTTATGCCATCTTTTGCTAGCTTGTAGCCTTTTAAATGAATTACAGCCGGCTTGTAATGATATCATCTTATATATATTTACAAACATCTTTTAGGAGAAATGGCTTCGAAAACCAACAAAGCAGTCATCCGGAAAAAATCCGACATGTCCATGATACGTCTCCAATGTATCTATAATATTTGATTTTTCCTTGCTCTTATGTTATCATTCTTGGATGTTTTATAATCATTTTATAGCAATTTTATATCATTTTTTTGGTCTAACCAATTGAGATAGTGCCTAGTGACAGTTGTTGTTTTTTGCTGTTTTTCCCATCACAGTAAATCCATATCAGATGAGGTCCAATTGCCAGGAAACTTTATGGAGATTTGTTTGGACCATCAGGAAAGTTGGGAATCAAGAATGAGCAATAGACGAGGCCCGGGGGGGCACTAGACATCAGGGCGTGCCACATGGCCCTCATGTAGCTTGGTGTCTAGTAAGGCCCTCGAGAACCTTCTCCACTCCCTCTAAGATCTATAAATACTCCAATATTCAGAAAATCCTAGAGGAGTCCATGAAAAATTGTTTCAGCCACCGCAAGTTCCAGAGCCACGAAATCCAATCTAGAGCCTGTTCTGAAGAAGAACACAATCACGGAGGGGTTCACCATCCTCATTGGTGCTCCTCCAATGATGCGTGAGTAGTTCATACCGGACCTATGGGTCCGTAGGTAGTACCTACATGGCTTTCTCTCTTGTTTTGTTTCTCAATACAATGGTCTCTTTGAGAACCATATGATGTAACTCTTTCTTTTGCGGTGTTTGTTGGGATCCGATGAATTTTGAGTTTATGATCAGATCTCTGAAAACATATTCATGCTTGATTATTATAGCCTCTTATTTCTTCTCCAATATTTGGTTTTTGTGTGGCCAACTTGATATTTTATCTTGCAATGGGAAAAGGTGCTTTGTGATGGGATCAATCTTGCGGTGCTCAATCTCACTGACAGAAAGAGACATGACATGCATGTATCGTTCCTATCAAGGATAAAATGATGGGGTCTGTTCCTACATGAATAGATCTTGTATACATCATGCCATCATTCTTAAGGTATTACTCTATTTCTCCATGAACTTAATACACTAGATGCATGCTGGATAGCGGTCGATGTGTGTAGTAATAGAAGTAGATGCACACAGAAATCGGTCTACTTATCTTGGACGTGATGCCTATATACATCATCATTGTCTTGAATATCGTCATAAATATTTGCTCTTATACCAATTGCCCAATAGTAATTTGTCTACCCACCGCTTGCTATTTTCTTGAGAGAAGCCACTAGTGAAACCTACGGCCATCGGGTCTACTTTGCATCATCTATTTGCAATATCTACTTTGCTATTTGCGTTTGTACTTTATTTGCTATTTTATTCTCACAACTATATTATCAAAAAACCCAAAAATACGTTGTTGCGATCTATTTTCTATCACTCTTATTTGCGTCTATCAAGCTATCCTTACTTTACCAACGAGGGATTGACAACCTCTCTACACGTTGGGTTGTGAGGATTTGTTATTTGTGTGCATGTGTTGCTTCATAGTCTTGTTGATCTTCCTACTGGATTGATACAATGGTTTCTTAGATGAAGGAAATACTTGTCCTCGCTGTGCTACCTCACCCTTTATGCTTGGAGGGAACCAACACACCTGCGAGGAGTAGCAAGATTTCTGGCGCCATTGTCGTGGAAGATCAACTTAAGATCTATCAGGTTCCTACATACAAATCTCATCTCGTTGCAATTTTTCCATTTGGTGCTTGTTTTCCTCTCTCCCACTTCACAAAAAATGCCTTTTTATTTGCTATATTTCCCTTGCCGTTTTGTTGCCGGATCTCTTGTTTGCTTGTGTTCTTGTTTGCGTAATGACTCAAGAGAAGACTAAGTTGTGTGATTTTTCAAATACCAATAAAAATGATTTTATTAGCACTCATATTGCTCCTCCCGCCACTAGTGCAGAGTCTTATGATATTAATGTCGCTTTGTTAAATCTTGTTATGAAAGAGCAATTTTCCGGTAATCCTAATGAGGATGTCGCGTCCCATCTAAACACTTTTGTAGAATTGTGGAAAATGCAAAAGAAGAAATATGTGGACAATGATATTGTCAAGCTAAAATTATTTCCATTCTGTTTGTGTGATCGTGCTACAATCTGGTTTTTATCTTTGCCACGAAACATTATTGGTTCTTGGAACAAGCGCAAAGATGCTTTTATCACAAAGTATTTTCGTCCCATGAAAATTATTTCTCATATAAATCAGGTTATGAATATTAAACAACTTGAGCATGAGCATGTTTCCCGATCTTGGGAAAGGATGAAATTTATGATAAGAAACTGCCCAACTCTTGGTTTGAATTTGTGGATGATCATACAAAATTTGTATGCGGGATTGAATTTTGTTTCTAGAAATCTTTTAGATTCCAGTGCGGGTGGTACTTTTATGGAAATTACTTTGGGTGATGCTATTGAATTGCATAATAATATTATGTCTAATTATTCACAATGGCATACTCAAAGAGCTCCTACTAGTAAAAAGGTTAATCTATTGAAGAAATTGATGCTTTGAGTGAAAAAGTAGATGCTCTTATGAAGTTGGTTGCTACTAAGCATGATCCTATTGATCCTAACGATGTGCCCTTTTCTACTTTGATTGAGCAAAATATTGATCCCGCAAATGTGAATTTTGTCTCGCAAAACAATTTTAACTTCTAGGTTGTATCCTAGAAGTTCTTCAAATAATTATTGTAATTCCTATGGTAATTCACATAATAATAATGCTTGTAGGAACAATTTTAATACTAGGATGTATCCTAGAAGTTGTTCAAATAATTATTGTGATTCCTATGGTAATTCACATAATAATAATGCTAGAATACCCTCTGATCTTGAGATTAATATTTAGGAATTTATCAATGCGCAAAATGTTTTCAATACCACGATAGTAGAAAAGTTGAATAAGATAGATGATATCTCTAGAAGCATTGATAGAATTTTGCATGATGTAGAAAATCTCAAGAATATTTTATTTACTAAGATTGATATTAATGAATCAATTAAAGCTTTATATTTTTCCATAGATGAAAGTAAGAAAAGAACTCCTATGCTTGGAGCTAAAAGAGAATTTTTAGAAAGAGTGTTTCCCGATTGCTTTCATAAAAATGATGAATAGATTAAAATGATTTCTTTTAATTCTATTGATACCCTATTTAATAAATTTAAAATTAAAGATGAGGGAACTGAAGAAGTTTCAACTTTAACTAGATGTCGTTCCCATGATTTCTAGGGTGAAAATCTTATTGAAAAAATCGATAAAGGTGGGATTGAAGAGGTAAAAACTTTAGCTAGCGATCTTCCCCATATTTCGGATTGCAAAAACTTTAATTTTGATAGCTGCTCCTTGATTGAGTGTATTTCTATGTTGCAATCTATGATAAATTCACCCAATGCCTATGAATAAAATAAAGCTTTTACTAAAAATATTTTGGATGCGGTGATAAAAACTTGAGAAGAAAAGTTAGAACTAGAGATTTCAATTCCTAGAAAATTACATGATGAATGGTAACCCATTATTAAGACCAAAATCAAGAATTTTGCGTGCTATGCTTTATGTGATTTGGCTGCTAGTGTTTCCAGAATTCCAAAATCTCTTTGTGATGTGCTTGATCTCACTAATATTGAAGAATGTTCTCTCATTTTGCACTTGGCAGATTCTACTATTTAAAAACCTAAGGGAAGAATTAATGATGTTCTTATTCTTGCAAATAGTAATTATGTCCCCATATATTTATTGTTCTTGATATTGAGTGCAATCCGTCTTGTCCAATAATTCTTCGTAGACCGTTCTTGTGTACTATAGGGGCCATGATTGATATGAAAGAAGGGAATATTAAGTTTCAGTTTACACTAAGAAAAGGCATGGAACACTTCTGTAGAACTAAAATTAAATTACCATATTAATCAATCATGAGGGAAACCTATGGAACAATCGCTAAGGACGACATCACTTAAAAACTATGTTATGTGCGTAGCTAGGGGCGTAAAACGATATTGCTTGTTGGGAGGCACTCCAATGAATAAAATTCATTTCTACTTTTGCTTTCTGTTTTTAGTGTTTTTTTCACAATTATGCTAGTGTTATAATTGTTGTTTTTTGTGTTCTACTTATTGTTTGTACCAAGCAGAGCCTTTGGGATCATGTGGGGTATTAGTTGCTTTAATCCTATTGTAAAACAGGAACTTTTGCATCAACTAGAAAAATCCCTAAAAACCACAGAAACGTCAAACGTGTTTGAAGTTTTTACACAAGATTTATATAAAAATTCCCTACGTTTTCCTAATTTTTTAGGATTGTTGGAGTTATAGAAGTATAAGTAAACTTTGAATCTTTCTAGATTGTTCCGTTTTTAACACATTATGTCTTCTTTGCATTATGTGCCTATTATAATGATTATATGCTTTTTATCGGGGGGCATAAGCCATGGTAAAGTCAGAATGCAGTAGGTATAATGCAAAAACAAAATTGGAATAGGTTTGCAACAATACTTATAGTAAAGTTTTGTTTTCTGATACTAAGGGATGTCACAAAAAATTTGTTGAGTTTTGTGTGATTGAAGTTTTCAAGTTTTGAGTGAGGTCACGATGGAAGATGGAATAAGGAGTGACAAAATCCTAAGATTGGGTATGCCCCATGTCACCCAAGGCAATATATAAGGAGTACCAAGGAACTAAGCTTGGCGATGCCCCGGAAGGCATCCCCTCTTTCTTCTAGAAACATCGATAATTTTACTTGGAGCTATATTTTTATTCGTCACATATCATGAGTTTTGCCTGTAGCATCTTGTATCATTTGTGTCTTTGCTTGATTTGCTGGTTAGTTTTTCATAATAAACCTTGCTCGACAAACCCATTTGAGAGAGGTAAATTATGCTATGATTTGTTAGAATCGCTCTTTATGCTACACTTCAATTTTTTTGAGCCATGGAATTGCTCAAGTATTTCACTTATATATTTTTTAGCATGGTGGTACTGTTACTTTAAACGAATTCACTCTCATGCTACACTTAGATTATTTTGAGAGTTGCTGAAATTTTGAAGAAATCCTCTCTTGCTTCACTTAGATAATTGTTTTCTTGTGCTTCACTTATACTTGTTTGAGAGCATGTTATTTGCATTGGAAATTTGCTTTAAATGAAAATTAGTCCCAAAGTGATGAAAGTCCAAGAAAGATATAATGAAAGCTTTCATGAAGATCATTGGATATTAAACTTGATTATTTGCAATATTTTGCGATATGAAAATAGTTTGTGAGTTATGATGATGAGTAACTATGCTCTAGTAAGAATATTGGTGTTAAGGTTTGTGATTACCTATGCATGCACATGAAGTCAATAATTATACTATGAAATTACATCCTACTTGTGTTGCATTATTCGTGTTAGTTATGTTTAATGTTCACTTATGATAATTTTTGTTCCTTGGTGTCGGTGTAGGTTTGCACACGGTCACAAATGGGACCTTCGGGCCCCTTGTGGTTCGGAGGGAGGTCGTGTCACACAAAGAGCAGAGACTACAAAACAACATGGTGATGAGACTTGGAGTTTTTTACCCAGGTTCGGGCCACTGTGAAGCGTAAAACCCTACACTTGCTTTGGTGGATTAATTGGTGAAGATGAAGTTTACACGAAGCTATACCCCGGCAAGAGGTTGCCGGTGAGAGCTAGCACGTGTGTACGCTTACACTTGGCTCTAATCCCACGGGGACCTAATCTACCAAGTGTTGAATATCTAAGTGCTCAAATTCCCAAAGAACTGAATCCTTTGCTAGGTTGCCTCGTGCCTCCTTTTATAGCCCATGGGTTATCCACAGTGGCAACTAACATGATCAGATAGCAAACAGTGATATCATACCAAACTCTAGCATTTAAGACAGAGTGCCATAAATGTTGCCCTAGGTGGAGAGAGGGGGTGCATTCCCGGTAGGCCTCTACCACCTATGAGCTGAGCGCGGCTTGAGGTCTCGACATGCCTGTGGACGGGTGTTAACAGGATGCAACATGTATTCCGGCATGGCGCCATGTAACTAGCGAGAGATGCTACCTCTTGAGCTTGCGTTGGTTTTTCCCTTGAAGAGGAAAGGGTGATGCAGCACAGTAGCAGTAAGTATTTCCCTCAGTTTGAGAACCAAGGTATCAATCCAGTAGGAGTATGAAGGCAAGTCTCCAAAGTACTTGCGCAAAAACATGCAAACTTGCACCCAACGCTACAAAGGGGTTGTCAATCCCTTCACGGTTAACTGCAAGGTGAGATCTGAAGGCGGAAAGTGCAACAAAGTAAAAGTGTAGAGGTGAAAATATGATGTGAAGTAGACCCGGGGGCCATAGTGTTCACTAGAGGCTTCTCTCATAAAAGCAAGTATTACGGTGGGTGAACGAATTACTGTAGAGCAATTGATAGAACCACGCAAACTCATGATGATATCTAAGCCAATGATCATACATATAGGCATCACGTCCGAGACAAGTAGACCGATACTGTCTGTATTAAGTTCATAACAACCGGAGTAACGCCTTAAGCAAGATGACATGATGTAGAGGGATAAATTCATGCAATAGATATAAACCCCATCTTTTTACCCTTGATGTCAACAACATGATGCGTGCCTCGCTACCCCTTCTGTCACTGGGTGGGGACACCGCACGGTATGAACCAAAAAATAAGCACTTCTCCCATTGCAATAATTATAGATCAAGTTGGCCAAAGGAAACCCACAACTCAAAGAGAATTACAAGGATACGAAATCATGCATATAAGAGATCGCAGCAAACTCAAATAACATTCATAGATGATCTGATCATAAATCCACAATTCATCGGATCTCGACAAACACACCGCAAAAGAAGATTACATCGGATAGATATCTATGAATATCATGGAGAACTTTGTATTGAAGAACCAAGAGAGAGAAGAAGCCATCTAGATACTAGCTATGGACCCGAAGGTCTATGGTGAACTACTCACGCATCATCGGAGAGGCAATGGTGTTGATGGACAAGCCCTCCGTGTCTGAATCGCCCCTCCGGCAGGGCACCAGAACGTGCCCCAGATGGGATCTTGAGGAGACAGAATCTTGCGGCAGCGGAAAAGTATTTTCGTGGCTCTCTCCCATGGTTTCAGTTTTTTAGGCAATTTATAGGCGGAAGAACTAGGGCAGGGGAGCCATAGGGGCCCCACAAGCCTGCTAGCCCCCCTAGGCCGGGCCTGGGTGGCTTGTGACCTCCTCCGAGGTCCCCTGCATTGGTTCTCAAGTTTCATGCGTGTCTTCTGTTATGGAAAAAATCATTCCGCAGGTTTTATTCCGTTTGGACTCTGTTTAATATTCTCCACTGAAAAAGGTCAAAAACACGGAAAAACTGGAACTGGCACTTGGCACTGAGTTAATAGGTTAGTCCCAAAAAAGATATAAAATAGCATATTCATGCATACAAAACATCCAAAGATGACAAGATAATAGCATGGAACCATCAAAAATTATAGATACGTTGGAGACGTATCAAGAGCCACCTAGCCATCTGGAGGCTCGACACCTAATTGACAAGTGACTGGTGTAGTGATGAGGTGGAGCTATGGCAGGCTGGCTCAGGCCTGCCGGGGAGGCACCTTGCCGGGTCTTGGTGAGGATGATTGCGCCTTCTCCCCCGGCAGGTGCCAGGGGTTCTTGGAATGTCTTGGGCTGTTGGTATTGGTCTTGAGAGGTGATGATTCCGACGCCCGTGCATAAGTCACGGGAACTAGGTACCCCATTATTAGTGAACCAACAGGAGCCCTCGGTCCTGGCCCATACTCTCTCGCCTAGCGTTGTTGGGTCCGGCCCAAATTTCATGCGCGGGCGTGGAATTCGCAAAGAGGTAACCATCATCCCACTGTTCCATGTCATCCCACCTCCTCGGGCCGTTTTCGCCATGCACGCCGCAGGACTTAAAGGCCTGGTCGTGGTAGGTACTGCAGCGTCGTGGATTGGATTGATGGGGCGATTACCTATTCGCCTGTGATGGTGGGCAACGACATAGATGGAGGTGGGCGGTGACCCTTGGAGTGTAGGAGAGCCAGCCCCCCGCGGCCTCACTACAAAAGCGGGAGGGGTGCGGGAGACGATGCTCATCCATCCTTATCCTGCCCTCTAACCTAGGGTTTCTTGGTTTGCCCTTCTCTTCTGGTTCTTCAAGCTGGCTTCGTTTTTGGCAATGGTGGGGAAGCGTGGGAGTCCCCCATCTTCCGGGAGGTCAAGAAGATCTTCCCAATCAGACCATGCAGCCGCTTCAGTCATAGCGTCGGGGGTTGACAAACCGCAGGGAGTGTGGCTCCATGTGTGTGGTGGCCTCATGATGAAGGTTGCAACGGCTCTCTCGCTATCGTGGCGGGGTATCCCGCCCATGGCGCCATGTTCGGCGTGCATGGGTGGGAGATTTTCTCCTGCAAGTTCTTCGCGAAGGTAGGGTGGATTCCCCACCTTTGGCCAATAGGGGCGACCATGCTCTTTGTGAGAAATTTGGAGATCATGGCATCCACACTAGGCTGCGGCGGGGGATCCAACGATGCTGGAGGCGCCAGCACGGTTGATGGAGATGATGGAGGTCATCATGACGGAGACCTCTGGTGGTCCGAGGGCGGGGGAGGTGACTCCAACTCGTCGTGACCGCTGGCAGCACCATCATCAGCAGCTGGCCCCGGCAGCACCATCATCTGACCTGCCACTTCTCCCCTGCCGGCTTTGTACGCCCCTCTGGGCGTAGGGGCTCCTTGGTCCTAGCGGGGAGGCGTCCCTCCGGCCTTGGCAGGGTGGCGCTGAATCCCAGAGGGGCGGGCCCTTCATCCGCCTTCCCTCCATCATCCAATCTCTAAAGAAACACTACAGGAATATGAGACTTTGCCGTCCGCCATGGCTGACGGGAAAGGGGGGACCCCGGACGGCAAAAGCTTTGCCGTCCGTTAGCTCAAGGCAAACTAGATGGCAAAAAAATATCCGATGAAGAGGTTATTTGTCGACTGCTTTTAGAAGGCGGACGGCAAAGAATCTTTGCCATGGGGGGGGCAGACGGCAAATAAAATGGGATGACACATCCGCAAACGCTCTCGTTAAGTGCTAACGACAGCCTGCTCGGCCCACCTGTTCTTTGCCGTCTGGCCTCCCCCTTTTGCCGTCTGCCCTCCCCTCTTTTCCGTCAACCATGTTTGAGGCCAACGGCAAAGGGGGGCACCCAGCTCCTCTCTCCCTCCACCTTTGCCGTCAGGCCCTCCCCCCTTTGCCGTCAGCCATGTTTGAGGCCGACGGCAAAGGGGGCACTCCCAGCGTGTTTCAGCCCAGGTTGTGGAGCCTTTGTCGTCTGCTGCAAGCCCTTTGCCGTTGGTGGGCAGACGACAAAGGCTGAAAAAAGCCCTGTTTATTTTATTTTCTATTATATCCAGCAATTTTCACAATAATCGGGATATATATATGTATTTGAAAGAAATAATAATTTGACAGATATAATTTTGTTTTCGTACTCATAACCATACTAAAATAACTTTCATCCATAATACATAGATATTATGCAAGTTGCATCCGTACCAAACCATATATTACACCAGTTTCATCCATGCATACAAAGTTTCATATATATCCATACACTACAATAGTTTCAATCCAAGCTTCCCTGAAGCCATGGTAGAAGAAACCATATTCAAGCATTCCATCAATATAATCATAGCTTCTCGTGAAGTGAATGTAATTTGCAAAATGGCAAATAAGAAAGTTAGAAGAAGAAGACGAGATGAAGAAGAGAAGTATAGGTTATCTCGGAGAGAACTTAGCTAAGTATAGGCCATTCAATAGCTAAGTTAGGTGGAATAGGTCATCTTGGAGCTACATAGCCTTATTAGGTCATTTAGGAGAGAACTTAGCTAAGTATAGGCCATTCTAGAGCTAACTTGGATAAAATATGTCATTTTGTAGCCAACTATGATTATTAAGCCATTTTGAGCTTATTATGTCATTTTGGAGCTAAATTAGTCATTTTAATGAGCTAACCAAGGTTCTTATGATGTTTTTACCTAACTAAGCTAATTATGTCATTTTGGAGGATAATTAGCTAAGTATGACTTTGTTGGGGAAAATAAGCTACGTAGAAGAAGAAAGAGAAGAAGCAAGAAGAGAAGAAGAATGGGAAGAAAAAGAAGAAGGAGGAGGAGGAGGAGGAGGAGAAGGAGAAGGAGAAGGAAGAGGAGAAGAAGAAGAAAAGAAGAAGGAGAAGGAGCTTCTCTTCTCCTTCTTCTCCTTCTTCTTCCTCCTTCTCCTTCTTCTTCTCTTCTTCTTCTTCTTCTTTCTTCTTTTCATTTTTCCTCTTTATTCTCCTCTTGTCCTATTCTTCGAGCTAAATTAGCTAATTATGCCTTTTTGGAGCTAATTATGTCATTTTGGAGGATAATTAGCTAAGTATAGTTCATTTTTTTATTAAATATGCCATTTTGGAGCTAACTAAGCTAATTATGTCATTTAGGTGGAAGCCAAGCTAAGTATAGGCCATTCTAGAGCTAACATGGGTAAAAATATGTCATTTTGGAGCCAACTATGATTATTAAGGCATTTTGGAGCTAGCTAAGCTAGATTTAGGCTATTTAATAGTTGCTTGTTCGCTAAGTATGTCTTTTTGGAACTAAATTGGCTAATTATGTCATTTAGGTGGAAACCAAGCTAACTATATGTCGTTTTGGAGCTAACTTGGGTTAAATATGTCATTTTGGAGCTTAGTATGCTTAATAAACCATATTGGACCATTATGCGGTTGTTAAGCAAAACGCTAGAAATAACATACCATTATCGTCATCACGGCGGTGAAGCACGGCGGCTCTGGCTTGTTTCACCTAGAGAAGGCTGCCCCTGAGAAGGCTCCACTATAGAAGGGTCGTGCGATGCGTTTGCAATGTGTCGTTAGCATGATGACACTCTTAAGAGCACTGCATTGAAATGAAACTCACCGTCCCCACCATGTTAATGACTGGCATCACCAGAGGGACGTGGCCGGTATTCTCGCTCATAGACTATACATTTGGTTTCGACAAGTCAAACTTTTTAGTTATTAATGAAACAGACATTAAAATGCAAGATTTGAAATAATATGAAGAAGAAACTTACCACGAAGAGCTCGTACATGGCCCTGTTAGACGCATCATTCTGTGCCCTCTCCGCCTCCACCAATTCAGCCGTCCTCTCCTCCAGCTCCTTCATCTCCTTATGCTTCTCCGCCAAAAGCGCCTGCATTGCCTCTCTCTCTTTCAGAATAGCAGCCTGCAACACAACTCATTGTTAGCATTGTAATCATATTGGTTCCCACGCACAACATAATGCGGAAAGATTCTTGAGTCCATTAAACTAACCTCGATGACGAGCTCGACTGGCCGTGGACAAGGTGCTATCTCAGGAAAGGAGCTCATTTGACATGCCTTTATCTGCCGGAGAGTGCTAGGACAACATATAAGGACGTCTCCAATGGCGATCGAGCCATGGGGCCTCCCGTTGCTAGCTATCATCACCAGCTCTGGATCAATAGGCCCCTCGCTCGGGTTAAAGTCCTCCCCTTTCCTCGCCTTCCTATGATCTCTGTACTTCACGAGCTTTTGGTGGGAGGAGATGTTGGTGAAGTTTTCTGGATGCTCGAGGTCAGACTCAGAGAATGCCTTGACCTTCTTGTATGAGGCAGTGTGGTCCATCGCATACAGGTCGTACATCTGTGGCACCTCCGTCTTATTGTGACACGCCTAAAAGAGAGAGAGAGAGAGAGAGGAAAATTGTATTAGTAAAGGGCTCAAGAAAGCATTAAGAATGAATTGCATGAGGCATGAAACAAACCACATACCTAGTTCTCGCCAAATTGGATTAAGTTGACGCTCCCTTGATGGTGTGGCACACCAACCATTTTGCCACGCCTCTCCTTGGCGTTGTTGTGGCTGGCCTCCCACGTTTCGGAGTACCACTGATCCACCAAGGCCTCCCGACAATCCATCTTATCCACACACCATCTCGGGGGCACCTAAGTTAATAAAGAGAAATTTGAGCGCGTAAGAACCAAATCAAGGAAACTAACTACAAAGCCTTAATAATATGTAATTACCTTCATGTAATGCTCCTTCTCCATCTTAGAATCGCGGCACTTCGCCTTGTCCTTCCTAATACGCCGCGAGGCATAGTATAATCGAACAGCATGCACCCGAGCCTGGTGCCGAAAGTTTTGAAGTAGGCGGCGACATTCGGTTTCGATAACATTTGTCGCGTTGTGACAACCCGATGCTGATGTTCCAGAAGATTCCCCCCTTTATTACGTTTTTCGTCGTGTGTCTATTTTTATTTGTCGCATCATCATCGCATCATGCGCATCATCAGCATTGCATCAGCATCCCGTTGCCGCCAGTTTTCAAACTTGCATCCGTTGTTAGTTGCCGGTTCTCGTCGTTGTCCGTTCGGAGCCCGACCACACTCGCACGCGCCCGCGACAACGTTTAAAACCTTGTTTTAAAAATGTGAATAAAACTTTCTTTGATTGGGTTGAGATTTGACGTGCGGTCTTATTTTAGTATAGTTAGGCCGCCTGCAAATTTCGTCGTAATCGGAGTCCGTCAAGTTCCCAAACGGTCGACCGTAGCGGCACCGTATTCGGTCTATCGTTGGACGTCTTTCGGTGTTTTAAATCTCGTTGCTGGGCCATCCGTTTTCCCTCTCGTCTCTGGATAACTACTCTACACGGCCACTTAACCGTACCCGCGTTCGAGATTATCCGATTCCGACCACGCGGTTGGAGCCGGGACGAAATTTCGCTAAACCTAGCCCCCCTTTTGTCTATAAATAGACCCTCCTCCTAATTTTTAGACAGCCATCCCTCTCTCCTCGAAAACCGTGCCTCCCCGAAACCCTGATCCCACCTCTCTCTCTCCTCCCCTCAGCCTCCAGCCACCGCGGGCCCGCCCAGGCCCACCTGGATCCTGCCCGGGCCCGAACCTGGCCGAGGAGCTCCTCCTAAGGCTGCAGCACCTCCTACCCGCGCCGCCGCGTGTACCCCGTCGGTCGCCGCCTCGTGCAAGCCGCTGGTGCCCCGCACCTCCGCCACGACTCCCCCCGGCCGGAATTTCCCCGAACCCACCGGAGGATCGCCGGGACCAAACCTCATCGGGACCCTCCTCGCTGTGCCGCCGCAACCACCCGCAGCTCCGGCCCCGTGCGCCCTGCTCACGTGCCGAGCCTCGCCTCCCGCCGGCCGGATCCAGTACGATTCGGTCCGGGAGAGGTCCTCCTCATCGTGTCGTGCCCCGTCGCCGTGCGGTCTCCCTCCGGCCAGCCGCCATGGCTCGTGCTCGTGCTCGACCTCGGGAGAGACGAGGGGAGCGCCTCGTGTCCGCTCCTGGGCCTCGAGCCGGCCTAGCTGGCCAGCGCCAGATCCCGGCCAGGCGCGCCCCAGTACCAGGCCGGCCTCCTCCCCTGTTCGGCCCAGCTCCTCCTCCCTCCAGGCCGGCCCGAGGTGAGCCCATGCGTAGCCTTGAGAACTGATTCGGCCCGGTTAGTTAATTTAGGTTATTTTCAGAATTAATTAAATTCCAGAATTTGACGATATTAAAATGCCCGTATCTTTTAACCGTGTGTCGGATCGGAGTGATTTATATGTGTAACTCGTGTAGAATTTTGCGTAGATTATGATTTTGTGACTTGCATGTGTGACGTAGTTTGACCCGCCTTATGCCTACTTTAGCATGTTGTTCCAATAGGGGATCGTCCCGTAGTTATTTTTCGTGTGTGTCCGGATTGCTCAAATCCCATAGATAAAATGTTCATCTTTTAGGAACCCTTCTGCCATGTATTTTAGAGTAGTCGTTGGTATTTTTGCATGTAGGGTTTAGCCCCTAGTTTATTATACCGCGTTTAGGACATATTCCCGCATATACGTGTGGTGTTGTTTTTATTTTGCAACCCCTCATGTTATATATGTTTTCGGGGTAGAAAAATCCATAGAAATGAACTGCGTATTTAGTTTTAGCTTTAGAGCAAATTAGTTCGTATGATATTTTGCCATGTTGCCCTCTTGCTTATTTTGTGGGTTTTAATCCGTGCTTCTTTGGAAGGAGTTGTCAACTAGAGAGTTACCCTTGGATGTTTAGTCTAGCCCCTGGTATTTTTGGTTGCAATAGAAATCCATGTTTAGGTGTGGTTTGGTTGTTGTTTACTTTCTAGGAAATAGTGTTGTTTTAGAGATGCTTAAATATTTCTAAGTCTGAAATCTATTATATTTTGTTGATGTCTTTGCATGAGTTTATCTGGTGATCTGTAGCTCTTTTGAGGTTGGTGCAATAGAGTTAGTTGTAGACTTTGGGATTCTCTAGCATGCTGTGAATTTTCATGCCATTTGGAGTCCTGTAGCTTATGGTTTTGCTGTTGTCCATATGCCTTCAGATCGAACACTACAGTTTCATAAACTATTATTTTCACTAAGTCTGAAACTATGTGTGAGAAGCCATTTTGTGACTTCTTTCCCTAGTGATCCATGCTTCCATGCTAGGTGTTGTTAGTTGTATGTTGCAATGCTTCTTGCCCTCCATCGTCTCATGCCTTGGTTGAGCACATTGGTTTTGTGTAGCTCGTAGTTGTGGGGTGTACAAAATGCTATTTGGCTGATTTTGACAGATTGTAGTGATTTCTTGTTTAGCTTGTAGTTGTTGAACCGTTGCTCCGTTTTGATCGTGCCCTATATGAAACTTGCTTAGAATCTCGTGTAGTTTCATAATTTTTTTGCTGGTTGTGTGTTTTGAAGTGCTCGTGACAGTCATTGCACACATTTTGCATTCATGCCATCATATCTTGCGGTGTCCGTATCTTTTGAACCGTAGCTCCGTTGGAGAAGTTCTCTATGTGTAAATTGCTTGTAACGACGCGTAGAATCACGTGAACCTATTTGTTTTGCTGTTTAACAACTAATTATATGTGTTAGTTCAGGTCTGGACAGAATTATAAATTAACATGTGAGGTCGTCTCGGAGGTGCTATATGTCATTTCCGACCTCATTTAAAATGCCTAGATAGGTAGTTTAATTATGCATCACCTCTTGCCATGTGTAACCACATTTAATATTGTCGTGTACCTAATCGGTATAGAACTAAATAACTCGTATGTGGAGTTCCGTCAATATGCAACTCGTTGCATATTGAACTTCACTTAATGTGTAGTGTCTGTTTGTGTGAATTGTCATGTCGTGACTTGCATGTATTCAGCTGCTCATGCATGATATGTGGTTTGCATCTTGTCGTGCATATGCTGTGGTGAATATCGTGTGTTGATGCTTGTTTCCTGTTTCCTCCGTCTCGATAGAGTTCCGCAAGTGTGTCAGATGTGAGGACCCGTTCGACTACATCGGTTCGTGTCCTTCACGAAGTCATTCTTCTTCCAAGCGGGATCTCAGGCAAGATGAACATTTCCCCAGATACCATTACTATCATTGTCGTGCTAGTATTACCGTTTCTATCGAGTATGTCTCGTTGTCTACCACATGTTAAATCTCAGCCTCTCAACAATGCCATGAAAACCTTCAACCTATTCACCACCTAGAAAACTACTGATTGGCTATGTTACCGCTTGCCTTACCAAGTGTTAGCGTTGCTAGTTGCAGGTGCAGTTGCTTCCATGTGATAACATGGGTTCATTGTTATATCACCCTATTAAATGCTATATAAATTAATGCACCTATGTACTTGGTAAAAGGTGGAAGGCTCGGCCTTTCTATCCTGGTGTTTTGTTCCACCTTTTCGCCCTTAGTTTCGGCTACTGGTGTTATGTTTCATAAATGAGCGCTCCTAACACGATCGGGGTTGTTATTGGTACCCCCTTGATAATTCGTTTTAGATTAAAGCTGGTCTGGCAAGGCCCAACATTGGTACTACATTTTCCCAACATAATAATTTTGATAATACTGAAAGCATAGGGCGTCATGAACCCGAGGAGTAATTCTACATAATACAGGGAGGGCCAGTGCTGATGGTGGTGGTCCAAAAAAGAGCACTGTGCGGGGCCAACCCAGGGCAACTTGGGAGATTTCTATCAGGCCACCATACGCGTCGCTCATCCGTCGTGTCCTGAGAACGAGATACGCGGATCCTATCGGGATCGTCGACACGCCGGGTGGCCTTGCTGGATTAGTTTTACCTTTGACGAGATATCTTGTGCATCGGGATTCTGGTGATGCTTTGGGTAATCTCAGAGTTGAGGTTTTTCACTAAGGAGTCCGACGAGATCGCGAGTTTCGGGATCAAGGATTTCTATGCTGCTTGTGGTAATTTCTGAAGGACTAGTTGGAGCACCCTTGTAGGGTTAAATCTTTCGGAAAGCCATGCCCGCGGTTATGTGGCAACGTGGAAACTTTGTTTAACACTCGTTCTAGACAACTTGAAGTTAACTTAATTAAAATATGCCATCTGAGTGTGTAACTGCGACTGTCTCTTTCGTGAGTTCCTTCTTCGATTGAGGACACGGTGGGGTTATGTTTGACGTAAGTAGGTGTTCAGGATCATTCATTTGATCATCAGTAGTTCACGTTCGTTATGTGTAGATCATCCCCCTCTTTATTTCTTGTTCTCGTAAGTTAGCCACCAAATAAATACTTAGTCGCTTGCTGCAGCCTCACCACTTAACCTACCTCACCTATTAAGCTTCGCTAGTCTTGATACCTTTGGAAATGAGATTGTCGAGTTCCCTGTGTCTCACAGATTACTACAACACCAGTTGCAGGTACAGGTAAAGGTTACTTGACGCGAGCGCGTTGATTGTTCATTTGGAGTTGCTTCTTCTTCTTCTTCATCGATCTAGGATGGGTTCCAGGTCGGCAGCCTGGGATAGCAAGGATGGACGTCGTTCTTCTTTTCTCGTTTGTTTTTCTTCTGTAGTCGGACCCTACTCTTCTTCATGATGTTTATGTATTATACTGATGTGACTCTGATGTAGCTTGTGGCGAGTGTAAGCCAATTCTATATATCTCTTGTTTTCAATACATGTACTTGTAACAATATCCATTCTTGCGAAACGAAGAGATGCATTTCTATCCCTGACGAGGCCCTCGTGCCAAATTAAGGATAGGGTCACATCTTGGATGTTACAAGTTGGTATCAGAGCAGTATCGACCTAGGAGCCCCCTTGATTGATCGAACTTCGCCGAGTCGAGTCTAGTGAAAAAACTACTTTGAGTCTAGTTATATATCGGATAGTAGGATTCTATTTCTCCTCTTCTATGCTCTGGTGAGGAATCTTGACGTAATAATTTAATTCTGCTCCTCTTCTCACTTAAATTTGTTTAGGATCACGCGGATATTTTTGAATCTTTATGATGCCGATGTGACGGAGTTCTGTCTTGGTGCCTCCTGTCTGACTTGATTTCTTTCGGGGAGTTGAGCTCCAGGGGATTCTTGAGCACATCATTATCATTCAGATTTCTTAGTATCTCAGAACGAAGGATGTTCGTAATTGCTTCAATACTAGTAGTGGTGAGATAACCCCGATGTCCCCAGTACTGGTGCAGATTGTCCAGGAGTATTGTCATACTTTGTATCATTGTGATCACGAGGGTCTGTAGTAGATGAAGGTCCGAGATTCTGTTTATGTGTTGACGGATGTGATACATTGGACGGGTTAGTATAGGAGTTGTGTGATATCTTACTCCTTGTATCCGTGTACCAGATTGCATGACGAGAAATTTCGGGAGTTCTTAGGTGGGAATTCAAGTAGTTACTTATAGGACAATCTTCCAACAAATGCATGATGTTAGGTTGGGGTTCGACATCTAGTGGATTTGTTTGTTCACGATCATCTTACAACGGTTCTCGTTGTGTCTTAAAGAGTCCTTGTAGCTTGCTATGACTCGGGGACGCTTCGTATGTCGTGTGCACTTCCTTGCACAAGATGGCTACTGTAAGATCGAGCCCGTGCGATCCTGTCCACGAAAATATCGAACGGAAATCTCTCTCATGAATTTGTCCTGGCTTGTTTCGTAAGCCTCATCCTTTGTTTTGTTGGAATATGGTAATTCAGGTTGCTTCGATGTCAAGTGGTGATTTCAGATCTTTCCTAAGTGGTGTTCTCATATTTTTGTGGGAATGCTAATTATTTTGCCCAAATCAATTCTCTTGTCAATTCTTGTAAACCGGAGTTGTGTGTCAATTTTGTTCATCTGGTGTGCTTCTCTTCAAGTGAATTCAATCCTCTCCAATATTTGCAGATCATACACTCAATTCTTACCGGAGATTGTCTCATGTGTCCCAAGTTGTCTTTGTTTTTCCCCGCCCTCCCACCCTTTTCCTCAATGTTTCAGTCTTCATCCAAGTGCCTTTATTTTCAGTGATGCTTCCGATATCTCTTCTTCCTTTCGTAGCCGGTGATTCATTGTGAAGATTCTCAGGAGTTCTAGTGCATCATTCCTTCAATCTGGTTATCTTTTTCCGGTGAATTTAATTTAGTTATTTGTGTCATCATATCCTTTTTCATCCTTTAAATTCTTTCCGATGTTGGAAATTCTTATCAACCTATCTTGTTTATTAATTCCTCTCTCTTTCTATCCGGAGTGTTAAAGATATTTCAGAAGTTTTGGTTTTCAATCCTTCAGTCATTTCGAGGTTTTCAACCTCATCTAGTTTTCATTTGTACCGGTGCAGTATCTTTCCTTGTTAGCAATTGTTTCAACGGTGGTTTCTTTGAGTGGGTCCATAACCCACAGGTTTTTCCCAGGATCTTATCTGACTCTTGTAATCTTTTCCGGAGATCTCTAATTCTTTTCAACTGTGACGTAAGTATGAATCTCATCAGTCATATCCCTTCTCCAAGTTCTATTCGAATTAATTCGTTCTTTGGATCAACCTTTCATTCTTCTTTATTCCAGAGTGGCTCGGTAGTTCTTGGTGGTGTTCTTCTCATCATTCTCTCCTTTGAAGTCCGAAGGGGTGTGTCTCTCAAATCTTGGTTCGTTCTTTTCAAGGTTGTCATCTCAGCTTCGTGTTGTCCTCTCAGTTGTTTTCGATCATGAGCGATCCCTTTCTTGCTATCCGGTGCATTTCTGAGTTGTTTTCATTCTTGATCCTCCGAAGGCCATCATTTCAGAAGATTTCTTCGTTCTCAGCTTTCAGCTTTCGTTCTAAAAATCTTCCCAATTGTTGCCTCTTCGTTCGTCTCTCGATTATTCCAGTGCTTGGTTCAAGTTTTTCTCTCAGGTGGCTCATGATCTCTTCATTCATTCATGTTCGTCTCATTCGTTTCAATTCTTACCGGTGTCTCCTTCAAGACTTCGTCTAGCTTGTGCTCATATATCTCCTCGGTCATTTCTAGAATAATAAGTTGTATGCTAAATCCGTTGCTTGTCATCAATTTAATTTGATGAAGGATGAGCATAACATAATTCTTATTCTTGTTCTTCCTTCTTCCAAGAGATTTCAATTCTTCTTCTGGAGCGGCTCATGATATCAATTCATTCTCAAGTGTTCTTCAAGATTCCTATTGGAGAACCTCAAGTATCCTTTCTCTTGCATTTCAAAATGCAATTCTTCCTCATTTATCCTTTGAGGTGGTATTATAGCGTTCTGTTAGTGTAGGAGTCTCGAAGAGAAGTTGTTTCTAGTAAATATGTAAACCCACCGATTCTATAATCATGCAATTTTTTTTCAAACCCATGGTTTTTTCATTGACCTATCTTGGTTGAGACTTCACCTAAAGCTTTATCTAAGGATTTCCGCTATTATGGTGTTGTCATTAATTCTAGTTTTCAATGTATCCTCTTGGTGTAAGAAGTTTTGCTTATCTTGTTTCCCGAAACAATCCTTGTTTCTGTTAGTGGTTGGTTGTCACTTCATTAGTTTGAAAAGGTTTCCATAAGCCCACTACTATCTTGTTCTTTTCGTTGTTGGTTTTCCAACAACTACGTCAATTCTTCTTGTTCGGACGGTCTTCAATTCTATTGTGATATTAGTTGTCATTCTCTTATTCATTCTTTGATCCCAATGATCTAGTTTTATTCCCTTGTTCTGGTGGCTTTGTGATGTTGCGCTTTTGGGTAAATCTCGTTGTTCTATCAAGATCATGGTGTTCCCTTGTTCTATTTAGTTGTTTGTTATGAATATTGTATATTTCTCCCATCTTATCGAATTTTTGTCCCATTTTCCTACCGAAGTGCTGCCGAAATTTTCCGTGAATTCTTGCTTGTTTCTCATATCAATCCTCATCCCTTTGCAACCTTCAAGGATCGTTGGTTTCACTCGTTTGTCAGAGAAGCGATTAAGTTTTACCTCTTGCTTTCTCATCCTCTTCCCCGTTCATTCTTGGATCTCGGGTCGAGATCCTCTTGTAGTGTAGGAGAGTTGTGACAGCCTGATGCCAACGTTCGAGAAGATTCCCCCCTTTATTCCGTTTTTCGTCGTGTGTCTATTTTTATTTGTCGCATCATCATCGCATCATGTGCATCATCAGCATTGCATCGGCATCCCGTTGCCGCCAGTTTTCAAACTTGCATCCGTTGTTAGTTGCCGGTTCTCATCGTCATCCGTTCGGAGCCCCACCACACTCACACGCGCCCGCGACAGCGTTTAAAACCTTGTTTTAAAAGTGTGAATAAAACTTTCTCTGATTGGGTTGAGATTTGACGTGCGGTCTTATTTTAGTATAACTAGGCCGCCTGTCAAATTTCGTCGTAATCGGAGTCCGTCTGGTACCCGAACGGTCGACCATAGCGGCACCGTATTCGGTCTATCGTCGGACGTCTTTCGATGTTTGAAATCTCGTTGCCGGGCCGCCCGTTTTCCCTCTCTTCTCCAGATGACTACTCTACACAGACACTTAACCGTCCCCTCGTTCGCGATTTTCCGATTCTGACCACGCGGTTGGATCCAAGACGAAATTTTGCTAAACCTAGCCCCCCTTTTGTCTATAAATAGACCCTCCTCCTAATTTTTAGACAGCCATCCCTCTCTCCTCGAAAACCGTGCCTCCCCGAAACCCTGATCCCACCTCTCTCTCTCCTCCCCTCAGCCTCCAGCCACCGCGGGCCCGCCCAGGCCGATATGGAGCCTGCCCGGGCCCGAACCTGGCCGAGGAGCTCCTCCCGAGGCTACAGCACCTCCTGCCCGCGCCACCGCCCGTACCCCGTCGGCCGCCGCCTCCTGCAAGCCGCTGGTACCCCGCGCCTCCGCCACGACTCCCGCCAGCCGGAGTTGAGGAGTTGTCCATTTACCTGAGCTGGTTTCAAGCCAGTTACTTGAGTTTTATGTATGTGACTCAGCTCAATTTGATTCAGTTGACTGTCGTTTTTTTCCTTGAACACAATTATAATGAGTTGAACACTTAATGAATTCAACGAAGGTGAATAACTGTAGTTAGTGCTAGAAAGAAATAAGGTGTGCCTTCGTTTGCTTTTTTCTCGTTGATGTAGATAACTAAGTAGTTGTTGTTGTTAACTTGTGATGGTGCTTTTAATCCTCACATTCCTCTCCTATGATATGATATTTGCCAATTATTATCCGAACCAATTATTATCTGACAAAGATGAAAGTAGAATGTTGATGTTATTTATTCTTGTTCATTCATGCTTTTCCTTTTTGATACTTCCCTTGCACCGAAAGAGTGCTCTTCATGTTTGGTAGCTTTGCATGTTTTGCCGGAATGTTGATTCATTTCCGTTCTGGAAAATTTCAGGCGCTCCATATGTCCACTTTTTAGTAAATGTCATGCCCAAATTTTCTCTGTTTTAGGAAATGTCGTCTGACGACAAATTCGTTATGTGCGAATACTGCCAAGACAAGCGCGGCCTTTGCAACATGCCTTTCCTAGTTGATGATAGGCGCTTCAGCATCATGCTGGATGAGGACTTTGAAGTGGATACAGTAAGTCACAACGACAAGTCTTTTTTCGTAATTAAGCATGACTTCTTTTGCTTCAACTTATAATTTTTATTTTTTACTATTCTACTAGCGTATCCCATTCCCTGCAAGACATTATGTGTTGGATAAGATTGGTTTCAGTACTTAAATAAATATGGAGGTAAAGATAGTTCACTTGAGGACCGAGCATGGTTATACTTTTGCCGTAAAATTTTACAATGCACACACCTACTCCTTTTTTGAATGCAAAACTTGGGTAGCACTATGCAAGGCTTATGCATTTGAGCCTAATATGCTTATCACCTTTGATATTCGTCCGGAAGATGAAATTGAAGGTAATATCGACTTCTGGGTCGATGTGCAGACGCCTCCAGTTCTACCATTGTGTGGGTTTCTCAACCACATTTATTATGTAAATTATATTGTTTATTTAAAAATAGTTGACAACTTATTTCCATTGACAGCTTATTTTCATTCTTCAAAAAATGTACGGAAAATGGTAGACAGAACCTATTACTACAATGATGAAGCAAAATTAACTTGTAAGGATAAACATCATCTTGTCCGATTTATCAATGATCTTGAGAATTACAATACCTATCAGCAAAGTCCCCAACATTATGGTCAATATGTGCCACTAGTGCACGTGGTGTACTATAGTAACATGCATGGAGATTGCATGGTAAGATTTTCTACTATTACGACATCCATGCATCTTTTGCATAAATTCTTATAAAACTAAACTACATTGCTAGCTACAAAGCTAATACTATGTTTTTTAACAGAAAACCCCGGAAGATAGTGTGCCTCATCTGATGTTACCAAGAGGTCGCGTTGATGTTATGATGATACGACCAGCACGGCCAGGTGAGCCTAGGTTTCTGATTTACTCCTGTCCATATCGAATTTCTAAAACCGATGAAGTCATGACAATCAAAGATTGGAAAAATGTATGGTCTATCCTAGAGAGCTACTTGGAAGCAACATTGTGCGTAGGCCAAGAATTGGAGACAAGATGATCTCCATTCTTCATAATGGAGAGTCAGGGCCTATCTTGTTTTACGATATTCTACCTAAGTAGAGGAGTAGGTCCTAGGTACAATGTGTTATTATGTGCTACAATGTGATGATGTGCTACAATGTGTTAATGTGATGATGTGCTACAATGTATTAAATAGTATTGGTGGTAATGACTATACTGATTATTAGCTATTTCCGAGATGATGTGATGATGTGCTACAATGTGTTAGAGTTGACGATGATGATGAGGAGGAGTTGTGATTATGACTAGTGACCAACTTTTGTTATATGATGTCTCATTGACTATGATGATTACTTCTACATCACTATGTATCGCTATTTTCGAGATGATGTGATGATATTTTATGAAACTATTGTATAGAATATGTATCACTTACTTCTACATCACTTATATTCTGTGATGTAATGTATTTTGTAACCTGTGCAAATATCAGAAAAGCAAAAAAAATCCTAATATTCATAGTAGTGGCGCACCACATAAAAGTGCGCCATCAGTAACCCACAACAGTGGCGCACTTCTGGGCCTAGTAATGGCACTCCAGGTTGTGCGCCACTGTTATGTAGATTAACACTGGCACACCAGGAGTGCACCATTACTATTTATTAGTAGTGGCGCGATAATAGTGGCGCACCTATAGTGCGCCATTAATAGGCAAAATAGGTGCGCCACTAATAGCCTTTTTTCTAGTAGTGCCCGACTCATTACCTTCCTCGAGTTCCCAATCTTCAGAGTTGCGTTTAATTCTTTCCAATAAGTCCCATTTGAATTCAATATATTTATTCATAAAGGAACCAACACAACAAGTGTCGAGCATGGATTGATCATTACAAGAGAGCCGAGCATAAAAATTCTGAATAATAATTTCTCTCGGAGCTCATGATTGGGGCATGAATATAACACAGACTTAAGCCTCCCCCAAGCATGAGCAATTCTTTCTCCTTCACGAGGCCAAAAATAATAAATATAATTCCGATTACGATGAACCAGATGCATAGGATAAAATTCTGATGAAATTCCAATTTCAATCGGTTGTAATTCCATGATCCAATATCATCACATAGCCTATACCATGTCAACGCCTTTTCCTTCAAAGATAAAGGAAATACCTTCTTCTTTATATCATCCTCGGGTAGACCTGCAAGCTTAAATAATCAACAAACTTCATCCACATAGATTAGATAGAAATCACGATGTAGTGTTCCATCTCCTGTAGAAGTATTAGCTAGCAGTTTTTCTATCATACCGAAGGAATTTCATAATAAATATTTTCAGTAGGTGCAGCAGGTTGAGGAGCATCTCTTTGTGCTTCCGGTCGGGGTGAAGATACCCCGAACAAGCCCCTCAAAGGATTATTTTCTAAAGTGACAAGTGACAGTAAATTTCAGCACAATATATAAAGTTTTCCTTACCAAGTTCCACTCACCAAAGGCGCTTCACTTCCCGGCAACGACGTTAGAAAAGAGTCTTGATGAACCACAAGTGTAGGGGATCTATCGTAGTCCTTTCGATAATTAAGAGTGTCGAACCCAACGAGGAGCAGTAGGAAATGACAAGCGGTTTTAAGTAAGGTATTCTCTGCAAGCACTGAAATTATCGGTAACAGATAGTTTTGTGATAAGGTAATTCGTAAAGGGTAGCGAGTAACAAATGTAACAATGGTGCAGCAAGGTGGACCAATCCTTTTTGTAGCAAAGGACAAGCCTCCACAAACTCTTAAAAGAAAAGCGCTCCCGAGGACACATGGGAATTTATGTCAAGCTAGTTTTCATCATGCTCATATGATTCGCCTTCGTTATTTTCATAATTTGGTATGTGGGTGGACCGGTGCTTGGGTGCTGCCCTTATTTGGACAAACATCCCACTTATGATTAACCTATCTCACAAGAATCCGCAACTATGAAAGAAGAATTAAGATAAATCTAACTATAGCATGCAACATATGGATCCAAATCAGCTCCTTACGAAGCAACGCATAAACTAGGGTTTAAGCTTCTGTCACTCTAGCAACCTACCATCTACTTATTACTTCCCAATGCCTCCCCCTAGGCCCAAATAACGGTGAAGTGTCATGTAGTCGATGTTCACATGACACCACTAGAGGAGAGACAAAATACATCTTATCGAAATATCGAACGAATACCAAATGTACATGATTACTTATAACAAGACTTATCCCATGTCCTCAGGAACAAACGTAACTACTCACAAAGCATATTCATGTTCATAATCAAAGGAGTTTTAATAATCATTAAGGATCTAAACATATAATCTTCCACCAAGTAAACCAACTAGCATCAACTACAAGGAGTAATCAACACTACTATCAACCCACAGGTACCAATCTAAGGTTTTGAGACAAAGATCGGATACAAGAGATGAGCTAGGGTTTAGACAGGAGATGGTGCTAATGAAGATGTTGAAGGAGATTGACCCCCTCTCGATGAGAGGATAGTTGGTGATGACTATTGCTTCGATTTTCCCCACCGGGAGGGAAGTTTCTCCAACGGAATAGCTCTGTCAAAGCTCTAGTTTGGTTCTGTCGAAGTTCCGCCTCAAGATGGCGATGCTTTGTCCTGAAAGCTCTGATATGATTTTTTCCAGGTCAAAACCCTTCATATAGTAGAAAATGGGCACCGGAGGCCTGCCAGGGGCCCCACAAGCCACAGGGACACGGCCAGGGGGGGTAGCCCCACAAGTCATGGTGAGTCCCCTCTGGTATTTCTTTTGCCCAATATTTTTTATATATTCTAAAACAATTCTCCGTAACTTTTTAGGACTTTTGGAGCTGTGCGGAATAGGTCTGTCAGAATTGCTCCTTTTCCGGTCCAGAATTCCAGCTGCTGGCATTCTCCCTCTTCATGTAAACCTTGTAAAATAAGAGAGAAAGGGCATAAGTATTGTACCATAATGTGTATTAACAACACATAATGCAATAAATATCGATATAAAAGCATGATGCAAAATGGACGTATCAACAAGGCACGTGTCAAAATTATTTCTAACATTTTCCCTCCTAATCTTGGCGTCGCGGCTCACCAAATTTCCCATGGATGATAGTTTGGAGTGCCGACCTCCACTCCATCTCGTAGTCGACGCTGTCGCAGCGTGGATCACTTGCACCTTGTCGTGGACGACACCATCGCCACGCCAAACTCGACATCACCATCATGGCGTTGACCACACCATCGCAGCAGCTGTCACCATGCCATCTTGCCGCAACATCACGCTGCAACTTTTGTTGGCTTTGCACCAACTCTCCATGATGACGACGACATCGCACCACCACCTTCCGCATCGCACCGAGCCAAGTGATAGCATTTTGCCGTCGTACATCTTCGTAGCCGCATCACACCATGTCTCCTAGGAACGGCATCACAAATGTTGTTGTGCCAGCATCACACCGACATATCCTCTTGCGGCATCACACCGCAGCCACATGTTCACCACCAGTGCCGCAACTCGTGGTGACTCGCCTCCATGTTGTCAACGATGACGCACCTTATCGATGACTCACACATGGAACTCCTTATGACGATGGCCTCCGCTCCATGGCAATCACCTCCTTGAAACTGGTGAGGCAACTTACCGAGCAACATACATTTCTCCATCGCCGTGACGCAGCTCGACAATGATGGAGACATGCACCAGCCGCTAGCAGCATCACGCCGCCAATGGCGTCCACCTTGCACCGTCGATCTCTACCTCTCATGGAGTCCGTCTTGCCGTCACGATCGCGTCAGATCAACAACGCACTTATGCCAATTGTTGGCGTCGCCTCCTCGCAGCGCCGGTCCTCTTCTTCCTCATGTTGCCCTTCCTCTCTCCCTCCCGCTCTCTCTCTCCCTCCCTCCCTCTCTCTCTCTCTTGGTTTCTTTCACACAAGAACACGAAGGACAAGAATACAACACACGCACCCAGATATGCACCAAGGAAGAAATGCTACTAGCTTTGCCGAGAGGGATTTCTATCTTGGTTACCATAATGGCTACATTTTTCCTCTCTAGCCCTCATGGCTTCAACTTCTCATTTCTCAAAGTGCTACATATATACACAGGGTGAGTACCCATGCGACCATGCCACTCACGCCACTACGTCCACCTCCTAGAGCCACTCCATGAGGCGGATCACTAGGCCAACCGGCCACTACTCAACTAGTCCGTGCCACCAACTTACCAACCTTTTAGCTAGCCCACTAACTAATCCATACATGCAGCCAACGACTGGCTCAAGATTGCACTAACTACCTACTCCCATCGTTTCTAAATATAAGATATTTTAAAGATTTTATTATAGACTAAATATAGAGCAAAACGATTGAATCTACATCCTAAAATATGACTACATATATTCATATGTCGTTCATAGTGAAATTTCTAAAAAGTCTTGTATTCCTACTCACTCGTGCACACATCATGGACAGGTTAGTACTCACACAGTGTACGCATAATCACATACAAGGCACATGTCATGTCAAGATTATTGCTGATATTTCCGGCCATAAGGTTCCTCTGCCAACCGGAGTACTTGCATGCAAGTTGCCAAGCAGGTGGAAGGTAGGGACGATGAGGCTGTACAGTCTGATGCTTTCACAACTTTACCGGGTCGAGGACTGCGTTTTTACCATTTTCTACTCCAACACTCCAACACAGTGCTAGCTCGATCGCCTTCGCCCCAGAATCTATTTACGAATTCAAACAATGAGCTGTCCATCTCCGTTTCAAAATAAAATAAAATGAGATGTCTATAGAGCTGCTCTTATTTGCACAGAGAATGATTTAATACTCCCAACACTCCAACCCTCCAACGCGATGCTAGTTCTATGGACAGTTGCAATGAGATTAGAGCACGTGTGTCAATGTTAAGAACCAACTAATTATGTACTCCATTTGTTGCATCCTTGGGAAGATGAAAGATGATTGTTGGAAATATATATTCTCTAATATAAAGGGTGTTTGTTTACACAGATTTTTTGGTGTAGAAACTAAAAAAAAATCTTTAAACCAAATGGGAGAGACTTTTAGAGACTAAAAGTGAGCATTTGAGACTAAAGAAAGTAGTACTTAAAGGAGAGTCTTTTTTGGAACTTTTTGAAAGTTTTTTCCAACAATGCCCCTATTTTTAGCATGTCATTTAATAACCTATAGTCCATTAGTAAGGATAACACGGTCTTTTAGCATGTTATTTAATAATCTTTAGTCTATATTTAGTCCTTAAAATCAAATACTACGGACTAGAGATTTTTTAATTGGGATTAAAAAATCTTAGAGCTTTTTAAACAAACAGGGTCATAAGAGCGTTTTTGACACCAGTACTAATGTTAAATATGTTCTTAATATTATAAGACGGGGGTAATAAATAAAAATGGGCAACAAAAACTAGAGCAAATATTTAAGACGGGGAAAGTAAATATACGTCCTCCACTGAGAAAGCTTGAAACACGTCCATCTGTGAGTAGGAGTACCCGATTGAAAGCTGACAAAAATTTAAAGGTAGTTGTCACGGAACTCTCAGCAGGAGAAACCAACATACTCTCAGCATGTGATCATGAGGAAATCGCCTTCAACTGATTATGGCTTGACGCGTTTACACTTTCTTTGTATTAAAATAATTATAGGTAAGAAAACTAGGCTAAATCTTTCCAATTATAATTATTTGTAACGAAGAAAGCATTAGTTTAAATCATTATTTTAGTTATTATCTAAATATTTTTATATTAGTTTACAAAAAGAATACTATTTAGAAAAAAGCCTGCGGACGGTGACAACGGCTGCGGGTTCGGCTGACTCGACGCGAAGCCACGTGCACTTCCAATGGTTACCGGGTTGGGTGCGAGAAATTTCCAGGAAGCTTCATACTTTCCTTATAAGTGTATGCATGCAGACCTCCACATGACCCTATCCTCTCCTTTATTTCCTTTCTCGGCAGTGATAGTGACCTCGCATATTTGTATCTTTTGTTTATTGACCGTAGCTTTGCCTCGATTGAATTGAGCCGTTGCTTCCGGTAGACATCCCCTGCTACTCTCTCTCTCACCCACCAAGCTATATGTGTAACGTGTTTCATTGCAGCCAGGAGATTGTGAAACTATTCTTCACGACGAATACAACAATATATCTCCCGTCCAACCCGGACACCAGACTAAATAGTTGTTTCTTCTTATTAAAGTGTTTATTAGATGGATAACGTACTACTCACCTTCCATGATAAAAGCCCAGCAGTTGCAGTTGCAATCTCTTTTCACGATGCACCAGAGCTTTTGCCATGCGGACTGATCTGCGCTGCCCGCGCGCCGGCCCAAACTTTTGGCCGGCCACGCACGAACCGCGGGATCCAGCAACCTCGCGTCGTCTGCACCGTTGAATCCAGATGCAACATTTTTTCCCTATGCAGCAAACTTTTGATGGAATGCTATAATTTTTTCAACGGTTGCAACAAAAAACAAAATTTATAGCAAAAAAATAACTACGTGATCGTAGCAAAAAAACGAAGCTGATGATGCGTGGTAGCAAAAGTAAAACGCCAGTTGTAGCAAATATTTACGTGACGTGAATGCAACTTTTTAGTGAACGATTGCAGCAAAACATGATGCCGGTTGTAGCAAAAATTAACACGGTTGTAGCAAAAGTAAAAAACATCAATTGTAACGAAAAATCCGACGAACTGGAGTTGCAACCAAACGTATATGCAGTTTTTTTATTGGGACAAAAAATAGTAAAAAAACGCTTGCAACAAATATGACGCTGGTTACAACATATTTAGACGAAAAATGTTGCATCCACTGACCAGCGAAGCACACGGATGGAAAAAATGTTGCATGGGTCCACGCGCGCGAGGGGACGACCGGCGCGTCGGTTCGGCCGGCGCGCGGGTGGGAAACGATTCCCTTTTGCCATTGGTCAGGCTGGCCGTAGTGGGAGTAACTTAGGTGGTAATATATAATTGGAACTAGCAAACATGTTGATGTGACAGATAATTAAAGAAGAGAGAAGGGGTTAGAGTAACATATGTAGACACCATAACATGTTAAATGATATGCTACTATGTATCATGCATATCAATAAATGAAGTCATCTATGATACTCCTTCCGTTTCTTTTTAGTCCGCATATAAGATTTGGTCAAAGTCAAACTTTATGAACTTTGACTAAATTTATAAAATAAAATATCAACATTTATAATATTGAATCAATATTAGTAGATGCACCATAATATTAATTTTCATAGCATATAGGTTTAGTGTTATACTCCCTCCGTTTTCCAAATATAAGTCTTTTAAGATATTTCACTAAGAGTCTACATACGGAGCAAAATGAGTGAATCTATAATCTAAAATATGTCTATATACATCTGTATGTAGTCCACTAGTGAAATCTCTTTAAAAACTTATATTTAGGAACGAAGGGAGTAGATGTTAATATCTTTTGATATATATTTGGTCAAACTTTGTATCAGTTGACTTTGACCAAATCTTATATGCAGTCTAAGAAAAACAAAAGGAGTAGTTTATGATTCTATGCATTATAAAAATAGTATCATACAATAATAATATATGCATGATACTATTATAGGATACTTCTCATTATGAACGGCCTCAAGCTATCACGGTTCACATCACATGGTTCTGTCCGGCCACTTCGCTGCCAACTCTTATTTGCACTCGCGCTGATACTACTAGCTGCTAGACGACATGTCGATCAGTCGTTTGGAGAGTCAAATGTAGCTATCGCTGCCTACCTCGAGCCTACTAAATCAAAGGATCATTTGTGTTCTATGGACAGCTGCACGTCACCTTAATGGAAGCTGGACACGTACAGTCAAGATCGCCAACCTAGCCAGCCCCCGCGCGTCTCCGTGGACGTGCCCAGAAACGTCAGTGAATTCAAACGATCCCTCATATTTTGTTTCGTGTATTCAGAGCAATTCTAAAGGATCTATCTAAACGGACGACGATTTTGTTTGACTTTCGTTCGTATGGATCGACCGTCCGTCCGACGTCCGTCCTAGGTAGGGACTACGCTCAACGTGCCGATCCATATATGTCGGCGAATCCGGCTGGCCCTCCTATTTAAACAAATAGCTCATTTTTATATTATTTTTGCATTCAAACATATAGTCAAATAACATAGTTTCAATCGAATAAAATAACATAGTTTTACAAGTTGGATAAAAGTAAAAATGTGTCACATAGTTTTACAAGCCGAATAAAGAAGATACATCTGTTGGTTGTCAACATGAGCCCATATATGCTTAACAAAATTATTTCGAGTTGCATGTGAGTTTCCGAATCACACATGTCATGATGAAATTGGATGAACTGTTCAAACGTTGCCACTCCTCCATGCTCAGGCACAACATTCTCACCGTGAAACTGAAACCCTTGATCGTACAAACGTTCCGGACGCTCATCTTCTACGATCATATTATGCATGATCACACAAGCAGTTATCACCTCCCATAGTTTCTGCGTGCTTCAGGTATTAGCAAGTTACCGAACGATGCCCCATCGAGATTGCAATACACCAAAGGCACGCTCGATATCCTTCCTAGCACTTTCTTGCTCTTGGGAAAATCTTTTCCTCTTCTCTCCGAATGGAGCCATGGAACAACGACCGGTGGCTATTGATGTGGTGATCGACCAACACGACAGCCAATATCTCCTCCTCGTCATCGGATGCCAAATCATTGGAGTCGCAAAGGAAATTGTGAAAAAAGAACTCATCGGCGGAGTCCATTTTGTACCTTGGAAAACTGTCGAACAGCTTGCGGGCATCGACGAAGGAGATGGCCGACGAAGGAAGTCGCGACGCGCATGGACCACCTAGCTGCCCTGCCGGTGTCCGATGAGCGGGTCGGCGTCCGACGAGCGTGCCGATGAGGATCTGGTCGGGGAGGCGAGGCGGCTTCTTGGTTGCGGTCGGCGTCAGCGACGAAGGGGCGAGGGTTGTTGTTGAATGGGGGGAGGCCAATGTGCCACCGACCAGCGGGCCCGGGGGGAGGGGGAGGCGAGCGCGCGCGCGTCCGTCTCGTGTCCACGCCGACACAAATCCGGCTCAAAAATGGGCCGGGATTGGGTCGCCCACGGACGAAAAGCAGACGCGCGTTCGTTTGGGTCGGCGCGTTGGGCCGACTTTTGTGTCCGCGCCGACCCAAACGGACGCCAACGGACGAAATGAATCACCGCGTTGGAGTTGCTCTTACATACCTTATATCCGGATTCTTAAATCCATGCAAAGTCATGCACTTCGATCATCCGATGAAACACGTCACACGTAAAACAAATGTTGGTGCTGAACATAAAAAAGTGTTTACATTAATTTTATTTGAAGTGCACTATCAATCATCTGATCTTTGATTTCCATTATGGGTCCACATCCATCAGATCATTGAGTAGTTGCGTGTGCACGTGATGATCTTGAATATTCTAATGCATCTGCAGAAAATTCATAAGATGCATTGCATCTTGATCTTCAGGGATTTCAACTTGTTCTCCTCGTGCTTCAAAATTATTGGTTTGGGTTACATCATCACCCTCATCATCGACGATCATATTGTGCAAAATAACACAACATGCCATCACCTGCCATAAAGTTTCTTGTTCCCACATCATTGTAGCCCCACAAACAATTCTCCAACATGCTTGTAGCACTCAAAAAACCCTCTCCACATCCTTCCTAGTTGCTTCCTACATTGTTGTGAAGTGCTTTTGTTTTCTGCCATGTGGTTCAGATATGGTCTTTACAAATGTAGCCCGCTGAAGATATATGCCATCGACAACATATTATCCCATGATGTAGTCTCATCCATTGACGGTGTAGTTGCACGGAGGTGATTCCCCGTTGCAGCGCCACTTGAACACCGGAGATCGTTGAAGCAAGTTGATGTCGTTGTGAGAATCCGACATTCCAAAGAAAGCATGCCAAATCCATAAGTCATGTGATGCCACCGCCTCTAATATGATGGTTGCCTCTTTTGTGTAACCTTGGTACATTCCTCGTAAACCTTTGGGACAGTTCTTCCATTGCCAATGCATGCAATCGATTGATCCGAGCATTCGTGGAAACCCTATGGCCTATCCAATAGCCAACAACTTCTCCGTGTCATGTGTCCATACTCATCGTCGGACAAAGCATCGGCATCCATCATTTCCCTTAAAAATTTGACCAACAAATCCGATTAGACATTGTGTTGAACACATCCGGCGCAAGGCACAACGAGAGTGTCGTGGTTTTCTCATGACACATGCCATGGGGTGGCTTATTGAGAGTGGCTGGGGCCGAAAGGACGCCCGCGGGCTCCAGAAATGGGATCGGGAATAAGTGGTGCGAGACACACGATGTACCCAGGTTCAGGGCCCTCTGTAGAGGTAATACCCCTAGTCCTGCTAGTCTGGTTGAGGAACCGATCGGGCTACAGGGTTGCTCCTTGAGCTATGTGACGGAGGAGGAAGAAGGATCTAGCTTGCTCTCTCTACCTCTTCTCTCTCTCTTTCTCTCTCTCTCTCTCTCTCTCTCTCTCTCTCTCTCTCTATGTGTGTGTGTGTGTGTGTGTGTGTGTGTGTGCATGTTGCGGGGTGGACGTGGACGCCCCCCTACATGGGGCGGCTCTAGGGTTTTTTTATATGCCAACCCCCTAGCTTATTATATACATATATGGCGCCGGGGGGACCCGGATGGAAGCATCTTAGCCGGCCAGGGTCCCACCAGCCGAGGGGTCTCGTCGCTGGTAGGGCCCGCCAGTTGGAGGGTCTTATCGCCCGTAGGGCCCACCGGCTGGGTAGTCTTGTTGCATCGTGGTACGAGCTATGCTGCATGGCGTCGTCTTGCGGTGGCTAGCCCGGTTAGCAGTATTGCTGTAAGTGCATCTAGTGCCCCTTAGTGATTTTGGTGGTTTGAAGACTTATAGGTTAGTTATCTAATGTGTTCATGAGTGTGCACATGATCTATAATTCGTTGAGGAGTTTGAATTACACGATGAATATCGACCCCTAAAAATGTATTAGCTTCGGCTGAAGAAATTGATATGATGCTGAAGATTTGGATCGTGAAGAAATTGCGATGAAATTGATATTCCTCATGAAGATATTGAAGATGGGGAATTTGGTGTGCCCTGAAGAAAAACGATTCGAAGACTTTGAAGTGTGAAGATTTATTTCTTCTGTTTCATTTTCTTCACTCTTGAGTCATAGGAACACCGTACTGTTAAAGGGGGTCGAGGTAACACTACGGAATGAATTTCCTCATGATGCTCAACCCAAGCCTAATCCTAGCAAAAGCCTCAAGTGAGGAATATGAGAGACATGAGGACTCTAACAGTTGAGGGTCCCGACCGTTGCCGCAATTCGCGCCACATCACCGACCTTATCCACACCAACGGTCATAATAATTAAGGGCATTTATGTCAAATCATGTCGGGATGCTCCCAGGCTATAAATAGCCACCCCCACAACCATTAGCTGGTTGGCTGCTCCGCAAGAAACTGACACTTGTCATTTAGAGCAACCCAAATTCCTTAGAGAGTTCGAGAGTAAATCATGAGTGAGGAAATACACCAAACACCAAACCACAAACCAGAAACCAAAGTGATTGAGCATCACTGAAGAATTTGTTCCTGTGTGGAACTGAAGCCTTTTACCTTTGAGGAATGTGCATCCTCCAGACAGTTAGGCGTCATGGTCTAGAGCAATCCAGCAGTCAATTGTGGATCACCGGGTGACCAAGTTTGTGAGGGTTTGGAAGTCTACCGTGAAGACTTACCACGAGTGTTGGGCGAGGACCGTGTGTCCTTAGCTCAAGGAGAATACGATAGAGACTGTGTGTCTTTCGGTTTCAATACCAAGCCGCTCCAAACTAGACGTACAACTGTCACAGCAGTTGGAACTGGATCATCAACTACCGTCTTCACTGTGATACGAGTTCTATTTCTTCAACTCTTTCAATTCCTCAATAGTGTATGTTGAAGATTTTCATTATCACTGTTTGAAGAATTTGCTGAAGACTTTCTCTAAATTTCCTCAACCTCAAATTCTTCATGCGAGTTAATCCTCACCTGCTTACTCTGTGCCTACGTACTGTGCAAACTGTTTTTCATATTCCTCATCTAGAAAACTGCTGTAGTGATACTTTGCACCTTGATACTTTGTTGTTTTCGCTGCAACTTATTCATCAGTGAGGTATTCCTCAAAAGGAATTTCCTCAAAGATGAAATTATAAAAATATCCTATTCACCCCCTCTAGTCGATATAACACACTTTCAATTGGTATCAGAGCAAGGTACTCCCTTGTTCTGTGTGATTTTGGTTTAACCACCTGGAGTTTTAGTAATGTCGATTGCAGGCATGATCAAGGTTACTGCAGGATGTCCTACTTTCGAAGGAAAGGACTTTCCCTTCTGGAAGACCAAGATGAAGATGCATCTACAAGCTATTGACAATGATCTCTGGTATATTGTGGAACATGGTGTTCCCTCAATCACTGCTACTGTCTCTACCGCTGATGTGAAGAAATTCAAGCAACTTGATTCTCAAGCGAAGAATATCATTTGTGGCCATGTGAGCAAAGGTCAGTATGGCAGAGTGAGTGCTTTGGGCTCAGCAAAACTAATCTTGGAAAGGCTGTCCAAAGTCAATGAAGGAGTATCAACTCAGCGTGACTCTCGTGTTAATGTTCTTCACAATCTCTTCAATCGCTTCAAGAGGCTTGACAATGAAAGCTACCAAGATACCTTTGATCGCCTCACTGACATATCAAATGAACTGCAAGCACTAGGAGCTCGAGACATTACTGACCATGAAGTTGTGAAGAAACTGCTAAGATCTTTGGATTCATCATTTGATACACTGGTTCTGATGATTCAAGAAAGACCAGACTACAAGATGCTTGATCCTGTTGATATACTCGAAAGACTCAATACTCATGAATTCCAACAGGAAGAAAAGAGAGATCTATATGGACCAAGCTATTCTAGACCTCGTGCACTGAAGGCCAAAGCAATTTCCTCATCTGAAGAAGAAGACTCGAATTGCAGCATTGGTGATCCTGAAGAACTTGGACAGGAGCTTGCAATGCTCGTGAGGAAATTCCAGAAGTTTACAAGACGTGGTCAGTTTGGTAAATCTTCAAAAAGAGATATGAGGAAATCAGAATCTTCATCTCAGGACTACAAGAAAAGAACCTGCCACAAATGCAAGAAATCAGGTCACTATATTGCTGATTGTCCTCGTTGGGTGAAAGAATCAAAGAAGAAGAAATACAAGGATGAAAGTTCTGATGACTCGAAGGAAAAGAAGAAATCTTCAAAATCCTCATCCTCAAAGTCCTCATCGCACAAGAAGACTAGTTTTAGAAAGGCTCGGACACTTATTGGCAAGGAAATGGATTCTGAGGTAGAATCTGAGGAATGTGATGAAGAGGAGGGTTCTGAAGAAGACTCAGAATCTGGTGTGTCTAGTATTGAACTGGCTACCACATTCGTGAGTGATAACCCACAAGTATAGGGGATCGCAACCGTTTTCGAGGGTAGAGTATTCAACCCAAATTTATTGATTCGACTCAGGGGGAAGCCAAAGAATATTCTCAAGTATTAGCAGTTGAGTTGTCAATTCAACCACACCTGAAAGATTTAGTATCTGCAGCAAAGTATCAGTAGCAAGGTAGTATGATAGCAGCAGTAGCAACAGTAACCAGTAGCAGCAAAGTGACAGTAGTAGCAGCAAAGTAACAGTAGCAGCAGTGACATCTGTAGCGGCAAAGTAACGTAGCAAGGACCAGTAGGAAAAACTCATAGGCATTGGATCGGTGATGGATGATTATGGCGGATGCTTTTCATCATGCAACAGTTATAACACAGCGAGATATGTAACTAGCTCTAGTTCGTCAATGTAATGTAGGCATGTATTCCGTATGTAGTCATATGTGCTTAGGGAAAAGAACTTGCATGACATCTATTGTCCATCCCTCCCGTGGCAGCGGGGTCCTAATGGAAACTATGGGATATTAAGGTTCTCCTTTTAATAAAGAACTAGACCAACGCATTAACACTTGGTGAATACATGAACTCCTCATACTATGGTCATCTCCGGGAGTGGTTCCGGCTATTGTCACTCCGGGGTTGCCGGGTCATAACACATAGTAGGTGACTACAACTTGCAAGATAGGATCAAGAACACACATATATTGGTGACAACATAATAGGTTCAGATCTGAAATCATGGCACCCCGGCCCTAGTGACAAGCATTAAGCATGGCAAAGTAGTAGAAACATCAATCTCAGAACATAGTGGATACTAGGGATCAATCCCCGTCAAAACTAACTCGATTACATGATATATCTCATCCAACCCATCACCGTCCAGCAAGCCTATGATGAGATTACTCACGAACGGTGAAGAGCATCATGGAATTGGCGATGAAGGAAGGTTGATGATGACGATGGCGACGATCTCCCCTCTCCGGAGCCCAGAACGGACTCCAGATCTTCCCTCTAGATGAAGAACAGGAGGTGGCGGCGCCTCCGTATCGTAAAACGTGATGAACTCTTCTCCTTTTTTTTCCGAACGAAACACACTAAATAGAGCTGGATTTGGAAGCGGTGGAGCATTGTGGGCCCCACAAGCCTGCCAGGCGCGGCCAGGGGGGCTCGCGCCTGGTGGGCTTGTGGGCGCACAGTTCCACTTCCTCCACTGATTCTTGCGCCATTATTTTTCATAAATTCGAGAAAAAATCTCCGTAAATTTTCAGGTCATTCCGAGAACTTCTATTTCTACGCAAAAACAACACCATGGCAATTCTGCTGAAAACAGCGTTAGTCCGGGTTAGTTCCATTCAAATCATGCAAATTAGAGTCCAAAACAAGGGCAAAAGAATTCAGAAAAGTAGATACGACGGAGACGTATCAATTCCCCCAAGCTTAAAGCCTTGCTTGTCCTCAAGCAATTTAGTTGACAAACTGAAAGAGACAAAAGAAAAACTTTTACGAACTCTGTTTGATCTTGTTGTTGCAACTATGTCTAACTCATATCCAGAATTTCAGCAAGATCACAAGCTAACCACAAAAGCAAAATGACATCTAGATATCACGGTAAACTCATATTAATGGCATAATCAACTAGCGAGCAAATAATAATAAGTCTCAAACGTCAACACTTCAATCAAAACAACATGAAGCAGTACGAACAGATGGTATCTAGCTAGCTCTTTCTGAGACCGCAAAACATAAATGCAGAGCACCTTCAAAGACCAAGGGCTGACTAAACATTGTAATTCAAGGCAAAGAAGATCCAGTCATAGTCATACTAAATCACAGTTAAAAGCAAAGCATAAAAATGACAGAGGTGCTCTCTAATTGTTGCTTTAATAAGAAGAAGATGACTCAACAGGAACATAAATAGACATGCCCTTCGCAGAGGGAAGCATTGATTTGCAGAGGTGCCAGAGCTCAAGCTTTGAAAACAGATAATAATTTTGGGTGGCATGCTTTCATTGTCAACGCAATGACCAAGAGTTCTCACCATCTTCTATGCTACACATGCTATAGGTGGTTCCCAAACAGTAAAGTAAAGTCTTGACTCCCCCACCACCAATCAATCACACTCCACGACTAGCCGAATACTCGTGTGCCGTCCATACCAACATCAATCCAGGGGGAGTTTTGTTTGCAATTATATTTTTGATTTGGGTATGGAACTGGGCATTCCAATTACCGTCCCCTTTCTCGTGAATGATAGTGAATAAACACATATCGAGGATAACACGCCTAGCATGGAAGATACTGATAGCCCCCTGTCACCACATGAGCGGTTGGGGCATGCAAACCCGATTATTTCTTGAATATTTAGAGAGTGGCACATGCAAATTTACTTGGAACGACAGGTAGATACCGCATATAGGTAGGTATGGTGGACTCATATGGAACAACTTTGGGTTTATGGAAGTGGATGCACAAGCAGTATTCCCGCTTAGTACAAGTGAAGGCTAGCAAAAGACTGGGAATCGAACAACTAGAGAGTGACAACAGTCATCAAAATGCATTGAGATTAACTAACATTGAGTGCAAGCATGAGTAGGACATAAATCACCATGAACATGAATATCATAGAGGCTATGTTGATTTTGTTTCAACTACATGCATGAACATGCGCCAAGTCAAGTCTCTTGAATCATTCAAAGGAGGATACCATCCTATCATACTACATCATAGTCATCTCAAAATTCATGTTGGCATCCAAGGAAAACCATTATAAGCTCCTAGCTAATTAAGCATGGCATCAGAAACTATGATCTCTAAGTTGTCATTGCAAACATGTTTCTCTCACAACAAAGCTGATTCAGGAACGATGAGCTAGTCATATTTACAAAAACAAAATAGATCAAGTTCATACCAGCTTTTCCACGCCCAGTCACTTCATCATATATCGTCATTATTGCCTTTCACTTGCACGACCGAATGATGTGAACAATAATAAGAGCGCTTGTGCATTGGACTAAGCTGGAATCTGCAGGCAAACACAAAGGAGAAGACAAAGTAATATGGCTCTTTAACAGATAAACAGATATGCATGCGGGAGCCACTAAACATTGTAACCATGATCTTCTACCTTGACCCAAAGAAAAAGAAAACTATTTACACGGGAAAGCTCCCAACAAGCAAAAGAAGAACAAGAAAATCTTTTTGGGTTTTCTCAAACTAGACAGACACACGAAAAGAAAACGAGAAAAAGAAATAAACTAGCATGGATGATACAGTGGCAAAGTGTGAACACCGACCAACAAAGTGAAAGCATAAGCAAGAATGTAAAGTCGGTGAGAAACACGCACTCCCCCAAGCTTAGGCTTTTGGCCTAAGTTGGTCTACTCCCAAGGAGGGAAATAACCAGCTCCGGGGTACTCCGGAGTGGACTGAGGATGCCACTGTTGTATGAGCTCATCTGGCTTCCACTGATAAACTGGCGTCTGGTACTCGATTGGTGGCTCGGGCACGGGCACCTGTGGTTGGGCTAAGCCCCAATATGCGTAGATGTCCGAGGGCATAATAATGTACCTGCCTGCATGAAGATTGAACAAAGAAGGAGCAGGCAAAGTAATAGTCTCACGAGTACCCTGACGAAATACCAGGTTATAGATCATCCTTCTATTCATATCTCTATCAAGAAAGTCATGGCGAACCATGCTATCATAATCTAGATATCTCTCGGGAAGAAGAATCTCTTCTTCCTCGTCCATTCTAATAGGTATCTCAAAATTTCTAGCAAGACGAGTAGCATAGATACCACCATAGACAACGCCTTTAGAACGGTTCGTGTTCAACCGTTGAGCTACTATAGCGCCCAAGCTATAAGTTTTGTCATTATAAAGGGCTTCGCGCACGACCACAAGATCTGGGGAGCTAAGGAACCCAGCTTTCCGACGGCCAATCAAACATTTTCCCACAAATAATGAGAAGTATCGAAGCATGGGAAAATGTATGCTAGCAGCTCTAGCACAAGACACTCCTCTCTCTTCTCCTACATCAATAGTATTGATGAAAGCTTCCAAGTCCCGTGGACGAGGTGCATGAATATCCCCAACGTAAGGTAATTTGCAAACATTGCAAAAATCCTGGAGTGACATGCGCTGGGGGATATCATAAAGTTTGAACTCAACCATAGGAGGATTCTTCCTTGGATGGAAGTTAAAGCTTTGTATGAAGGTATTAGTGAGGAGGAGGTATTGCGGACACTTATCTTCAACGAAGGCGATAAGGCCTGCATTCTCCACCAAGTAATTAAAGTCCTCATAAAGTCTGGCAATGCGTAAGAACACATCGCTTGGCCACTCGCACGCTCGAACTTCTGCAACTCGAGGGACCAGATACTTGGGCTTCTTCTCACTTCCATCATCCTTGGGGTCAGGCTTGAAGAGCCTCTCAAGAACCTCCTCATCTTTTCCTTTTTCTATCTTTGAAAATTTCTGAAATTTTAGTGATTCTAAGGAAAAGTGAACAAGGCTCAACAAAACTTGTAGCAACTACTCCAACAAGTGCCTAGAGGCCATATTACGCATCAAAACTACTTGGGACCAGCTAAAATTAGCATGCAAAGGTCAAGAACATGGTCACCAAGGCAGCAAAAATACGCGAAGTATAAGGCACTAGAGCAAAAACTAATTGGACCAATGGAGGAATCACTTACAAAGGAGTAATTTCCCCAAATCAGTTCGGAGAATGGCGCTTTGAGCAAGGAGATCGAAAATCCCATCAAGAAGAGCAAGAACACGGGTTTGAGCTGCGAAACGATTTTTTCTGGAGGTAGGAGAAGCAGATGGGAGCTAGAATGAGTGGAGGGGGTGCACGTGGGCCCCACAAGCCTGGTAGGCACGGCCAGGGGGGTGCTCGCGCCTCCAGGGCTTGTGGCCCACTGGTGCAGCCCCCAGACTAGCTCTTCGTCTCAGTATTTTTCAAAAAATCCAGAAAAAATCATACTTGATTTTCAGGACGTTCGGAGAACTTTTATTTTCGGGGTACTTTTCTATGGGACACAAAAAGCAGAAAACAAGGAAAACTAAACTAAATCTACCATTTTTCTTCTAAGAAACCGAAGATGAAAGCTTGGAACAGAGGTTTGTGACTCCTCGATTCATCCATCTCATGGTCATCGAAAGAAATCCGTCAATGAGGTTAATCAAGTCTCCTTGACAAACTTTTTCGAATCACAAAAGAGAACGCAAAATTTTCGAATAGTCACTAGCTCACCTCAACGGGGATGTGTATCTCCCCAACAAGCAAATCATACTTCATCTTAACATGAGGTATATGGCATTCAAAGCTCCCAATAAGAATCGATGAAGTTTTCTCGATAGCATTGATGCAATGTACTCGATATTGTTTCTTCGGGAAGTGCACCGTATGCTCATCACCGTTGACATGGAAAGTGACATTGCCTTTGTTGCAATCTATAACAGCTCCCGCAGTGTTTAAAAAGGGTCTTCTGAGGATGACTGCCATGGCATCATCCTCAGGAATATCCAAGATAACAAAGTCTGTTAAGATAGTGACGTTAGCAACCACAACAGGCACATCCTTGCAAATGCCGATAGGGAAAGCAGTTGATTTGTCGGCCATTTGCAGAGAGATTTTAGTGGGTGTCAACTTATCCATTTCAAGTCTGCGATAAAGAGAGAGAGGAATAACACTAACACCGGCTCCAAGGTGGCATAAAGTAGTTCTAAGTAGTTGCCTTTAATGGAGCCAGGTATAGTGGGCACTCCGGGATCACCTAGTTTCTTAGGAGTTCCACCCTTGATGGTATAATTAGCAAGCATGGTGGAAATCTCAACCTCAGGTATCCTCCTCTTATTAGTCACAATATATTTCATGTACTTAGCATATGGAGACATTTTGAGCTTATCTGTCAAACGCATTTGCAGAAAGACAGGTCTAATCATTTCAACGAATCGCTCAAAATCCTCATCATCCTTTTTCTTGGATGGTTTGGGAGGAAAGGGTGTGGGTTTCTGAACCCATGGTTCCCTTTCTTTACCATGCTTCCTAGTAGTGAAGTCATTCTTATCGTATCTCCTAGCCTTAGGCTATGGGTTATCAAGATCAACAGGTTCAATCTCCACATCCTTATCATTGCTAGTTTGAGCATCTTCATGAACATCACTATTGATATTATCATTAGGCTCATGTTCATCACTAGATTGTGTTTCAGCATCAGAAACAGAGGCATCGTTTGGACTCTCATGTGTAGCAGCAACAGGGTTGCTAGCGTGCAAGTTCCTATCATCTTTATTCTTCTTTCTAGGATGACTTGGTGCATCAGTGCTAACTCCTTAAGAATCTTGTTCAATTCTCTTAGGATGACCCTCAGGATACAAAGGCTCCTGGGTCATTCTACCGCCTCTAGTGACGACTCTGACAGAATTGTCATTCAACTCATTGAGCAAGTCATTTAGAGACTTAAGTACTTGTTCTACTTGAGTAGTAACCATAGAGGCATGTTTACTCAAGAGCTTAAGATCATTGACATTTCTGTCCACACAAGCACTTAAATGACTAAGCATATGAGCATTCTGTTCCAATTGTCTGCTTTCATAATCATTGAAACTTTGTTGTTTGGTAACAAAGTTATCAAATTCATCCAGGCATAAGCTAGCAGGTCTATCAAAAGGAATACCACTCTCATCGAATCTACGAAGAGAATTTACTTCTACTACCTGTATCGGGTTATGAAGACCATGGATCTCTTCGATAGGTGGTAGATTTTTGACATCTTCAGATTTAATGCCTTTCTCTCGCATAGATTTCTTAGCTTCTTGCATATCTTCAGGACTGAGGAATAGAATACCTCTTTTCTTCGGAGTTGGCTTAGGAGGTGGTTCGGGAATAGTCCAAGCATTCTCATTGCACAGGATGTTATTCAATAGGATCTCAACTTGTTCTACGGTTCGTTCCCTAAAAACACAACCAGCACAACTATCTAGGTGGTCTCTAGAAGCATCAGTAAGTCCATTATAGAAGATATCAAGTATTTCATTCTTCTCAAGAGGGTGATCAGGCAAAGCCTTCGGTAGCTGGACGAGCCTCCCCCAAGCTTGTGGGAGACTCTCTTCTTCAACTTGCACAAAGTTGTATATTTCCTGTAAGGCAGCTTGCTTCTTATGGGCAGGGAAATATTTTTCAGAGAAGTAGTAGACCATATCCTGGGGGCTACACACACAACCAGGAGCAAGATAAGTGAACCAAGTCTTAGCATCATCCTTTAGCGAGAATGGAAATAGCTTGAGGATATAGTAGTGGCGGATCTTTTCCTCACTAGTGAATAGGGTGGCTATATCGTGCAGTTTGGTAATATGGGCTAGAACCGTTTCAGACTCATAACCATGAAAAGGATCAGATTCGACCAAAGTGATTAACTCAGGGTCGACAGAGAATTCATAATCCTTATCGGTCACAAAGATAGGCGAAGTAGAAAACTTCGGGTCATATTTCATCCTAGCGTTCAAAGATTTTTCTTTCCACTTGAGCAGTAATTTCTCAACATCATAGCTATCCTTACAAGCAAGAAAGTCCCCGGCTATCTCTCTCTCCATAACATAACACTCAGGCATATCAGGCAATTCATGTCTAGGAGAGCTAGTTCTATCAGGCAAAATAGTAGGTTCTACTTCAATAGTATCAGCAGTTTCAGAAGTATCATCACATCTAGCAACAACCCTATCAATTTGTGCATCAAGGAATGCACCAAGTGGCAAAGGATTATCAAGCATAGCATCATCAGGCAAAGAAGTATCAAGCATAGCATCATCATAAGCATCATGGGCAGCAGAAGTAGCATCATCAAGCACAGGCGACATATCATGATTTCTAGCAGGAGGTGGTGTCTCAAACTTACTCATAACTGAAGGTGAATCAAGTGCAGAGCTAGATGGCAGTTCCTTACCTGTCCTCGTAGTCGAGGGCAAGACTTTAGTTCTTGGATCTATCGGATTCCTCATAGTGACCAGCAGACGTAAATCCCAAGTGACTCAGAGAATATAGTTGTGCCTCCCCGGCAACGGCGCCAGAAAAAGGTCTTGATAACCCACAAGTATAGGGGATCGCAACAGTTTTCAAGGGTAGAGTATTCAACCCAAATTTATTGATTCGACTCAAGGGGAAGCCAAAGAATATTCTCAAGTATTAGCAGTTGAGTTGTCAATTCAACCACACCTAAAAGATTTAGTATCTGCAGCAAAGTATCAGTAGCAAGGTAGTATGATAGCAACAGTAGCAACAGTAACCAGTAGCAGCAAAGTGACATCAGTAGCAGCAAAGTGACATCAGTAGCAGCAGTGACAGCAGTAGCGGCAAAGTAACATAGCAAGGACCAGTAGGAAAAAACTCGTAGGCATTGGATCGGTGATGAATGATTATGCCGGATGATATTCATCATGCAACAGTTTTAACACGGAGAGATATGTAACTAGCTCCAGTTCATCAATGAAATGTAGGCATGTATTCCGTATGTAGTCATACGTGCTTAGGGAAAAGAACTTGCATGACATCTATTGTCCATACCTCCCGTGACAGCGGGGTCCTAATGGAAACTACGGGATATTAAGGTTCTCCTTTTAATAAAGAAGCGGACCAACGCATTAACACTTGGTGAATACATGAACTCCTCATACTATGGTCATCTCCGGGAGTGGTTCCATCTATTGTCACTACGGGGTTGCCGGGTCATAACACATAGTAGGTGACTACAACTTGCAATATAGGATCAAGAACACACATATATTGGCGACAACATAGTTCATATCTGAAATCATGGCACTCAGGCTCTAGTGACAAGCATTAAGCATGGCAAAGTAGTAGCACCATCAATCTCAGAACATAGTGGATACTAGGGATCAATCCCCATCACAACTAACTCGATTACATGATAGATCTCATCCAACCTATCACCGTCCAGCAAGCCTACGATGAGATTACTCACGAACGGTGAAGAGCATCATGGAATTGGCGATGAAGGAAGGTTGATGAAGACGATGGCGACGATCTCCCCACTCTGGAGCCCAGAACGGACTCCAGATCTGCCCTCCAGCTAAAGAACAGGAGGTGGCGGCGCCTCCATATCGTAAAACGCGATGAACTCTTCTCCTTGATTTTTTTCCGGACGAAACGGACTAAATAGAGCTGGATTTGGAGGCGATGGAGCGTTGTGGGCCCTACAAGCCTGCCAGGCGTGGCCAGGGGGGCCCGCGCCTGTTGGGCTTGTGGGCTCACAGCTCCACTTCCTCCGCTGATTCGTGCGCCATTATTTTTCATAAATTCCAGAAAAATTCTCCGTAAATTTTCAGGTCATTCCGAGAACTTTTATTTCTGCGCAAAAACAACACCATGGCAATTCTGCTGAAAACAACGTTAGTCTGGGTTAGTTCCATTCAAATCATGCAAATTAGAGTCCGAAATAAGGGAAAAAGAGTTCGGAAAAGTAGATACAACAGAGACGTATCAGTCAGCAAGTCAATCTTCAACCTTGAAGAAAACGACAATGCCATCTACACTGATGACTATGCTGATGACTACTCTCCATCCTATTGCTTCATGGCAAAAGGTTCAAAGGTACCGAATGACACTTCCTCCTCTATTTCAAGTGACTATGGACCTGATGATTATAAAAAACCAGTTACAATAAACTTGCCATCATTGCAACTAAACAACAAACTGCCCTTGAAAAGCTTCAGAAACTGCTAGACAGAAGCGATGACCTATTGAATGATGAAATGAATCTTATCCAAATCCTCACTGAAGATATGAAAAGTCTTCAGTCCAGATTTGATAATCTTCAAGATCGTCATGGCACACTCGTGGCTGATCATCAGAAACTTTCCTATGAATTCCTTCAAAGGAAACTTGATCTTGATAAGTTGAGGATGTCTCATGAGGATCTTCGAATGGAAAATGATTCCTTACTCGCTCGACAGATCAGTGCCACACAGGTTGAATTCATTCCACCATGTCTTAAATGCATCGAACATGAAACTGCCAATTCTTCACTAGAATCATGAAAAGCTTCTATTGCTACAAATTCTTCAACTGCTCATGTGGTATCAAATTCCTCACTTGAGGAAACCACAAATGTCAGTGACGAAAATGCAGAGATGAGGGAATTGTATGTGACAGGCATGTACAAAAGTTTCAAAGGGCATCAGACCTTTTGCGATGTGCTCAAAAAGCAGATTTTGAACTGGAACCTGAGGAAAGAAAGAATTGCCTTTGAAAGGAAACTGAATGCTGATGGATCATACTGGAAACCTGAGTAGTATCCCAAAACCTCATGGGTTGCTGCTAAAGGGCCTTCTGTTGATCATCCAATCTAACAGGCTTTGCATGTGAATTTCCATATTCCTCGGATGAATCATTTGACTCCAACTATAAACTGTTCAAAAATCAATCTGGTGAAGTATTTGCTCAATACGTTGGAACTAATTGTAGGAATGGACCACCCCTGAGGAAAATCCAGGTCCCCAAAAGTTGCCTTGAAAATCTTCTGGTGAATGTCCTGATGACACCACCTATGAAGAATCTGAACCCCACATCAAATTCCTCAGGAGGACCAAAGTCTTCAAGAGGATGAAAATCCTCAACTGGTCAAAATGATGCTCGTACTCGTGCTAATGCTACTAACATGCAGGGAAAGTTCAAGGGATATGAATATGAGCATTACTCCTCAAATCATTATGTTCGTAAATCCTCAAAGAACTTCTCTGCCTATTCATTTGAGTACTCTAACCCCCCTACTGTGAAGAGAAGTGCATTAGCTTCAATGCCCCCTTTCTCATATGGTGCTCGCAGGATGATGAACTCTTTACCACCCCTTCACATGTGGGTGGTGAAGAAATTGAACTAATCACTTCTGCAGGTCGGGTGTCCAGATGAAAATCATCATCTGAAGAATTTGCTGGAGACCTGAGGAAAATGCTTGATTGGACGCAAGCTAACATTGATAAAATAATAACATTTCAGACGTCCTCAAATCTACTATTTATTATGGAACTCCTATTTGATGAAATTGATATCATATTCTTCAAGTCTGAAGTATATGAGATGGTAAGCTGTACTAATTCATCTGCATGATGATAAACCCAAGAGTACCGAGTGGGTTCTTGATAGTTGCTGCACACACCACATGACTAGTGACAAAAGCTTGTTGATGAATATGCCACTGAGTCCATCACCACTGAAGCAAACCACTTATGCTGACAAAGGTAAAAACAAGGTATTGGGACTTGTCAAAGTGGCTATTTCCAAGGACAGGCACATGGACAAAGTGATGCTCGTTGAATCCCTTGGGTTTAACCTCATGTCAGTCTCAATGCTCTGTGATCTTGATATGGTTGTTATCTTTGGAAAATATAGATGTGTTGTCATCATGGAATCAAACAGATCCAAAGTCTTCGAAGGTGTTAGAAGAGGGGATTTGTACATTGTTGATTTCTCTACAGGTACTCAACCATCCACATGCTTACTAGCAAAAACCTGAGAAGGTTGGCTATGACATCGAACACTTGGTCATGCAGGCATGAGGAATTTGCACACGCTGGCGAAGAAGAAGCATGTCATTGGCATCGAATCAGTCAAATTCCTCAAGGACCACCTGTGCGGTGCTTGTGAGTTTGGAAAAATGACCAGATCCAAACACCCCTCGAAGACTATCATGACTACTAATCGTCCATTTGAATTGCTTCACGTGGATTTATTTGGACCTACTCATTATGCAACTCTAACAAATGCAACATCTTTATATGGCTTTCTCATGGTTGATGATTATTCTAGATATACTTGGGTCCATATCATTCTGTATAAAACTAAAGTGCAGGAAGCCTTCAAAGGATTGTCCTCAAGGGCCTCGACAAACTTCAGCATCAAGATCAAACACATCAGGAGTGATAATGGGACAGAATTCAAAAACACTGGTCTTGATGCTTATCTTGATGAACTTGGTATTACTCAGGAATTGTCTGCTCCTTATACTCCTCAACAGATTGGCATCGTCGATAGAAAGAACAAGACTCTGGTTGAGATGGCACGAACCATGCTTGAAGAATACCAGACTCCTCGTCATTTCTAGCCTGAAGCAATCAACACTGCTTGCCATATCATCAACAGGGTATATCTTCACAAATTCATCAAGAAAACTTCATATGTACTCCTCACTGACAAGAAACCCATTGTAAGTTATTTCATAGTCTTCGGTGCAAAATTCTGGATTAGAGATCCTCACCATAGCTCAAAGTTTGCACCTAAAGCACATGAGGTTTTATGCTCGGTTATGGAAAAGACTTGCACACCTACAGAGTCTTCAACAACTATCACAACAAGGTTGTTGAAACTGTAGATGTGCGGTTCGATGAAACTAATGGCTCGCAAAGAGAGCAATTGCCTCCTGATCTAGATAAATTGTCTCCTAAGGAAGCAATCAAGCTCAAAGCTACTGAAGACATTGTTCCTACTGAGGAAATTGCTGAAGAAATCACTCCCAATATTGATCAAAATCAAGAAGATGCTCCTGAGGAAATTGCTGCAGAAGAAATTCCTCAGCCCAGACGAAATCCTCAACCAGCTCATCCGAGGATTGCAAATGAAGTAGAACTTGACAAAATCCTCGATGACATCAACACGCCAAGTCCTCTCACTCTCTCAAAATCTTCACACGTAGTTAACTTTTGTGGGCATTTTTCTTTCGTGTCTATCACAAAACCTTCGAAAGTTGTTGAGGCTTTCATGGAACCTGAGTGGATTCAAGCCATGCAAGATGAACTTCTTCAATTCAAGCTAAATGATGTGTGAGATCTCGTTAAACGACCAGTTCCTCGCAAGCACAATATCATCGGCACCAAGTGGATTTTCCGTAACAAGCAAGATGAGGATGGTCAAGTGGTGAGGAATAAGGCACGACTTGTAGCCCAAGGCTACACACAGGTTGAAGGAATTGACTTTGATGAAACTTTTGCACCTATTGCTAGACTTGAAGCTATTCGAATACTACTTGCTCAGCCCCTAGGTTTGAGGATCTGAAGATTTCGAACAAAGTCTTCAGACTCAAAAGGCACTCTATGGCGTCAAGCAAGCCCCTCGGGCATGGTATGATACATTGAAGGAATTCCTCATGAAGAAAGGCTTCAAACCTGGTTCACTCAATCCAACTCTTTTCACAAAATCCTATGACAATGAACTATTTGTGTGCCAAATATATGTTGATGACATCATATTTGGCTGTACTGACTGATACGTCTCCAACGTATCTATAATTTTTGATGGTTTCATGATATTATCTTGTCAAAATTTGGATGTTTTGCATGCCTTTTATATATTTTTTGGGACTAACTTATTAACTCAGTGCCAAGTGCGAGTTCCTGTTTTTTCCATGTTTTTGACCCCTTTCACAGGAGATTTTGAAACGGAGTCCAAACGGAAGAAAATCCCCGAAAAGAATTTTTTTGGATCGGAAGAAGATCGGGGAGCTTGGGAGCCAAGGCAGGGGAGCCCCAGGGGCCCCACAAGCCTCCACCCCACGGTGAGGGGGGCGCGCCATCGAGGCTTGTGGCCCCCCTGGATGCCCTTTGCCCTAGGTCTTTCGCCTATATATTCCCATAAATTCCAGAAAAAAATCAGGAGATCATCGCAATCGCTTTTCCGCCGCCGCAAGCTTCTGTCTCTGCAAGATCCCATCCGGGGCACGTCCTGGTGCCCTGCCGGCGGGGGGATTCGGACACGGAGGGCTTCTTCATCAACACCATGACCTCTCCAATGATGCGTGAGTAGTTCACCATAGACCTACGGGTCCATAGCTAGTAACTAGATGACTTCTTCTCTCTCTTGGATCTTCAATACAAAGTTCTCCATGATATTCATGGAGATCTATCCGATGTAATCTTCTTTTGCGGTGTGTTTGTCAAGATCCGATAAGTTGTGGATTTATGATCATATTGTCTATGAATCTTATTTGAGTTTCTTCTGATCTCTTTTATGCATGATTTCATATCCTTGTAATTCTCTTCGAGTTGTGGGTTTTGTTTGGCCAACTAGATCTATGATTCTTGCAATGGGAGAAGTGCTTGGTTTTGGGTTCAGACCGCGCGGTGACCTCACCCAGTGACAGAAGGGGTAGCGAGGCACGCATCATGTTGTTGCCATCAAGGGTAAAAAGATGGGGTTTTCATCATTGGTTTGAGATTATCCCTCTACATCATGTCATCTTGCTTAAAGCGTTACTCTGTTCGTCATGAACTCAATACACTAGATGCGCTGGATAGCGGTCGATGTGTGGAGTAATAGTAGTAGATGTAGAAATTATCAGTCTACTTGTCTCGGACGTGATGCCTATATGTATGATCATTGCCTTAGATATCATCATGACTTTGCACGGTTCTATCAATTGCTCGACAGTAATTTGTTCACCCACCGTGATACTTGCTATTTTGAGAGAAGCCTCTAGTGAACACTATGGCCCCCAGGGTCTACTCCACACCATATTTTCAGCCTTACACTCTGTACTTCGTTGCACTTTCCGCCTTCAGATCTCACTTTGCAAACAATCTCGAAGGGATTGACAACCCCTTTGAAGCATTGGGTGCAAGCTTGTTTGTGTTTGCGCAGGTACTCTGGACTTGACGAGACCCTCCTTCTGGATCGATACCTTGGTTCTCAAACTGAGGGAAATACTTACTGCTCCTGTGCTGCATCACCCTTTCCTCTTCAAGGGAAGAACCAACGCAAGCCCAGCCTATGTCAACGTGTTAATTTCTGGCACTGTTGTCTATGGGATAGCAGAAGAATTTCTGGCGCCGTTGCCGGGGAGGAAGATCAAGTCAAGAACTCATCCAAGTAGGTGTCGCAAACTCATCTCTTGCATTTGCTTTGTTTGCCAGTTGCCTCTCGTTTTCCTCTCCCCCACTTCACCAATTTGCCTTTTTCGTTTGCCTTTTTCGGTCACCTTTTCGGTCGCCTTTTGCTTGTCTGCTTGCTTGCTTGCTGAAGTCACCATGAACGAAAACAACAAACTTTGTGACTTCTCGAATACTAATAATAATGATTTTATTAGTACTCCGATTGCTCCCGCCACTAGTGCGGAGTCATACGAAATCAATGCCGCTTTGCTGAATCTTGTTTTGAAAGAGCAATTCTCTGGCCTTCCTAGTGAAGATGCCGCATCCCATCTCAATACCTTCATTGAGCTTTGCGATATGCAAAAGAAAAATGATGTGGATAATGACGTGATTAAATTGAAGCTTTTTTCCTTTCTCGTTGCGAGATCGTGCAAAAACTTGGTTTTCTTCTTTGCCCAAAAATAGTATCGATTCTTGGGATAAGTGCAAAGATGCTTATATATCCATGTATTTTCCGCCGTATAAGATCATCTCTCTCCGTAATGATAACATGAATTTCAAGCAACTTGATCATGAACATGTTGCACAAGCTTGGGAGAGAATGAAATTAATGATTAGAAATTGTCCCGCTCATGGCTTGAGTCTTTGGATGATTATTCAAATCTTTTACGCTGGCTTGAATTTCGCTTCTAGAAATATCTTGGACTCCGCCTGAGGTGGAACATTCATGGAAATCATGTTGGAGAAGCCACATGTCACACCCTGTTTTTCACCACAAGTATTTTATGTTGCAAAAATCACAGCTTGTTAAAACTTTTTTAAATAATGTGGTGAGTGCAATGTAAGCCCTTGTATGAGTGAATGCTTGCTTGCTTGATGACTCAAACCCATGAAAAACTTATTATTTTGCTCTCTTCAAAAACCCTTTTTCCTTTATATCAAGATCAGCTTCATCATGTTGGGATACACTACTAGCTCAAGAAGCCAAGTGGCACTTCCAATCAAAGTTGGTAATCTGATCCAAATATTATTTTCATTCATTAAAAACATTAATTGGTGATTTAAAATATTATTTTCCTATTTTATAATTATGTCTGTTTCTAAGGCCAGGAATGATATTCCCACAAGGAAAATTGCTTTCCTGCCTTAGAAAATTCTAAGTAAATTCATGGAAGCTCAGAAGGACATATATTTTCCATATATAAGATTTTCAACCCTATTTTATATTAATATTATTTGACTAAAACCCTGAAAACCATTTCTGTCTGTTTTAGCTTTTTGAGATGTTTCCAAAGGAAATGATCTCAATAAATTCCCATAAAATTACAGGAGCCCTCCCAAGCCATATTAGGTGCTCACATAAAATCTCACCCTGATCCAAGGAGGGGAAGTGCACCTAATGAGCCCAAAACCCTCTCTATCCACAGAAGAGTCGGAACAACTCTACATTGCAAAGTTTCTCCAATGGAGCTGAAACTTCGCAGAAGTGTTAGACACCCCAAATGAGGAATCCACACCAAAGATGGGATTTGTGAGACTGTGATTGGCCACACTTCCTTTGTAAAGGACAGTACTGGTCATTTTGAGGCATTTTCAAGTTTACAAAGCTAAACTTGTTCAATGGAGCTCAAATTTGGTGAAACCGCATGTTTTTACCCCAAGACCAAACCTGTTAAGTTTCAGTTCCAGTGGTGGAGTGGAAGCATCCCAATCCACTGTTGAACACCTACTGACAGGAAGGTAAAAACCCTCCTAGCCACTGTTTTACCCAATGGCAAAGCACCAAACTTAGTGAGTTAGAGCCCCAGAACACCCTGAGCACCCAGTCAACCAGCCCCTCCCCAACTCCAAGCACAAGTGAAAAGATCTTCAATTTGAACCGCAAGCCAGTACTGGCAACACTAGTGTTCCTTGCCTCCTTAGACCAGCTCGTGCTCCCACTAACACACAATGGCTAGGTACACTCCCAGCAACACTCGGGACATGGAGGACACGTCCCAAGTGCCACAGAGCGCGCCAGCATGCCGTGGCATGCCAAAACTGCGCTCTGGGCGCGCTGCAGAGAGCCTCCAGCAAGGGAACGTCGCCCCGACCAGTCCCAACCTCCCTAGTAATGTCCAAACGCTTCCCCGACAGCCATTCAGTGCAAAGCTACCACCAGGGACCCCCTCCCCTCGCGCAAGAGCTCAGGCGACGCGTGCCCGTGCGCGCCCGACGCGGCCGAGCATGCACGGTCGCTGCGGCTCGACCCCACTCGCTTTCCCTCTGCGGCCGATGCACGAGGAGGTCCGAAACCACGTCCCGAACCCGTGGTTTCGTGGCCAGCACCTCACTTTTCACGCACACGCGCCATGGTGAGTTACCGGCGCGCCCGAGTCGGCTCACCGTCGCTGGCCTATAAATAGGTCCCCCCGGCACCCCAACACCCCCCAAGCAGCTTCAACACAACCACTAGACTCCCCCTAGCTGCCCAATTGAGCTCGCAGAGCCCCGGTGCTCGAGATCGACCGAGGCCCCTCCGCCTTGGAGCTCCGGTCGATCTCCGGCTACACGCCGGCTCATGCGCTTCCCGACCTCCCATTGCACTCCCCTTGACGCGAGGATCATTTCCCCCAACTTCCCCGAGCGAATCCGTGCCCCTAGCCACTAGCTCGACGCCAACCCGAAACCCTTCCGCCACGGTCACCTCGTCGCCGGTGACCCAGACCACCTCCGGTGACGTCCCGACCACGAGCAGGTAGGCGGAGGAACGAGGGACCCATTCCCGCTCCTAGATTGGCCTGAGGACAACGGTAGCCTCGCCGGCGTCCGTATCCACCTCTCTGGCTGGAGGTAGGAGAAAGACCTGACAGGTGGAGCCCACCTGTCAGTGTCCTGGGCAGCTAGCGCGCGCAACCGCTAACACTGACCCCAGGGGCCCACAGGTTAGGTTTGAGCCTGGCCCGCGCGCGCCTGGTGGCCGGTCTGCTGGCTTAAATGTTTTTTATAAAAATATTTAGCCAGTAGAAAAATATGATTCTTCCACCAGTAATTTTCTAAAAATGTGTACTAATTAATTCTGTAGTGTTTGACATTTATCAAAAACAGAAACTATTTTGGTATAATAAAATGATATTAAAAGCATTTGTCTACTTCTGTTTGCTTTTAAATAAATATGCTTAGCTAATAAAAACCATAGGAAACATTTTCCAATATAATAAACTGAATTTATTCAAACTTTGCAACATTTTTAAAAGCACCTTGTGGTCTATTTTGGTGTGAGCTATTATTTATTTATTCCTTTCTCGACGGTAGAGTTACCGAGTGACAGAGGATCCGGAGCGGAAGACCTCGAAGACCCCGGATACCTAGCTGACCAAAGCAAGCATCCTTTGACCATGACTTGAGCACAAACATTGTTGCATGCTAGTATAGCAAGAATTTTCCCGTTGCATGTGATCACGATGCCGGTTCATCATTGTGGTGATGGCACCGGAGGATTCTTCAAAGCACTTGCATGTTGATGATGTTATTCACATGGCTCCTCGGAGGATGAGCATGATGAGCTTGATCTTACCATCTATGAGGATCATGCTACTGTCATGTTGACTAGTAGAGTAAGACCATTGCATTGAGCTTGACCCTATCCCTTGAGGGTCATGTTATTACCATGTTGACAAGTAAAGATAGAGCATATTATCATGAGCATGTTGATGAGTTAAATCAAGAGTTTATGAAAACCCCGTCGGGTGCCACTAATGCCCGAGGGTGATGATGAGTTGGTGATCACTTTTGGTGAAGTGATGCACCGGTGTTTTGTGTGAGTATGGTTTTGGAAATGGGATTAGATTTATGATGTGTCGACCGTCCCAACCTTACCAGTACGACCACGATACCCCTTTATGGGACGGGGCTTTGTTGATTACTCTGGTCGGTACTAGCAAAGAGCCACATTACTAGTGGCGGGAGTGATCGGTGTCACTGTCATGATGGGGTCGTGCCTGGTAGGACGACTATGCCATTATTATGAGTTACACGCACACCGTTGGTCCCTGCATGGTTGATACAGTCCAGAGTCGGTGCTCGTAAGACGTACAACATGTGGGCTGGGTACCAATCGAGTGGACCTCTTCGTCTAGTATCGTCAGGGGAAAGATGATGATCGGGTACTTACCTCGGGTATATGTGATATACCGCGAGTCGTGGATGACACGGAAGTTTCCCGTTTCTCGTGGGTCCAGCGTACTACCTGTGCAGAGTGTCAAACTATTCGAATGGTCGTGTCCACGGTCAAGGACAGTTGGGTGGTGCTGCTTAAATTACGTCCAGCGTTTCCGCATAAACCAAGTGTGAGTGTGTGTGGTGTTTAAAAAGGTGTTGTTATGATAATCACAATAATATGACCAAGTTCGATGACTTGGCATATAGGGTAAACCCGCATGGTTTAGCCCTCTTTAACACATTGAGGTTATGACAAGTCCGATGACTTGGCATATAGGGTGAACCCGGTGTGTTTAACCCTTGTCAGATATGTCGATATCTGTAACCTGTTCTTCAAGAGTAGTTCTTTAACTTGTTGCATATACCTGATCATTCCACCAAATTGCATTCCACCAAAGATACATGTGACTGTTATTCTTCACTATAAATGTTCATATCATGGGCTGTTTGCGAGTACATTCAAAGTACTCATTGGCTTGCCACTGGTTATATTATTGACCGGACATGGAAGGACCGGAGTTTGGCCACGAGTACACCGTCGGAGACGAACCTGCGATCTAGGACGCTTCCAAGTCAGAATGCCTGTCGGTGTAGGCTTGATGGCATGGGCACCGCTTAGCCCTTACGAGATTCCGCTACTCGATGTATCTGTTTAATTGGCTTTAGGCCTCGCTCTTGAACCCGACCTTCTGGTCGTTTGATGTAATAATTTTGGTACTTGGATGTAAGACTCTATTAGTCACTATCTGTGTTCAGTGAACATTGATCCTTGGGGTCACTGGGCACAGCAAACTCGACTTGCTAGTCGGGGTCCCCACACCACAAAGCTCTTAGACAACATCATGACGAACTACTCTCAGTGGCACATGGAAATGTCACCTACTAGTAAGAAGGTACACGCTATAGAAGAAATTAACTCGTTGAGTGCTAAGATGGACGAGTTAATGAATTTGGTTGCCAGTAGAAGTGCTCCTTTGGATCCTAATGATATGTGTTTGTCTTCTTTGATTGAGAGTAGCAACGCTAGCTTGGACATTAATTTTGTTGGTAGGAATAACTTTGGCAACAACAATGCCTTTAGAGGAAACTATGTTCCTAGGCCTATTCCTAGTAACTCCTGTAATAACTTTGGCAACTCCTACAACAATACTCATGGAAATTACAATAGATTACCCTCTAATCTAGAGAGTAATATCAAAGAGTTCATGAACTCTCAAAAGATTTTCAATGCGTCCATAGAGGAAAAACTACTCAAAATTGACGATTTGGCTAAGAGCGTGGATAGGATTTCTTGTGATGTTGATGCTTTGAAAGTTATATGTGCTCCTCCCAAAATCAATATGGATGAAACTTTGAAATCTATGCGTGTTTCCATGATTGAGAGCCAAGAAAGAACCGCCCAAATTCGTGCTAGACATGAATGGCTTAAAAAGGCGTGTTCTCGTGATGAGAATCACGAAGATCTTAAAGTGCTTGGTGTGACTCCCATTGAATCAATGTTTTCTTGTGTCAAACCTAATTATTATGGGGTTGGATATGAATCCACTTTGGTTGAAAAGTGCCCCAATGATTCGGAGTCCATCTATCTTGATGCTAAAAGCATTAAAAGTGGAGTAGAAGACGTTAAAACTTTGAGTAGTAATGAAATTACTACCGTGGATTTCAAGGAATTAAATTATGATAGTTGCTCCTTGATTGAATGCATTTCTTTGATGCAATCCATGTTGAACTCTCCACACGCTTATAGCGAAAACAAAGCCTTTACCGATCATATCGCCGAAGCTATGATAAAATCTCTTGAGGAGAAACTTGAATTGGAAGTCTCTATCTCTAGAAAGCTTCATGATGAGTGGGAACCTACCATCAAAATCAAAATAAAAAACTATGAGTGCAATGCCTTGTGTAATTTGGGTGTTAGTGTTTCTGCGATTCCAAAGTCTTTATGTGATGTTCTCGGTTTTAATGAGATTCAAGAGTGTTCTCTTAATTTGCATCTTGCTGATTCTACGGTCAAGAAACCCATGGGAAGGATAAATGACGTTCTTATTATTGCAAATAGGAACTATGTACCCGTGGATTTCATTGTACTTGACATTGATTGCAATCCTACTTGGCCTATTATTCTTGGTAGACCTTTCCTAAGGACTAGTGGTGCTATCATCGATATGAAGGAAGGGGATATTAGATTTCAATTTCCTTTAAGGAAGGGCATGGAACACTTTCCTAGAAATAAAATAAGATTGCCTTATGAATCCATGACGAGGGCCACTTATGGTTTGAGCACCAAAGAGGATGATACGTGATTCTATCGCTTTTATGCCTAGCTAAGGGCGTTAAACAATAGCGCTTGTTGGGAGGCAACCCAATGAATTTATCTTTTTCTTTATGTTTTGTTGGATCCACACCATCATAATTCTGTTGTGATTGTGTTTTTCGTGTTTATTTTTGTGTTTGAGCCAAGCAAAACCTTTATGACTAGTCTTGGTAATGGTTGTTTGATCCTGCTGAAAAAGACAGAAACTTTTTGCTCACAAGATGATTTGTCATTTTTATTCAGAAAGAGATTTTGAGTTGATTCTTTTTGCTTCTGATTGATATGCTTTTTTCCCAGGCAGTCGTAAGTTTTCAGATGTTTTGAGGTACCAGAAGTATACGAAGTATACAGATTGCTACAAACTGGTCTGTTTTTGACAGATTCTGTTTTTGTTGAGTTGGTTGCTTGTTTTGATGAAACTCTGGTTAGTATCGGGGGGTACTAGCCATGGAAAAGTGAGAATACAGTAGCCCATCATCAATAAAGATAGAATTCAAGTTTGCTACAGTACCAAAAGAAGTGGTAGTTTGTTTTCTTGTACTAATGTTATCACAAGTTTCTGTTTAAGTTTTGTGTTGTGAAGTTTTCAAGTCTTGGGTGATGTTCTCATGGACAAAAAGATAAGGAGTGGAAAGATCTCAAGATTGGGGATGCCCAAGGAATCCTAAGCCAAATTCAAGGACACCAAAAAGCCTAATCTTGGGGATGCCCCGGGAAGGCATCCCCTCTTTCGTCTTCAATCCATCGGTAACATTACTTGGAGCTATATTTTTATTCACCACATGATATGTGTTTTTCTTGGAGCTCTTGTATCTTAGGAGTCTTTTCTTTTTGTTGTGTCACAATCATCCTTGTTGCACACCTTTTTGATAGAGATAGACATGCACTCATCATGATTTTGCTAGAATGCTCATAGTGCTTCACTTATATATTTTGAGCTAGACACTTTTGCTCTTGTGCTTCACTTATATCTTTAGAGCACGGCGGTGTGTGATTAGGTAGTTGGATTATGCTATGAAAGTAGTCCCAAATGTGCTAGGTACCCAACGAGGATGCAAAAACCTCCATCTTCATGTGCATTGAGTAGAAAGAGAAGTTTCGATTCCTCTCAATTAGTTTTGGGACGTGGATTCGGTAATATTGAGAGTTATGTTAGTAGGGTTTTGTGAATCTAGAAATACTTGTGTTGAAGTTAGTGATTCCCGTAGCATGCACGTATGGTGAACCGCTATGTTAGGAAGTCGGAGCATAATTGATCTATTTATTGTCATCCTTTGTGTTGAGGTCGGGATCGCGCGATGGTTTAAACCTACCAACCCTTCCCCTCGGAGTATGCGTTTAGCACTTTGTTTCGATTACTAATAAAAACTTTTGCAATAAGTATGCGAGTTCTTCATCACTAACGTGAGCCCACGGTATAGATGCACTTTCACCTTCCACCATTGCTGGCCTCTCTAGTGCTGCGCAATTCTCGCCGGTGCACAAACCCACCAAATTCCTTCCTCAAAACAGCCACCATATCTACCTACTATGGCATTTTCATAGCCATTCCGAGATATATTGCCATGCAACTCCCATCGTTCTGTCTCATGACTTGTGCCGTCACTCTCATATTGTCATTGCATTATCGTAAGATAGCTAGCGAGATGTTTCAACGTCATACGCCATGCTAGATCGTTGCACATCCCGGTACACTGCGAGAGGCATTTCCTATGGAGTCATCATCATTGTGATCTTTGAGCTGTGAGTAAATAAAAAGTGTGATGATCATCATTATTAGAGCATTGTCCCATGTGAGGAAAAAAAAGAGGCCAAAGAGCCCAAAAAAAAGAGAGAAAAGAAAAGAAAAGAAAAAAAGAGGCCTAAGAGCCCAAATGAAAAAAGAGAAAAAGAGAGAAGGGACAATGCTACTATCTTTTTCCACACTTGTGCTTCATGATAGCACCATGTTATTCATGATTGAGAGCTTCTTGCTTTGTCACTACCATATGCTACGGGGAATCTTCATTATATAACTTGGCTTGTATATTCCGATGATGGGCTTCCTCAAAATTTCCCTAGGTCTTCTTGAGCAAGCAAGTTGGATGCACACCCACTAGTTTTCCTTTTGAGCTTTCACATACTTATAGCTCTAGTGCATCTCTTGTATGGCAATCCCTACTCATTCACATTGATATCTATTAATGGGCATCTCCATAGCCTATTGATACGCCGACTAAGTGTGACCATCTCCTCCTTTTTGTCTCACAACCACCACCACACTCTATTCCACCTATAGTGCTATATCCATGGCTCGCGCTCATGTATTGCGTGATATTTATAGAAAGTTTGAGAAAGTAAGAGTGCGAAAACAATTATTTGGCCAATTCCGGGGTTGTGCATGATTTACATTAGTTGTGTGAGGATGATGGAACATAGCCAGACTATATGATTTTGTAGGGATAACTTTCTTTGGCCTTGTTATTTTGAAAGTTCATGATTACTTTGCTAGTTTGCTTGAAGTATTACTGTTTTCATGTCAATAGCAAACTATTGTTTTGAATCTTACGGATCTGAACATTCATGTCACATGAAAGAAGTTGCAAAGGACAACTATTCTAGGTAGCATTCCACATCAAAAATTCATTCTTTATCACTTCCCTACTCGACGACGAGCAGGAGTCAAGCTTGGGGATGCTTGATACGTCTTCAACGTATCTATAATTTTTGATGGTTTCATGCTAGTATCTTGTCAAACTTTTGATGTTTTGCATGCCTTTTATATATTTTTTGGGACTAACTTATTAACTCAATGCCAAGTGCCAGTTCCTGTTTTTTCCATGTTTTTGACCCCTTTTAGAGGAGATTTTGAAACGGATTCCAAACGGAAGAAAATCCCCGAAAAGATTTTTTTTGGAACAGAAGAAGATCGGGGAGCTTGGGAGCCAAGGCAGGGGAGCCCCAGGGCCCCCACAAGCCTCCACCCCGCAGCCAGGGGGGTCGCACCATCCAGGCTTGTTTGGCCCCCTCGACGTCCTTTGCCCTAGGTCTTTGGCCTATATATTCCCATAAATTCCAGGAAAAATCAGTAGATCATCGCAATCGCTTTTCTGCCGCCGGAAGCTTCTGTCTTCGCAAGATCCAATCTGGGGCACGTCCTGGTGCTCTGCCGGAGGGGGGATTCGGACACGGAGGGCTTATTCATCAACACCATGACCTCTCCAATGATGCCTGAGTAGTTCACCATAGACCTAGCTAGTAACTAGATGGCTTCTTCTCTCTCTTGGATCTTCAATACAAAGTTCTCCAAGATCTTCATGGAGATCTATCTGATGTAATCTTCTTTTGCGGTTTGTTTGTCGAGATCCGATGAATTGTGGATTTATGATCAGATTATTTGTGAATATTATTTGAGTTTCTTCTGATCTCTCTTATGCATGATTTCATATCCTTGTAATTCTCTTCGAGTTGTGGGTTTTTTTGGCCAACTAGATCTATGATTCTTGCAATGGGAGAAGTGCTTCGTTTTGGGTTTATACCGTGCAGTGACCTCACCAGTGACAGAAGGGGTAGCGAGGCATGCATCGTGTTATTTCCATCAAGGGTAAAAATATGGGGTTTCATTATTTGTTTGAGATTATCCCTCTACATCATGTCATCTTGCTTAAATTGTTACTCTGTTCGTCATGAACTCAATACACTAGATGCTTGCTGGATAGCGGTCGATGTGTGGAGTAATAGTAGTAGATGCAGAAAGTATCGGTCTACTTGTCTCAGACGTGATGCCTATATGTATGATCATTGCCTTACATATCGTCATGACTTTGCGGGGTTCTATCAATTGCTGGACAGTAATTTGTTCACCCACCGTGATACTTGCTATTTTGAGAGAAGCCTCTAGTGAACACTATGGCCCCCAGGGTCTACTCCACACCATATTTTCAGCCTTACAATTTTTACTTTGTTGCACTTTCCGCCTTCAGATATCACTTTGCAAACAATCTTGAAGGGATTGACAACCCCTTTGAAGCGTTGGGTGCAATCTTGTTTGTGTTTGCGCGGTACTCTGGACTTGTAGAAACCCTCCTTCTGGATTGATACCTTGGTTCTCAAACTGAGGGAAATACTTACTGCTCCTGTGCTGCATCACCCTTTCCTCATCAAGGGAAGAACCAACGCAAGCCCAGCCTCTGTCAACATGTCAATTGCTGGTGCTGTTGTCTGTGGGATAGCAATGACAAACGTTACAGTGATGAATTTGCTTACATGATGAGTGAAGAAAAAGCAGATGTCTATGATGGGGGTGCTGAAATTCTTCTTAGGTCTTCAAATTTGTCAACAACGCAATGACATCTTCATATCATAGGAGAAATACCTCAAGGATGTTCTGAGGAAATTCGACATGTATGAATGCAAAGGAGCCAAGACTCCCATGCCTACCAACGGCCACCTGTGCACTGATGAAAATGGTCAAGAATTCGATCTGCAGGTATATCGCTCAATGATTGGCTCTTTACTGTATTTATGTGCATGTAGGCCAGATATAATGCTTAGTGTTTGCATGTGCGCCCGTTTTCAAGAAAAACCTAAGGAATCACACCATAAGGCTGTGAAGCATATTCTTCGATACTTAGCTCACACACCAACACTAGGATTATGGTACCCCAAGGGCTCAAATCTTCATCTTGTGGGATATTCTGATTTTGACTATGTTGGTGACCGTGTGGATCGCAAGTAAATTTCTGGCACTTGTCATTTCCTCGAAAGATCATTAGTCTGCTGGTCCTCAAATAAGCAGAAGTGCGTTTCTCTCTCCACTGACGAAGCTGAGTACATTGCTGTTGGATCATGCTAAAGAAACCATGGATGAGGAAATTCAAATTGATGATATTCCTTAGTCCTTCATTCCTCACAAGACATCTGATGAACCTGCTCAAGGATCAGCTGCAACAGCTGAAGATTTTGCCTCCTCCACCAAGCAAATTCCTCATCCTCAACCAGGATCAACATCTTTCATTTCCTCATCAATCAGAATTCCCTCATCTTCTTCAGGAATGACATAGTCAATTCCGAAGGGAATCAATGTATATGATGGAGCTACCTTCAGAGGCACAACATCCAGTGGAGCAGTTTGATCAAGTGTCTTGAGGCACTTGGCCTCTGATGATTCGGGGGTCAAGGAAGCTTTTCTTTCCTTCGCTTCTTTCTCAACAACCTTGGTTTTCTTCACGTCTGATGCAGACGAAACCATCTTCTTCACTTTTGAGGATTGAGGTGAAGGAATTTTCTCTTCAGGAGCTGGTGCAGTATCAGTCCTGGCAGTTTCCTCAGCTGAAGTATTTTCTTCAGTTGGAGCAGATTCATTAGCTGGAGTGTCTTGAGGTATTTCCTCAATTACAGGTTCATCAACTCGACTATCTTGAGGAATTTACTTAGTAGGAGGGTCTTCTTATTCATCTTCCTTAGTCAGCTGAACAGAATAGCTGGTCTCAGGCTGCTTTGGTTTTACTGGAGGCGCAGACTTCTTGTTATATTCATCAACTGCATTAGTTGCAAACTTGATGAAATTTGACTTGAGACTTTGACGATTAGGTAGTTTCGTGTAATTGTCGGTCAAAGTATTCAGTTCAGCCTGGGTAGACACAAGATCTTCGGGAGTGAGGTTGAGGAGATTCTGCTTGTGGAATTTCTCATTCTTCAGTTTTGCAACCTTTGCTTGCTTGTCTTGCGTCTCTTTCCATTTGGCCTCATTGGTGAATGTGGCCACCATATGGCTGATACCTAGGGAAGCTTCAAGTCATCAATGGGTGTGTTTGGATCATCATACCAGACATTGATGTAGTCCAGTAGAACCTTTGGATCCATGGCAAGAGGAATAGCGCTGCCTGAAGCTTGTGGAACTCGTTCCTGCTTGTTTCTGATGATGGCTTGAAGAGTTTCATCATCAAATTCGTCACTTCCATATGATGCAGAAGGGACGTTGATGACTTTGCTTGGGCTGGGCCTGATGTTCTTTCTAGCGGTCAGTTTAGCCTTCAATGGTGTTGCTGAAGACTTTGTCTCTGAGCTCGTGGCAGATGGTACAGAAGAGCTGGAGTGAGCAGGCTGTTGGATGATAATCTGCTTGTGTTCACGCTTTGAGGCCTGTGTAGCTATTGAGGGTTTTGGCGCAGGTGCAGCCTGCTGAGGCAATTGCTCTTTAGGCTTTGAAGCCTTTGGTTTCTATGACACATACTTCACTTTAGGAATAACTGTACCAGAAGCTTTAGCAGCGGAAGAGTTGGCTGCAGTGGCAGCAGCAGATTCCTCATTGAATTTCCTCACAACAGCTTCTGCTTTCTTCTGAAGCTTAGACAAGTGTTTGTCTTTCTCCTTAGGGTAATCCTCAACAGTTTTGATGCTTGAGGGATGTGCAACCTGATGATCACCAAGAGGAGGCCTTTTGCAAGGTGGCTTGAGGGCGAATTTCTTCTCATACTTTGGAGTGACGAAGCGATATTCCTTCCACTCCTTAGTCCACCTGCGTTCTATTTTCTGAAGCCTAATTTTGCGCTTCGACATAGGTTCTTGCTCATCTGGCGTACGGTAATCAAGATATATATCCTCAGGGATATCAATTATACTATTCTGTTCAAGTTTATTTCCACCCTTTTGCTTTGTGTTATCATCCATTTTCTTCAACTAATGCTTTTGATGAGGAATTTGCACTCTTGAAGATTCTGATGACACTCGCAAAGTTTCTTCGAGGAACGATGTAAATGAGTTAAGTTGATGAGAACCTAAAGATTCATCAGCTGACATTTTGTACCTGTGAACAGAGTATAGGTGCGGGCAATTTGGAGAGGTCATATGCGTTCTCAGATTTGAAAAATTGAAATTTTAAAGTTGAGGAATTTGACCAATGGGTTGAGGAATTTGTCTAAGCACTCTGATATTGGGTTCGAGAGTTGTGCAGATTCGAAAAATTTCACAATTGAGGAATCACGTGAAGAATTTTAGTGGCTTAGTGAAATTCATCAAGTGTTTGAGGAATAGACTGTGCGAAGCTGATAGACAGTGAGGAAAAAACAGATTTCTCGAATCTAAGGTAAAATAGTAGATTGAAAGGGATAGTAAAATAGTATTTTAATTACCCTATATTGCGAGCACGAAGAACAGAGGCAGTAATAGTATGATGCTCTTCGGCTCGAGTCCGCTGCGCCCTAACTTGGCGGCGGTGGATGTAGATGTTCTGCTTCTGGCGTGAGTTCGGCGACAGAGAGGTCGAGGCAGTGAAGCTGTTCCTTGCCGGCGACGAGATTGCTAGAGGTGGTGCTAGGTTTGTGCTTGAGGCGGAGATGCGGAGGAGAGGACGAAGAGTTTGGACAGAAGGGGTGTGACATCCTCGGCTGTTGCTACAGTGTTGGATGTAATTAAGCTATAGTAAATATATGCAATGAATGCCATGCCATCATAAATTATATCGTTGATCTCGTGTTAATTGAAACCGAGTCAAAATTCGAAGTTTCAAAATAAATCAAACAGGAAAAGTTTTATAATGTTTAAAATAAAAAAATGTCGGGAGAGATATAAAAATTTCCTAGTTATTTATAAAGTGAACACGACATTTATAATTAAAACAGAAAGCTATTAAGAAATAAATAAATAAAATAAATAAATAATAAAAAAGCCCGTGGCCCGACTGGGCCAAAGTGGCCCAGCCAACCACACCACACGCACCGAGCCCCCCCAGCAAACCCTAGCACCCCGACGCGTGCTCCCTCCCCGCTGCCACTTCCCTCTCCCCCTCGCTCGCTACCGCGCCCCACCTACCGCGCCCCTCATCCTCCCCCGACCCACTCCCAAGTCGCCCCGTTTCCCATGCGCCTCCCCCGACGCACGCAGATCCCGCGACCCCCCTGCACTTAGCGTCGTCCGCCGCCCTGGGATCCCATCACCCCCTCGTCAACTCCCGTCGTTCGGCCCTCCTCTCCCTCCCGCGCCGACGCCCCATCCACCGCCGCCTCGTTCCTCTACCCACGAGCGCCTCGTCCCCACTGCCTCGCGCCACCGCCGCCAGTGCCTCCCAACCAGCGTTGCGCCCCGTCCCCCACCTCGCCCGGCAGCTCCTCCCTCCGGCGGCCCTCCGGCGGCCGCCTCGCCTCCTCCGGGCCGGATCCGGCCGGCCCCGGCCTTCACCTCGGCCGGGACTCCTCCTCCAACGTCGCCACCACCACCGGAAATTCCTCCTCATCGGAACCGCGCCGACTCCCCGTGAACTCTGGGTACACTGGGCCCTCCCGTCAACGCCGGTGAGCTCCGGGCCCCGGCAATCCTTTCGCCCTCCCTCTTCCGGTTCCATTCCGGCAATCGCCGCCGCGTTCCGGCGCCGCTGGGCTCGTGGAAGTGGAGGTGGACCTTGCCTCTTCTCTCTTTCTCTTTAGGTTCTTGTGAATTGAGAGAGATGTCTAGTAGGATGGAGATGATTGTTAGAAAGAAAATAAAAAATGAATGTATTATATGTATGTATGTATTTTGTATGATGTATGTATGTATTAGGTATGTATGCATGTATGTAGAAGAAATAAAATACGTTATGTTTGTGTATGAATATGTGTATGTGTGTTTTGTGTGTATGTGGCTAATGCCACTTACGGGTGGGGCCAACACCCCACTCCCACTAACACGGAGGCCCCACACGCACTGTTAAAATATAAAAATAAATATATATTTTTATTAAATAAATAAATAATTAATTAGATATATTATTTAATTAATTAAATAGATATTTAGATAATCTGTTAATTAGGATAATTGAATTATCCTATTAGAGCATGACACGTGGGTCCCCACTAAATTAATGTAACGACTGAGATGCGGTCCTTTCTTATTTAGGGGGCGTTGCCCCAAAAAGGAAAGAAGCGCATCTAAGCATTTCAAAAGTGAGATAAACATAGCACATACATAACTTAAGATTGACAAATAGGGCATTCATTTACCATCTCACATAGATAATATCAGAGTTACATCCACACATTTATTCAGACAAGGTAGTTCCGCTACGGACTACATAACACAAGGAAAAATGCTATGCTATCCCAAATGCTTGCCCACGATCACGACCACAACCTCAGTCTTCTAGATAGTTCACGTAAAGGCGGTCGTTCTCCTCATCGTACTGCCACACCAACTGCGTGCCATCTGGATCACCTGCGTCGGGCGTACCTGTACCTCTTGGGGTGTTGAAGTAATCTGTGAGCCACGGGGACTCAGCAATCGATGACCTTGGTACCGAAACTAGGCAAGTTATTAGGTGAGGAAGGTTCAGTGTATAGGTTGCAGCATCCCAAGCATTTATGGTGGCTAACTTACGAAGATCAAAGTTATAGATGTGGTGGTCTACGCGAGTGGTCGAAGACTAGGTGATCACTAAGTGATCCTGAACACCTACTTACGTCAAACATAACCCCACTGTGTTCCCGATCGAAGAGAGGTCTTCGAAGGGGACATTCATGGTTACGCACACGGTTGGCAGTTTTATTAGAGTTAGTTCGAGTTATCTATAACTGGTTGTCAACAAATTATCCATGTTGCCACATAACCGCGGGCACGACTTTCCGAAAGATTAAACCATGCAGGGGTGCTCCAACTAGTCCATCACAAACGGTCATGGGTCGCAAAGTAATCCCCTATCACGAATGTCGTGATCTCGTCTGATTCCTTAGAGGAAAACCTCAACTCTCGGGAGAACTAAAGCTTCACCGGGATTCCTATATACAAGATATATCGCTAAGGTAAGACAAGACTAGCAGGACCTCCCGTCGTGTCGACGACCCCAATAAGAGCCGCGTGTCTCAGTCTCAGCACACGACGGATGAGCTAGACGTCGGGATGGCTAAACCACTTGGTGACCAGGGGGGCCCCGAACATCGCTCAGGTGGGACCAACACTCATGAGGAGCACTGGCCCGGGTTGTTGATTAAAATGCTTGGGGTAGCTATTCCCTATGAAAATTATTATTAGGTGATTAGCAAATTGAAACCAATGTTGGGTCCTGCCGGACAAGTCTTAACACTACACGATTTATCAAGAGGGTCCCCATAACAACGCTGAACGTGTTAGGAGCGATCTGTTATGGAATCAAACACCGGTAGCCGGAAACTAAGGCGGCAATAACGGAACAAATCACCCGACAAAAGGCTAGGCCTTCCATAATTTACCAAGTATGTAGATGCATTAATTAAATAGCAGTTTAAAACATAATGATATCAAATACTCATGTTATCACATGAGACAACTGGCACCTACAACTAGCAAAGCTATCATTAGGAGCTGAGCAAGCCTACTTACCCAAACAACATTAGCTAGGAGGGGAAGGTGTTTGGGTTTCATGGCAATATCAGGAGGCAATTAGATTAAGTGGTAGGCAGCGAGCATATATCAAAGGAAACATGATTCTAAGCATAACAAAGCTAGATACGGTATCAAGGTCACGGTCATCTTGCCTGTGATGTCTTCAGCTTGGAACTGCTCTTGTTCGTCCTGCACGTACTCTCCAGAATCCACGTAACTTCTCTCCAATCCCGGTGCTACCCAAGATAAAAATAAAAGCCAATGAACACCAACACAACATGATGCAACAACCATATGATGCATGAGATGAGAATGAAGCATGCACCTCTATTGTAGTCACTTGCATATGCATGAGAAGAGAAGATAAACTTTCGGACAAAACTTCACACTAAGCTATCTTGACATGCATGAAGATGGCATGAACAGGTGCATCACGAGAAAATGATGCAAAAGCATATAAAGAACGTTGAGAATGGAGCTACGGATCAACCGGAAACTACGAAACAAGATATGGAGTCCTACAGATCAAATCCACCACAAGCACACTCCAATGGCACTCTTCTGGTGTTCCCAGGTTGCCACATGATCAAACAAAGAAATATAGGTGGGGTGCTGCAAAGAAACTCACCACACCACCAACAATACTATCACAAGCTTCAAAACAACTAAAACATGCAATCTGTCCTAAACAACATCATAGCAGTTTGTGAGCAACATGCAAAGCACCTACAACCACCCAAATGTGCCAAACAAGATATGTGGCAAAAGCTATTCAAAAGCTCTACAAGCCTGAGCAAGAAGATAATACAAAGGAGTCACACACAGGAAGATCTACAGGTGCTAACTTGGAAAAAATAACAGATTTGAGGGACTTAGTGAAAATCTCAGATTTTCACCCGGTGCTTATGCTCTGAAGCATTTTGACATCCTCCAAAATAATATCTACAGGAAGTGAAAGTTCATGAAATTTAACAGAGAGCTAGACAAACACAAAAGATCCAACTCTCTAGTTGATTGCAAGGGCTGATTCCCAACACATGAGATTTTGCAACCACAACAACAAGGGAAGAAAATAACATCAGTTTCTCAGACTTGGTGAAAATCACAGATTTTCACCAAGCTGACAATTTCAGCCACATGTCAACTTTGACAAGGCACAACATGCACATACAAACTCCTAAGCATAAAACAAACTACCATGTTGTAGAGGGCTTCACCCACTATTTCCACATCAAGGAATCATCCTCATAGGCTCATCACACCTCATGGCACCAAGCTCTAAACATAGCAAAAAGGCAGAAAATGACATTTCCAGAAAGTGCCCCAAAGTGAAATCTGATTCCACCAATGGATTCTTTGGAAGATTCTACCCCAAAAACATATATAATACCTAGGTACTTGCATACAATATGTAGGCACAAAGTTGAAAGGAAAAACTACATAGAATCATATAGTCTCGATAGTGCCATATCACATGTGGCACCATTATATCATCATCCCCACATGCACAAGCTCACACCCACAACTCCAATGGTGAACATGAGGGTTAGACCTCACGTATGTGTGCCATAGCACATAACCACACACTCACATACAACCTTGCAAGCACACACTAGCACCAACACATGCTAGTTCTAATACACACACATGCACACTCTAATCCCTACACACATACACATGCTTGCTTAAACATCTACAAACCTTCACACCTACATCTCCATTCTACTCACATGCACATGTATGTGTGGCACATACACACATACATACACACACACAAGCACACACCACATGGATGCAACACACACATACAACCTCAATCTACATCAACACAAGGAACACTCACCTACACATGCACACTAACTAAAACAAGGAGAAAACCTACTGGTTTGAGGCATAAACACCTCACCTTGCTGCCCAAGACAAGGTGTGGTGCAGCTAAGCTAAAACAACAACAAACAAAACAAAAATAATAATAAGGGGCACAAGGATTCAAACCCAAGACCTGCTGTACACAACACACAACTACAACCACTTCACTACCACCTCTGGGCTCGACAGAGAGGGGAAAGGAAACATGGTGTGTTTCCCCTGTCGAGCTACTGTGCAACAAAACAAGAAAACAAAAGGGGGCGCCACTAGGATCGAACCCACGACATACTGTTGCGCCAAAACCCACTGCTACCACTCGGCTATTCGATCGATGCTTACTAGAGAAGGGGTAGTAACTCTCTTAGGAATACCCCCTATTCTCCTACCACGCGACTGGAATAGGGGAGGGTCACCGCCAGCGTTACGCTACAAATTGATCTACGACCTCTCGCGGGGAGGAAGGTGGACTCGCGGTGGATCCATTTCACACCTAAACTCGACGAGAGACGCTCTGCAGCTACGGCTCCACGAGCACGGCGGCGCCGGCGAAATAGAGGGATTACGACGCGCAACTACGACCCGATGAGAGATCTACTGACAGGGGAACGGGAAGGAGACGGCAGCTCACCCACTGGTCGAGGTGGACGCTCTTGACAGAGAGGAAGAAGGCGTCGAAGAGGAAGAAGCCGCTGCGGAAGAAGTCATCGGAGCAGAGGAGGAAGAAGGGGTCATCGTCGACGTCGTGGAAGCAGAGGCAATCGACGTCTCCTAGCTGTGGGAACGGACTCCCCTGGTACTCCGCATGCTCTTGGATCGCTTGGAGAGGAAGAAGAGGGACGACATCGATGGCGGTGACCTCAACAGGGGTCGGCCATGGCGGAGGAGGTGCTCGGCCGCCTTCTGTCGTCACCCGGGAGAGGGAGGAGGAAGATGGAAAGGAGGTGGCGGTAGCTTGGAGGAAACCTAGAACATGGCACGCACGCCGAGGGTTATATAGGGGTCGAGGGGGGCCGCCTCGACGTCCGTGAAGCTACAACGTCGAGCCTCTCTCTCGCTCTCTCTCTGAAACCCTGACGGAAAGGAGAGGGAAGAAGACACGACATCAACAGGAGTGGGACGGGGAGTGGGCTACCGCGCAAGGAAAGCAGCTGGGCTAGCGAGGGGGAGGGAGCCCACTCGGTTGCGCCAGATAAAAGAAAGAAACCCACTGGGAATTCCTATTTTAATACAAATTGGAAACAATAAAATGCACAAGGCAAAATCAGTTGGCCCAAAAATAAAACAAAAATGTCCCCTGACATAAGTGAATTATGCCACATTTAATAAAAATGAAAACGGGAATTATTGAGCAACTAAAATAAACACTAAACAGATTTATCAAATCTGTTTTAGAAGTTTTATCACAAAGAAATAAAGTTTTCCAAACCCCTCTTTCACATCTCCACACTTACAAAAATAAGCACTAAAAGGCCAACATTTCTAAACCAAAAAAGGAGCAAGTAAAACAGGAGCTCAAAGAAAAATAAAGAAGGAGAGGTTTAGTTGAAACCTAGCTTTGGATAAAAAGGCAAAGTTGGAAGCCATTCTTTGCACATCACTTCACACCACTTGCACTCATCACTCCACACACATAAGGATCAACACACAACACACAAGGATGGCATGGATGATATGGATGCATGATGCAAAGGGAAGACAAGGAATGATCACAAGAAATAACACATGGAATATAGCTCACATAGCAATGACATCATGGACCCACACATGGCAAGTTTCCAAATATGGCAATGATACACTTGGGGAATTAAAATTAATCTGATTAATTAATATTAAACCTAATTAAAAACTGAGTCTATGACGCACGGGACCCACTGGTCAGTTGACCAGTCAACTGCTGATGTCAGCATGACATCAGCCTGAGGTCATAATTGCATTTAATCAAATTAATCAAATCTGTTTTTAAGTCCTAAATATTGAATAAAACTTTAAAAATTAATATTAAATAAACCGTAAGTCAGATCAAAATATTTTCAACATGAAAGTTGATCAGCAGAACGAGACAAACCCGGATACACGGTCCATTCGTTTGTCACGAGTCCCTAGCATAGCAAACATGGAAATTTTCCATCGTTTTCAGTCTAACCGTAGTAGCCCGAGACCCGGAAAATATCGTCTGATATTCTTCCGACCCGTCTGCGACCTATGTTGCTGCGTTAGCTCATGCCTAGTGTGCATATTGCCATGTCATGCTTAGTATTGCACCTGTTGCTATTATTTATTGTCTCTCCCACCTCTTCTTACCAGCAGACCCCGAGACTGACGCTGCTGCCGGGTACATCTACGACCCTGCCGATCAGCCTTTTGCCGCAGAGCAGCAAGGCAAGCAAACCCCCTTGATCATCCCTATATCGCCTATGGCTTTTCTCCCTCATGCTTGCATTAGTATTTTACTACTGTTGTAGTTAGATCCTATATCTGATACATAGCATATTTTTGATGAACTCCTACTTTAAGTATTGTACCTTTAACCTGTTTAGTATAGGTGGAGCAGTCTTACCCCGTGACCCCGTAGTCCAGTTGCCCCGCTTTGCTTTCAAATCTTGATCCCTGATCGACGAGCCAGACCCGTCACAACACTTACACCCCCTTAGTTGTGCGACACTATAGAGATAATATCAGGTACCGAGGGTGATACCTCGCTAAGTACTCCTGATGATATCTCTGTAGTACAGCTAGTCGGTCGTGGTTATCGAGGGTGATTCCTCTTTCACCATTCCCGACGATGCCTCTGTCGTGCAACCCCTCAAGTGTGGGACCCTCGAGGGTGATTCCTCTAAGTCCACCTTGACGGTTGCATCGTTCGGGATCCAACGAGGGTGATACCTCGGATTCCCCCTGATGTTACAACCACACAGTTACGCGACCATGTTACTAGGATCTTTGATGAATAGATGTTAGGCGGGTGGATTCCCACGTGTTTGTGTCGATGACTTAATTAAATGATAATGGATTTGGGTATTTGACCTGGGTTGGTTGGAAGCCCTTATTACACACTAACCGTCTGCGTGGGAAGAATTATGGGTACTCGACGTCGAGGTATCAGCCGAAGCTCTTCACACGTCAGCGATGTAGTGGCGCGCACCCGAGTGGCCCCAAGCTGCATCACGCTTGTGATTAAGGGGTACTAGGAGTGACATCGGCAGCCCTCGCATCGTGCAGGAGCGCAGAGGGCAAGTGGGCCCATGAACCCTTTGTGCTTAGGAGTTAGACCGGTGGGCTGGCCTCTCTGCTGAGCTTAGGTAGGGCTGCGACGTGTCGATATTCCGAGGCCGGGCAGGACCCAGAAAAGTTTGTCCAGCCATAGTGTTATCGAGCGTGTCGGGGAATATGTTATGCAGCCCTGCAGGGAAGAACTTATCTATTCGAATAGCCGTGTCCATGGTTACAGGACGACATGGAGTTGTGCCCTCATCTTATACAACTACAACTGTTACCTAACTGGATTTAGTTGCCCCGGGATTGCTTCCATGCCTGGAGTCGAGGGAGGATCTCTGGGCATGACCTCATATTAATATTGTTGCAACAATATGATTATTAATTGCGTTACACGTGTTCTACTCTCGTATATTGCCGCAAGACCCTGAAGATGCTAGTCTTCGATAGGACTAGGCCTTCTCTCTCTATTCTCACATTGCTGTAGTTAGTCCACTTATAAACCCCTTCTTTGATACTGATGCATACTTAGCTTAGTTCTGATGTAAGTCTTGCGAGTACTTTGGATGAGTACTCACCGCTGCTTTGCTCCCCCTTTGTCCCCTTGATCCGTTGCTACAACCAGATGTTGGAGCCCAGGAGATAGAGTTTCCTGCCAACGCCTGCCACCCCGATGGTGACTTCTTCGTGGAGGCCGCTGAAGACCAGGAGTAGTTAGGAGCCTCCCAGGCAGGAGGCCTCGCCTCGTTCGATCGTGTTTCTTTTGTGCTAGCCTTCTCTAGGGCACCTCATATTTAATGTCTGTACTCATATATTGTTGCTTCCGCTGACTCGTGTGTTTATCGAGCTTCTGTATTCTAGCCCTCGAGGTCCCTGGCTTGTAATATGAAGCTTGTATTGTTTTATTTGTTTCTAGAGTTGTGTTGTCATATTTTCCCATGAGTCCTTGAGTTTGATCGTACGCATTTGCGTGTACGATTAGCGTACGATTAAATCGAGGGCGTCACAAGTTGGTATCAGAGCCGACTGCCTGTAGGTAGCCCCCTTTCCAACTCCTTGGCCGAAGTTGAGTCTAGTGTTTGAAAAACTTTACTAACCCTCATGCTGTGGCTTACGGGCCCACATCTCAATTGGGTGGTATTAGTATCTTTTACTCCTTTTCTATACTCTGGGGTCTACTCTCTCTTCTCTTTCGGGTTAAAGATTTTGCTAGCTCTAACATTAGGCTCCCGTAAATATTTCCTCCCGGAGAACCCCGTATTCCACACGGTGACTTGATCCGTCAGAAGGCTACGATGCTACTCTCCGATGTTTCTCTCAAGAACTTGTGCCCATCACTCTTGCGATTTCCCTTCCTCCGTCAACCACTATGGATGACTACATACAAATGTCTTTCATATTTTCCTCTCCAATTGCTCTTGTTTTACGAGATGCAACGAATTGTTTTATCGGGAATTCGTCCGTCATCAGTTGTCATGGGTTTCGAAAGTTCTTCGAATTGCTATTCGATCTTTTGGAATCCCTAGTAGCCTATTGCTCTTCACCTTTCTCACCTGCTTGCATTATGGTTAAATCCATATGTCTAGCCGCATTCATTAAAAATCATTTGTGATTTTCATGTGATCTTATTGATTCTGCCTTTGTGTGATGGCACACAATCATCTGTTGATACTCATAGATTACCTTTCCGGCTCAGACATCCATCCAGACAGGAGCTGGTTCTCAAAAATCAACTTTGATTGATTGCCCATCTAATTCTAATCAGCTTATTCATCCTTCATTGGAGCATCTGTTTATGATACACCAATCAAGAAATCTTAATTCCTTTGGTAATTAAGTATCAATAATTTTTGGATGTTCTAGAACCCGACACATTGCATCCTATCTCCCTCTGATTGAGTACCAATACTCACATGAGGTCCTTGTGGATCGTCACACTCATTGCTGGGTTATTATCCGACGGAATCCTTTACATTTCAAAAATTTCTTGTGATTGCTTCCCCTCACACATAATGCCATTGGTAAATCATGTCTTTTCCCTCTGATGAGCTGTATCCCATGCCCTTGTCATCCATGCTCTTCGAGCATGTGTTATTTACCCCTGAAGTTGTGGTATTTGTTCCTAAGATGCCCCGACGGGTTGAACCTATACCTTCCTAAATCAATATGACTCGTAATATTTTCACGTGTCTTGCTCTTCTCGTGTTTTGCTGAATGTTCTTTCAAAGCTACAACTTGATCAAAGGCGAGAAGTAAATGGCAGGTGCTGCATTGATGAAGTGGGAGTCGACCTTGAACTTTGTGTTCATGCCCATGGAAATGACGTTGATCCTATCATAAAAACTTACCGTATCAATAACATTCATTATATGATTTGATCTGGTATATGTGATCTTGTCCTTTGCAATCATGGTTCCGACCATGTTGTCCTACCTTGATTTCATTCTTAGGCGAGTTAAGGTATTTGTCTTCTTCATATCTATACATCGGTCCAAGCAGTAATTTTGATCTACCTCTAAGTACTATCCTTGTTATCTCAAAAATATCATGGACCTATGTAACTTCTTGTGAGCTCCTTATCAACTATGATATTTTTATTAAATTCCAGTTTTCCTCGTGTTCTGAGTTATTGGACACTCAAGAATACCGATAACTGGATCTCGTACGCCTTGCGATTTCGCAACTCTTAATAATCTTCCTTGTTTATGAGTTTGTACTTGATCATGTCATTCCAAGTTGTGAAGCTACATCATCATCACGTTGGAGCTTGACCATTCTATCTGTGTCCTCCATCTTCGGGACAGATTTCCAACGGTGCCCTGATAAAAGCCCAACAGTTGCAGTTGGAATCTCTCTTCACGATGCACCAGAGCTTTTGCCATCAGTCAGGCTGGCCATAGTGGGAGTAACTTAGGTGGTAACATATACTTGGAACTAGCAACATGCTGATGTGGCAGATAATTAAAGAAGAGAGAGGGGGTTAGAGTAACATAGGTAGATACCATAACATGTTAAATGCTATGCTACTATGTGTCATGCATGTCAATAAATTAGGTCATCTATGATACTCATTCCGTTTCTTTTTAGTCCGCATATAAGATTTGGTCAAAGTCAAACTTTATAAACTTCTACTAAATTTATAAAATAAAATATCAACATTTATAATATTGAATCAATATTAGTAGATGAACCATACTATTAATTTTCATAGCACACTACTAGAAAAAGGGCTATTAGTGGCGCACCTACTTTGTCTATTAATGGCGCACTATAGGTGTGCCATTATTATCACGCCACTACTAATAAATAGTAATGACGCACCCCTCGTGCGCCACTGCTAATATACATAACAGTGGCGCACCACCTGATGCGCCATTACTATCCCAGATACTAATGGTGCACCACGTGGTGTGCCACTACTATGAATATTAGGATGTTTTTGTTTTCTGATATTTGTACAGGTTACAAAATACATTATAGCACAGAATATAAACATAACAACATATAAACAGCAGATTTATCGAATACAATAGAAGATTAGTCTCCGAATACAATTCATCATATTAGTCTACGAATTCGAAATAACGAACAAACTTAGAACATTACAAGTCTCGCGACCGCGAGTAGCGAGTTTGTCTTCACATTACAAGTCCATGTCTAAACTACCATCACATAGAAGAGGGTTGCGATCAGGATGAGCATCATCGTGATGAAACTGATCTTCATCCGGTTCCTCCTCTACTCCCTCCCTCCCACTAGATAGCGCGCGTATCTAGCTTCCGCCTCTTCCCTAGTGGTGTACCCTTTGTAACTGTTACCGCTGAAACGGTGAACCTGTCTCCGACACTCCTCCTAGTCGTCGTAGACTCTGGGAACCTCACCCTTGTACACGACATACGACGACATCTCTATGCACTAGACAAACAAAACGTTAGTAGAAATTCACTGATAATATATAAGCAATATATAAGTATGCAACAAAAGGATCGGAAGAGAAAAGAAACACATTAATAGCACGATTCATGGTCCTACTAATAAATAGCATCGACTACACATATAAGTCGAATGACTGTCCAAACTAAAGAGACATACAAGTTCATTAAAGTTTAATTACAACATAGCATCAGTACTTTCAACTCGACTCAGGGACCGGAGCATGGATGAAGCCGCCGTCTTTCGTGATGGTCATGAATGTGCGGTCTTTGTCAGCCTGCATTTGTAGCGTCGTGTCAATTGCACTGTTGGATGGTTGACAGTTTAGGTAGAACTGCCTCGATCTAGCAAGGACATCTTGGTAGATGATTTCTGCCAACTCCGACTGGATGCGAAAGAATTCTTGTCTGATGTCCTCGTCCTGGATTGCCGACAAGCGTGTGGCCCATTCTTTGAGATCATTTGGTAGCATACGGTGATGCTGGTCCCGTACGATCGCCCGCATGTGATGGACGGCGTAGTAGGCATCCTTTTGACTGCCAGGCGGCTGCTTGACACAGGGGAACATCGTTACGTGGGTGAACACATGCTTGCCATACCTAAGAATTGGCCTCCTAAAGGTGCCTCCAGATTTGGCATAGCCGGGGAGGACATCATCAAGAACATTCTTGATATTTGTATAGTCTTTCTTTGACTGACAGTCCGAGTCAAAATACGTGGCCATGGAATATTTCGGGCTTGAGAGGATGAGTGTGCAATGAGTGTCACTGCATAATACACAGAATGTTAGAAAAAAAGAACGATCGAAATCCAAGAAATCATATGTTGTGGGGCGATGAGGGGATGACTTACTCAGAAAAGTAAGGCACGAGGAAGTTATCCTTATCTGCGTTCGCCGGAATGATGCCTTCGAGGTATGAACTCGCGACTTGCCGGTCCCCAGCGCCGTCCAAGAGCTTGCACGCATGTAGAAAGGGTCAACTATCACGATGTCGGGGGTCTTGTCTCTAATGATTCACATCTCCATATTGAGCAAAAATAGCCGAATGAAGGTGTAGTGCAACAGATAAAGGTTAAGCATAGCGAACATGTCATCAAACCGCAGGATGCTCATACGCCCGATGGTGCTATCGACAAAGCCCTTGCCCTCTGCCACCTTGGCCACGAAAACCGGGTATGTCACATCATTCTCGGAGAGATGCCGCTTCACCATATAAATAACAGCGTCATGCAGACTCCGGATAGCACTGGTTGCACCATTGAGCAGATTAGTTGGTAGCATCGGCCTACCCGCCACATGCACGCTCCTCTCAATATCCTTAGATATTGGTGGCCTGTCCTGAGCACGGATCATACTCGGTGCCAGCTGGCTCGCACCCTTGTTAGTTTTTCTTTTCTGTCCCTTCTGCTTCTTCTTCTGTAATGGGATCGAGTTCTGCTCGAAGACCACCTTCTTGAGTGTGTTGGGGCTGATAATATTTTGCACCTTGGCTATTTGAGTCTTTGTGAAGGCGGGAGCTGGAGGCGTCTCCTGAGAACTGAACAACCGACGCCTGTTGAAATTGGGTTTCTCCGTGGTACCAGCTAGATTGCCATCGTCTTTTGTAGGGTTCGATTCTTGAGAAGGAGGCCCGAACAAGTCCTCATCGTCACCGTACCCATGTTCGTTGATGTACTTATCGATGTTGGAAATTGTATCATCGTCATCGTCCGGATCCTATGCCATATGCATGTCCGGATCAGCTGACGGCGGTAGCGTTGCGGCGGTCTTGCCATGGCTTGGCGCCGACACGATTGGCGGTGTTTTCTGTGGGGTGGTGTCCCCCGCCCCCAAACGAATCTGGCTCTTCGGCCAAAGCATGGACCAGTTTAAGCAGGCGCTGAGGCTCATAACATAATCTTCGTCGGCCCCAGCTGGTCGATACGGAGGTAACAAGACGTCGCAGCCCCTTAGCACCCAAACCAGTTGAACCCCATACATGGTGGGTGGCATCAGATTACCATGGAACACGCGGTTGCCCGGTTCAACGATTTTGTCCTTGGCAACATTGATCAACTCGTCGTCCACGAAGTGCACGAGAGTGCATGGAACATTGGCGGCGCCCTGCGAAAACATGTAGGGCGTCAGGGATGCCCAGTAAAAAAGGCAAGGAGATGAAGTCATCGGCCGAGGCTTATAGTTACCGTGATGGCTTCGAGCTCGGCTAATGTCGAGGCACCGCCAACGGCAGGCGTGCAAGTGATGGAGGGGCCGCTTGATGTCAAGGTGCCGGCCAGCGTATTCTTCCCACACACGGGTGCATTAACGTCCAATACCGGCGCCGACGCCGGAGGCACCTGCAATGCCGCCTCCGCCGGAGACACCGATGCCGGCGCGTTGTGCGAGTTGCTGCCGGTGAAGCTGGGAATGGCGTAATGGCGGTGATCGTCGCTCCAAGTTGGTCTCGCAGTTTCTCTCGGACTATCTCTGGAATCCACGCCACTTGTGCCTTGAGTTCTTTAACCTCGCGCTCTTGGCTTTCTGAGATGGTCTTTCCGTCCTTTCGCCCAGCCTTATAGTATTCAGACCATTTCGTGGACAAGCCTTCGCCGGCCACATGACCAGATGACGACGGCTTACTGAGCTTATCCTTGTGTTTCATTACGTTCAACGTCCTATTTAAAGTGCTGTCCCAAGGGGCAGACGGGGAGCTCAGAGACCCCGCGCTACTGCTTTCCGTTTCGTGCGGAAGGAACGTGAACCATTTAGAAATTTGGCTTCATTAATTAGAATGCAACCATATGGAGCTAATTACGCGGGGGTGTATTCCTTACCAGAACACACTCAAGCTCCTTCACCTTCGGATCCGTGGTAAGGTCCTTTATTACTGGGTCCACCTTGTACCAGGTCGTGACATAGTTCCTGGTCTGCTTTTCAGGGTATTTATCGAAGAGGGGCGATAGGCCTTGCTCGGCACGCTCCGCGTCCTCCTTGTCCCATTTCGGTTCCGCCACTCTGTAACCGCCGGGACCGAGTTTGTGGACCCCTAAGTTCAAGTCCCACATATCTTTCCCCAACTTACTTGATTCCGTGGATGCGTTGCTCTCGCACTTGATCTTGAACTCTAGGTAGTCAGCTTTGCTGATCGAAGGATTTGTCTCCTTGATCTTCTCATAACTATCACCTCTTAGAATCCTTCTCTTCACCGAGGCTCTCCAAGTAGCCAGGGCCGTGCTCACCTTCGTGAGGGTGGCACTGTTCACTTTATTCCCTGTGAGGCATGTGTTTGCGATGTCACCGGAGAACTTGTATCGTTCGTGCAGCTTTGTGAAGAGGAGGTTGCGCAAATTCGCTCGGCCTTGATGCCTTAGGTTCTCGGTGTTGATTGAGACGGTGCTCCGGAGAATGCACCCGAGTTGTCCCGCGTACCCACCGACTAATTCTTTGGGCGCCGTTGGATGCCCACTGGAGGACACTTTAGGAAAGTCCTCGCTGACGGTGCCGAGCACGTTGGGGCGCCAGTCCTTCCATTGCTTCTTCTGTTGGGTGCCATCTATGCGTTCGCTGCCATCATCAGTGGTGGCATCCCCGGCGACACTATCAGTGGTGTCATCCCCGACGCCACTAGGGGTTGTGTAGTCATGATCAGTGTTTTCCGCTGCGTCCTCATAGAGGTGAGGTTCTTCCTCCAACTCCTGGGACAACTCCTAGAATAGCTTGCCCGAACCGCCGACCTCATCGTTGTTGGCCATGTTTCGCTCTAAATAGGAAAAAAAGGCTACTAGAGTTATTGGATGAGATCAGGGTTGTATCTATTCTTCTCATATTTAGAGTAGCTCCTTATTTAATCTATGGAGTATTAAGTAAGTACTTGCATCACATATATATAACCCCAATAAAACTAATCTATGCCGTGCACACATGAGGTATCGCTGACAGGGAAAAATCAAGTAAAGGCGTATTAATTACTTTTTTATAGGCCTCACATATTTGGTACTTCTTGTAAAAAAATGGCATTTCCTATTCTTCTGCAACTTAATTACTTTCAATGAACAGTTTTCATATTTCTCTACGGCCATTAAATTTATATCATTTTATACAGTTCGATCATGACTGCTAGTGTTGGTAGTCCCCTCTTTTTTTACCTCGTGTGCTCCTATAGCTAGTGGCCTTTTAACTTACTCTCCATGGTGTATATATGCACACAATTAAACTGTGTGGCGACATGCACCCCGCACATGCTGCTGAATCGCTACATGAATCATGCACGGGGTTGAATTATCACCAACTATAATTCCATCGTATCCAATTTTACTTTTCTTTTACTCCATAGGATCGCAAAACGTGACACATGAGAAGTTCCAACGTATCCATACCAAAAAGTAGTAACAGTCAGTGTTTCATTTGTAGGGCCCTTTTAGTGAAGCAAAAGAAAACAAAAATAATGTGCTAATGAGTTACTTATTCAATATTGTTTCACAAGCTTAACAATGAGCTTCCCCGCAAATAAAGTTCAACAATTCATGAGTCATGAACTCATGATCCACCTACTGCATTGTTATCTACTCCCTACGTAAATAAATATAAAAGCCTTTAAATCATCAAAATAGTTATCTAAACATGCTTATATTTTTAAACAGAGGGAGTAGCACACATAAAGCAAGGATAACAAGATAATACTAATCCAGTAGTGTGGTAGTATTGATAATGTCATGTAATCTAATATTTGAATAGATCATTTTGGACCCATTTCACTCACATAAAAAATAAACATAAGAATTAAAAACAAATAAGCTATGTTTTCAAGAAAGGATAAGGATTTTGTTTCGGTTGAGAATCGGGCACCTTCTAGGTCAAGAAAATTGGGTATGACCTTTGCTAATTTTCTTGACCTAGGAGAGCCCAATTCTCAACCGAAACGGAAATTAATCTATGTTTCAGGAGAAAGGGGTAACAAATATGCGTGAGCAGTTCCATCAAGCTCATATAGGATTCCAGTATATAAATTCTGAAATATAATTGCCAGAGCAGAAAATATACAGTGCTAAGCTCATCTAGACCAACGAAAATATTCAGCATTCATCTGGTGGCGATGAGTATAATCAACCCTCATCTGGGCACCATTGTTGGTGTTACACAACTCTCAAACATGTGTAATTGTCTATAATTATTTGCAGTTCCATGTACTACTATCGCAATTTTTAGGCTTCTGCTTTTCATTTCAAAAAACATTGGAATGCCCAAAGAAGACACTTGATTGTTTTTTCATCAGGCAAATACCAGGCCCAAATTTTCTGGTTTTCATCAAACATCATGACAGTAATACCTCAAGCACAACACATGTAATAAAGTTGATTACACAACATACAAGATCCAAATCACAGCATTTGTGAAAATAGAAATAAAGATCAAAACACAATAATTTCATGGAGAAAAATAAGCAATATTGTTGGATGACTGCATAGCACATCTCAGTTACATGATACTCCCTTGTCTCCCCAAAGAAGGCCTATAATTTTGTCTCGAGTCAAAATGATGTAAATTTTTACCGAGTTTTTTAAGAAAATATATCAACAACTACAACACTTAATAGTTTCTGATATCTTCTCTTATAGAGGCTTCTTCACCATGGCATCTAAAAAAAATTTGTTATTATAGGTCACTATTCTCAACTATTTCGATCAATTTTTTTTCTTTTTTGAAAGGAGGTCAAAGTAGAATTTTAAATTTTTTGCAATTTTTTTTCACAACTACAATGAAAGCTCAAGTTTATTTCAAAATTATTTTGTAGAAATTTTTGATTCTTTGTTGAATTGCTAATTTTTGTTACATATAGGGTGTAAATTTCTTCGTAGACCAAACGTCCGCGCACGTCCCTAATACGTAACATAAACTGAACCATATAATAGTCAAAGGGCCATGCATGTTCCCACAATAAACCATGTTTTATACTCTTCCATGGTGGCGCTTCACTAGCGTTTCCCACCCTGCACAACATACTACATGTATGGACAACTGGGTATCCTGGTATGGGCTCTTCTTTTACCTTTTCGGTTATGCTAGTAGCCTAGTAGCATGCTACTGTACTTCTTAGCTAGGGTAAGATCGCCTGCATCTTCTCCATTAATTACTTTGGTGACCGGTCACAATCTAATTCCCAGATGGTGCTGCCTTGGTATGCACTTGTTGGCATGTTCCCTAATCAGTTGGAGTTGGACTCGTTTCAACGAGCCCCGAGCTACAACTTGGACGTGCTTGTGAGTTGGGACAATGAACGTAGGCCTCAGCTGATGGAAGTTGCTCCCACTTTGGTTACTCCTCTCATGCGTGATGCCCACTATACAAGCCAAAGCAAAGGAGGAGGCTCCATGCAGTGCAAGCTGTCTAATTGACGGCAAGGCAAAAAGTTATACTTATATTCCCGCATTTGCAATTTTTCTTTGCATGCGAGAGAATGATAGAGAGGGATTATTATTACAATTAAAAAGGAAATCGGCAGTTCATCACTTCGTCTAATCTGAAAGAAGAAAAATGCAGAGGGGGAGGCTGAGATAGCACTGTATACCCTGCTGTCGTCGATATCCGGCGAGACGGGCGGGCTGTCGGAGAAGGAGTCGCCGACGTTGAGGGGGCCGCTGCTGTGGGAGAAGAACTTGTGGACAGTCGAGGGAGGAGGGAGTCCTCGGCGGCACAGTCCGTGTGGAGGAGGAGGAGGGAGTCCCCGGCAGCGCAGTCCCGTGGAGGAGGAGGAGGGAGTCACCGGCGGCGCAGTCCCCGTGGAGGAGGAGGAGGGAGTCACCGGCGGCGCAGTCCCTGTGGAGGAGGAGGAGGGAGTTCCAGCGAGATCGAGGAGAGGTGGGGGAGAAACGACGAGCGCTGTGGGGAGATTTAGGGGAGGGGGGAATGAATTGGTATAGTGGGGGGGGGGGGGGGGGTTAGCAATGGCGCACCATTTAGGGGTGCGCCATAAGTAAGGTGATAACAATGGCGCACCTTCTAGTGGTGCGCCATAAGTAAGGTGATAGCAATGGCGCACCTTCCCGTGGTGCGCCATTACTGACTTTATGATATTTTTTTTGATTTTTAGTTGCATGTATGTAATAATTTCGTCGCCTATCTAGTATACTTTGTATTTAGTTCATCTATTTTCTTACTAGGAACTATGTACGACCAAGAACTATGTCCTTTGGGAAATATTCTTCTATATATTTCTAGGTTTGGTCCACATTCGAATGTTGATCTACATAGTAGCATCCTTTGTATGGATGTGGTTGGATCTTTGAGGACTACAACCATGCGTGAGGACAAATAAAGGGTGGCTACTTAATGAAAAGAGCCAGTCACTCATTTCCACTTGTTTAGCCAAACGATCTAATGTGTTGTACGAGTAGCCCGAGGAAAGCATGTTTTACACCTAACCCATCCATAAAGCTCACGGAGAGAGACACTTACAAAAAATCATGTTATGAGGTGATATCACATTGTGCAAAGATTTAGAATTACATGACATGGTTGAAATCAAGTGAAGTGAAATAACAGTCATCAAAGATTGAGCTTGCTACTGACACACACACGCGACCGAAACGTCGTGATTCGATCTTAGCTATCTTTTCACAATAATCTTCTTGCCCTTCTTTCTCGCGGTTGAATAATTTAGCCCCGGAACCCCTTGAATTCTTCTCTTGAATGGGCGTCCTTTAGGTAGGGTGGTCCTGCTTCTTCTTGTGGTGTGTGCTACTTCATCGTCGTTGTCTTCTTCCATCTTCGGGTCGCCGTACTTGTCGAAGTCTTTCTCATTGGCGAGTCCATACATTCCGATGATGTTACTTTTGCCTCTCCTCTCGACAACACGACTGGGCTTTGACAGGTCGGTAATGAAGAAGCATTGGTCCATTTGGCAAGCCAGTACCCATGGCTCATTTTTCACGGTGACGTTTGGACCCGCGGTCTTGGATTTGGCTTCGTGTATAACCATGTTGGTGAAATACCGGTCTTCTTTTAGGATGCTCTTGGCCCATCTGACATGGAACATCGGAACCTTCTCTCCGGCGTAGCTCAGCTCCCAAATCTCCTCGATCCTTTCATAGTATCTGTCCTTGTCGTTACCGGTGTAGGACTCCATCGTTACACCAGAGTTCTGATAATCACTCTTCATGTCCTTTTCCTCAGTGTAGAATGTGTAGCCGTTAATATCGTACGCCTCATAGGTCATCAGGTTGTGCTCGGCGCCATGTGACAAGGCGAATATGAGTTTTTCTTCCGTGGAAGAATCCTCATGTAAAGGGTACGACAGAAGCTTGTCCTTGAACCAACACGTGAATTATGAGTTGTGCTCTTTGATTACATCTCCGTCCATCCTCTGTTGGCCTCGGTCATTGTACATCTTCTCAATAAAGGTTTTGTGCTCTACCACCCAAGGATCGACCACGTCTATGTGTTGTAGCGCGACTAGGTTTGCTCTTTTAAAGTCGGCGAGTCGACCCTTGAAGTCGACATGCATTTCGCAGCGACTCTCGCGGTGTCCCCATCCAGCGAGCCTGCCGAGGTGCCTGTTGACAGGAAGACCAATGGGGTTCTCGATGCCTAGATAATTCGTGCAGAAGGAGATGCACTCTTCGGTCTGAAAGCCCTGGGCTATGCTTCCATCTGGACGAGCCCTGTTGCGAACGTATCCTTTGATGACACCATTCATCCTTTCGAACGACATCATGTTGTGCAGGAACTTCGGCCCGAGTTGGATGATATCCTCCACGATATGGACCAGCAGATGCACCATAACGTCGAAGAATGCAGGCGGGAAGTACATCTCAATCTCGCAAAGTATAACCACGATCTCTTCCTGTAGCCTTCTGAGTTGCCTCACGCCAACCGACTTCCGAGAGATGTCGTCGAAAAAGTTGCATAGGCCAAATAGCGCTTCACGGACGTGTGCGTCCATGATCCCACAGATTGCAATTGGAAGTATCTGCGTCATCAGCACGTGACAGTCGTGAGACTTCTTCCCGCTGAACTTCTGCTTCGTTGAGTCTAGGTATCTGCTTATCTTCCCCGCGTAACCGTAAGGAAGTTTTACTCCTACGAGGGAGGTGAAAAACTGATCAATCTCCTTCTGACTTAGAGTGAAGCATGCGGGACGGCGGTCATATTCGATCTTCTTGGCCTTTTTGCCTTTGCGACGACTTTCCGTGTCCTTCGCCTCATCATCATCATCATCATCATCATCATCATTAGGGCGTTTTGCGTAAAGCTCCTCCCTGATGCCTATTGATTGCAAGTCTGCCCTTGCTTTCGGCCCATCTTTGGTCCTCTCTGGCATGTTGAGCAGGGTACCAAGCAGACTCTCGCACACGTTCTTCGTGATATGCATGACATCAAGGCTGTGAGGCACACGGAGGTTCTTCCAGTACGGCAAATCCGAGAAAACAGACCTCGTTTTACATACCTTCAGAAGCGGCTCTGGCGCCTTTCGCTTATTTCCCGGTGGTGGGCACTCTTTCCAATTTTTCAACACCTCGTCTGTTTCCTCGCCACTCCTCCTACGTGGGGGTCTTCGGGGTTCGGTTTCCCATCGAACAAATCCTTGCATTTTCTCCATGCGTCATCGTCGCGAAGCCACCTTCGATGTCCCATGAACACGGTTTTCGAAGACCCGGGATCTCTATCTAGCTCGCGATACGTTGTGTCATCCATGCACCTGACGCATGCACAAAATCCGTGGACCACCTGCCCCGCGACGTATCCATAACCGAGATAGTCGTGCACCGTCGTGAGCAGTGCGACTCTCATAGGGAAATATTGTTTCGCTGTGGCGTCCCACGTATTGGCTGGCGTTTTCCATAGCGTGTCTAGCTCCTCTTTCAGCAGCCCCAGATATAAATTGATGTCGTTCCCTGGTTATTTCGGCCCTTCAATTAGCATACTCATGTGAATGTACTTCCTCTACATGCACATCCAGGGGGAAGATGGTACATCCACACAAACACATGCCATGTGCTATGTGTGATTCTCTAGCTGCCAAACGGATTGACTCCATCGGTGCTCACGCCCAGCATGATGTTCCTTGGATCGTCCCAAAATTCTAGGTGTTCGAAGTTCAACGCTTGCCACTGGCTTGCATCCTTAGGGTGACTCAGCATCTAGTCTTTTTTATTTATCTTTGGATCATTTCCATCATCTTCTCGCTTCTTATCCTCCCTATCCGCGTACCAACGCAGGAGCTCTGCTTGCTTAGGGTCCGCGAAATACCGTTGCAGATGAGGAGTGATCGGAAAGTACCACACCACTTTTCGAGGAGCTTTCTTCCTCTTCTTGTATCGAGTGATGCCGCACACCGGACATATGGTAGACTCCGCGTGCTCGTCCCGATAAATGATGCAATCATACATGCACACATGGTATTTCATGTGCGGTAAATCTAGAGGACACACGATTTTCTTCGCCTCCTCGAAACTGTTCGGGCACTTGTTCCCCATGGGAAGACGTTCGTGCCAGAATGACATGTTCCCGTCGAAGCATGTGTTGGTCATTTTGTATTTTACCTTCATCTCCAAAGCCATGAGCGTTCCTTTCAGGCGGGTATCCTCGGGCCTGCATCCTTCATACAATGGAGTAACCGCGACTATCTCTAGTTGATCCAGCTTGGCTTTCTCTCGGGCGGCAGCTCTTGCGTTACCCGTGTGCTTGAGAAGCAGCTCTTGAATATGAGAGTCCTGCACCTAGCCCGTCGATGGTCCATCGTCGTCTGCTCCGGCATCTTCATCTTCATGATCATGCACTTTGTCTTGACCTTCCTCATCATCATGTCCGACATCTTCTACATGATGACTGTGTCCTGCATCTACTTCGTGATCATGTCCTGGAGATTCTTCGTCTTCTCGCCCACCCTCGCCGCTATTGTCTTGCAACCCTTCCTTATTTCTTGCCCGACCTCCATGGACGACTTCATAATCATCTTCATCACCTTGCCACCGATATCCATCCATGAAACCACGCACGAGCAGGTGGTCCTGCACCTGTCTGGAATAAGGATCCATAAGGCTCTTCAGCTTGCATCTTCGACACAGACATCTTATCTCCGTCTCGTTCTTTTGAAGCATCTCGGCCTTCACGGAGCTCAAAAACCTATTCACGATGCCTTCGGTCATCGTGCGGACCATGGTCGCCTGTGGGGTAGAGCAAAACGATATGTTAGAACCAAAAAACAAAATTGGCATGACTTTGGCTAAAAATAAGACAACAAAGAATGCATAGTGCCAAATTCTCGCCGAAACATAAATGAATTAACACTCCAGCAAAATATTGGCAACTACCGTATTTCAAATACCGGTACCTGCAAACACAAACATATGCAACATCACAAACATACGTAGATCTAGGCCATCACAAACATCACCGTGAAACTGAAACCCTTGATCGTACAAATGTTCCGGGCGCTCATCTTCTACGATCATATTATGCATGATCACACAAGCAGTCATCACCTCCCATAGTTTCTGCATGCTCCAGGTATTAGCAAGATACTGAACGATGCCCCATCGAGATTGCATTACACCAAAGGCACACTCGACATCCTTCCTAGCACTTTCTTGCTCTTGGGCAAATCTTTTCCTCTTCTCTCCAAATGGAGCCATGGAACGACGACCGCTGGATATTGAGGTTGTGATGGACCAACACGACAACCATTATCTCCTCCTCGTCATCGGACGACGAATCGTTGGAGTCGCAAAGGAAATTGTGAAAAAAGAACTCATCGGTGGAGTCCATTTTGTACCTTGGCAAACTGTCGAGCAACTTGCGGGCGTCGACGAAAGAGATGGTCGGCGAAGGGAGTCGCAGCGCGCATGGACCAGCTAGCTGCCCTGCCAGCGTCCGATGAGCGGGCCGGCGTCCGACGAGCGTGCCGACGAGGATCTGGCCGGGGCGGCGAGGCGACTTCTTGGTCGCGGTCGGCGTCGGCGACGAAGGGGCGAGGGTTGTTGTTGGATGGGGGAGGCAAATGTGCCACCGACCAGTGGGCCCGGGGGGGAGGCGAGCGTGCGCGCGTCCTTCTCGTGTCCGCGCCGACACAAATCAGACTAAAAAATGGGCCGGGATTGGGTCGCCCACGGACGAAAAGCGGACGCGCGTTCGTTTGGGTCGGTGCGTTTGGCCGACTTTTGTGTCTGCACCGACCCAAACGGACGGCAGCGGGCGACATGGATCACCGCGTTGGAGTTGCTCTTACATACCATTTATCCGGATTCTTAAATCCATGCAAAGTCATGCACGTCGATCATCCGATAAAACACGTCACACGTAAAACAAATGTTGGTGCCGAACATAAAAAAGTGTTTACATTAATTTTATTTGAAGTGCACTATCAATCATCTGATCTTTGATTTCCATTATGGGTCCACATCCATCCGATCATTGAGTAGTTGCGTGTGCACGTGATGATCTTGAAGATTATGATGCAACTGCAGGAAATTCATAAGATGCATTGCATCTTGATCTTGAGGGATTTCAACTTGTTCTCCATAAACATGTCATCACAACATGTCATCACCTGCCATAAAGTTTCTTGTTCCCACATCATTATAGCCCCACGAACAATTCTCCAACGCGCTTGTAGCACTCCAAAAACACTCTCCACATCCTTCCTAGTTGCTTCCTACATTGTTGCGAAGTGCTTTTGTTTTCTGCCATGTGGTTCGGATATGGTCTTTACAAATGTAGCCCACTGAAGATATATGCCATCGACAACATATTATCCCATGATGTAGTCTCGTCCATTGACGATGTAGTTGCACGGAGGTGATTCCCCGTAGCAGCGCCACTTGAACACCGGAGATCGTTGAAGCAAGTTGATGTCGTTATAAGAATCTGACATTCCAAAGAAAGAAGCCCAAATCCGTAAGTCATGTGATGCCACCGCCTCTAATATGATGGTTGCCTCTTTTGTGTAACTTTGGTACATTCCCTGTAAACCTTTGGGACAGTTCTTCCATTGCCAATGCATGCAATCGATTGATCCGAGCATTCGTGGAAACCCTATGGTCTATCCAATAGCCAACAACTTCTCCGTGTCATGTGTATTTGGCTCTCTCAGATACTCCACTCCAAACACCTCGACCACAACACGGGAAAACTTGACATTAGTTTTCAGGCATGTGCTCTCCCCCATCCTGACCATCTAACCAACAAAAAATGTATCATACAGAAAAGTTAGTTCCGGATCAAAGTAATCCTTCTGCAGTAGCTTTGCTCTGGGTACTCTATCCGGATTGATGACTCTTCTCCCTTTGATTGAGCCCTTGAAATTGAAAATGTGCTCCACTTGTTCATCTAAATCCGATGAATCGAACAACTCGTATTGAGTCAGTTGATCAAGCTCCGTGTGTCCATACTCATCGTCGGTCAAAGCATCGGCATCCATCATTTCTCTTAAAAATTTGACCAACAAATCCGGTTAGACATTGTGTTGAACACATCCGGCGCAAGGCACAACGAGAGTGTCGTGGTTTTCTCATGACACATGCCATGGGGTGGCTTATTGAGAGTGGTTGGGGCCGAAAGGACGCCGACGGGCTCCAGAAATGGGATCAGTAATAAGTGGTGCGAGACAAACGATGTACCCAGGTTCAGGGCCCTTTGAAGGAGGTAATACCCCTAGTCCTGCTAGTCTGGTTGAGGAACCGATTGGGCTACAGGGTTGCTCCTTGAGCTGTGTGACGGTGGAGGAAGAATGATCTAGCTTGGTCTCTCTACCTCTTCTCTCTGTGTGTGTCTGTGTGTGCCTGTGTGTGTGCATGTTGCGGGATGGAAATGGACGCCCCCCTACATGGGGTGGCTCTGGGGGGGTTATATATACCAACCCCCTGGCTTATAATATACATATATGGCGCCGGGGGGACACGGATGGAAGCATCTTAGCCGGCCAGGGGTCCAGCCAGCCGAGGGGTCTCGTCGCTGGTAGGGAACGCCGGCTGGAGGGTCTTATCGCCCGTAGGGCCCATCGGCTGGGTAGTCTTGTTGCATCATGGTACGGGCTAGGCTGCAAGGAGTCGTCTTGCGGCGGCTAAACGCGGTTAGCAGTACTGCTGTAAGTGCATCTAGTGCCCCTTAGTAATTTTGGTGGTTTGAAGACTTATATGTTAAGTATCTAATGTGTTCATGAGTGTGCACAGGATCTATAAGTCACTGAGGTGTTTGAATTACATGATGAGTATCGACCCCTAAAAATGTATTAGCTTCAGCTGAAGAAATTGGTCTGATGCTGAAGATTTGGATCGTGAAGAAATTGCGATGAAATTGATATTCCTCATGAAGATATTGAAGATGAGGAATTCGGTGTGCCCTGAAGAAAAATGATCCGAAGACTTTGAAGCGTGAAGATTTATTTCTTCTGTTTCATTTTCTTCACTCTTAAGTCATAGGAACACCGTACTGTTAAAGGGGGTTGAGGTAACACTACGGAATGAATTTCCTCATGATGCTCAACCCAAGTCTAATCCTACCAAAAGCCTCAAGTGAGGAATATGAGAGACATGAGGACTCTCACAGTTGAGGGTCCTGACCGTTGCCGCAATTCGCGCCACATCACCGATCTTATCCACACCAACAGTCATAATAATTAAGGGCATTTATGTCAAATCATGTCGGGATGCTCCCAGGCTATAAATAGCCACCCCCACAACCATTAGCTGGTTGGCTGCTCCGTAAGAAACTGACACTTTCATTTAGAGCAACCCAAATTCCTCACAGAGTTCAAGAGTAAATCATGAGTGAGGAAATACACCAACCACCAAACCACAAACCAGAAACCAAGTGATTGAGCATCACTGAAGAATTAGTTCCTGTGTGGAACTGAAGCCTTTTACCTTTGAAGACTGTGCATCCTCCAGACGGTTAGGCGTCATGGTCTAGAGCAATCCAGCAGTCAATTGTGGATCGCTGGGTGACCAAGTTTGTGAGGGTTTGGAAGTCTGCCGTGAAGACTTACCATGAGTGTTGGGCGAGGACCATGTGTCCTTTGCTCAAGGAGAATACGGTAGGGACTGTGTGTCCCGGGACTGTGTGTCTTTGGGTTTCAATACCAAGCCACTCCATACCAGACGTACAACTGTCACAGTAGTTGGAACTGGATCATCAACTACTGTCTTCACTGTGATACGGGTTCTATTTCTTCAACTCTTTCAATTCCTCAATACTGTATGTTGAAGATTTTCATTATCACTGTTTGAAGAATTTGTTGAAGACTTTCTCTGAATTTCCTCAACCTCAAATTCTTCACGCGAGTTAATCCTCACCAGCTTACTCTGTGCGTGTGTACCACGCAAACTGTTTTTCATATTCCTCATCTAGAAAATTGTTGTAGTGATACTTTGCACCCCTGATCCTTTGTTGTTTCCGCTACAACTTATTCATTAGTGAGGAATTCCTCAAAAGGAATTTCTTCAAAGATGACATTCTAAAAATCTCCTGTTCACCCCCTCTAGTCGATATAACGCACTTTCAATTGGTATCAGAGCAAGGCACTCCCTTGTTCTGTGTGATTTTGGTTTAACCACCTGGAGTTTTAGTTATGTAGACTGCAGGCATGATCAAGGTTACTGCAGGATGTCCTACTTTCGAAGGAAAGGACTTTCCCTTCTGGAAGACCAAGATGAAGATGCATTTACAAGCTATTGACAATGATCTCTGGTATGTTGTGGAACATGGTGTTCCCTCCATCACTGCTACTGTCTCTGTCGCTGATGTGAAGAAATTCAAGCAACTTGATTCTCAAGTGAAGAATATCATTTGTGGCCATTTGAGCAAAGGTCAGTATGGCAGAGTGAGTGCTTTGAGCTCAGCAAAACTAATCTAGGAAAGGATGTCCAAAGTCAATGAAGGAGTTTCAACTTAGCGTGACTCCCGTGTTGATGTTCTTTGCAATATCTTCAATCGCTTCAAGAGGCACGACAATGAAAGCTACCAAGATACCTTTGATCGCCTCACTGACATATCAAATGAACTGCAAGCACTAGGAGCTCGAGACATTACTGACCATGAAGTTGTGAAGAAACTGCTAAGATCTTTGGATTCATCATTTCATACACTGGTTCTGATGATTCAAGAAAGACCAGACTGCAAGATGCTTGATCCTGTTGATATACTTGAAAGGCTCAATACTCATGAATTCCGACACGAAGAAAAGAGAGATCTATATGGACCAAGCTATTCTAGTCCTCGTGCACTGAAGGCCAAAGCAATTTCCTCGTCTAAAGAAGAAGAGTCGGATTGCAGCATTAGTGATCCTGAAGAACTGGGACAGGAGCTTGCAATGCTCGTGAGGAAATTCCAGAACTTTACAAGACATGGTCAGTTTGGTAAATCTTCAAAAAGAGATATGAGGAAGTCAGAATCTTCATCTGAGGACTACAAGAAAAGAACCTGCCACAAATGCAAGAAATCAGGTCACTATATTGCTGATTGTCCTCGTTGGGTGAAGGAATCAAAGAAGAAGAAATACAAGGATGAAAGTTCTGATGACTTGAAGGAAAAGACGAAATCTTCAAAATCCTCATCCTCAAAGTCCTCATCGCACAAGAAGACTAGTTTCAGAAAGGCTCGGGCAGTTATTGGCAAGGAAATGGATTCTATGGCAGAATGTAAGGCAGAATCTAACGCAAAAGAGGAGGGTTCTGAAAGAGACTCAAAATCTCGTGTGGCTAGTATTGCACTGGCTACCACTTCGTCAGCAAGTCAAACTTCAACCTTGAAGAAAACGACAACGCCATCTACACTGATGAATATGTTGATGACTACTCTCCAATCTATTGCTTCATGGCAAAAGGTTCAAAGGTACCGAATGACACTTCCTCCTCTGATTCAAGTGACTATGAACCTGATGATTATAAAAAACCCAATTACAGTAAACTTGCCATCATTGCAACTAAACAACAAACTGCCCTTGAAAAGCTTCAGAAACTGCTAGATAGAAGCGATGACGTGTTGAATGATGAAATGAATCTTACCCAAATCTTCACCGAAGATACGAAAAGACTTCAGTCCAAATTTGATAATCTTCAAGATCATCATGGCACACTCCTCGCTGATCATGAGGAACTTTCCTATGAATTCCTTCAAAGGAAACTTGATCTTGAGAAGTTGAGGATGTCTCATGATGATCTTCGAATGGAAAATGATTCCTTACTCGCTCGACAGATCAGTGCCGCTTAGGTTGAATTCATTCCACCATGTCTTAAATGCTACGAACGTGAAACTGCCAATTCTTCACCACAATCATCAAATGGTTCTATTGCTACAAATTCTTCAACTTCTCATGTGGTATCAAATTCCTCACTTGAGGAAACCACAAATGTGACTAACGAAAATGCAGGGCTGAAGGAATTGTATGTGACAGGCATGTACAAATGTCTCAAAGGGCATCAGACCCTTTGCGATGTGCTCAAAAAGCATATTTTGAATAGGAACCCGAGGAAAGAAGGAATTGCCTTTGAAAGGAAACTGAATGCTGATGGATCATACTAGAAACCTGAGCAATATCCCAAAACCTCATGAGTTGCTGCTAAAGGGCCTCCTGTTGATCCATCCAATCTAACAGGCTTTGCATGTGAATTATCATATTCCTCAGATGAATCATTTGACTCCAACTATAAACTGTTCAAAAATCAATCTGGTGAAGTATTTGCTCGATATGTTGGAACTAATTGCATAAATGGACCACCCCTGAGGAAAATCCGGGTCCCCAAAAGTTGCCTTGAAAATCTTCAGGTGAATGTCCTCATGACACCACCTATGAAGAATCTGAATCCCAGATCAAATTCCTGAGGAGAACCAAAGTCTTGAAGAGGATGAAAATCCTCAACTGGTCAAAACTATGCTCGTACTCGTGCTAATGCTACTCACATGCAGGGAAAGTTCAAGGGATGTGAATATGAGAATTACTCCTCAAATCATTATGTTCATAAATCCTCAAAGAACTTCTCTTCCTATTCATTTGAGTACTCTAACCCCCCTACTGTGAAGAGAAGTGCATTAGCTTCAATGCCCCCTTTCTCATATGGTGCTCGCAGGATGATGAACTCTTTACCACCCCTTCAGATGTGGGTGGTGAAGAAATTGAACTAATCACTTCTGTAGGTGAGGTCTCCAGATGAAAATCATCATCTGAAGAATTTGCTGGAGACCTGAGGAAAATGCTTGATTGGACGCAAGCTAACATTGATAAAATAATAACATTTCAGACGTCCTCAAATCTACTATTTATTATGGAACTCCTATTTGATGAAATTGATATCATATTCTTCAAGTCTGAAGTATATGAGATGGTAAGCTGTACTAATTCATCTGCACGATGATAAACCCAAGAGTACCGAGTGGGTTCTTGATAGTTGTTGCACACACCGCATGACTGGTGACAAAAGCTTGTTGATGAATATGCCACTGACTCCATCACCACTGAAGCAAACCACTTATGCTGACAAAGGTAAAAGCAAGGTATTGGGACTTGGCAAAGTGGCTATTTCCAAGGACAGACACATGGACAAAGTGATGCTCGTTGAATCCCTTGGGTTTAACCTCATGTCAGTCTCAATGCTCTGTGATCTTGATATGGTTGTTATCTTTGGAAAATATAGATGTGTTGTCATCATGGAATCAAACAGATCCAAAGTCTTCGAAGGTGTTAGAAGAGGGGATTTGTACATTGTTGATTTCTCTACAGGTACTCAACCATCCACATGCTTACTAGCAAAAACCTCAGAAGGTTGGCTATGGCATCGAAGACTTGGTCATGCAGGCATGAGGAATTTGCACACGCTGGCGAAGAAGAAGCATGTCATTGGCATCGAATCAGTCAAATTCCTCAAGGACCACCTGTGCGGTGCTTGTGAGTTTGGAAAAATGACCAGATCCAAACACCCCTCGAAGACTATCATGACTACTAATCGTCCATTTGAATTGCTTCACGTGGATTTATTTGGACCTACTCATTATGCAACTCTAACAAATGCAACATCTTTATATGGCTTTCTCATAGTTGATGATTATTCTAGATATACTTGGGTGCATATCATTCTGTATAAAACTGAAGTGCAGGAAGCCTTCAAACGATTCTCCTCAAGGGCCTCGAGCAACTACAACATCAAGATCAAACACATCAGGAGTGATAATGGGACAGAATTCAAAAACATTGGTCTTGATGCTTATCTTGATGAACTTAGTATTACTCATGAATTGTCTGCTCCTTATACTCCTCAACAGAATGGCGTCGTCGAAAGAAAGAACAAGACTCTGGTTGAGATGGCATGAACCATGCTTGAAGAATATCAGACTCCTCGTCATTTCTGGCCTGAAGCAATCAACACTGCTTGCCATATCATCAACATGGTATATCTTCACAAATTCCTCAAGAAAACTTCATATGTACTCCTCAATGAAAAGAAACCCAATGTAAGTTATTTCAAAGTCTTCGGTGCAAAATGCTAGATTAGAGGTCCTCACAATAGCTCAAAGTTTGCACCTAAAGCACATGAGGGTTTTATGCTCGGTTATGGAAAAGACTCGCACACCTACAGAGTCTTCAACAACTATCACAACAAGGTTGTCGAAACTGTAGATGTGTGGTTCGATGAAACTAATGGCTCGCAAAGAGAGCAATTGCCTCCTGATCTAGATAAATTGTCTCCTTAGGAAGCAATCAAGCTCAAAGCTACTGAAGACATTGTTCCTACTGAGGAAATTGCTGAAGAAATCACTCCCAATAATGATCAAAATCAAGAAGATGCTCCTGAGGATATTGCTCCAGAAGAAATTCCTCAGCCCAGACGAAATCCTCAACCAGCTCATCCGAGGATTGCAAATGAAGTATAACTTGACAAAATCCTGGATGACATCAACGCGCCAGGTCCTCTCACTTGCTCAGAAGTTAACTTTTGTGGGCATTCTTCTTTCGTGTCTATCACAGAACCTTCAAAAGTTGCTCAGGCTTTCATGGAACCTGAGTGGATTCAAGCCATGCAAGATGAACTTCTTCAATTAAAGCTAAATGATCTGTGAGAGCTCGTCAAACGACCAGATCCTCGCAAGCACAGTATCATCGGCACCAAGTGGATTTTCCGAAACAAGCAAGATGAGGATGGTCAAGTGGTGAGAAATAAGGCACGACTTGTAGCCCAAGGCTACACACAGCTTGAAGGAATTGACTTTGATGAAAATTTCGCACCTGTTGCTAGACTTGAAGCTATTCGAATACTACTTGCTCAGCCCCCAGGTTTTGAGGATCCGAAGAATCTGGACAAAGTCTTAGACACAAAAAGGCACTCTATGGCCTCAAGCAAGCCCCTTGGACATGGTATGATACATTGAAGGAATTCCTCATGAAGAAAGGCTTCAAACCTGGTTCACTCGATGCAACTGTTCTCACAAAATCCTATGACAATGAACTATTTGTGTGCGAAATATATGTCGATGACATCATATTTGGCTGTACTGATAAACGTTATAGTGATGAATTTGCTTACGTGATGAGTGAAGAAAAAGCAGATGTCTATGATGGGGGAGTTGAAATTCTTCTTAGGTCTCCAAATTCGTCAATAGTGCAATGGCATCTTCATATCACAGGAGAAATACCTCAAGGCTGTTCTGATGAAATTCGAGATGCATGAATGCAAAGGTGCCAACACTCCCATGCCTACCAATGGCCACCTCTGCAGTGACGAAAATGGTAAAGAATTCGATCAGCAGGTATATCGCTCAATGATTGTCTCTTCACTGTATTTATGTTCATCTAGGCCAGATATAATGCTTAGTGCTTGCATGTGTGCACGTTTTCAACCAAAACCAATGGAATCACACCATAAGGCTGTGAAGCATATTCTTCGATACTTAGCTCACACACCAATACTAGGATTATGGTACCCCAAGGGCTCAAATCTTCATCTTGTGGGATATTCTGATTCTGACTATGCTGGTGACCGTGTGGATCGCAAGTCAACTTATGGCACTTGTCATTTCCTTGGAAGATCATTAGTCTGCTGGTCCTCAAAGAAGCAGAACTACGTTTCTCTCTCCACTACCGAAGCTGAGTACATTGCTGCTGGATCATGCTGAAGAAACCATGGATGAGGAAATTCAAATTGATGATATTCCTCAGTCCTTCATTCCTCACAAGACATCTGATGAACCTGCTCAAGGATCAGCTGCAACAGCCGAAGATTTTGCCTCCTCCACCAAGCAAATTCCTCATCCTCAACCAGGATCAACATCTTTCATTTACTCATCAATCAGAATTCCCTCATCTTCTTCTGGAATGACATAGTCAATTCCGAAGGGAATCAATGTATATGATGGAGCTACCTTCAGAGGCACAACATCCACTAGAGCAGTTTCATCAAGTGTCTTGAGGAGCTTGGCCTCTGATGATTCTGGGTCAAGGAAGCTTTTCTTTTCTTCGCTTCTTTCTCAGCAACCTTGGTTTTCTTCACGTCTGATGCAGACGGAACCATCTTCTTCACTTTTGAGGATTGAGGTGAAGGAATTTTCTCTTCAGGAGCTGGTGCAGTATCATTCTTGGCAGTTTCCTCAGCTGAAGCATTTTCTTCAGCTGGAGCTGATTCATCAGGTTGAGTGTCTTGTTGTATTTCCTCAATTACAGGTTCATCAACTCGACTATCTTGAGGAATTTCCTCAGTAGGAGGTTCTTCTTCTTCATCTTCCTCAGTCAGCTGAACAGAATAGCTGGTCTCAGGCTGCTTTGGTTTTACTGGAGGAGCAGACTTCTTGTTATATTCCTCAACTGCGTTAGTTGCAAACTTGATGAAATTTGACTTGAGACTTTGACGATCAGATAGTTTCGTGTACTTGTCAGTCAAAGTCTTTAGTTCAGCCTGGGTAGACACAAGATCTTCAGGCGTGAGGTTGAGGAGATTCTACCTGAGGAATTTCTCATTCTTCAGTTTTGCAGCCTTTGCTTGCTTGGCTTGCATCTCTTTCCATTTGGCCTCATTGATGAACGTGGCCACCATATGGCTGATACCTAGGGGAAGCTTCAAGTCATTAATGGGTGTGTTCGGATCATCATAGCAGACATTGATGTAGTCCAGCAGAACCTTTGGATCCATGGCAAGAGGAATAGCGCTGTCTGAAGCTTGTGCAACTCGTTGCTGCTTGTTTCTGATGATGGCTTGAAGAGTTTCATCATCAAATTCGTCACTTCCTTCTGATGCAGAAGGGACATTGATGACTTTGCTTGGGCTGGGCCTGATGCCCCTTTCAGCGGTCATTTTAGCCTTCAATGGTGTTGGTGAAGACTCTGTAAGGTGGCTTGAGGGCGAATTTCTTCTCATACTTTGGAGTGACGAAGCGATATTCCTTCCACTCCTTAGTCCACCTGTGTTCTATTTTCTGAAACCTAATTTTGCGCTTCGACATTGGTTCTTGCTCATCTGGCGTATAGTAATAAAGATATATATCCTCATGGATATCAATTGCAGTGTTCTGTTCAAGTTTCTTTCCACCCTTTTGCTTTGTGTCATCATCCATTTTCTTCAACTAATCCTTTTGATGAGGAATTTGCACTCTTGAAGATTCTGATGACACTCGCAAAGTTTCTTTGAGGGATGATGTAAATGAGTTAAGTTGGTGAGAACCTAGAGATTCATCAGCTGACATTTTGTACGTGTGAACAGAGTATAGGTGCGAGGAATTTAGAGAGGTCATATGCGTTCTCAGATTTGAAGAAATTGAAATTTTAAAGTTGAGGAATTTGACCAGTGGGTTGAGGAATTTGTCTAAGCACTCTGATCTCGGGTTCCAGAGTTGTGCAGATTCGAAAATTTGCACAATTGAGGAATCCCGTGAAGAATTTTAGTGGCTTAGTGAAATTCATCAAGTGTTTGAGGAATAGAGTGTGCGAAGCTGATAGACACTGAGGAAAAAAACAGATTTCTCAAATCTAAGGTAAAATAGTAGATTGAAAGGGACAGCAAAATTGGATTTTAATTACCCTATATGGAGAGCACGAAGAACAGAGGTAGTAACAGTATGATGCTCTTTGGTTCGAGTCTGCTGCACCCTAACTTGGCGGCAAGAGACAGCTACGGCGGCGACGGATGTAGATGTTCCGCTTCCGGCGTGGGTTCGGCGACAGAGAGGTCGACGCAGTGAAGTTGTTCCTCGTGGACGACGAGATTGCTAGCGGTGGTGCTAGGTTTGTGCTTGAGGCAGAGATACGAACGAGAGGACGAAGAGTTTGTACATAAGGGGTGTGACATCCTCGGCTGTTGCTACAGTGTTGGATGTAATTAAGCTACAGTAAATCTATGCAATGAATGGGACATTGTTGACGTGCAACTATTCCTGACTTGATGCCTTCCCCGGCAACGGCGCCAGAAAAGAGTTGCTTCTAGTTGCTCAGCAATTAGCAATTGTCTTGCAATGGCCCAGCAGCGTGTGGAATCGCGGCAGTTTTCGAGGGTAGAGTATTCAACCGAAATTTGTTGGTTCGACACGATGGGAGTGAAAGGATATTCTCCAGTATTAGAAGTTGAGTTGTCGGTTCAACAACACCTGAAAGATTAGTATCTGCAAGCAGGATATAAGCAGAAAAAGTAGTATGATAGCAACGGTGCCAGAAACGATATGTTGACAAGGCAGACTATTCCTAACTATTGTATCAATGGCGCCAGAAAAGTATTGTAGCAGGTAGTAGCAGTGTAACGAATAAGAGCAGTGGTAAGGAACAACAGTAGTGACAACAGTAGCAAGTAGCAACAGTAGCAAGTAACAGCCGCAGCAAGTAACCGTAGTAGCAACAGTAGTGGCAGCAGCAGCAGGACAAAGCATGTAACAGTAGCAGCAACAGTAGTAACAGCAGCAAAGCAAAGCAAGTAACAGTAGTAGCAGCAGAGAAACTAACAATGGCAGTGGGACAAACTCGTAGGCAATGGATCGGTGATTTGTCGGGTGACATTCATCATGCAACAGTTATAACACGAAGAGATATGTGACTAGCTCCCGTTCGTCAATGTGATGTAGGCATGCATTCCGTGTGTAGTCATACATGCTTAGGGAAAAGAACTTGCATGACATCTATTGTCCATCCCTCCCATGGCAGCAGGGTCCAAACGGATACTAAGGGATATTAAGGTTCTCCTTTTAATAAAGAACCGGACCAACACATTAGCACTTGGTGAACACATGAACTCCTCAAACTATGGTCATCACCGGGAGTGGTTCCGGTTATTGTCACTCCGGGGTTGCCAGATCATAACACATAGTAGGTAACTACAACTTGCAAGATCGGATCTAAAACACACATATATTGGTCGCAACATAATAATTCAGATCTGAATTCATGGCACTCAGGCCCTAGGGACAAGCATTAAGCATGGCAAAGTAGTAGCAACATCAATCTCAGAACATAGTGGATACTAGGGATCAATCCCCGTCAAAACTAACTCGATTACATGATAGATCTCATCCTACTCATCACCGCCCAGCGAGCCTACGAATAAATTACTCATGAACGATGAAGAGCTTCATGGAATTGGAGAGGGAAGAAGGTTGATGATGACGATGGCGACGATCTCCTTGATCCGGAGCCCAAAACGGATGTGGCGGCGCCTCGGGATCGTGAAACGCGATGAAATCTTCTCTCCTGATTTTTCCGAGACGAAAGGGAATAAATAGCACTGGAATTGGGGGCGGCAGAGCCACGTGGGCCCCACAAGCGCAGTGGCCGCGGCCAGGGGGGAGGTCGTGGCCACACGGCTTGTGGCTCACTGGCCCGTCCCCTCCAGTGGATCTTTGTGCAGGTATTTTTCATATTTTCCAGAAATATTCTCCGGAAATTTTCAGGATGTTCCGAGAACATTCATTTCCGCACAAAAACAACATCATGGCAATTCTACTGAAAACAGCGTCAGTCCGGGTTAGTTCCATTCAAATCATGCAAATCAGAGTCCAAAACAAGGGCAAAAGAGTTTAGAAAGGTAGATACGATGGAGACGTATCAACTCCCCCAAGCTTAGAACCTTGCTTGTACTCAAGCAACTCAGTTGACAAACTGAAAGAGAAAGAAAAACTTTGACAAACTCTGTTTGATCTTGTTGTTGCAACTATGTCTAACTCAAAACCAGAATTTCAGCAAGATCACAAGTTAACCACATAAGCAAGTGACACATAGGTCTCACGGTAAACTAATATCAATGGCATAAACAGCTAGCGAGCAAATAATAATGATTTTCAGATACCAACAATTCAATCAAAACAAGCATGAAGCAATATGAATAGGTGGTATCTCGGTAGCTCTTTCTGAGACCGCAAAACATAAATGCAATGCACTTTCAAAGATCAAGGGTTGACTAAACATTGTAATTCATAGCAACGAAGATCCATTCATAGTCATGCTCAATATCAATCAAAAGCAAAGCATAAAAATAACAGAGGTGCTCTCAAATTGGTGTTTATATAACAAGAGGATGACTCAACAGGAAAATAAATAGACAGGCCCTTCACAGAGGGAAGCATTGATTTGCACAGGTGCCAGAGCTCAACCTTTGAAAACAAAGATAATAATTTTGGGTGGCATGCTTTCATTGTCAACGCAATGACCAAGAGTTCTCAATATCTTCCATGCTACTCATGCTATAGGTGGTTCCCAAACACAAAAGTAAAGTTTTAACTCCCCCACCACCAATCAATCACACTCCACGGCTAGCCGAATCCTCGGGTACCGTCCATACTAACATCAATCCGGGGGGAGTCTTGTTTTACAGTTATGTTTTCGATTTAAGCATGGAACTGGGCATTCCAATTACCGGCCCTTTTCTCGTGAATGACGGTGAATAAACACATGTCGAGGATAACACGCCTAACATGGAAGATACAAATAGCCCCCTGTCACCACATGAGTTGTTTGGGCATGCAAAACAAATTATTTTTGAAGGTTTAGAGAATGGCACATGCAATTTTACTTGGAACGGCAGGTAGATACCGAAAATAGGTAGGTATGGTGGAGTCTCATGGAAAAAGTTTTGGGTTTATGGAAGTGGATGCACAAGCAGTATTCCGCTTAGTACGAGTGAAGGCTAGCAAAAGACTGGGAAGCGACCAACTAGAGAGCGACAACAGTCATCAAGATGCAATGAGTTTGACTAACACTGAGTGCAAGCATGAGCAGGACATAAATCACCATGAACACGAACATCATAGAGGCTATGTTGATTTTGTTTGAACTACATGCATGAACATGCGCCAAGTAAAGCCCCTTGAATCATTCAAAGGAGAATACCATCCTATCATACTACATCATAGTCATCTCAAAATCTATGTTGGCATTCAAGACAAACCATTATAAGCTCATAGCTAATTAAGCATGGCATCAGAAACTATGATCTCTAAGTTGTCATTGCAAACATGGTTCTCTCTCAATAAAGATGAATCTGGGACGACAAGCTAGTCATATTTACAAAAACAAAATAGATAGAGTTCATACCAGCTTTTCCAATCTCAGTCACTTCATCATATATCATCATTATTGCCTTTCACTTGCACGATCGAACGATGTGAACAATAATAAGAGTGCTCGTGCATTGGACTAAGCTGAATCTGCAGGCAACCCCAAAGGAGAAGACAAAGTAATATGGCTCTTTAACAAATGAACAGATATGCATGTCAGAGCCACTAAACATTGTAACCATGGTCTTCTACCTCGACTCAAAGAAAAAGAAAAATATTTACACGGGAAAGTTCCCAACAAGCAAAAGAAGAAAGGAAAGTCTTTTTGGGATTTCTCAAAAGGACACAAAACAAGAAAACAAGAAAACGAAAATAAACTAGCATGGATAATGCAGTGGCAAAGTGTAAGCACCGACTAACAAAGTGAAAGCATAATCATGAATGTAAAGTTGGTGCAAACACGTACCCCCAAGCTTAGGCTTTTGGCCTAGCTTGTTCTGCTCCCAAGGAGGGAAATAACCAGCTCCCGGATACTCTCGAGCGGACTATGGATGCCACTTCTGTGTGAGCTCCTCTGGCTCCCACTGATAAACTGGCGCCTGGTACTCGACTGGCGGCTCGGGCACAGGAACCTGTGGTTGGGCCAAGCCCCAATATGCGTTGATGTCCGAGGGCATAATAGTGTACCTGCCTGCATGAAGATTGAACAAAGAAGGAGCAGGCAAAGTAATAGTCTCACGAGTACCCTGACTAAATACCAGGTTATAAATAATCCGTCTACTTGCATCTATATCCAGAAAATCATGGCAAACCATGCTGTCATGATCCAAATATTTCTCAAGAAGAAGCATTTCTTCTTCCTCCTTCAGTCTAATGGGTATTTCAAAGTGTCTCGCAAGACGGGTAGCATAGATACCTCCATAGACGACACCTTTGGAACGGTTTGTGTTCAACCACTGAGCTACTATAGCACCTAGGCTATAAGTTTTATTGTTATAAAGGCCTTTGCGCAAAACCACAAGGTCTCGAGAGCTAAGTGATCCAGCCTCCCCGCGGCCAATAAACATTTTCCCACAAATAATGAGAAGTACCGAAGCACAGGAAAATGTATGCTAGCAATTCTAGCGCGAGACACTCCTCTCCCCTCTCCAACAGCAATAGTATCTATGAAAGCCTCCAAGTCCGGTGGACGAGGATCATGAATATCCCCAACATAAGGTAATTTGCACACATTGCAAAAATCTTGTAGTTTCATGCGCTAGGGGATATCGTATAACATGAACTCAACCATAGGAGGATTCTTCCTTGGATAAAAGTTGAAGCTTTGAACGAAAATATTGGTGAGGAGGAGGTATTGTGGGCACATATCTTGAACAAACGCGGTAAGACATGCGTTCTCCACCAAATAATAAAAGTATTCATAAAGCCCAGCGACGCGCAAAAATTAATCACTTGGCCACTTGCATGCTCGAACTTTTGTGACTCGAGGAACCACGTACTTGGGGTGGTTCTTCTCATCCTCCTTGGGGTTACGGCTTGAAGAGCCTCTCAAGAATCTCCTCATCTTTTCCCTTCTCTAACTCTGAAAAATTCCGAAATTTTTAGAGACTTCAAAAGAAAAGTGAGTAAGGATTAACCCAACTCGTAGCAACTACTCCTACTAGTGCCTAGAGACCGTATCACGCGTTAAAACTACTTGGGACCAGCTAAAATCAACATTTCAAGCTCTAGAACAGGGTCACCAAGGTAGCAAGAATACGCGAAGGATAAAGCACTAGAGTAGAAACTAATTGGACCAATGGAGGAGTCACTTACCAAGGAGTAATTTCCCCAAAACGGTTCGGAGAATGGTGCTTTGTGCAAGGAGATCGAAAATCATAGCCAAATGAACAAGAACACGGGTTTGAGCTGCAAAACGATTTTTTCTGGAGGTAGAAGAAGAGGATGGGAGCTGGAATGAGTGGAGGGGGTCCGTGTGGGCCCCAAAAGCTTGGTGGCCGCGGCCAGGGGGAAGCCTACGCCGTTAGGGCTTGTGGCCCACTCGTAAAGCCCCTAGACAAGCTCTTCGTCTCAGTATTTTTCAAAAATTCCAGAAAAAATCATACTTGATTTTTAGGACCATCGGAGAACTTTTATTTTTGGGGTACTTTTCTCCGGGACGCTAAAACAGGAAACAGGGAAAACTAAACTAAATCTATCATTTTTCTTCTAAGCAACAGAAAGTGAAAGCTTTAAACAGAGGTATGTGACTCTTTGATTCATCCATTTCATGGTCATCGAAAGAAATCCATCAATGGGGTTGATCAAATACTCATGACAAAACCTTTTCAAATCGCAAAAGGAAACGGAGAATTGTCGAATATCCACTAAGTCACCTCAATGGGGATATGAATCTCCCCAACAAGCAAATCATACTTCACCTTGACACGAGGAATAGGGCATTCAAAGCTCCCAATAAGAATCGATGAAGTTTTTTCGATAGCATTGATGCAATGTACTTGATATCATTTCTTCGGAAAGTGCACTATATGCTCATTACCGTTGACATGGAAAGTGACATTGCCTTTGTTGCAATCTATAACAGCCCCTACAGTGTTTAAAAAGGGTCTTCCGAGGATGACAGCCATGGCATCGTCCTCGGGAATATCCAAGATAACAAAGTCTTTTAAGATAGTGGTTTTAGCAACCACAACAGGAACATCCTCGCAAATGCCGACAGGGAAAGCAGTTGATTTGTCGGCCATTTGCAGAGAAATTTCAGTGGGTGTCAACTTATCCAGTTCAATCTACGATAAAGAGGGAGAGGCATAACACTAACACCAACTCCAAGGTCACATAAGGCAGTTCTTACGTATTTTCCTTTAATGGAGCAAGGTATAGTGGGAACTCTAGGATCATCAAGTTTCTTAGGAGTTCCACCTTTGAAAGTGTAATTGGCGAGCATGGTGGAGATCTCAAGATCTGGTAGCTTCCGTTTATTAGTCACGATATCTTTCAGGTACTTGGCATACACAGACATTTTGAGCATATCAATTAACCGCATCTGCAGAAAGACGGGTCTCAACATTTCAATCAAGCGCTCAAAATCCTCATCATCCTTTTTCTTGGATGGCTTAGGAGGAAAGGGCATAGGTCTCTGAACCCATGGCTCCCTTTCTTTACCATGCTTCCTAGCAGTGAAGTCATTTTTATCATATCTCTTAGGTTGTGGGTTATCAGGATTAACCGTAGGTTCAATCTCCACATCCTTATCATTACTAGATTGAGCATTATTATGAACATCGTTGTCCATATTGTCACCAGGTTCATGTTCATCACCAGATTGTGTTTCTGCATCAGACGTAGAAATATCATTTGGTTCTTCAGGCGTGACAGTATTTGGTGAACTAGGTTTCTATCATCCTTCTTCTTATTCTTAGGATGACTTGGTGTATCAGCATTAATTACTTGAGAATCTTGATCAATTCTCTTAGGATGGCCTTCAGGATACAAAGGTTCGCAAGTCATTTTGCCTCCTCTAGTAATGACTGTGACAGAGTTGTCATTTAATTCATTGAGGAAGTCATTCTGAGCTTTAAGTACTTGTTCTACCTGAGTAGTAACCATAGAGGCATGTTTACTCAGAAGCTTAAGATCGTTGGAATTTCTATCTACACAAGCACTTAAATGACTAAGCATACGAGTACTTTGTTCCAATTGTGTGCTAACATAATCATTGAAACTCTGTTGTTTGGCAACAAAGTTTTCAAATTCATCAAACCAAAGGCTAGCAGGTTGGTCAAAAGGAATATCACTCTCATTGAATCTATGCAGAGAATTCACCTCTACTACTTGTATCGGGTTATCGAGACCATGGATCCCTTCGATGGGCGGTAGATTTTTGACTTCTTCAGATCTAATGCCTTTCTCTTTCATAGATTTCTTGGCTTCTTGCATATCTTCGGGACTAAGGAATAGAATACCTATTTTCTTAGGAGTTGGCTTAGGAGGTGGTTCGGGAATAGTCCAAGCATTATCATTGATCAAGATGTTATTCAGTAGAATCTCAGCTTGTTCTATAGTTCGTTCCCTAAAAACACAACCGGCACAACTATCTAGGTGGTCTCTAGAAGCATCGATAAGTCCGTTATAGAAGATATCAAGTATCTCGTTCTTCTTAAGAGGGTGATCAGGCAAAGCATTCTGTAGCTGGATGAGCCTCCCCCAAGCTTGTGGGAGACTCTCTTCTTTGAGTTGAGCAAAGTTGTATATTTCCTGCAAGGCAGCTTGCTTCTTATGGGCAGGGAAATATTTCTCACAGAAGTAATAGACCATATCCTGGGGACTACTCACACATCGAGGAGCAAGAGAAGTGAACCAGGCTTTAGCGTCATCCTTTAGAGAGAAAGGAAACAACTTAAGGATATAGTAGTAGCGGATCTTCTCCTCACTAGTGAAAAGGGTGGCTATATCGTGTAGTTTGGTAAGATGGGCTACGACCGTCTGAGACTCATAACCGTGGAAAGGATCAGGTTCGACTAGAGAGATTATCTCAGGGTCGACGGAGAATTCATAATCCTCGTCGGTGATAAAGATAGGTGAAGTGGCAAACTTCGGGTCGTATTTCATCCTAGCTTTCAGAGATTTTTCCTTCCACTTGAGAAGTAATTTCTCAGCGTCATAGGCATCCTTACACGCAAGAAAATACTCAGCTATCTCTCCCTCCATAACATAACCCTGAGGTATATCAGGCAATTCATATCTAGGAGAGCTAGATCTAGCAGGAGCAAAAGCAGGTTCTATCTCAATAGTATCGGCAGTTTTAGAAGCATCACGAGCATTGGCAGTAACTCTAGCAATATGAGCATCAAGGAATACCCCTAGTGGCATATCAGGCAAAGTAGTATCTCTAGCAGTATCAAGCATAGCATCATCAGGCAAAATAGCATCTCTAGCATCATCAGGCAAAGCAGTATCAAGCATAGCATCTCTAGCAGTATCAGGCATAGCAGCTCTAGCAGTATCAGGCATAGCAGCTCTAGCAGTATCAGGCATAGTAGCATCATAAGTATCATCAAGCACAGGCGACATATCAAGATTTCTAGTTGGAGGTGGTGTCGCAAACTTACTCATAACTGAAGGTGAATCAAGTGCAGAGCTAGATGGCAGTTCCTTACCTCCCCTCGTAGTTGAGGGCAAGACTTTGGTTCTTGGATCTTTCAGATTCTTCATAGTAATTAGCAGATATAAATCCCAAGTGACTCAGAGAATATAGCTATCCTCTCCCCGGCAACGGTGCCACAAAAATGCTGTTGACGTGCAACTATTCCTCACTTGATGCCTTCCGAGGCAACGGCGCCAGAAAAGAGTTGCTTCCAGTTGCTCAACAATTAGCAATTGTCTTGCAATGGCCCACCAACGTGTGGGATCGCGGCAGTTTTCGAGGGTAGAGTATTCAACCCAAATTTGTTGGTTCGACATGATGGGAGTGAAAGGATATTCTCTAGTATTAGCAGTTGAGTTGTCGGTTCAACCACACCTGAAAGATTAGTATTTGCAAGCAGGATATAAGCAGCAAAACTAGTATGATAGCAACGGTGCCAGAAACGATCTGTTGAAAAGGCAGACTATTCCTAACTATTGTATCAATGGCGCCAGAAAAGTATTATAGCAGGTAGCAGTAGTGTAACGAGTAACAGAAGTGGCAAGGAACAACAGTAGTGACAACAGTAGCAAGTAGCAACAGTAGCAAGTAACATCAGCAGCAAGTAACAGTAGTGGCAGCAGCAGCAGGACAAAGCAAGTAAGAGTAGCAGCAAGTAAGAGTAGCAGCAACAGTAGTAACAGCAGCAGAGCAAAGCAAGTAATAGTAGTAGCAACAGAGCAAGTAACAGTGGCAGTGGGACAAACTCGTAGGCAATGGATCGGTGATTTGTCGGATGACATTCATCATGCAACATTTATAACACGGAGAGATATGTGACTAGCTCCCGTTCGTCAATGTGATGTAGGCATGCATTCCGTGTGTAGTCATACGTGCTTAGGGAAAAGAACTTGCATGACATCTATTGTACATCCCTCCCGTGGCAGCGGCATCCAAATAGATACTACGGGATATTAAGGTTCTCCTTTTAATAAAGAAGAGGACCAACGCATTAGCACTTGGTGAACACATGAAGTCCTCAAACTATGGTCATCACCAGGAGTGGTTCCGGTTATTGTCACTCCGGGGTTGCCGGATCATAACACATAGTAGGTAACTACAACTTGCAAGATCGGATCTAAAACACACATATATTGGTGGCAACATAATAATTTCAGATCTGAATTCATGGCACTCGGGACCTAGGGACAAGCATTAAGCATGGCAAAGTAGTAGCAACATCAATCTCAGAACATAGTGGATACCAGGGATCAATCCCCGTCAAAACTAACTCAATTACATGATAGATCTCATCATACTCATCACCGCCCAGCGAGCCTATGAATAGATTACTCACGAATGATGAAGAGCTTCATGGAATTGGAGAGGGAAGAAGGTTGATGATGACGATGGCGACGATCTCCTTGATCCGGAGCCCAAAACGGACTCCAGATCTGCCCTCCAGGGCAAGAAAGGGATGTGGCGGCGCCTCTCGATCGTGAAACGCGATTAAATCTTCTCTCCTGATTTTTTCCGGGAAGAAAGGGAATAAATAGCGCTGGAATTAGGGACGGCTGAGGCACGTGGGCCCCACAAGCCTCGTGGCCGCGGCCACAGGGCTTGTGGCCCAGTGGCCCGTCCCCTCGGGTTGATCTTTGCGCAGGCATTTTTCATATTTTCCAGAAATATTCTCCATAAATTTTCAGGACGTTCCGAGAACTTTTATTTCTGCACAAAAACAACAACATGGCAATTCTGCCGAAAACAGCGCCAGACCGGTTTAGTTCCATTCAAATCATGCAAATTAGAGTCCAAAACAAGGGAAAAAGAGTTTGGAAAAGTAGATACGATGGAGACGTATCACACGTCATCATAAATTATATCGTTGATCTCGTGTTAATTGAAACCGAGTCAAAATTTGAAGTTTAAAAATAAATCAAACGGGAAAAGTTTTATAATGTGTAAAATTAAAAAATGTTGGGAGAGATATAAAAATTTCCTAATGATTTATAAAGTGAATAGGGCATTTATAAAATTATTACAGTCCGTGTATAATTAAAATAGAAAGCTATTTAGAAATAAATAAATAAATAAACGATAAAAAAAGCCCCTGGCCCCACTGGGCTAAAGTGGCCGAGCCGGCCACACCACACACACCGAGCCCTCCCCCTCGAGCAAACCCTAGCGCCCCGGGGCGTGCTCCCTCCCCGCTGCCACTTCCCTCTCCCCCTCGCTCGCTACCGCACCCCACCTACCGTGCCCCCCATCCTCTCTCGACCCACTCCCACGTCACCCTGTTTCCCGCACCTACCGCCCCACCAGCGCCCCTGGAGCCCCGTCGCTCCGCTCCTCTCTCTCTCGCTGGCACCCGGATCCCCTACGCCTCCCCCCCCCACGCACACAGATCCCGCGATGCCCCCTCTACTCAGCGTCGGCCGCCGCCCCGAGATCCCCTCGCCCCTCGTTAACTCCCATCGCTCGGCCCTCCTCTCCCTCCCGCGCCGGTGCCCCATCCACCGCCGCTTCGTTCCTCTACCCTCGAGCGCGTCCTCCCCACTTCCTCGCGCAACCGCCGCCAGTGCCTCCCAAGCAGCGCCGCGCCCCGTCCCCCACCTCGCCCGGCGGCCCCTCCCTGTGGCCGTCGCCTCGCCTCCTCTGGGCCAGATCCGGCCAGCCCGGGCCTTCACCTCGGCCGGGACTCCTCCAACGTTGCCACCACCACCGAAAGTTCCTCCTCGTCGGGACCGCGCCGACTCCCCGTGAACTCCGACTACATCGGGCCGTCACGTCAACGCCGGTGAGCTCCGGGCCCCCGCCATCCTCTCCTCCTCCCTCTCCCGGTTCCATTCCGGCAATCGCCGCCACGTTCTGGCGCCGTTGGGCTCGTGGAAGTGGAGGTGGACCTTGCCTGCCCTCTCTCTCTCTTTAGGTTCGTGTGAGTTGAGAGAGATGTCTAGTAGGTTGGAGATGATTGTTAGAAAGAAAAGAAAAAATGAATGTATTATATGTATGTATGTATTTTGTATGATGTATGCATGTATGTAGAAGAAAGAGAATCCGTTATGCTTGTGTATGAATAAGTGTATGCGTGTTTTATGTGTATGTGGCTAATGCCACTTACCAGTGGGGCCAACACCCCACTCCCACTGACAGGGAGGCCCCACACGCACTGTTAAAATATATAAAAAATGTTTTTTATTAAATAAATAAATAATTAATTAGATATATTATTTAATTAATTAGTTAATTAATCAAATAGATATTTAGATAATCTATTAATTAGGATAATTAAATTATCCAATTAGAGTATGACATGTGGGTCCCCAACTAAATTAATGTGATTAATTAATATTAAACCTAATTAAAAACTAAGTGTGTGACGCACGGGACCCACTGGTCAGTTGACCACTCAACTGCTGATGTGAGCGTGACATGAGGCTGAGGTCATAATTGCTTTTAATCAAATTAATGAAATCTGTTTTTAATTCCTAAATATTAAATAAAACTTTAAAAATTAATATCAAATAAACCGTAAGTCAGATCAAAAAATTTCAACATGAAAGTTGATCAGCAGAATGAGGCGAACCCGGATACATGATCCATTCGTCCGTCATGCGTCCCTAGCATAGCAAACATGGAACTTTTCCATCATTTTCAGTCTGACCGGTAGTAGCCCGAGACCCGGAAAATATCGTTAGATATTCTTCCGACCCGTCTGCGACCTATGTTGCTACGTTAGCTCATGCCTAGTCTGCATATTGCCATGTCATTCTTAGTGTTGCACCTGTTGCTATTATTTATTGTTTCTCCCCCTCTTCCTACTGGTAGACCCGAGACTGACGCTGCTGCCGGGTACATCTACGACCCGACCAATCAGCATTTTGCCGCAGAGCAGCAAGGCAAGCAAACCCCCTTGATCATCCCTATATCGCCTATGTCTTTTCTCCCTCATGCTTGCATTAGTATTTTGCTACAGTTGTAATTAGCTCCTATATTTGATGCATAGCCTATTTTGGATGAACTTCTACTTTCAGTATTGTACCTTTAAACTGTTTAGTATAGGTGGACCAGTCTTACCCCCTGACCCCGTAGTCCAGTTGCCTCGCTTTGCTTTCAAATCTCGATCCCTGATCGACGAGCCAAACCCGGCACAACACTTACACCCCCTTAGTTGTGCGACGCTATAGAGATAATATCAGGTACCGAGGGTGACACCTTGCTAAGTACTCGTGATGATATCTTTGTAGTACAGCTAGTCGGTCGTTGTTATCGAGGGTGATTCGTCTTTCACCATTCCCGACGATGCCTCTGTCGTGCAACCCCTCAAGTGTGGGACCCTCGAGGGTGATTCCTCTAAGTCCACCTTGACGGTTACATCGTTTGGGATCCAACGAGGGTGATACCTCAGATTCCCCCCGATGTTACATCCACACAGTTACTCGACCATGTTACTGGGATCTTTGATGAATAGATGTTAGGCGGGTGGATTCCCGCGTGTTTGTGTCGATGACTTAATTAAATGATAATGGATTTGGGTATTTGACCTCGGTTGGTTGGAAGGCCTTATTATGCACTAACCGTCTGCGTGGGAAGAATTATGGGTACTCGATGTCGCGGTATCAACCGAAGCTCTTCAGACATCAGCGATGTTGCGGCGCGCGCCTGAGTGGCCCCGAGATGCATTGCGCTTGTGATTAAGGGGTGCTAGGAGTGACATCGGCCGCCCTCGCATCATGCAGGAGCGCGGAGGGAAAGTGGGCCCATGAACCCTTTGTGCATATGAGTTAGACCGACCGGCGGGTCTCTCTGTTGAGCTTAGGTGGGGCTGCGACGTGTCGATATTCCGAGGTCAAGCAGGACCCAGAAAAGTTTGTTTGGCGAGAGTGTTATCGAGTGCATCGGGGAATATGTTGTGCACCCCTACATGGAAGAACTTATCTATTCGAATAGCCGTGTCCACGGTTACAAGACGACTTGGAGTTGTTCCCTGATCTTATACAACTACAACTGTTACTTAACTGGATTTATTTGCCTCGCGATTGCTTCCATGCCGGGAGTTGAGCGAGGATCTCTCGGCGTGACCTCAAATTAATATTGCTGACAAATATGACTATTAATTGTGTTACACCTATTCTACTCTCGTCTATTGCTGCAAGACCCTGAAGATGCTAGTCTGCGATAGGACTAGGCCATCTCTCTCTATTCTCGCATTGCTGCAGTTAGTCCACTTATAAACCCCTTCTTTGATACTGATGCATACTTAGCTTAGTTCTGATGTAAGTATTGCGAGTACTTTGGATGAGTACTCACCATTGCTTCGCTCCCCCTTTGTCCCCTTGATCCCTTGCTGTGACCAGCGTTGGATTCTAGGAGATGGAGTTTCCTGCCGACGCGTGCCACCCCGATGGTGACTTCTTCGTGGAGGCCGCTGAAGACCAGGAGTAGTTAGGAGGCTCCGAGGCAGCAGGCCTCGCCTCGTTCGATCGTGTTTAATTTGTTCTAGCCTTCTCTTGGGCACCACATATTTAATGTATGTACTCAGATATTGTTGCTTCCGCTAACTCGTGTGTTTATCGAGTTTCTGTATTCTAGCCCTCGAGGCCCCTGGCTTGTAATATGAAGCTTGTATTGTTTTATTTGTGTCTAGAGTTGTGTTGTGATATTTTCCCGTGAGTCCTTGAGTTTGATCATACGCATTTGTGTGTATGATTATAGTACGATTATATCGAGGGCGTCACAAGTTGGTATCAAAGCCGACTGCCTGTAGGTATCCCCCTTTCCAACTCCTTGGCCGAAGTTGAGTCTATTGTTTGAAAAACTTTACTAACACTGATGATGTGGCTTGCGGGCCCACATCTCAATTGGGTGGTATTAGTATCTTTTACTCCTTTTCCATACTCTGGGTTCTACTCTCTCTTCTCTTTCGGGTTAAAGATTTTGCTAACTCTAACATTAGGCTCCCGTAAATATTTCCTCCCGGAGAACCCCGTATTCCAGACGGTGACTTGATCCGTCAGAAGGCTATGATGATACTCTCCTATGTTTCTCTCGAGAATTTGTGCCCATCACTCTTGCGATTTCCCTTCCTCCATCAACCACTATGGATGACTACATACAAATGTCACACAGATTTTCCTCTCCAATTGCCCTTGTTTTACAAGATGCAACGAATTGTTTTATCGGGGATTCGTCCATCATCAGTTGTCATGGGTTTCGAAAGTTCTTCGAATTGCTATTCGATCTTTTGGAATCCCCAGTAGCCTATTGCTCTTGACCTTTCTCACCTGCTTGCATTATGGTTAAATCCATATGTTTAGCCGCATTCATTAAAAATCCTTTGTGATTTTCCTGTGATCTTATTGATTCTGCCTTTGTGTGAAGGCACACAATCATCTGTTGATACTCATAGATTATCTTGCCGGCTCAGACATCCTTCCAAACAGGAGCTGGTTCTCAACAAATCAACTTTGATTGATTGCCCATCTAATTCTAATCAGCTTATTCATCCTTCATCGGAGCATCTTTTTATGATACACCAATCTGGAAATCTTAATTCCTTTGGTAATTAAGTATCAATATTTTTTGGATGTTCTATAACCCGATCCATTGCATCCTATCTCCCTGTGATTGGGTACCAGTACTCACATGAGGTCCTTGTGGATTGTCAGACCCATTGCTGGGTTATTAACCGACGGAATCCTTTACATTAAAAAAAATTCTCGTGATTGCTTCCCCTGACACATAATGCCATTGGTAAATCGTGTCTTTTCCCTCTAATGAGCTATATCCTATGCCCTTGTCAGCCATGCTCTTCGAGCATGTGTTATTTACTCTTGAAGTTGTGGTATTTTTTCCTAAGATGCCCTGACGGGTTGAACCTATGCCTTCCTAAATCAATATAACTCGTAATGTTTTCACGAGTCTTGCTCTTCTGGTGTTTTGCAGAATGTTCTTGCAAAGCTACAACCTAATCAAAGGAGAGGAGTAAATGGCAGGTGATGCATTGATGAAGTGGGAGTCAACCTTGAACTTTGTATTCATGCCCATGGAAACGACATTGATCCTATCATAGAAACTTATCGTATCAATAGCATTCATTATATGATTTGATCTGGTATATGTGATCTTGTCCTTTGCAATCATGGTTCCGACCATGTTGTCCTACCTTGATTTCATTCTCAGGCGATTTAAGGTACTTGTCTTCTTCAGATCTATACATCGGTCCAAGCCTTAATGTTCATCTACCTCTGAGTACTATCCTTGTTATCTCAAAAATATCACGGAGCTATGTAACTTCTTGTGAGCTCCTCATCAACTATGATATTCTTATTAAATTCCAGTTTTCCTTGTAATCTGAGTTATTGGACACTCAAGGATATCGATAACTGGAACTCGTACGCCTTGTGATTTTGCAACTCTTAATAATCTTCCTTGTTTATGAGTTTGTACTCGATCATGTCATTCCAAGTTGTTAAGCTACATCATCATCGTCATGTTGGAGTTTGACCATTCTATCCGTGTCCTCCATCTCGGGGACATATTTCCAACGGTGCGTTAAGCTCACATCGAGCTTTTCCACATCATATTGGTTGTTTTGAAAAGCACTTTTTATTCTGAGCTAGCAGTCTTAACTGTGTTTCCGACAATGTTTAGCTTCACCATTCCTTTGCTTGATGTCGTTGTTGATCGATTACATCTTCGTGAAGCTTCTCGACAAATGTGTCGTGATCATCATGATCATTCTGAGCTCTTGCTGGGTATCAATCGAATGCATGATGAGAAATACGATCATTTCCCCTTGATGATTTACATTATCATCGACATCCTTGTTGCCTTCCCTCCTACACAAACTTGATCATGGTTTGTGTTGTCCTTTGAGTTACTTACTAATTCAGCTCATGTTATCTTCTACCTTCGAGTATTACTATCTGGTATGTCAAGAATGTCGTAAGAATTGCACACGCCATAAGAATTCTTGATATAGTAATACTTCTCGCCATCACCATTCATTTCTTGGTCCCGTGTTGTTTCAAACCGGAATACTTCTCGTAACCCTATTGCCTTGAGGATAACAACTGATTGTTTCATTCTTAGTGTGTTGGGTGTTGACTCATCATTTTTGACATTGGTTGTGCTACTCCATTCGTATTTCTGAGCGCACCATTCAACCAGTGTCTAATTGTTGTTGTTCCCTCGAGCATACGACATTATACCATTAGATTTGACAAATGCTATCTCCTTGATATTATAAATTTTGGAAATTCATCCCTATCAAAATCTTGAGGGATTGTTGTTGAGCCCATCAGCCACACCCTCAACTTCTCCATGGTGCGTGATGAAGCTTTTGAAAGCACTATCTTTGTGCCTAGCTCATGTAGAATATAATTGATAAGAAGAAATGTTTTCCCAAGGTTCACTTGCACTCTTGTCGCCGTGAATATATGGAAGTTTTTTCGCTTCCTCTAGGATCATACCAAATCATTCACGCATGTGCGAAGTGTTATATGTTTTGAAGATTTGTAATCTTCACTTCATATAACTTCTCTTACACGCCAAGCCACTAACTGATTTGATCAAGGAAAATAAGTTTCTTCATAAGAGCTAATCGAGGCTTACACAAGGGCCTTGATATCCTCGATGATGGTTCTCAAATCGCAACTCACTTGCATCTCGTTGTAAGAATTCCACATGGGCACGATTGTCTTACAAACCCCTGACCCCGTAGTCCAGTTGCCCCGCTTTGCTTTCAAATCTCGTTCCCTGGTCGATGAGCCACACATGGCACAACACTTACACCCCCTTAGTTGTGTGACGCTACAAAGATAATATCCGGTACCGAGGGCGACAGCTCGCTAAGTACTCCTAATGATATCTCTGTAGTACAGCTAGTCGGTTGTGGTTATCGAGGATGATTCCTCTTTCACCATTCCCGACGATGCCTCTGTCGTGCAACCCCTCAAGTCTGGGACCCTCGAGGGTGATTCCTCTAAGTCCACCTTGACTTCTACATCGTTCGGGATCCAACGAGGGTGATATCTCGGATTCCCCCCGATGTTACAACCACACAGTTACTCGACCATGTTACTCGGATCTTTGATGAATAGATGTTAGGCGGGTGGATTCCCGCGTGTTTGTGTCGATGACTTAATTAAATGATAATGGATTTGGGTATTTGACGAGGGTTGGTTGGAAGGCCTTATTACGCACTAACCGTCTGCGTGGGAAGAATTATGGGTACTCGACGTCGCGGTATCAGCCGAAGCTCTTCAAAAGTCAACGATGTAGCGGCGTGGGCCGGAGTGGCCCCGAGATGCATCGTGCTTGTGATTAAGGGGTGCTAGGACTGACATCGGCTGCCCTCGCATCATGCAGGAGCGCGGAGGGTAAGTGGGCCCATGAACCCTTTGTGCCTAGGAGTTAGACCGGTGGGCTGGCCTCTCTGCTGAGCTTAGGTGGGGCTGCGACGTGTCGATATTCCGAGGCCGGGCAGGACCCAGAAAAGTGTGTCCGGCCAGAGTGTTATCGAGCACGTCAGGGAATATGTCGTGCACCCCATGGAGGGAAGAACTTATCTATTCGAATAGCCGTGTCTACGGTTAGAGGATGACTTGGAGTTTTTCCCTGATCTGATACAACTACAACTTTTACTAACTTGATTTAGTTGCCCTGGGATTGCTTCCTCTCCGGGAGTCGAGGGAGGATCTCTGGGCGTGACCTCATATTAATATTGCTGCAACAATATGACTATTAATTGTGTTACACATGTTCTACTCTCGTCTATTGCTGCAAGACCCTGAAGATGCTAGTTTTCGATAGGACTAGGCCTTCTCTCTCTATTCTCGCATTGCTGCAGTCAGTCCACTTATAAACCCCTTCTTTGATACTGATGCGCACTTAGCTTAGTTCTGATGTATGTCTTGCGAGTACTTTGGATGAGTACTCACCGTTGCTTTGCTCCCCCTTTGTCCCCTTGATCCGTTGCTGCGACCAGATGTTGTAGCCCAAGAGATGGATTTTCCTGCCGACGCCTGTGACCCCGATGGTGACTTCTTCATGGAGGTCGCTGAAGACCAGGAGTAGTTAGGAGGCTCCCAGGCAGGAGGCCTCGCCTCGTTCGATCGTGTTTCTTTTGTGCTAGCCTTCTCTAGGGCACCTCATGTTTAATGTATGTACTCAGATATTGTTGCTTCTGCTGACTCGTGTGTTTATCGAGCTTCTGTATTCTAGCCCTCGAGGCCCCTGGCTTGTAATATGAAGCTTGTATTGTTTTATCTGTGTCTAGAGTTGTGTTGTGATATTTTCCCGTGAGTCCTTAAGTTTGATCGTATGCATTTGCGTGTATGATTAGCGTACGATTATATCGAGGGCGCCACAAGGGGTAAGGACGTATTTATAGCTCAGGTGAAAATGGTCCGGCCAAAAATTTCAGACCGAACTGCCTTTGCCCATTCGTCTCCGCATGACACGTGTAGCCTGAGATTAAAGCGATGGAGATCGTGCTTATCTCATCGTGGGAAGTGGGGTTTAGTTACTGTGTAACAATATAAAATTCATTTTTGAATATTTGAGGATTTCGTTGCAAAATCCTCAGCTGACAAGGACACAGTGAGGATTTTGAACAAAGTTTCAAGTAGAACGCATATGAAGAATTGAATAGACTAGGTTGAGTATAGAATAGAGGGAAGTAGGGTCCGATCACATTTACTTAGATGAAATATCAAATTGAAGAAATAGCTATAATTGAATGTTGTTGAGGACTTTGAAATCACAGTCTATATATATATATATATATATCTAGGCGAATGAAAATCATCAAGTGTTTTGAGAATTTTGAAGATTTTGAAAAACTTGAGGATTTTGTGACAAAGCGTCATGTTGATGAATTTCAACTTTGAAGAAAGCAACTTGAAGAATTTCAAAGTTGGGTGGTGGCATGTCCCACCGTATAAGAATGATGATTTCAGGCGCCGCGTACAATTTTCGTAGGGCCGTGAGAACCATATTCTTCATTAATTTCCTCACACTAAGAGTGATATTGTTCATTGATTGAAGAAAATCGATTATTCGTGTGTTGCACATCTAAGTCATCAATTTTGCATAAGTGTTAGGATGTGTGCATGTTTTTACAAAACATTTGAAGATTCTAATATATTTAGCTCACACTGCAAGTTGCAAAACCTTTTCTCATCCAAGGGCTTAGTGAAGATATTATCTAGTTGATCGTCAGTCTTCACATGGTCGATGATGATATTGCCCTTGAGGACATGGTCCCTAAGAAAATGATGACGAATCTGGATGTGCTTAGTCTTCGAGTGTTGTACTGGGTTGTATGCAATCTTGATTGCGCTCTCATTGTCGCAGTAGAGAGGCACATTCTTCATGTTGATGTCGTAGTCCTTGAGGGTTTGCTTCATCATATATATTGATTCCCATCGGAATTGACTATGTCATTCCTGACGAAGATGAGGGAATTCCGATTGATGAGGAAATGAAAGATGCTGATTCTGAATAAACCATGGATGAGGAAATTCAAATTGATGATATTCCTCAGTCCTTCATTCCTCACAAGACGTCCGATGAACCTGCTCAAGGATCAGCTGCAACAGCTCAAGATTTCGCCTCCTCTACCAAGCAAATTCCTCAAGCTGAGGAAAATCCTCAACGTGAAGAAAATCCTCAACCTGAGGAAAATCCTCAACCTAAAGAAAATCCTCAACCTCAGGAGCAGACTGAAGAAAATGCTCCTGCACCCAATACTGAAACTGCTATTATTGTGGTCATCTCTGAAACAGCAATGATAGTATCTCCTCAAGAAAAGCAGCATAATCTTCAACCAATGCAAAATCAGCCTTTTTCAAAGAGGGCAAAGTTTCAGAAGGAAGCGTTCTCTGAACGGATGTATTTCATCAGCGACAATCCATATGATAAGCTTCGCATCAGGCACACGAAGTTTTGGACAAGGACTCCGCTCAACTACTGTGCCTCTATGCTCTGTGGGAGAAACAACATATTTCAGCACGGGCATATTCCTCATGTTGAGATGGGAGAATTTCCTTGCTTCGCCCCAGTCCTCAATGTTCTTCATGAAGCCGGACTGCTGCCTCTCCGCACGGATATCAGTGATTGGAATAGTGATATTGTCCTTCAGTTTTATGCTACTTTGCACATCTCTGGAGACTCGAAGGATATCAACACTTGGGTGCTAGACTGGCTGACTCAGCACACTCATTACAAAGCTCCTGGCACTGAGCTGCTGCGAGTGCTTCCAGTTTCAATTCCCTCAGAACAAGCTGTGCTGATGTATGATGAACGGGAATTGCCCAACAAACTGATGGAAGTCTTCATGAAGCCTTTGGTCAAGGATCCATCTCCGAGAACGACCTTTCTGGTTCAAGACTTGAAGTATGAACCAAGGACTCTCTACAGGATCCTGTGAAGTGTCATCGCTCCAATCAAAGGCCATGATGATGAACAAGATGTCATAGGCATCATGAAGAATATCCTCTTCAACATCATCCATGTCATACCTATAAACCTTCATGACTTCTTCCCGAGGACTCTAGCTGACAACAGTATGTCACCCTTCGAAATGAAGTTTTACGCTCCATGGATCATGAGATTCATCAGACGCAGGTCAGGCATAAACTATCATGTTGATTTCAACAATCACATTGGATATCTGCCTCCTATGATAGTCAACAAGAAGACTTTTGAGCCTGTTGAAGGAAAAGGAAAATCTGTCATCGATGAAGGAAGTCGGCCCCTTGATTGATAGTTTCGCGAACCAGAAGCATATTATTCATGGGATGACACTGAAACTCAAGAGCCGCCTAGCACTGTTGCACCAAGGATAATGACTAACAGGGAACTACTCCTCAGTCTTCATTAGAAGGTCGATCACAACCACAAATGGGTCAAACATCAATTCAGTGCCATTGTGAAAACCCTCAAGAAGACTCATAATGCAGTGAAGAAAAATCACTACTATCTTCATGAGGTTTTTTATCACACCTGGGCCATTCTGGCTCATTTGAAGACTCAAGAAGAACTTGATGAATTGGAGTTCACTCAAGACTTCGACTGGTCGTGGCCTCCCAAGAAGAAATTCAAGCCAATTCCAGTTCCAGACCTTGAGGACAGTTCCTTTTCTTCATTCCGCAATGCAGAATCTGATGAAAACCCAGAAGACACTGCCACTGGCCCAAGGAGGAAGCCCGTCGCCAAGAATCCTCACGCGTCTTCTTCATCAGCCAAGAAGTGAAAGTCTTCATGGGGCGTTAGTCCTTAGTTTTTGTCCCTTTTCGTCACTTGATGACAAAGGGGTGAAATCTGAGAGTTAGTCTTCACGCGGGATATGTTTTGGGGCTTATGAACTTTATTAAGTTACAAACTCTTGGTTCTTCTGAAGTGTTTTATCTAATGAGTTGTAACTTAAGCCCGATGGTACTTTGAAGCTTTTGAACGTTTTTCTTCGCATGCTTATTGCTCAAAATATTAATGCACGCATGCTGAAATTCATCACATACCATTTCTCATCATACATTCTCAAATTCTTTATATTATATGTAATATGTATGCATGATTTACAAGATACAGGGGGAGATCTCCATGATATAAATCATCAATGTGCATTTGCTGTGAAAAGCAAAATCCTCAAAATATGCACATCGTCATGGGGAGTCTTTGAGTATCTTGATTTCAAATTCCTCAAAATGAGTACTTACACTTCATATTTTTATCACCGTTGAAAACTTAACCTAATTGTCATCAACCACCAAAAAGGGGGAGATTGTAAGTGCATCTAGTGCCCCTTAGTGATTTTGGTGGTTTGAAGACTTATAGGTTAAGTATCTAATGAGTTCATGAGTGTGCACATGATATATAGGTCGCCAAGGAGTTTGAATTACACGATGACTATCGACCCCTAAAAATGTATAATCTTTGGCTGAAGAAATTGGTCTGATGCTGAGATTTGGATCGTGAAGAAATTGCGATGAAATTTATATTCCTCATGAAGATATTAAAGATGAGGAATTCGGTGTGTCCTCAAGAAAAACGGTCTGAAGACTTTGAAGCGTGAAGATTTATTTCTTCTGTTTCATTTTCTTCACTCTTGATTCATAGGAACACCGTACTATTAAAGGGGGCCGAGGTAACACTACGGAATGAATTTCCTAATGATGCTCAACCCAAGCCTAATCCTACCAAAAGCCTCAAGTGAGGAATATGAGAGACATGAGGACTCTCACAGTTGAGGGTCCCGACCGTTGCCGTAATTCACGCCACATCACCGATCTTATCCACACCAACGGTCATAATATTTAAGGGCATTTATGTCAAATCATGTCGGGATGCTCCCAGGCTATAAATAGCCGCCCCCACAACCATTACTTGGTTGGTTGCTCTACAAAAAACTGACACTTGTCATTTAGAGCAACCCAAATTCCTCATAGAGTTCGAGAGTAAATCATCAGTGAGGAAATACACCAAACACCAAACCACAAACCAGAAACCAAGTGATTGAGCATCACTGAAGATCTGTTCCTGTGTGGAACTAAAGCTGTTTACCTTTGAGGACTATGCATCCTCCAGACGGTTAGGCATCATGGTCTAGAGCAATCGAGCGGTCAATTGTGGATCGTCGGGTGACCAAGTTTGTCAGGGTTTGGAAGTCTGCCCTGAAGACTTACCACGAGTGTTGGGCGAGGACTGTGTGTCCTTAGCCCAAGGAGAATACGGTAGGGACTGTGTGTCCCGGGACTGTGTGTCTTTTGGTTTCAATGCCAAGCTGCTCCAAACCAGATGTATAATTGTCACATCAGTTGGAACTGGATCATCAACTACTGTCTTCACTGTGATACGGGTTCTATTTATTCAACTCTTTCAATTCATCAATATTGTATGTTGAAGAGTTTCATTATCACTGTTTGAAGAATTTGCTGAAGACTTTCTCTGAATTTCCTCAACCTCAAATTCTTCACGCGAGTTAATCCTCACGTGCTTACTCTGTGTCTGCGTACTGTGCAAACTGTTTTTCATATTCCTCATCTAGAAAACTGCTGTAGTGATACTTTGCACCCCTGATCCTTTGCTGTTTCTATTGCAAGTTATTCATCACTGAGGAATTTCCTCAAAAGGAATTTCCTCAAAGATGAAATTCTAAAAATCTCCTATTCACCCCCCTCTAGTCGATATAACGCACTTTCAACTGCCAACCGCACTCTAGCCATGTAGGATGGAGGTGTGCCACCATTGTGCCACCTCACCTGATCGCAGTCAGCTGCGGTCAACGGTACGACCGCCTCCTTTGTACCCGGGCATATGCTAACCAGCGGTACATGCGTCGCTGCCATATCTCGCTGATGCGTCCCTGACATGCCTGTCAGGGTGACGTGACAGGGGCTGACACACCGGCTGGCGGGTAGTTTGCGAGCCGGATGGCGGGGGGCTTGTCCCAAAGCCAGCTCATGCTACATAGTCGGCCAGGGGGCAGACGATGGCCTACGGGTGGGGACGGGGGGCAGCTTCCACCCGTATTGTTTCAAAAAGGGGGAAGTGCCCGAATGAGCCTACCTTGGGGTTATCCCCCCACCCCGTCCGTAGTCCCCGAAGCAAGAGATGCCCACCGGCTCGGAGAGGTGGACCTCGCCGGCTTGGAACCTATGCCCGTGGGCCCGCGAACCCGTTGCCAGACCGCTCGCTAGCCGGAGTCGGCCGAGGTCGCAGCCGGTTGGCGTCCCGCAAGTAGCCTCAAACTCTCCGAAGCGCAGAGAGGGGACGCCACGTGTGGCGCGCAGCGGGACGCGGCCTGACATGCCAGGTGGGTGACAAGACCGGGCCGCGGGGAGGGGCCCGTTTGACCGCGGTCTTGGCCCACGCACGCGGATCTTGTGCGGGTCAAGGCCGACGGTTTGCGTTCCCCACACATGGTAATGGCGTCGGCGTGGTGCGGGAGTAGTGGGGATCAAACGCGTTGGATCCCCTCCCAAACTACCCCATCCGGTGTTTAAATGGGCAAGGTGAGGGGCAGAGAGAACCACTCGCTCTCCGGCCCCCGTCCTTTGACTTCCTCGTCATCCCCCTCCCGCAAAGAGAGAGAGATAGACGCATGCCATGTGCATGCCGTGCTGTTGTTCGCCACCGGTGCTCGCTGCGATCTGCCGGCCTCCACCATTTTGGCCCACACTTGAGCCTCCTCCGAGCTTGATGATGACCAAGGGCGCCTAGGCTAGTAGCGACGTCGACACAAAATACATCGAGTGCCTCTGCCACCATCGCAAACTGCCGCCGGCGGGGCTCATGGAAGCGCGCATCGTGGGGGTGGAATCCGCCCGGCCCCACAGGACGGCGAGGTGGTTTCCTTCACCGAGCACTGCGCCCGGGGGTTCAGGATGCCGACGAGCACCTTCTTTCTCCGATTCCTCACGTATTTCGGCCTACAGTCCCACCATCTCGACACCAACGCCATCGTGCAGCTGGCCGCCTTTGTCTCCATGTGCGAGGGCTATTTGGGGATCAAGCCGCGCCTAGACCATTGGTGTCGTCTCTTCTACCTCGAGCAGCAGACAGTGCTGAACAAAAGCACCAACCAGAAGGAGCTGAGCGCTTGCTGGGTGTCCCGAAGCAGGAGAGGCCTATCGGCTCGGAGCGGCGGACCTCGCCGGCTTTGAACCTGCGCCCATGGGCCCGCGAACCTGTTTCCTGACCGCTCGCTAGCTGGAGTCGGCCGAGGTCGCAGCCGGTTGGCTTCCCGAGAGCTGCCTCACGCTCTCTGAAGCACAAAGAGGGGACGCCACATGTGGCGCGCAGTGGGCCGCGGCCTGACATGCCACATGGGTGACAAGAACGGGTCGCTGGGCGGGACCTGTTTGACCACGGTCTTGGCCCAAACGTGCGGATCTTCTGCGGGTCGAGGCCAAGTTTGCGTTCCCCACGCGCAGTAATGCCTTCGGCGTGGTGCGGGAGTAGTGGGGATCGTACGCGTTGGATCCCCTGCCCCACTACCCCATCCAGGGTTTAAATGGGCAGGGCGAGGGGCAGAGAGAGCCATTCGCTCTCCTACCCTTGTCCTTCTTCCGCGCCGCTCCCTCCCGCGAAGAGAGAGAGAGATAGAGACGCAAGCCACGCGCCTGCCGCATTGCCGTTCGCCACCGGTGCTCGCTGTGATCTGCCGGCCTCCACCATCTTCGGGCCTGCACTTGAGCCTCCTCCGAGATAGATGACAACCAAGGGTGCCTAGGACGAGAGCGATGTCGACAAGGAATACATCGAGTGTCTCTGCCACCGCCACAAACTGCCGCTAGCGGGGCTCGTGGAAGCGCGCAACGTGGGGGCGTAATACGCCGCAGCCCCGCGGGACGGTGAGGTGGTGGTCTTCACCGATGACGACCAGCACCTTCTTTTGCCGGTTCCTCATGCATTTCGGCCTGCAGTCCCACCATCTCGGCGCCAACGCCATCGTGGAGTTGGCCGCTTTCATCTCCATGTGTGAGGGTTATTTGGGGATCGAGCCATGCCAAGAGCTCTGGTGCCGGCTCTTCTTCCTCGAGTAGCACACAATGCTAAACAAAATCACCAACCAGAAGGAGATGACCGCCTGTGGGGCGGCCCTCTTCTACCACCGTACGGGAGCCCGCTTTCCTAAGCTCCAACTGCATGACTCGCTGAAGTGTTGACAGAAGGGGTTCTTCTATGTAAAGAACATGGAGGCGGACCTGGATCTCATCAACCTACCCGACTTCGTCAACTCGCCTCCAGTCGCCATTCTGAACTGGAAGGCGGCCTTGCCGCAGCTGGCCGAGGTGACGGACCTGCTCGGCACATGAATGACCTAGTTGACCGGCCCGGAGAGCCTCACAGGCGTGGACTTGCTCACCATCATGGTGGCGTGTCGGGTGCAGCCGCTGAAGCACCGCGTGCACCTCATCTGCATGGATGGCCGGCACGACCCGTGCATGCTCTCCATCAAGGAGCTAAGTGCGATGCACGTGGCGACACGGGTGAACTTGATTTTCACCGCCAGCATGGACGAGGTGGATGGTGATGGGGCAAGGCTCCCTACGAGCGGCAACATCTGACCCCACGGGAAGGTAATGCATCACCCTTCCTTATTTCTACCGTGTATGCCCTTTTTTCATGCCTGACGCCAGATGCCCGCCACGGTGGTAGTTGTTTCCCCGGCTGCAAGCTTATAGCAAGCCAGCAACCGACTTGGCGGAGTCGAACGCCGAGGAGATCGAGGATGCCGATGAAGTGGAGCCGGGGGACGCGGCTCGAGCCGGAGGCGAGGCGTTGGGAGCCGGTGTAGCGGAGTCGGAGGAATCCGAGTCGGCTGGTGAGTTCTTTAAATCCGTGCTGCAGGATTGGTCCGATGATGATGCTGAGCTGCCGACCTCGCGCGATGTAGCTGCCTTGGAGGACCCGGAGGCCTTGGAGGAGGACGCCAGCGTGCCAAGGAAGCAGCTCCGAAGGGCCGGCCGCGGTTCATTGGAGGTGACGCGAATATAGGAGGGCGAGAGAAGCAGCTGGCAAGCTCCCGCCCGACTCCCAAGCAAGCAGCCGACAGGCAACTGGCTGGCGGCTCGGCACGCGGTGGGAAGAATCAATGGGTCGCGCCGGTGGGACCCTTCAGGCGGGCAGTCCCTGTCAGCATCGGGTAAGTCCTTCGACCGTCCTATTTCCCTTAATCTTTGTTTTCTTCGTCGTTGTTCATGTCTGTCGGCATGCGTCGAGCAAGGCCCCGTGCACCATGGGGAAGATAACTCCGACAGAGGCGACAGAGGCCAGCAAGAGCATCGAGAAGGAGCGCGTCGCGTGGACCAAGCTTGAGACGGCGCAGAGGGTGTTGGGCGAGCAGGAGCGCCGCCCGTGGGGGAGGCTGCCCAGAAGCTCCTGTGTGATGAGGCCCGCGTGGACACGATGGGTTGGGTGTCATAGTAAAAGGCTCGGCTCCGGATCCATCGGCCAGAGAGAAGAGGTCCAAAGGGACGCACGACCTTGTGCAGCGGGCAGAGGCGGAGCCCGGGCCGCAGAAGAGACGCGCGCGGATGTGGGTGCAGCGGATGCTGCCAAGGGGCCAGTGCAGGAGCCCGACGACACACCGGAGGGACCCGACGTCGCGCCGCCAGAGGCAGAGTTCCCACTGCCAGGGACAAAGGCTTCGGACGGAAAGGCAGATGACACCAACACCCGGCTGGCGTGGGATCCAGCATGGGTCCGAAGGTAGGCGGTGGAGTGCCGGAGGCCGAGGCCCCCGCATCAAAGGATCCCCACGAGGCCGACTTGTCAAAGGAGGTGGCTGGGGGCATGTCTTCAGGGGCAGCGGGGACCCTTATCATGCCGGCGTAAGGTCCGGCTGCGGCCGGAGCCGTCACCGGCTCCACAGCCCGGCCGCTGGAGATTTGGGCCATGCCCGGCGGTATCTCTGGTGGAGGGGCTCGTGGATCACTTGGAGCCGGAGTGCCCGCACTAATCACAGAGTTTGTTGACTGCCACGACCACGAGCAATGGGCAGCCCACGCAGCTCGGGATCGGCTTATCCATCTTGAGCAGTCCGTTGCGCCAGGCGTTCTGCCTCATTACTCTTTTTCTTTCGTTTTTTCTTCTGAATCTTTCGAGTGGGGGCGCACGAGCACACCCACTTGGCGTAGCCTCCGAGATTCAGACCGGTTGGGAAGCAGACGAGTCGATTCTTAACCGCGACAGCTTCTATCCTTGTTTTTTGCAGGACCACCATGATTGGCGGGTGGTTGCGTTCAACGTGCTGATGGGTCGCTACCGGGAGGCCGAAAGCCAGTCGGCCGATGTCCGGTGCTGGTTGGTTTGAGCAGGCAAGCAATGAGATTTCCTACAGGTGGAGTGCGTGTGGTTGTGCCATGAGGCGGACCGACTTTAGGCAGAGAAGTGGGACCGTGATGCGGCCCATCATGCGGAGCTGGAGCAGCAGGAGGCGAGCCACCGCGAGGCATTGAAGGCCAAGGATGACCAGCTGGAGAAGGCGACCGAGGCGGTCCACGTGGCGCAAGATGAGCAAAACTGCTAGATCCATGCTTGGTCGGCGAGGGAGCAAGAGCTGCAGGAGGATGCGCATGAGGTGGACCGGCTTCTAGTTGGTAAGTTTTCTTTGTCTTGATTTTTTCTCCTTGCTCCACCTTAGGCTTGGCATTTTTCTTGCCTTAAGCCGCGTGCTCGTTCCCCTTCCTCAGATATCTTCCCAGAGACACAGGAGGAGGCTGCCATGGAGGCCTACCGTGAGGAGCAGCGGGTGTCGGGCGTCCATATCGGGGCGTTCACCACCTAGACGGTGGACGAGGTGGGGATCGTTGCCAAGGTGTCACACCCTGTTTTTCATCACCAGTATTTTTATGTTGCAAAAATCAGAGCTTGTTAAAACTTTTTCAAATAATGTTGTGAGTGCAATGTCAGCCCTTGTATGAGTGAATGCTTGTTTGCTTGATGACTCAAACCCATGAAAAATCAGAGCTTTTTATGTTGAGATACACTACTAGCTCATGAAGCCAAGTGACACTTCCCACCAAAGTTGGTGATCTGATCCAGATATTATTTTCATTCATTAAAAACATTAATTGGTGATTTAAAATATTATTTTCCTATTTTATATTTATGTCTGTTTCTAAGGCCAGGAATGATATTTCCACAAGGAAAATTGCTTTCCTGCCTTAGAAAATTCTGAGTAAATTCATGGAAGCTCAGAAGGACATATATTTTCCATATATAAGATTTTCAACCCTATTTTATATTAATATTATTTGAGTAAAACCCTGAAAACTATTTCTGTCTGTTTTAGCTTTTTGAGATGTTTCCAAAGGAAATGATCTCAATAAATTCCCATAGAATTACAGGAGCCCTCCCAAGACATATTAGGTGCTCACATAAAATCTCACCTTGATCCAAGGTGGGGAAGTGCACCTAATGAGCCCAAAACCCTCTCTGTCCAGAGAAGAGTTGGAACAACTCTCCATTGCAAAGTTTCTCCAATGGAGCTGAAACTTTGCAGAGGTGTTTGACACCCCAAATGAGGACAATACCAAAGATGGGATTTGTGAGACTCTGATTGGCCACACTTCCTTTGTAAAGGACAATACTGGTCATTTTGAGGCATTTTCAAGTTTACAAAGCTAAACTTGTTCAATGGAGCTCAAATTTGGTGAAACCCCGTGTTTTTACCCCAAGACCAAACCTGTTAAGTTTCAGTTCCACTGATGGAGTGGAAGCACCCCAAATCACTGTCGAACACCTACAGACAGGAAGGTAAAAACCCTCCTAGCCACTGTTTTACCCAATGGCAAAGCCCCAAACTAGATGAGTTAGAGCCCCAGAACACCCTGAGCACCCAGTCAACCACCCCCTCGCCAACTCCAAGCACTAGTGACAAGATCTTCAATTTGAGCCGCAGGCCAGTACTGGCAACACTGGTGTTCCTTGCCTCCTTTGACCAGCTCGTGCTCCCACTAACACACAACGGCTAGGCACACTCCCAGCAACACTCAGGACATGGAGGACACGTCCCAAGTGCCCACAGAGCGCCAGCATGCCGTGCCATGCCAAAACTGCGCTCTGGGCGCGCTACAGAGAGCCTCCAGCAAGGGGACGTCGCCCCGGCCAGTTCCAACCCCCCCAGTAATGTCCAAACACTCCCCCGACACCCACTCTGTGCAAAGATACCATCAGGGGCCCCCTCTCCTCGTGCAAGAGCTCAGGCGACGCGTGCCCGCGCGTGCCCGACGCGGCTGAGCATGCACGGTCGCTGCGGCTCGACCCCACTCGCTTTCCCTCTGTGGCCGATGCACGAGGAGGTCCTAAACCACGTCGCGAACCCATGGTTTCGCGGCCAGCACCTCACTGTGCACGCACACGCGCCACGGTGAGTCACCGGCGTGCCCGAGTCAGCTCACCGTCGCTGACCTATAAATAGGTCCCCCCGGCACCCCAGCACCCCCAGGCAGCTTCAGCACAACCACTAGACTCCCACTAGCCGCCCAATCGAGCTCGCAGAGCCCCGGTGCTCGAGATCGACCGAGGCCCCTCCGCCTCGGAGCTCCGGTCAATCTCCGGCTACACGCCGGCTCCTGCGCCACCCGACCTCCCATTGCACTCCCCTTGACGCCAGGATCATTTCCCCCAACTTCCCCGAGCGAATTCGTGCCCCTAGCCACTAGCTCGACGCCAACCCGAAACCTTTCCGCCATGATCACCTCGTCGCCGGCGACCCAGACCACCTCCGGTGACGTCCCGACCACGAGAAGGTAGGCGGAGGAACGAGGAACCCATTCCCGCTCCTAGATTGGCCTGACGGCAACGGTAGCCTCGCCGGCGTCCGTCTCCACCTCTCTGGCTGGAGGTAGGAGAAGGACCCGACAGGTGGAGCCCACCTACCGGTGTCCTGGGGCAGCCAGCGCGCGCAGCCGCTGACACTGACCCCAGGGGCCCGCAGGTCAGGTTTGAACCTAGCCCGCGCGCGCCTGGTGGCCGTTCTGCTGGCTGGGCCGGCTGGGTCTCCCCCCTGGCCTTTTTCTTTTATTTTTAACGTGCAGCTTAAATGATTTTTATAAAAATATTTAGCCAATAGAAAAATATGATTCTTCCACCAACAATCCTCTAAAAATGTGTAGTAATTGATTCTGTAGAGCTTGACATTTATCAAAAACAAAAACTATTTTGGTATAATAAAATGATATTAAAAGCATTTGTTTGCTCCTGTTTGCTTTTAAATAAATATGCTTAGCTAATAAAAACCATAGGAAACATTTTCCAAAATAATAAAATGAATTTCTTCAAGCTTTGCAACATTTTTAAAAGCACCTTGTGATCTGTTTTGGTGTGAGCTATTATTTATTTATTCCTTTCTCGACGGTAGAGTTACCGAGTGACGGAGGATCCGGAGCGGAAGACCTCCAAGACCTCGCACAGCTAGCTGACCAAGGCAAGCAGCCTTTGACCATGACTTGATCATAAGCATTGTTGCATGCTAGTATAGTTGGTATTTTCCCGTTGCATGTGATCACGATGCCGGTTCATCATTGCGGTGATGGTACCGAAGGTTTCTTCGAAGCACTCGCATGATAGTGATGTTATACATATGGCTCCTCGGAGCACAAGCATGATGAGCTTGACCCTACCATCTATGAGGATCATGCTACTGTCATGTTGACTATTAAAGTTATAAGATCATTGCATTGAGCTTGACCCTACCCCTTGAGGGTCATGTTAATACCATGTTGACAAGTAAAGATAGAGCATATTATCATGAGCATGATGATGAGTTAAATAAGAGTTTATGAAAACCCCGTCGGGTGCCACTAATGCCCGAGGGTGATAATGAGTTGGTGGCCACTTTTGGAGAAGTGGTGCACCGGGTATTTTGCGTGTGTGGTTTTGAAAATGGGATTAGATTTATGATGTGTCGACCGTCCCAACCTTACCAGTACGACCACGTTACCCCTTTATGGGATGGGGCTTTGTTGATTACTCTGGTCGGTACTAGCAAAGAGCCACATTACTAGTGGCGGGAGTGATCGGTGTCAGTCTTGTGATGGGGTCGTGCCAGGTAGGACGACTATGCCATTATTATGAGTTCCAGGCACACCGTTGGTCCCCGCATGGTTGATACTGTCCAGAGTCGGTGCTCGTAAGACGTACAACATGTGGGATGGGTACCAATCGAGTGGACCTCTTTGTCTAGTATCGTCACGGGAAAGATGATGATCGGGTACTTACCTCGGGTATATGTGATATACCGCGAGTCGTGGATGACATGGAAGTTTCCCGTTTCTCGTGGGTCCAGCATACTACCTCTGCAGAGTGTAAACTATTCGAATAGCCGTGTCCACGGTCAAGGACAGTTGGGTGGTGGTGCTTAAACTACGTCCAACATTTTCGCATAAACCAAGTGTGTGTGTGTGTGGTGTTAAAAAGGTGTTGTTATGAGAGTAATAATATGACCAAGTTCGGTGACTTGGCATATAGGGTAAATTCGGATGGTTTAGCCCTCATTAATACATTGAGGTTATGACAAGTCCGATGACTTGGCATATAGGGTGAACCCGGATGGTTCAACCCTTAGGAGATATGTTGATATCTGTAACCTGTTCTTCAAGAGTAGTTCTTTAACTTGTTGCATATACCTAATCATTCCACCATAGATACATGTTACTTTTATTCTTCGCTATCAATTTTCATATCATGGGCTATTTGCGAGTACATTCAAAGTACTCATTGGCTTGCCACTGGTTATATTGTTGACCATACATGGAAGGACCGGAGTTTGGCGACGAGTATGCCGTCGGAGACGAACCTGCGATCTAGGACGCTTCCAAGTCAGAATGCCTGTCGGTGTAGGCTTGATGGCATGGGCACCGCTTAGCCCTTACGATTTTCCGCTACTCGATGTATCTGTTTAATTTTGCTTTAGGCCTCGCTCTTGAACCCGACCTTCTGGTCGTTTGATGTAATAATTTCGGTACTTGGATGTAAGTCTCTATTATTCAGTATCTGTGTTCAGTGAACATTGATCCTTGGGGTCACTGGGCACGGCGAACTCGACTTGCTAGTCGGGGTCCCCACACAAGGCCCGTCTGAACGAGGTGGTTCAGGACATGGAGCGGCTCCAGAAGGCCAAACTGCTGCTTGTTTGCACCCTTTGGCCCAACACAGTGGAGCATGGCTTCGTGAGCCGGCTGTCATGGTGGTTGAAGGCCGGGAGCTCGCAAGTGAGCGCCTCATGAGCCTTGGGCGCGAGCCAGCGCATTCATGGCACTTCGTGTTGCCAAGTCGTGGTACTCGGAGCTGAACCTCGGGCTACTCGTGTCCCAGCATGCCGGTACGGATGCGGAGCTGGAGGTGGTTGCCGATGGGCTGGCCGTGCGGTCTAGCGACCTTGCGTCATTTGCCTCGTGGTACGAATACGTCCCGGAGTGGGCAGCCGATGGCACGGTGATCCTAGAGGATTGTTACTCGCTGGCTCTAGATGACCCGGAAGGCAGCGCCAGCGAGACGGACGTCGAGGGCGCCGACTCTAGCGATGACGCCTACGTCGACGTGGTGTCAGAGGAGGACATGCGCATGAAGGCCGACAAGGGACGCGCTGGGGCCCAGGACAGAGATTCTACTTTGACGCCGCTGCGGGACGCACCGATGCCAATTATGGGGCCTCCACCTTGACCGCTACGGGAGGCGGTGGGGTGAAGGAAGGAGCCCCCACCAACTAGGGTCTTTCTTTTCTTCCTACATTAGTCAGTCTGTAGTTACACCTAATTGGGTTGTGATGTGATGAACTTGTGGCCGTGGGCCTTCATGCTTTTGTGTATAAATGCGTGCTTTGGACTTGCCAAAAAAATGTGCATGCCGAGACATCCATGGCTTTTTGTCCTTTTGGTTTCCATCTACCCAAAACCTCGTCCCCTTCAGCTTCAGACCTGCAAGCCGGACAACCAGGAGCCGGTCTATGACTGGGATGGGGCGTCTGCTTGGCGGAGTCGGGCGGGGTTTTTTTTAGAGCCGCGGGGTTGTTTTTGCTAGGGTGAGTACAAAAGAGACCTGCTAGAAATAATAAAAGGTTTTGTTAGCCTGAGCCGTCCGCTCCTTCGCAAGTGGTGTTCGTGTGAGCCAAGCTTTTCGTCCAAGAGTCCCGCTAGCCGGACAGCCGGGAGCCGATCTATAGCTAGGCGGGGTAGTTGGTTTTTTTACTTAGCCCACATTACTTGACCAGCGTTGAAGAGAGACAGAGAGAGATTGGGCTAGCCGACGGGCCCCCGGGTCCGGGGAGACGGACCGGGGTGCTCGCTCGTGAAGCGGTGTGCTCTTTGAAGGAAACGAAAGGGTATGCCCCAAGTGCCGGCTTGGGACACCCACTGCATTAATTAGGCCCGAAAGAGTGGAGGATAAATACGTACACTAGTTCTTTCTAGCAGTCAAACAGACGAAGGAGTGCCGTGTTCCACGGGCGCTCCTACTCCTCGCCGGGGGCGTCTCTCTTGCGCTTTTGTGGCTTCTGGGCATCTATCAGATAGTACGCGTTGTTGTGGAGTGCCCTGCCAATGATGAACGGACCCTCCCATGGGGAGGATAGCTTGTGTTGGCCGACAGTTCGCTAGATCCTCCTGAGCACTAGGCCCCTGATGCGGAAGGAGAGGAGCGTGATCCGTTTGTTGTGGTAGTGCCACAACTTCTGCTAGTAGATGGCCAACCGGCTAAGATCCAGCTGCGTGCCTCCTCGAGTAGGAGGACACCCTCTTCTCTTGCTTCTCTCGCATCTGCCTCTGTGTACAAGGTTACACGAGGCGACTCAAACTCAATGTCCATGGGGATGACCGCGTCACACCCATACACGAGGAAGAAAGGGGTGAAGCCGGTTGACCGGTTGGGTGTGGTTTGTAGGCTGCACATGTCAGCCAACAACTCTTCGATCCAGCAGAGGTCTGATCGTGCGAGTGGCGCCATGAGCCGTGGCTTGATGCCGTCAAGGATTAAGCCGTTCGCCCTCTCCACTTGGGTGTTCGACTACGGATGGGCCACTGACGCAAGGTCAGACTAGATTCCCTCCTTGGCACAGAAAAGCACCATCGCGCCCTTGGTGAAATTGGTGCATTTGTTGGTGATGATGATGTGGGGGATGTCGTAACAGTTGGTGATATCCTTGACGAACCGGATGGTCATGGGGCAGTCCAGCTTCTTGATGGGCCTTGCCTTGATCCATTTGGTGAACTCGTCGACGACTACCAGGAGGTGTGTCATGCCGCCCCGAGTGATCTTGAACGGTCCCACCATGTCAAGCGCCCACAAGGCGAAAGGCAAAGAGAGGTGGATGGCATTGAAGATCGTAGCCAGTAGGTGGCTCTGCATGATGAAGCGTTGGCACCCCTCGCACTTGTCGACTTTCATGGGAATGACCCTGACAATAGTACCTAGGGGTACAAACGGAGGGGAGAAGTCTAACTAGGCACAGCGGATACACTCGGATGTACGAGTTCGGGCCCCACTCAAAAGTGGTAACAAACCTACGTATCGAGCCTTGAGGCTCATCTTTTCTTATGGGGTATGAAAGATTACAAGGTGTTGAATGATACGTGTCCGTCGTATCTATAATTTTTGATTGTTTCATGCCAATATTCTACAACTTTCATATACTTTTGGCAACTTTTTATACTATTTTTGGCACTAACATATTGATCCAGTGCCCAGTTTTAGTTCCTGTTTGTTGTATGTTTATTGTATCACAGAAAATCCATATCAAACAAAGAGCAAACAAGATAAAACTTACGGAGATTTTTTTGGAGTATTTCTGAATTTTGGGAAGTGGAATCAACACAAGGCAGTTCCCGAGGGAGCCACAAGCAATAGGGGCGCGGCCTCGGGGGTAGGTCACGCCAGGCAGGCTTCTGGGCATCCTGTAAGGCGGTTTGTGTCCTTCGTTTTCCCCAAGAAAGCTAAGTTCTGAATAAAAATCGTGTTAAAATTCTTGCTTAATCGGAGTTACGGATCTCCGGGAATATAAGAAACGGTGAATGGCCAGAATCTGGGATGCAGAAAGAGAATGGAACACAGAGAGAGAGAGGTCCAATATCGGAGGGTCTCTCGCCCCTCCGCCGCCATAGTGGCCAAGCACCTGAAGGGAAACCATCCTCCCATCTAGGGGGAGTCCAAGGAAGAAGAAGGAGGGTGGCTTGTTGGGAACGTTGCATGGGAAACAAAAACTTTCCTACGCACATGAAGACCTATCATGGTGATGATCATCTACGAGAGGGAGATCGGATCTACATACCCTTGTAGATTGGTAAGCGGGAAGCGTTAAGAAACGCGGTTGATGTAGTGGAACGTCTTCGCGATCCAAATCGCCGCCGTCCCATGATTCGTCCCGATCTAGTACCGAACGGAGGGCACCTCCGCGTTCAGCACACGTACAGCTCGATGACAATCTCTGCCTTCTTGATCCAGCGAGAGAGACGGGGAAGTAGATGAGTTCTCCGACGGCGTGACGGCGCGCTGATGGTGGTGGTGATCTATTCCTACAGGGCTTCGCCTAAGCAACGCAGGAACCCGATCTAGAGGAAGAACTACGAACTAGAGGAGAGGGTTGCACGTGGCTGAAATTATGTCTGAAAAAGACTAAAACCTCAAGTATATATAGGAGGAAGAGGGGCTAGCCTTGAGCACCAAGGAGAACCTCCTTGGGCTCGACTAAAGCTAGAGAGGAATCCTCCTCCTCCAATCCTACTTGGAGTAGGACTCCTCCCCAAGTTGTCCACCTCTTTTGTTTTGTTCCACTTTTACCTCATGGGTTTTATTTGGCTGACTAAACAGCCCACTAAGAGCTACTACGCAGCCATCAAGTCCACGTGGCTCTCTTGGGGAGTGGTGGGCTCCCCTGGTGGGCCCCCGGTACCCATTCGTCACTCCCGGCACACTGTCCGCAATGCGCGAAATTCTTCCCAAATCCAAATACCAACTTGCTCTATATCCATCTTTGTTTCCGGACCATTCCGGAAACCCACGTGACGTCCAGATCTTATCCGGCACTCCGAAGAAGACTTTGGTCACAAGCACCTATAACTCAACTATACCGAAACATCACCGAACCTTAAGTGTGCAGATCCTGCTGGTTCGAGAACTATGCAGACATGACCTGAGACACTCCCCGGTCAATATCCAATAGCAGGACCTGGATGTCCATATTGGATCCTACATATTCTATGAAGATCTTATCGGTTAAACCTCTATGCCAAAGATTCATGTAATCCCATATACTATTCCCTTTGTCTTTCGGTATGTTACTTGCCCCAAATTTGATCGTCGGTATCTCTATACCTATTTCAATCTCGTTATCGGAATGTTTCTTTACTCGCTTCGTAATACAAGATCCCATGACTAACTCTTTATTCACATTGCTTGCAAGGCTTATATGTGATGTTGTATTACCGACTGGGCCCCGAGATACCTCTCCGTCACACAGAGTGGCAAATCCCAGTCTTGATCCATGCTAACTCAACGGACACCTTCGGATATTCCTGTAGAGTACATTTATAATTACCCAAGAACGTTGCGACGTTTGATACACACAAGGTATTTCTCCGGTGTCAGTGAGTTACATGATCTCATGGTCATAGGAATGAATACTTGACATGCAGAAAACAATAGCAACAAAATGACACGATCATATATTGCGTTCATAGTTTGGATCTTGTCCATCACATCATTCTCCTAATGATGTGATCCCGTCATCAAGTGACAACACTTGTCTATGGCCATGAAACCTTAACCATCCTTGATCAATAGGCTAGTCAACTAGAGACTCACTAGGGACACCGTTTTTCTATATATCCAGACAGTTATAGCATGAATAATAAACGATTATCTTGAAACAAGAAATATAATAATAACTATTTTATTATTGCCTCTAGGGCATATTTCCAATAGTCTCCCACTTGCACTAGAGTCAATAATCTAGTCTCACATCTTCATGTGATTTACAATGTAATGAATCTAACACCCATACAGTTCTGGTGTTGTTCATTCTTTGCTCGTGGTAGAGGTTTAGTCAGAGGATCTCCAACATTCAGATCCATGTGCACTTTGCAAATATTTATGTCCCCTCGTTCAACATAGTCGCGGATGACGTTGAAGCGTTGTTTGATGTGTGTGGTCCTCTTGTGAAACCTTGGTTCCTTGGCTAGAGCAATGGCACCAGTGTTGTCACAGAACAAAGTTATTGGATTTAGTGCGCTTGGCACAACTCCAAGATTTGTCATGAACTGCTTCATCCAGACACCCTCCTTAGCCGCTTCTGAAGCTTCTATGTACTCCACTTCGCATGTAGAATCAGCTACGACGATTTGCTTGGAACTGCACCAGCTTACCGCACCCCCACTAAGAACATATATGTATCCGGTTTGTGACTTAGAGTCATCCAGATCAGTGTCAAAGCTTGCATCGACGTAACCCTTTACGACGAGCTTTTCGTCACCCCCATAAACAACAAACATTTCCTTAGTCCTTTTCAGGTACTTCAGAATATTCTTGACCGCCGCCCAGTGTTCCACTCGTGGATCACTTTGAAACCTGCATGTCATGCTTATGGCCAGGCTGACATCCGGTCTTGTGCACAACATTGCATACATGATAAACCCTATGGCTGAAACATAGGGTGCGACACTCATCTTTTCTCTATTTTCTGCAGTTACTGGACAGCGAGTCTTACTCAACTTTATACCTTGTAACACAGGCAAGAACCCCTACTTAGATTGTTCCATTTTGAAAGTCCTATTAGGCGCTTCGATGAAGCTATGTGCTTTGTGAAAGTCCTATTAGGCGCTTCGATCTATCTCTATAGATCTTAATACCTAATATGTAAGAAGCTTCTACAAGGTCTTTCATTGAAAAACTTTTGTTCAAGTAATCCTTTACGCTCTCCTAAAACTCCACATTGTTTCCAATCAGCAATATGTCATCCAGATATAATATTAGAAACCCTACAGACCTCCCACTCACTTTCTTGTAAATACAAGCTTATCCTACAACTTGTTTAAACCCAAACTCCTTGATCACCTCATCAAAGCACTTATTCCAACTCGAAGATACTTGCATCAGTCCATAAATGGATCGCTGGAGCTTGCATACTTTGTCAGCATTCTCTGGATCGACAAAACCTTTGGGTTGTATCATATACAATTCTTCCTTAAGAAACCCGTTAAGGAACACCGTTTTGACATCCATCTGCCCGATTTCATAATCGAAAATGCAGCTATTGCTAACATGATTTGGACGGACTTAAGCATCGCTACGGGTGAGAATGTCTCATCGTAGTGAACTCCTTGAACTTGTGAAAAACCCTTTGCCACAAGTCGAGCTTTATAAATGGTCACATTACTATCTGCGTCCATCTTGTTCTTAAAGATCCATTTGTTCTTAATAGCCTTGCGACCTTCAGGTAATACTTCCAAAGTCCACACTTTGTTTTCATACATAGATCCTATCTCGGATTTCATGGCCTCTAATCTGGGCCCACCATTGCTTCTCCATAACTCGTAGGCTCATTGTTGTCTAACAAGATGATAGACAAGACAGTATTCCCGTACCATTTGGGAGCAGTACGTGCTCTTGTCGACCTGTGAGGTCCGACAGTAACTTGATCTGAAGCTTCATGATCATCATCATTAGCTTCCTCTTCAACCGATGTTGCCTCGACTGAAATTTCTTTCTGCCCCGCGCCACCATCTTGTTGAAGCAGAGGTTCTGTAACCTCATCAAGTTATATCTTCCTCCCACTCAATTCTTTCGAGAGAAACTCTTTCTCAAGAAAAGATCTGTTCTTAGAAACAAACACTTTTCCCTCAGATATGTGATAGAAGGTATACCCAACTGTCTCTTTTGGGTAACCTATGAAGACTCACTTTTCCGCTATGGGTTCCAGCTTTTCAGGCTGAAGCTTTTTGACATAAGCATCGCATCCCCAAACTTTAAGAAACGACAACTTCGGCTTCTTCCCATACAATAGCTCATATGGTGTCGTCTCAACGGATTTTGATGGTGCCCTATTTAAAGTGAATGCAGTTGTCTCTAATGCATAGCCCCAAAACAATAATGGCAAATCGGTAAGAGACATCATAGATCGCACCATATCTAACAAAGTATGATTACGACGTTCGGACACACCATTACGTTGTGGTGTTCCAGGCGGTGTCAAATGTGAAACAATTCCACATTGTCTTAAGTGAGCACCAAGCTCGTAACTCAGATACTCTCCTCCTCGATCAGATCGTAGGAACTTGATCTTCTTTCTACAATGATTTTCAACTTCACTCCAAAAATGCTTAAACTTTTCAAACGTTTCAGACTTGTGCTTCATCAAGTAGATATAGCCATACCTACTAAAATCGTCAGTGAAGGTGAGAAAATAACGATATTCGCCACGCGCCTCTATGCTCATTTGTCCGCACACATCAGTATGTATAATCTCCAATAATTCACTTGCATGCTCCATTGTTCTACAGAACGGAGTCTTAGTCATCTTGCCCATGAGGCATGGTTCACACGTGTCAAGTGATTCCAAATCAAAAGACTCCAAAATTCCATCGGCATGGAGTTTGTTCATGCGCTTAACACCAATATCACCTAAGCGGTAGTGCCACAAGAAAGTGGCGTTATCATTGTTAACTCTACATCTTTTGGTCTCAATGTTATGGATATGAGTGTCATCACAATCGAGATTCAATATGAACAAACCCCTCACATTGGGTGCATGACCATAAAAGATATTACTCATATAAATAGAACAACCATTATTCCCAGACTTAAATAAGTAACCGTCACGCAATAAACAAGATCCAGATATAATGTTCATGCTCAACGCAAGCGCTAAATAACAATTATTTAAGTTCATAACTAATCCCGATGGTAACTGAAGTGAGACCATGCTAACGGCGATCGCATCAACCTTGGAACCATTTCCCACGCGCATCGTCACTTCATCCTTCGCCAACCTTCATTTATTCCGTAGTTCCTGTTTCGAGTTGCAAATGTGAGCAACAGAACTGGTATCAAATACGCAGGCACTACTACGAGAGTTGCTGAGGTACACATCAATAACATGTATATCAAATATACCTTGTTTGGCATTGGCCGCCTTCTTATCGGCTAGATACTTGGGGCAGTTGTGCTTCTAGTGACCAGTCCCCTTGCAATAATTGCACTCAGTTTCCGGCTTAGGCCCAACCTTGGTTTTCTTCGTTGGAGGGGCAACAGTTTTGCCACTCTTCTAGGAGTTACCCTTCTTGCCTTTGCCGTTCTTCTTGAAACTACTGGTCTTATTGACCATCAACACTTGATGTTCTTTCTGGATTTCTAACTCAACGACTTTGAGCATCGCAAATAACTCGTCGGGTGACTTATTCATCCATTGCATGTTATAGTTCAACACGAAGCTCTTGTAGCTAGGTGGCAGTGATTGAAGAATTCTGTTAGTGATAGCTTCTTGCGGGAGATCGATCCCCAGCTCAGCTAGACAGTTTGAGTACCCAGACATTTTGAGCACATGTTCATTGACACACGAATTCTCCTCCAATTTGCAAGCATATAATTTATCGGAGTTCTCATACCTCTCGATCCGAGAATTCTTATCATAGATAAAATTCAACTCCTGGAACATCTCATATGCTCCATGACTTTCAAAACATCGTTGAAGTCCCGGTTCTAAGCCATACAAAACTGCACATTGAACTAGTGAGTAGTCATCCTTACGTGCTTGCCAAGCATTCAAAATATCTTGGCCAGCCATAGCGTGTGGTTCATCTCCTAGCACTCCATCAAGAACATAATTCTTTTGCCCAGCTTGAAGGATAAGCCTTAGATTTCGAGCCACTCTACAAAGTTGCTACCATCATCTTTCAGCGTAGCTTTCTCTAGGAATGTATTGAAAATAAGGGTTGCTACTAAGCGAGCCATTGATCTAGAAATTTTTGCAAAGATTACTTAGACTATGTTCAAGACAATTGAGTTTAGCTAATCATATTACTAATAAAATCCCACTCAAATAGACATCCCTCTAGTTATTCGAGTGTCACATGATCCAAAATCACTAACTCAAGTCCGATCATCACGTGAGTTGAGTATAGTTTTGGTGGTGAACATCTCCATGTTGATCATATCTACTATACGATTCATGCTCAACCTTTCGGTCTCTTGTGTTCCGAGGCCATGTCTGTACATGCTAGGCTCGTCAAGTTTAACCCGAGTGTTCCGCGTGTGCAACTGTTTTGCACCCGTTGTATCTGAATGTTGAGTCTATCACACCCGATCATCATATGGTGTCTCGAAACGATGAACTATCGCAACAGTGCACAGTCAGGGAGAAGACAATTTTATCTAGAAATTTTAGTGAGGGATCACCTTATAATGCTACCGTGCTTTGGTGATGGAGATCAAGAATCACAAGATCATGGCCATATCATGTCACCTAAGAAAAATATGATGCACAAAAGGATTAAGATCACATGCAATTCATAGGTGACATGATATGGCCATGATCTTGTGCTTCTTGATCTCCATCACCAAAGCACTGTCATGATCTTCATCGTGACCGGCGCCACACCATGATCTCCATCATTGTGCCGCCATCGAGGTTGTCGTGCTATCTATGCTATTACTACAAAAGCTACTACCTAGCAATATAGTAAACACATCTGCAAGCACAAACGTTAGTTTAAAGACAACCCTATAGCTCCTGCCGGTTGCCGTAGCATCGACGTGCAAGTCGACATTTAACTATTACAACATGATCATCTCATACATCCAATATATCACATCATGGCTTTAGCCATATCACATCACATGCATACCCTGCAAAAACAAGTTAGACGCCCTCTAATTTTTTGTTGCATGTTTTACATGGTTGCTATGGGTATCTAGTATGATCGCATCTTACTTACGCAAAGCCACAACAGCGATATGCAAATTGCTATTTAACCTTCTCCAAGGACCGCCTCAGTCAAATCCGATTCAACTAAAGTTGAAGAAACAAACACCCGCCAGTCATCTTTATGCAACAAGTTGCATGTTAGTCGATGAAACCGATCTCTCGCAAGCGTACGAGTAAGGTTGGTCCGGACCGCTTCAATCCAGCAATACCGCCGAATCGAGAATAGACTAAGGAGGGCAGCAAATCGAACATCAACGCCCACAAAAACTTTTGTGTTCTACTCAAGATTTCATCTACGCATGAACCAAGGTCATGCCATTGTTGGGAACGTTGCATGGGAAACAAAAATTTTCCTACGCACACAAAGACCTATCATGGTGATGATCATCTACGAGAGGGAGATCGGTTCTACATACCCTTGTAGATTGCTAAGTGGGAAGCGTTAAGAAACACGGTTGATGTAGTGGAACGTCTTCGCATTCCAAATTGACACCATCCCACGATCCGTCCCAATCTAGTACCGAACGGACGACACCTCCGCGTTCATCACACGCACAGCTCGATGAAAATCTCCTCCTTGTTGATCCAGAAAGAGAGACGGGGAAGTAGATGAGTTCTCCGGCAACATGACAACACGCCGGTGGTGGTGGTTATCAATTCCTGCATGGCTTCACTTAAGCACCGCAGAAATCCGATCTAGAGGAAGAACTACGAACTAGAGGAGAGGGTTGTAGGAGGCTGAAATTGTGTCTCGAAAACCCTAAAACCTCTAGTATATATAGGAGGAAGGAGGTGCTAGACTTGAGCACCAAGGAGAACCTCCTTGGGCTCGCCGAAGATAGAGAGGAGGAGTCCTCCTCCAATCCTACTTGGAGTAGGACTCTTCCCCAAGTTGTCGACCTCTTTTGGTTTTTTCCACTTTTCCCTCATGGGATTTCTTTGGTTGACTAAACAACCCACTAAGAGCTACTACGCCACCATCAAGTCCACCAGGCCCTCTTGGGGAGTGGTGGCCCCCCCTAGTGGGCCCCCGGTACCCATTCGTCACTCCCGGTACACTGCCGGCAATACCCAAAATTCTTCTCGAATCCAAATACCAACTTCCAATATATCAATCATCATTTCTGGACCATTCCAAAAACCCTCGTGACGTCCCAGATCTCATCCGGGACTCCGAACAAAACTTCGGTCACCAGCGCCTATAACTCAACTATACTGAAACATCACCGAACCTTAAGTGTGCAGACCCTGTGGGTTCAAGAACTTTGCAGACATGATGTGAGACACTCCCCGGTCAATATCCAATAGCGGGACCTAGATGTCCATATTGGATCCTACATATTCTATAAATATCTTATCATTTCAACCTCTATGCCAAGGATTCATATAATCCCGTATACCATTCCCTTTGTCCTTCGATATGTTACTTGCCCGAGATTTGATCGTCGGTATAACTATACCTATTTCAATCTCGTTACCGGCAAGTCTCTTTACTAGTTTCGTAATAAAAGATCACGTGACTAACTCTTTAGTCACATTGCTGGCAAGGCTTATATGTGATGTTCTATTACCGACTGGGCCCCGAGATGCCTCTCCGTCACACGGAGTGACAAATCCCAGTCTTGACCCATGCTAACTCAACGGACACCTTCGGAGATGCCTCTAGAGTACCTTTATAGTCACCTAGTAACATTGCAATGTTTGATACACACAAGGTATTCCTCCGGTGTCAGTGAGTTACATGATCTCATGGTCATAGGAATGAATACTTGACATGCAAAAAACAATAGCAATAAAATGACACAATCATATGCTACGTTCATAGTGTGGGTCTTTTCCATCACATCATTTTTTTAATGATGTGATCCTGTCATCAAGTGAAAACACTTGTCTATCGCCATGAAACCTTAACCATCCTTGATCAACAGGCTAGTCAACTAGACACTCACTAGGGACACAGTTTTGTCTATATATCCACACATGCATTTATGTTTCCATTCAATACAGTTATAACATGGATAATAAACGATTATGTTGAAATAGGAAATATAATAATAACTATTTATTATTGCCTCTAGGGCATATTTCCAACATGGCTCTCTCGCCATTTCTCCCGGTGGCACCGGAATGCCGTTGGGGCCATCATCGTTACAACGATCTACACCAACAACTTCGCCACCGTCATCACCAACTCTCTCCCCCTCTATGAAGCGGTGTAACACCCCTTCTCCCCATTGTAATATATACTTAAACATGGTGCTCAATGCTATATATTATTTCCCAATGATGTATGGCTATTCTATGATGTTTGAGTAGATCTGTTTTGTCCTATGGGTTGATTGATGATCATGATTGGTTTGAGTTGCATGTTTTATTATTGGTGTTGTCCTATGGTGCTCTGTGTGTCGCGCAAGCATGAGGGATCCCTGCTGTAGGGTTTGCAATATGTTTATGATTCGCTAATGGTGGGTGGCGTGGGTGACAGAAGCACAGACCCGACTAAGTAGGTTGTTTACATATGGGAATAAAGAGGACTTGATACCTTATAATGCTATGGTTAGGTCTTACCTTAATGATCTTTAGTAGTTGCGGATGCTTGCTAGAGTTCCAATCATAAGTGCATATGATCCAAGTAGAGAAAGTATGTTAGAGTTCCAATCATAAGTGCATATGATCCAAGTAGAGAAAGTATGTTAGCTTTTGCCTCTCCCTCATATAAAATTGCAATAATGATTACCGATCTAGTTATCAATTGCCTAGGGACAAATAACCTTCTTGTGACAAAATATATCTACTGAGACCAACTTAGTTGTTTCTTTATCTTAGCATCCCCTAGTTTTTATTTACGTGTTCTTTACTTTCTTGCAAACCAATCCTTTCACTCCTAGAAAGTACTTCTAGTTTCATACTTGTTCTAGGTAAAGTGAACGTTAAGCGTGCGTTGAGTTGTATCGGTGGTCGATAGAACTTGAGGGAATATTTGTTCTACCTTTAGCTCCTCGTTGGGTTCGACACTCTTACTTATCAAGAAAGTATACAATTGATCCCTATACTTGTGGGTTATCAAGACCTTTTTCTGTTGCCGTTGCCAGGGAGCAATAGCGTGGGGTGAATATTCTCGTGTGTGCTTGTTTGCTTTATCACTAAGTTGATTTTATTTGCTATTTAAGTTGTTTTTATCTTTAGATGTGGGTAGGTAACGTAAAATACCAATTAAATTAGATGTACTTGCTGCTCCTAAAGTTCAGGAACCACTAGTGTTCCGTACCACGAAAGAATATTACTTGGGTCATCTTCGATCCATTTGTGCTCATGCTGAAACCCCAACTAGCTTAGTTGAGGGAAAACCATCAAATGAGCATGCTTATTATGTGCGACACTACTTATCTCAAAAAGGGAAACTTTTATGGCATCATATTAATACTTTGCAATGCTATGCTTGGAATTTATGTGAAATTTATGATTTTACCTCTTGTTCTGAAGACCCTAAAAACAACTTCCCTATTTATGTGAGCTTATGGATAATGGAATTGTATTATCTTATGCCAAGGGTGTCGATAGTTACAATGATATTGAGCAAATTAAAGAACTTGTTGCTTTTAAGGGTGCCAATGAAATTGCTTCTTTGATTGAAAAGTATGATGCTACTCTTTGCAAATCTGATTTTTTTGCCATACTTCAATATTGCTATGAAAACTATGCGTCTAATGCTTATGTTAAGCCATATATTGAGGACTCCTCCGCTGTCCAAGAGGAGACTAATATTTTACATGAATCTATGGAAGAAGAAATTTACGACACTATGAGCTCATTGGATGAAAAAGATGAGGAGGAGAGAGAAGAACAAACGGAGGAAGAGCGGATTAGCTACCCATGCCCACCTTCTAAAGAGAGTAACTCTTCAACTCATACATTGTTTAATTTCCCTTCGTGCTTACAGAAGGATGAATGCTAGGACAATTGCTATGATCCCTTGGATTCATTTTAAATATCACTTTTTGATGAACTTGATGCTTGCTATGCTTGTGGCCATGATGATTATGGAGATGAACTTGCTATAGTTCCTTATGTTAAGAGTTAAATTGTTCCTATTGCACCCACATATGATATTCCTATTATCTTTTTGAATTCTAACAACTACACTATATTGGAGAAGTTTGCACTTATTAAGGATTATATAGATGGGTTGCCTTTCACTATTACACATGCTGATTTTGATAGATATAATATGCATGTGCTTGCTTCTCCTACTTGCAATTATTTCGAGGGAGGAACTACATCTACGCCTCACTATGTTTCCCATACGATAAAATTGCAAGAAATTGTTTACACTATGCATTGGTCTTTACTTTGTGTGCATGAATTGTTATTTTATGACGTGCCGAAACATAGGAAGAGAGAGTTAGACTTCGTTGTTGTGTGATATATGTTACTTTGTGCTCACTACTAAATTACAAATCATTGTTAATTAAAATTGGCTTTGATACACCTTGGGATCCTGGTGGATCAATTACTTGAGCACTTTATGCCTAGCTTAATGGCTTAAAAGAAAGTGCTGCCAGGCACACAACCCGGAAGTTTTAGAGAGTCATTTTATTCTGTTGTGTGCTTTTATATAGTTTTAAAAAATAAAAATAAAGAGGCGAACCTAAAACATTTTCAAAAAGATAAGTGAAAGTAAGAAGGACGAGCACCGTTGAAGTGGGGGAGATCCTTGAACTTTGTTCATGCCCATTGAAACTTTGCAAAACTTAATTACAGAAACTTTTCAATTTTTTTTGTCCCCATGTATAAATCCATTGTATTATAAAAATAATGTTCCAAGATTTGCGTTTAGGATGATTAGATTGCTTGTTTGGTGTGTGCAGTGCAAAAATAGAAACTTTTGCTGTAGTGCGTGAATTTACATTTTTAATTAGAATGTGAAAAGTTTCTGAAATTTTTACACAGTGCTCATATGCAAATTGTTTATTTATTCCTAATGTTTCAAAAACTTTAGAGTTATAGAAGTATGGTGAATGTACAGATTACTACAGACTATCCTATTTTTGATAGATTCTGTTATTGATGCATTGTTTTGCTCGTTTTGATGAAACTATCCATTGTATCGGCGGTATAAGCCATGCAAAAGTTATATTACAGAAGATAAAATGCAAAAAAAATATTAATTGGTTGGAAATAGTATATGAATTTGTAATTTTCTTAATCATTACTAACGGATCTCACGAGGGTTTTGTTAAGTTTTGTGTGATTGAAGTTTTCAAGTTTTGAGCGAGATCACGACGGATGAAGGAATAAGGAGTGAAAAGAGACTAAGCTTGGGGATTCCCGAGGCACCCCAAGGTAATATTCAAGGACTCCCAAGCAACTAAGCTTGGGGATGCCCCGGAAGGCATCCCCTCTTTCTTCTAACAACCATCGGTAATTTTACTTGCAAATATATTTTTATTCGTCACATGATATGTGTAAATCTTGGAGCGTCGTGTGCTTTTTTATTTTATATTAATAACGCACCATGATGGTATGAGGAAGTCCTTGGTTGATTTATAGAAGGCTCTTTGCACCTCAATTATTTCTTTTGAGTATGGCTTTATAGAATGCTTCATGTGCGTCACTTATATCATTTGAAGTCTGGATTGCATGTTTCTCTACACATAGAAAAGCGCCATTTGTAGAATGCTCTTTTGCGTCACTTATATTTGTTAGAATGTGGGAATATCTTTTGTAGAAAGAATTAAACTCGCATGCCTCACTTCTATCTATTTAGGGAGTTAACAAGAGTTGGTCATTCACATGGTTAGTCATAAAATCCTACAAAAAACTTGTAGATCACCGAATATTATATGTTTGATTCCTTGCACTTGTTTTGCGATATAAAGATGTTGATATTGAAGTCATGTTAGTGAGTAATTATGCTTTAAGTAGGAATATTTGTGTTAAGCTTTGTGATTCCCTATGCATGCACGAAAGTCAATAGTTATGCAATGAAGTTACATCCTACTGCGGTGCATTATTCGGTGTTAGTTATGACTCAATGCTCACTTATGTGAATTTTCGTTTCTTGCTTTGATTGTTTCCCAATCTATTTTCTAGCCTTCATTTGTACTAAGTAGAAATACTACTTGTGCATCCGAAACCCTTATACCAAGTTTTGCCTCATGAGTCCACTATGCCTACCTATATGCGGTATTTCCATGCCGTTCCTAGAAAATTTGTATGTGCCAACTCTAAATTTTCAAAATAATTTGTCCCTTTTGTGTGCCCGTACCGCTCATGAAACGGTGGGGAGTATCCAATATTTTTCCATGCTAGGTGGGTTATTCTCACGATATGTGTTGTCTCACTATCATTCACGAGAAAGTGGTTGGTATTCGGGATGCCCAGTTCCATGCTCGAAAATCAAATCAAATATAATGAAGCAAAACTCCCCCAGGAATGTTGTTGGTATGGACGGTACCCGTGGATTCAGCTCACCGTGGAGTGTGATTGATTGGTGGAGGGGGAGTAAAAACTTTACAATTCGGCTTGGAACCGCCTATAATGTATCTAGCATGGAAAGTATGGTGAGCTACTTTGTCGTTTTCGTTGACAGGAAAAGCATGCTACTCAAAATATTTTCTCTTTCTCAGTTTAAACCTTGAGCTTTGGCACCTCTACAAATCCCCACTTCCCTTTGCAAAGGGTCTATCTGTTTACTTTATGCAATTTTTATTTTTTCTTTGAGTCTCCATCTTCCATTGCAAGCACCAACTAAGGAGCACTATGATCGTACTTGAGCATTGGGCATAGCTAATATTTGAGCGTGTTTCGTGAATGGATCAATGATTGAGCATGATGGGCTAGGGATAACTTTCTTTAGTCTTGGTATTTTGAAAGACATGGTTGCTTGTTGACATGCTTGAGTATTTAAGTCATTATGTAAAATGATATATTATTGCTTTGAATCACTCGTGTCTTAATATTCATGCCATGATTAGATTATATGATCAAGATTATGCTAGGTAGCATTCCACATCAAAAACTATCTTTTTTATCATTTACCTACTCGAGGAAGATCAGGAATTAAGCTTGGGGATGCCGATACGTCTCCGTCGTATCTATAATTTTTGATTGTTTCATGCCAATATTCTACAACTTTCATATACTTTTGGCAACTTTTTCTACTATTTTTGGGACTAACATATTGATCCAGTGCCCAGTGCTAGTTCCTATTTGTTGCATGTTTTTTGTTTTGTAAAAAATTCATATCAAACAAAGTCCAAACGGGATAAAAACTGCAGGAGCTTTTTTTGGAATATTTGTGAATTTTGGGAAGTGGAATCAACAGAAGGCGATACCCGATGGGGCCACAATCCATAGGGGCACGGCCTGGGGCGTAGGTCGCGCCAGGTAGGATTTTGGTCCTTCTTTCGGTGCAAGAAAGCTAATTTCTAGATAAAAATTGTGTTAAAATTTCAGCCCAATCAGAGTTACAGATCTCCAGGAATATAAGAAACGGTGAAAGGCCATAATCTGGGAACACAGAAGGAGAAGGAAACAGAGAGAGAGATCCAATCTCGGAGGGGCTCTCGCCCCTCCGCCGCCATCGAGGCCAAGGACCAGAGGGGAAACCCTCCTCCCATCTGGGGGGAGGCCAAGAAAGAAGAAGAAGGACGGGGCTCTCCCCCCTCTCTCCCGGTGGCACCGGAACGCCGTTGGAGCCATCATTGTTATGGCGATCTACAACTTCGCCGATGTGATCACCAACTCTCTCCCCCTCTATGAAGTGGTGTAACACCCCTTTTCCCCATTGTAATATCTACTTAAACATGATGATCAACACTATATATTATTTCCTAATGATGTATGGCTATTCTATGATGTTTGAGTAGATCTGTTTTGTCCTATGGGTTGATTGATGATCATGATTGGTTTGAGTTGCATGTTTGATTATTGATGTTGTCCTATGGTGCTATCCGTGTCGCGCAAGCGTGAGGGATCCCCGCTGCAGGGTTTTCAATATTTTTATGATTCGCTTATGGTGGGTGGTGTGAGTGACAGAAGCACAGACCTGAGTAAGTAGGTTGTTTGCGTATGGGAATAAAGAGGACTTGATACCTTATAATGCTATGGTTGGGTTTTACCTTAATGATCTTTAGTAGTTACGAATGCTTACTAGAGTTTGAATCATAAGTTCATATGATCAAAGTAGAGAAAGTATGTTAGCTTATGCCTCTCCCTCATATTAAATTGCAATAATGATTACCGGTCTAGTTATCAATTTCCTAGGGACAAATAACCTTCTTGTGACAAAAAGATCTCTACTAAGACCAACTTAATTGTTTATTTATCTCAGCAGCCGCTAGTTTTTATTTACGTGTTCTTTAATTTCTTGCAAACCTATCCTTTCACGCCTACAAAGTACTCCTAATTTTATACTTGTTCTAGGTAAAGCGAACGTTAATCGTGCGTAGAGTTGTATGGGTGGTCGATAGAACTTGAGGGAATATTTGTTCTACCTTTAGCTCCTTGTTGGGTTCGACACTCTTAGTTATATAGAAAGGCTACAACTGATCCCCTATACTTGTGAGTTATCACTGAACCCTTGAGCTCGAGCCCGAGAGTGGCTTATATAGTGCATGCCACGACCGGCCAAGCTTCATTACGAGGTGAGTTAATGCTAATAAATAAAGGAGTTGCTTGAAACGGCAGCTATTACACACGACATTAATCGTAACGTGGCTCTTCATTGCACTTCATGTGATGGATTAATTCCATATCCATCGCCTTGCCGTGGTCCGAGTGCGAGGATGCATCTGATTGACACAAGGCGATCCGAGTGACTCCAGAGAGACCAAGTGACAGTACGCTGTACCGAGTGAGATCGAGACTCCATAGGTCGCTTGAAGGACACCGATGTCCGTAAGGGGTCCTAGGTGGGCCTAGGGAAGCAGGTCTGTAGGCCTACTCCTAATGTATAACCCCGTCAGTAGCCCCCAAATCGGTTGAGGTATTGCAGACCGACTGAATGACTTCCTTAGATATCTGTGGTCGTCCGGAGATGCTTGGGATGTAGCTCGGGGCTGCGTCATTTGGACTCTCGGCAAACCTCTATGGATTAAAGAGCGATGAATTTCGAATGCCCGAACATACACGTATGTCCACATTCGGTGGTGATCGACTATCTTTCGGGAAGATAGATTTAATGAATCGGACAATCAAGAGTTGTGAGCTCCGAATGCCCAATCGGTGAGTTGGGACAGATCCCACTGCATCGAGGGAAGGATGATCAGGTTGTCTTCATTGGTTACCCGAGTGATCGGGGTCCCGCAGAGGAACAAGCGAAGAGAACATTCGGCCCACCTCGTCACGCGCCGTGGACACGGAATCCATTCGGGATATGAGGTGGAACGGTTTTTTCCGCCGCTTTTTGAATTGAAGGAGCGCGTGCCGGCGGTGGTTACGACAGAGACGCAGGTAGTGGAGGTAGTGGGGCGACGCCCCGATTTCTGCACTCGTGATGTCGGTGTCATGCTACAATGCACGCCATCCTCGGGATACTTTAGATCTTCCTCGGGATGGTGACATACACAATGGGGACTCTTCCCGTTGGGTATTTAAGGCACGGGGCGGATGGGAGAGGAAACCACGCCTTAGATCCATGTTATTTCCATCTGCGCTCCCCCTCTCACCATCGAAGCCGAGAACTGCCTGCCACCTCCGACGATTCCCAGCACCGACTCCTCTACCGTGCAACATGGTGAAAGGAGCACCGGCAAAGGTCGAGAGGGCCAAAGAAGGGTCGCGCGGATCCTGTTCGAGCCCCGGAGAGCCCCCATGAGGCTGGATCCAGGGTGACTGGATGCCATCCCGAGTCTCAGAGGGGCAGTTGCTCGAGTTGGAGAGCGAAGGCGTGATCTCCTAGGGGAGCTGGCGACTGCCCAAAGACGACGAGCAAGAACCAGCGCCTCGGAATAATGAGCGAGTGCTCCTAGTCACCCACATAGGGAGAGGTTTTTCCTTGTCTCCTCACCCCTTTTTCCGAGCGTTTCTTGGTTTCTTTTAGGCTCAACTCCACCACCTTACCCCCAACAATGTCTTGTACTTAGCCGCGTTTGTACCCCTGTGTGAGAACTTCCTCGGGTGTCACCAGCATTGGGGGCTTTTCAAGCACTTGTTCACGTGTCGAGTGATGACCGTGAAGAAATCTTATCCATCGGGGGGGGAGTACCAATGTGGTGCAGCTTTGTGGAGGTTTTGGTATTGAGCTGAGTGGCAAGAGTAGCTTCCCCGAGACGAGTATTCCAGATTCGGTGAAGAACTGGCAGGATTCTTGGTTTTGCTGCCAAGACGTCCTAGTCGGTGAGGGTCATTCGGGCCTCCCTCCATATACCGTTGATAGGATCTAGTCGGCTCCTTCCTTGATCGTGTCCAAGGAGGATAAAACCGATGTATATATCTTGGTGATAGCATTAGTTCCCTTGATGCGGGAGTGTGTGAACGGGATGGACCTCCTGGAAGTCTTCTTCCAGTGTAGAATCCAGCCTGTCCAGGCCAGAGCCCATCCAATGTGGAAATATGAAGGGCCGAGTGATCCAACCCGAGTCCATCCTGAGGAGATTGGGGAAGAGGCGCTGGAGAATAAACTCAGGGCCATCACTCCGGTGAGGGACAATCTCAGGGGCTTCGGGCAGGTTCCCCCTTTCTCGGCGTAGCTGCTGCCGAATGAGGTAGACCATCGAGCATATGGACCGTGTGAGCTTCTTCGTTGCTTCAACTCCTATTTGTGATTTTGCTTTCTTCATTCGGTAGGCTTTTATAGGGCTGGTTAGTTCCATTCGAGCGCTTGACCGTTCGCCCATTGACGTGGAGAGAGACACATAGAACCAGGACACCGAGCATCTTGAGAGCTTGGAGGACGACGACGATGATGACAGTGTTGATGAGGAGACGAACGAGAGTGACGAGGAACACGGAGATGAGGCAGAATCTTCTTCGTCTGATGAGGTTCCAGCCAAAACCTGTTCCAACGGCGTAAGGACCGTGGTGTCCGTATTCGCGCCATGCAAACTCCATCGATGGTGAAGCTGAGTGCATCGACAATGCCGACTCGCAGATCCAAACGGGGTTGGAGCGAACCTAAGAGCAGTTTGCCAAGTAGCCTAAGATCACAAGCTCCAAACCTTGCAAGGCCTGTCTGCCATGAATCAAGGTCGACGTACCCGTGGCTTCAGCGTAAGTATTCTCGCCGAGTGATTTACCCTAGTTTGACCAAAGTGTTCCAAGTGATGATTGGATTTTTGTTGTTTCTATTGCAGACCCGATACTTCGACGGCTTCATTGGAACCCAAGAACTCTGATAAAGGTAGAACCTCGTTGGTGTCCCTTCATCTAAATTTAACCCTTGAGCTTTTCTGGTGATTCATTCGAGACTTGGGTTTTGGCCATATGAGTGGCCTTTTGAATGTCTTGTGAGCATGTGCAGAGCCCGAAAAGTGCTGAAGCAGACTCCGACTCCTAGCTGAGTGAGCATCATGGCCAAGACTCCCATGGTGCACGAGACCACCTCGGCTGGGCATCACTCGGACTATATCCGTTGACCACTCCGTCACCTCTCCCCAAAGATTGCAACATCTTCCAGCTCCACCATACCCCGGAGGATCAGGAGGAGGCATGCAAGGAAGCCTTGGCTCAGCTGGACATGATGGTTGGGCCATTGAAGGAGGCGTATGACGCGAGTGAAGCCGTGGCAAAGAACATTCGGGTGAGTCCTTCACATATACATTTGTTTCTGAATCTGTTCCCTTGTGGGAATCCTGAGTGGGCATTGTCACGGCCCTAGATTGTGTTTGTTGTTTTTATTTTTGGTTGCATCACAAAGCATCCATGCATCATGTTAAAATTCTTTTGAACCCTAAATGGGTGTGGCCTTACCCAACCCCAAATGGATTAAACCAAATACAAAACAAATTTAACTCAATGAATCCAAAATGGCCCTCATAACAACCCTAGCTAATGCGAATGACCAAACCCTAGCACAAAACTAAAATAAAATTCAAATAGGTTCTACCAAAATTAATTTCAGTGGTTCCAAAATGCTTTAAAATGTTTGTGAGAATTTTGGCAAGATACTTATTTCAAACCAAAATTTAGGAACATTTCTAAGGAATATTTTGGCCGTGGAAATTAAATTAAATTTGTTTTTGATTTTTGACATATATTCTTAACATATGGAATATATTTTCAAATTCCTTTGTCATGTTTTTGGTGTTGTTGGAATAGTCCACAAAAGTACCACAAAATTATTCAAAATGTTTTTGCACTGGTTTGAATTTGGTTTTGATATTAATTAGTTGAAAAAAATAAATAAAACATAAACAACAGAAAAGAAAAAGAGAAGAAGAGGCTTAGCGCTTACCTTCGGCCTAGCCCACCTTCCTCCCCTCATCGTCGTCTTCCTCAGGCAGCTGTGTGGCAGGAGCACAGCGACCGCGGCCACCTCCTGCTTCCACCTCCTGCTGCCTCCCCGTACTCATCCTCCTCGCGCAAGACCCCCCTTATCCATTTTCCTCTTCCTTTGGTTCCTCTCCTTCCCTCTGCTCTCTTTCCCCTCGCCATGGCCGAGCTGCTAGAGCAGGTTTGACTCTTACCAGGTGAGTTGACCTACTACCGCAATACTGACGGAGAGCTGACGCAATAAATGATTTTCTGATATAAAAATAATTCCAAAAATGCTGAAAACTTTGAAAAATCATAGAAAATAAAATATAATGCCAATAAAAATTATTTATAGATGAAAAATGATCAGAAAAATTCAAGGAATCCAATGGTGCTTTTTTCGTGCATGATAAAACAAGTTACACCTGAGCATCAGGTCAAATCAATTAATAGGGTATTTGAAAAATACCTTATTTGAAGTGATATTTGAATTTTGATTCAAATCAGCTTCAACCTAAGAAGTGGTAGCTACATTAGCCATGCCACATTTCATTTTCATGTCATGATCATGCATCATAGTGTTGCATTTCCGTGAAGTAAATATTGTTCTTTTTGTGTTTGCAGGTACTGTTCCCGTCGGCAGACGATGGTTCCGATGATGCGATCGTTGACATTGATGATGACTCATTGCTATCTTCAGAAATGTCAGGCAAGAAAACCCCCTTGAGCATATTAATATAAACCCACTCTCTTGTTCCTACTCTCTTTTATTGCATTAGGACAAACACGATTCAACTATTACATGTTCTCGGTAGTTGAACCCATTCCTCTGCATGACCTGTTTTGCCACAGTAAATAGTTGAAACCACTTAGCAAGAGTAGCAACTGCTTGAGCCTTGATGTGCTACTCATCCATGCTTGCTTACAATGCCTTCTATGCTTACAGTCATGTCAGGTCTGATCCATATGGATGATGAATCGGAATGCTTGTGTTCATGTCCTACTGTGTGAGAGTAAAGGTGTGAATCCGATTTGGTAAAAGTAGCCATGAGAGGCCATGTAGGAGTACATGGTGGGTTGTCTCATTTGGACCGTCCATATGAAGTGAGTTCTGTGTATGTTATCCAAGACAAGGTACTACCACGCATTGGAATGCTCAAGTGCCCCTCTCGGCTTATTAATCGCCTAGATCTCTGTCCAGGAGTTGCAACTAGTTTATGGTGTTTATAGGAAATGTGTTTAGCTCTGCATGACGGGGTAGGATTCTCTGTGGTAGATACAAAGTGGCACGGTGTACCACGTAGCTCCCGGATGGTGGGCTTGGGAACCTAGCACACATCGTTTGGGGCCGTTAAGGAAACTTCGGTCGGACTTCCTTTCATTCTCAATTAGGCGATAAACCTGGACTAGGGTCTTGTGTGGTTAACGATCGTGGCCGACACCCACACTAGTGCTTCCGCTTGAAGGTTGCTAAGATGCGTGATGTGCATATGGTGATAAGTGGCGAAAGCGTGTATGAAGAAGTATACCTTTGCAGGGTGATTTAATCTGTTCGAATAGCCGCGTCCTCGGATATGGACTACTTAGAAACTTTACGTGGTACATAGACAACTTGAAATGGATACTCTACAATATGCAAGATAAGTGTGAGTGCTATGTATGGCCTTCTCGTAGGGAGACGAGAGTGGATCCATAGTGGTGTATTGAATTGGTGAATATGTGGACTCGTGTGCGCTATCCCACCTCAAAGAAAGAACTTGTAGTCATAGTACAGGTTAGCCAAGAGTCAAATCTGGCTTGCTGCAGTCAAAGCCCACAATCCCTTCGTTGATATTGATGCATATGTAAATAGTTCTGATGTAAGTCTTGCTGAGTACCTTTGTACTCACGGTTGCTTTATTTATGTTTTTGCAGAGAAGATTTTAGTCTCATTAAAGGTTTCTACATGATGTGTTCGATGTTGATCGGAATAGCTTGGGAATCCCAAACAGAGGTCTGGTTCCTTTGGTAGGGTCCTTGTAGATTTTCAGGCTCCCCCAGCCAGTTTTAGTAGATGTCTGTACCCAGACAGGATATGCTTCTACTTGATGCTTGTATGACTTGGGTGTAGGGTCGTGTGGCCCCTATTTGTAAGATCATACTATGTTGACTCTTATGAGTCTTTAATAAAAGCTTGAGTCATAGAGTTATGTTGTGATGCCATGTTGTATCTACACATATCGTGCATATTGTCTGTATGTTATGAAATGCATTATATGTGTGGGATTCGACACCTAGTTGTGTGCCTTTAGTAGTACTCTCTACGAGGAAATGCCTCTTTGTGCTTCCACTGAGCTTTGTTAGCTTGCTACTGCTCTGGACACATTGATTGACCAACATGTATCCTTCTTTGCTGCTGTGGCTGTCCCTTCGGGGAAATGTCACGCGGTGTAATGGAGTCCTTGTAGCTTTCTACGACTCGTCTACACACGTAGATGACCGACACCTGCTTTGCTGGGTTATGTGGGAATGTACCACTTGGGTTTATAACTAGTCATGTTGACGCGGGTTCTTTGTCTTTTGGATGCTAGCAACACATTCATATACGTGAGCCAAAATACGCAAACGGTCCCGGCTAAAGTAAGGTGGCAGCCGAGGAGTTTACCATGCGTCAGGCCGCAAAGTGATGTGATGTGTTACAGGCTGGGTTCCTATGATTTAGGATCGGGGTCCCGACAGCTTTGGTATCACAGCTTGACTGCCTGTAGGATAACCAAGCCAAACTAGTTGATGTTGAATCTAGCACCTCTTTAGTTATATAAGGGAACTGCTTGTGGAAGGGAACTGAAGGCTCTTTTTACTCCTTTTCGTGTGTCATCCTTATTCTGAGTCACCCTCTTCTTTATTCTACGGGGTTTAAGAATTAGGCTTTCTCATCTATCTATTAGGATGACGAGTTACTATGCTGGAGACTTATAGGAAAGTTGTTGTCTTATTGGATCGATGTCTCCAAAAGAATTCATTGATATGTTGTTAGTTTTCCTGCAGGTTGCCTCAAATTTCCTGCCCGTGCAACCGTTATGCTGTCCAAGTTTTCCAAGGTTTCTAAACAATCTGATGCAATTGCAAATTCCTTCCTCCTATTTCCGATGTCTTTTGACCAGCCAAAGGACACTAATTATTGTGTTGAGGTACTTTATTACCTCGACCTATTGTTGAAGTATTAGGAAACTATGTTACCTCGGAAACCACCCAACAGTCTAGCTGTGTTTCGGTTTTCAATGTGATAATTCTGGCCATCATTTTCGAAAACATCCCGTCATGTTATTTAGCTAGTAGGTATCCTATTTCTGGGTTCTTGAATCCAAGGATCATTCTGCTCACTTCTTTGATAGTAATTGCTTGTTCCTTTAGGATGATTAGTAACCTTCTCCTAGTCCTCGAGGTGCGTGGTATATCATTCTTCCAATACCATGGACCAACTTTGGCAGAAGTTCTTTATGAACTAAAAATCACAACAAGAGTGCTCGTGATGAGTTCTCTACTCCATATTGTGACTCTGCCAACTCCGGCTTTCTGCATGGGTTATTTGGAAGAATTATGTTGAAATCGTTCGACATGCTAATCTATGCATCTACAACTCAGAAAAATCATGTGCTCTTGAGTTGGCCCTCTTCAATTGTTTTTAGCCTTCATTTATGAGAGGATAGTCAAGAGTAGTTGTGCATCTGTGTCATTGATGTCTATTATTCCTGTGGTCTGTCAAGTTTTTCTATTTCTGAATGACTGGGAGAAGCAAACTCCAGTACCTCATCCATTTCTTGGATTTGGTCAAAGTAGTTGTATTCCGCAGATCAAAATGCCAATCGAGCTTTTGTTCTGTGCTATCTTGGAGTATTACCCTCTTTTGTCAAGAATGACGTGAGAATTGCACCATCTCTTATGAGCTCTTGATGTAGTGATACTTCTGGACATCATTATTCATCCCTTGGTTTCCGTGTTGGTTGTAACCGGAATATCGACAAGTGAACCATGATGTGTGAAATCAATACTCCTAGCAACGTTATTGCTTGGTAGCTAATCGACAATAATTTCACTCTTATGGTGATGGTGATTGAATCTTCATCCTAAGATTTACCGTGCTACCTAGTCCATGTTTCATAGTGCACTTTTCGATCAATGGGTTAGTATTGTGTCAATCCCTCGCTCTATTGATCATATCATCTTGCCCTGAAAAGTGAGATTGTTCCCGAGCTTAATAACATATCGGTGGTTCGTGATTTTTTGAATATCTTCTCGGAAGTATTACCAGGTTGTTTCCTGACTGTTATGATAGATCTCGTGATCAATTTGGTTTCCCTATAAGCCACCCTTCTCCAAGAATCTGTGGTGGATACCCCTGAACTAGTTGGTTAAGCTAAACAACAACTTGGAGAGTTGAAAGATAAAAGCTTCGCCTAAACTTAGTATATTTTAAAGGGATATATTTTCTGTTGTGTGAGTCTCGAAGGAAGAAGATATTCTCATCGGTTGATTCGTGTGATCAATTGTTGCATATATTATCTTGTCCAATTTTTGATTTGAATATGGACTATCGTGAAATCAAACTCAGTATCAAAGATGTTCGTAACAGTGTCTTACTCGTGGTTTTCCTTGATTGTACACCATTATATTCTTTGATCTGACCAATGCTATTATCTCGCTTACATAGTTGTGTAAATCCATTTATATGGATATCTCGATGAATTGTTGTTGAGTCCATCGGCAACATTTTCATTTGCTCCATGATCTATGTTGGACATTAAGCTAGTGTTGGAAACTTTGTAGACATTGTCTTCGTGTCTCGTGCACGAGGTTTATGTTAGGTGTAAGAAGTGACTTCTTCTCCATTCACGTGGAATTGATGCAAGTTGCCATCATGAATTCGAGAAAAGTTAATTTGTTTTCTTCGGAATCATCACAAGTCAGTCACGCACGTGCGAAGTATTCTATGGTTTGATAGACTGATCATCTCCATTCCATATGTATCTCCTAGCACCCCAAGACACTAATTGATTTGTATAAGTAAAAGAGGTTCGTTCATAAGAGCTAATCCGGACTTATGTAAGGACTTGACATCCGCAATGATGGTTCCCAAACCAGAACTCGGTAGTGTTTTGTTGTAAGACTTTTCACGTGCTCATTATTGTCTTGGACAGTGTGTTCACGTGGGTCTTGCAATCCAGCTCATGTTTTGGAGTTGTCTTCCGTAGTTCATTTCCTGAGAATCTAGCAACATTATCTCGTCGATTTGTGTTGCAAACTTTCTTTCAGACATGCTGAGTCTGAAACATCATGTCACCAACCAGAGCTGAATCTCAGGCAGTTATAATGGTTGGAACTTTTCCCAAGAATTATAATATTGGTCTCTCTATAACCCGGTAAGGTGATGCCGTGGCTAACAAAACCAGCTGGAAGACTTAATATTATTATATGCTGCGTCAACAACCTTAGCCATCTCCCCGTGAGGACCTTGTATGACTTATTTCAAAAGTTATTCCTCATGGACCCTTGGAGCCCCGAAGTCCGACTTATATTTGATGTGCTAGATATCAAGAATGACCTATAATTGGGTTGTGCTAGTACATCAAATAGAACATTAGAAGCGGAGTGCTAAGTGTCTCTCGGGCGATTAACCAGATTTCGTTCCTTGGCATAGCTAAGGTGAAATCTGAGTAAGTGTTGTCTTCCTTTGCATCTGCATCCTGCACCATTATTCATCATGGTAGTATGATGTGTTGCTAGGATCCTTGGATGGATGTTGGTAAACCTTGATGGATATGGAAATGCTCATGTTCTTGAGAGCATGCTCAGACACTGGGTTATACCTTCGGTATCAATTGGAATGTGCCTTCCGTTTGCCGAGTTGCTCTATAACTCTAGTCTCTTCCAAACTGAGTATGCCATTCTTCCGAACTCTTTCAAACGATCAATTGTGAATTGCCTTACCCTGGTATGAAGAGTTCTAATGATCTTTGTATAAAAAGTAATTCTTTTTGCCACTTAAGAGAATAACTCTACGAGACACCTTCTTAAGGTGCCCCGTTATGGTATGAAGGGCAACTTAACTCCTCTCTACTTTGAAACCTCATCTCCATCAATTTTAAGCATGGAATTGTTGCCTACCAGTTGAACCTTCGTCATATGTCTCATTTCCAAATCCATGTTATGTGTTTTGTGTCTCAGCTCAAGGGACGCTCCCATGTCTCATTCTATGAGTTGATCATAAGTTGCTTGATCTTCGAGGAGATCGAATCTTGTAGAGTCTTCCTGTTCTCTTGTTGTCGTGCTAGATGAAGACCTCAAGGATAAAGATGTCAAGATCAGCATGATGCAATGAATCAACATCTTTGAGAGGAGAAAATGGATCGTGAAGATTGTGATAGCTAGTGTCCCCCCTTTTCCTCTTACCCTACGCTTGAATCTCACGACGAGATTCTTGTTTAGTGGGGGTGAGTTGTCACAGCCCTAGATTCTGTTTGTTGTTTTTATTTTTGGTTTCATCAGAAAGCATCCATGCATCATGTTAAAATTCTTTTAAACCCTAAATGGGGGTGACCTAACCCAACCCCAAATGGATTAAACCAAATACAAAACAAATTTAAGTCAATGAATCCTAAATGGCCCTCATAACAACCCTAGCTAATAGGAATGACAAAACCCTAGCACAAAAATAAAATAAAAGTCATATAGGTTATACCAAATTTAATTTTAGTGGTTCCAAAATGCTTGAAAATGTTTCTGAGAATTTTGCAAGATAATTATTTCAAACCAAAATTTGGAACGTTTCTAAGGATATTTTGGCCCTGGAAAAGAAATTAAATTTGTTTTTGATTTTTGACATATATTCTTAATATACGGAATATATTTTCAAATGCCTTTGTCATATTTTTGGTGGTGTTCGAATAGTCCACACAAGTACCACAAAATTATTAAAAAAAATTGGCACTAGTTTGAATTTTGTTTTGATATTAATTAGTGGAAAAAAATAAATAAAACATAAACAACAGAAAAGAAAAAGAGAAGAAGAGCCTTACCTAGCGCTTACCTTCGGCCCAGCCCACCAGCCTCCCTTGGTCGTCATATTCCTCACGCAGGTGCGTGGCAGCAGCGCAGCGACTGCGGCCACCTCCTGCTTCCACCTCCTGCTGCCTCCCCGTCCTCATCCTCCTCACCAGGAGATGCGTAGGACCCCCATAGTCCATTTCCCTCTTCCTTTGGTTCCTCTCCTTCCCTGTGCTCTCTTTCCCGTCGCCATGGCTGAGCTGCTCGAGCAAGTCGCCGTCGTCCGTGTAGCCACCAGCCACCCCTCGCCCCTATGTCGTGCCCAATGGAACCGCCTCGACGCGCACGTCCTCCTCACCGATCAAAGCCTCGCTAGGAGCACCGCAACGCTCCTGATGCCGTCATCTTCAACCTTGGGAACAGGAGATCCACGGTGTCGATTCAGCCAGCCCAACGCCTCCCCGAGCTTGTCGTTGGCCCCATTGGGCCTGTCGTGAGCCCCTTCATCGTTTCCCCCTTCCCCCTCTCTCAGCATGTGCCCCGCAGCCCCGCACCCACATGCGGTCGAACGCCAGTCGCTGGCGAGCTCGTCGCCGGTGAGTCTCCAGCGACCCCGTGCCCTCCTGGCCCCTCTACTCGATGCGGTCGAGCACGGGCTCCCTCCCAGTGACCTCAACGCACCGCATGGACGTCGGAATGCAAGTCTAGCGAGCCACCCCGTGTCCTGTGGTCGTCGTTGGCTAATCCCCGGCGTGCTGACGTGGCCGCCCTAATTAACCACTAATTGGCCTCATTACACTGACAGTGGGCCCCTTCGGCTCTAATTTAGGAACTAGGGTTAAACTAATCCTGTTAAAGAAATGTGAGACTCACGTGTGGACCCCACACGTCAGGTTTGACTCTGGCGTGTGGACCTGCTCACGCAATGCTGATGCAGAGCCTCATTACACTAACAGTGGGCCCTGAGGCTACTATTGACCTGCTCACGCAATGATTTATATCAGGAAAAATGAAATATAACTCCAATAAAAATAATTTATAGATGAAAAATGATCAGAAACATTCAAGGAATCCAATGGTGCTATTTTCATGCATGATAAAATAAGTTACACCTCAGCATCAGGTCAAATCAATTACAAGGGTATTTGAAAAATACCTTATTTGAAGTGATATTTGAATTTTGATTCAAATCAGCTTCAACCTAAGAAGTGGTAGCTACATTAGCCATGCCACATTTCATTTTCATGTCATAATCATGCATCATAGTGTTGCATTTCCGTGAAGTAAATACTGTTCTTTTTGTGTTTGTCGGTACTGTTCCCCATCGGTAGATGATGGTTCCGACGATGTGCTCGTTGACATTGATGAAGACTCATTGATATCTTTAGAACTGTCAGGCAAGCAAACCCCCTTGAGCATATTGATATAAACCCACTCTCTCGCTCCTGCTTTCTTTTATTGCATTAGGACAAACACGATTCAACTATTACATGTTCTCGGTAGTTGAACCCATTCCTCTGCATGACTTGTTTTTGCCACAGTAAATAGTTGAAACCACTTAGCATGAGTAGCAACTGCTTGAGCCTTGATGTTCTACTCATCCATGCTTGCTTAGAATGCCTGCTATGCCTAGAGTTGTGTTGGGTCTGATCCATGTGGATGATGAATAATAATTGTTGTCTTCATGTCCTATAGTGTGAGAGTAAAGGTGTGAATCCGATTTTGTATAGGTAGTGTTGAGAGGCCATGTAGGAGTACATGGTGGGTTGTCTCATTGGGACCGTGATTAAGAACTGAGTTCTGTGTATGTTATCCAAGACAAGATACTACCACGCATTGGAATGCTTAAGTGCCCATCTTGGTTATTAATCGCCTAGATCTCTGTCCAGGAGTTGCAACTAGTTTCTGGTGTTTGTAGGAAAAGTGTTGGCATCCGTGTTTAGCTTTGCCCGACGGTGTAGGCTTCTCTGCGCTATAGACACAATGGCACCCGAATGATGGGATTGGGAACCCTGCGCACATTGTTCGGGTCCGTTAAGCAAACTTTAGTCGGACTTCCTTGCAGGTTCAGTCTCAAATAGGCGATAAAGCTGGACTAGGGTCTTGTGTGGTTAACGGTCGCGGCCGACACCCACGCAAGTGGTTTCGCTTGAAGGTTGCCGAGATGCATGACATGCATATGGTGATAAGTGGTGAGAGTGTGTGTGAAGAAGTATACCCCTGCAGGGTGATTTAATCTGTTCGAATAGCCGCGTCCTCGGATATGGACTACTTGGAAACATTACGTGGTACATAGACAACTTGAAAAGGATACTCTAAAATATGCAAGATAACTGTGAGTGCTATGGATGGCCTTCTCGTAGGGAGACGAGTGTGGATCCATAGTGGTGTATTGAATTGGTGAATATGTGGACTCGTGTGCGCTATCCCACCTCAAAGAAAGAACTTGTAGTCATAGTACAAGTTAGCCAAGAGTCAAAGCTGGCTTGTTGCAGTCAAAGCCCACAATCCCTTCATTGATATTGATGCATATGTAGATAGTTCTGATGTAAGTCTTGCAGAGTACCTTTGTACTCACGGTTGCTTTATTTATGTTTTTGTAGAGAAGATTTAAGTATCATTAAAGGTTTCTACGTGATGTGTTCGATGTTGACTGGAATAGCTTGGGAATCCGAGACAGAGGTCTGGTTCCTTTGGTAGGGTCCTTGTAGATTTTCAAGCTCCTCTAGCCACTTTTAGTAGATGTCTGTATCCAAACATGACATTCTTCCTCTTGATGCTTGTATAACTTGAGTATAGGGTCGTGTGACCCCTTTTTGTAATATCATACTATGTTGACTCTTATGAGTCTTTAATAAAATCTTGAGTCATAGAGTTATGTTGTGATGCTAGGTTGTATCTACACATATCGTGCATATTGTGTGTATGTTATGAAATGCACTATATGTGTGGGATTCGACACCTAGTTGTGTGCCTTTAGTAGTACTCTCTACGGGGAAATGCCTCTTTGTGCTTCCACCGAGCTTTGTTAGCTTGCTACTGCTCCGGACACATTGATTGACCGGCATGTATCCTTCTTTGCTGTTGTGTCTGTCCCTTCGGGGAAATGTCACGCGATGTAATGGAGTCCTTGTAGCTTGTTACGACTCGTCTACACACGCTGATGACCGACACCTGCTTTGCTGGGTTATGTATGCATGTCCTTGTACGGATGTACAACTTGGGTTTATAACTAGTCATGTCAACCCGGGTTCTTTGTCGTTTGAATGCTAGCGACACATTCATATACGTGAGCCAAAAGAGGCAAATGGTCCCGGCCAAGGTAAGGTGGCAGCCGTGGAGTTTACCGTGTGTGAGGCCGCAAAGTGATGTGATGTGTTACAGGCTGGGTTCTTATGATTTTGGATCGGATTCCCGACAAGCATGATCAGAGGCACGCCCACTGGGTGTTTGCTTTTAGTGGGGGCGCGTTGAGCGCACCCAGTGGGTGTAGTCCCTGAGGCTACTGTTGACTAAAGAGTCGGTTGTAGTCTTATTTTCTGTGTTTCTTCAACACAGGCTAGTAGGGTGCAGAGCCCTTTTCTTTCCTCTACATCTCTAGTGGAGGCGCGTTGAGTGCACCCACTAGGTGTAGTCCCTGAGGCTACTGTCGACTGAAGGAGTCGGCAATAGTCTTACTTTCCTTTTCTTGATCTATAGAGGCTAGTCGGGTGCATAGCCCTTATCCTCTATCGCTCCAGTGAGGGCGCGCTGAGAGCACCCACTGGCTGTAGTCCCCGAGGCTACCGTCGACTGAAGCAGTCGGCAGTAGTCTTAGAGATGTGATATTATATAATGCCTTACTTGTATTTGTTGATGGCAAACTGCTTGTGGGCCCGGGGGCCATGATGATGCCATAGAGAAAGAGATGCAGGAACTCCGACTCAGCCTTGATGCGGAAAAAGCCAAGAACAAGCGACTGGAGTAGGGAAGACGAACAGTTGAAGGTAAGTTCTCGCCATCCGACTGATTCTTCCTTAGGTTATCTTTTCTTATCTGACTAAGGCTGTCTTGTCAGGTTGCCTTTATGAGAGGTTGAGGAATTACATATCTCTAGTTACCATGAAGGATGACCTCAAGAAGAGGGATGAAGAGCTCGTGTCCGCTTGGAAGGAGGCTAAGCAGAAGACCTAGGCGGGCGAGGCCAAGCTCAAGAAGGTTGGAACGTTGGAAGAAGAGAATCGGCTTCTGAAAGCCGGTGCGGAGAAGACTACAGTGGAGCTTGCCGAGCTGAAGAAGCACTTTGCCAAGTGGGATACCAACTTTGAGAAGGTCACCACCGAGAAAGCGGAGCTCGAGAAGTTCATTGAGGACTTCAGTGTGGAGCTGTGTGAGAAGCTCAAAGGTATGTGGATCGTCCAAATGCTTCCTCATTGCCACTGAAATTTCCGAGTGACGTTTCTCATCCTTTGTTTTCCCGCTGAGTGCATCCTTCGCCGCTGATGTTGAAGAAGAGAAGACGCGAATAGAGAAAGGGCTTGATCCCAAGAGAGGGATTCTCAAGGACAACGCTGCTTTGTCTCTCCTCACACTCGAGGCTCCCTTCGATTATGTTCTAGCTTGTTTCAAGTGACTCCAGTCGGCCGTTGGGGAGATCGACCAGAAGAAAACCCCCGAGAGTGCACCCATGAAGGATGCCCAGACCATCGTGAATCGTGTGAAGGCGATTCCCAATGAACTCAAGTCGTGGAAGAAGTTGTCGGCGGGGGATGGAGCTGACATTGCCCTTTCACTCGTCCGCATCCATTGCAAAGGGGTGGATGAATAAAAGGTGAAGAGTCTATGGGTCGTCAACCGCAAAAGCACGATGTTTGAAGACTTCATGGAGATGTTCATGGCGGCCGCCCCTCGGATTGCGGAGGGGATCGATCTTGACATATTCCTGGAAGCAGTGGAATCTTCGGGCTTCAATTGATGCTGGGAGGAAAAACATTTAAGTTTTAATTTGCCTCGGAATGCCGAGTGATTTAATTAAGCCCAAACTTCGAGCGGGATCTCGGCCCTCTCTTATGCGTACCTTTAGCTGAACTTGATCCTGTTTATCCATGATTGAGTTTGGATCTTATTTGCTCGGTCGTCTTTATTTGGGGTCACATTTACTCGGCTGAAAACTGGTCCGCATCCGAGTCCCCGAGTGTGGACGTAGTCCTCACTCAGGATTGTTTTTGACTTAGGCGAAAGCTGGTTCGTAGCTAAGCCCCCGAGCGTGGAAGTTCTCCTTACTCAGGATCAGTTTTGACTTAGACGAATGCTGGTTCGGAGGTAAACCCCCAAGTGTGGAGCTTGTCGTCACTCGGGATCGTTTTTGACTTAGGCGAATGCTCATTCTCAGCTAAGCCCCCGAGCATGGAGGTTGTCCTCAATCGGTATCGACTTTGACTAAGGCGAATGCTGGTTCGCAGCTAAGCCCCCGAGTGTGGAGGTTGTCCTCACATGGGATTGTTTTTCACTTAGGTGAATGCTGGTTTGCAGCTAAGCTCCCGATTGTGGAGGTTGTCCTCACTCAGGATCGATTCTCCCTAGGTGAATGCAGAATCGTTGCTAGGGATGATTGTCCTGTTCATCTTAGCGCATGAATGTAGATCTTGCCTTCATTCGGAACCGCTTGAACTTAGGCGAACACTGGTTTGCAGCTAAGCCCTCGAGTGTGGAGGCTGTCCACAGTCGAGGAAGGGTTTACCTTAGGGTCTACCAAGAAATGTATGTTTTGTTTATCTTGGCGTCTGAATGAAGATCTTGCCTTCGTTTGGAACCACTTTAACTTAGGCAAAACTGGTTCACAGTTAAGCCCCCCCCGAGTGTGGAGGCTTCCAAGATCACTTGGGGAAGGGTTCACCTTAGGCGAAATAGGTTCACTACCAACAAATAATTATTCGTGCGAACACGTTGATGGTGTGTACATATTGGTGTCTGTATGAAGATCTTGTCTTCAGTCAGAACCATTTTAACTTAGGTGAAAGCTGGTTCGCAGCTAAGCCCCCGAGTGAGGAGGTTGTACACACTCGAGGCAAGTTTTACCTTAAGCGAAAACAGGTTCATAGTTAAGGATTGATTATTCTTGTGAACACATTGATGGTGTGTCCATCTTGGTTTCTGAATGAAGATCTTGTCTTCAATCGGAACCGTTTTAACTTAGACGAAAGTTGGTTCGCAGCTAAGCCCCCCCGAGTGAGCAGGTTGTCCGCACTCGAGGCAAGTTTTACCTTAATAAGCGAAAACAGGTTCCCAGTTAAGGATTTTCTAGCCACTAGAGGCGTGTTTCACCTGAGTGAGGTATTTGTGGATGGTTGAAGAAAGTAAGCACTTTATTCTTTTTATCATCGGATTCATTACACGAATGAAAAAGGAAAGTTCTATGTGTAGAACTTGCGGAGCAGGTCCGTGTTCCATGTTCTGGGCTCCTCCATGTCGTTATCTATGTTGTACAATCGATAAGCTATGTTGTGTAGTACTTTGGAGATGGTGAATGGCCCTTTCCACGAAGGTGCCGACTTGTGGGGTTTCCGTTGGTCCAGTTGGAGGACCAAATCTCCCTCTTGAAACACTCGGCCCGTGACTTTCTTATCATGGTAGCGTTGTAGGTCCTATTGCTACGTCATGGACCGAATGAGGGCTAGCTCTCTGTTGCTCCAAAAGATCCATATTGTCTTGGCGTGCTGCTGCAGCTTCGGCTTCATTGTACCGCTCCACTTGGGGGGGGGAGTGACGTAAGTCACTCGGCAAAATGACTTCCGACCCATACACCATGAAGAACGGAGTACGTCTGGTTGAACGATTCAGAGTCGTTCGCATACCCCACATGACGGATGGTAAATTCTTCTACCCATACGCCCGCAACATATTCGAGGTCTCTCATGAGCCGGGGCTTCAGCCCTTGAAGTATCATACCATTCGCCCATTCCACCTGACCATTCGACTACGGGTGCACCATGGAGGCATAATTAACCCGAGAGCCTTGGGAGTGACAGAACTTGCGGAACTGTTCCTAGTCGAAGTTGGTCCCGTTGTCGGCTATGATTTCATGAGGGGCTCCAAATCTGAAGATGATGTGCTGAATGAAGTTGGCGGTAGTCGTTGCGTCCAAGTTTTTGATGGGTTTAGCTTCGCCACACTTGGCGAACTTATCCACTGCAACCAGCAGGTTGGTGAATCACTCGTCCCGGTCCACAAAGGGTCGACCATGTCGAGGCCCCATATGGCAAACGGCCAAGTGAGCGGAATCTGCCGGCGTTCTGGGAACGGGGGTAGCCACACTTGCCTGTGTGCGGCCCAGGGCTGTCCCACTTCATCAACACAAGGTCGGCAATGAACAACAACACCCTGAACAATGCCCTCGCGAGGGGCCAAGCCTCGTGAGGAAGAGCGAAATCAAGACCCGCACGGGCCCTCCTTGGTACTCCTCTAGAGCGGCGGATATTTCAAGGGGAGAACGGGCCTCAGGAGTCAAGGGTGACGCCATGGAAGGACACACGGTCAGAAGATGGCAGGACAGGACAACTTCTTGTTATGGTGCAAAGAAGGCGGGAGCGAATGAGGACCCCAAAGGCATCTCCTAAAGGTTTCCCTTCTGGTACAACCAGACCATGGTCGCTCGCTGGTAGGATGGACGTCATCCCTGTGCTCACCCCTGCGGCGCTGGCAGCAGCTTTGCAGGCGAAGACCACTTTCGACAGGGGAAGCATGTTCCCTTGTCTCCCACCGAAACTGGCCGTTGTGGGATCCCTTCCCGCCTATGATAAGGGAAGAGGACCCTGGCCTCCACTATAAATAGAGAGGGTAGGATACCTGAGAGACGGATCGAATCATCATAACCCTACAGCAACACACCAAGCCACTTGCCTCCGGAGGCTCAAGAGCATTGTACTATCTCGTTCATCAACCTCTGTGAGAGGCAATCCACCAAAAGTAGGAGTAGGGTTTTATGCTTTGCAGCGGCCCGAACCTGGGTAAACTACTGTGTTCTGAGCTCACCTCAGCTTCGAGTGAGTTCTTCATCGTTTCCATCGAATAGCAGGCTTGTCGATGCGAAGCAGGGAGAGACCTTCGTACACGCCCCAGTGTTCAAATCCTTAGGGTTTTGCAGAGCCCGAAATTCCACATTTGGCACAACGGGTAGGGGCGTGTGAAGGCTTTCTTCCAGCTTCCTCCCTGCCAGACCCTGCACCGATGGCCGGCGACCAACCAGCTTCTCCGAACCTCGTCGAGTTGGTCTCCGACCGCCATGTCACAGCGGCTGGAGACTCGCATACCGGTGTCGCAGGAGCAGGCGGCTCGTACCAGGCCGTCAACATCGTCTCTATCTTGACGGCCACCCGTGCAACCCAGGCGCATGGGGGCTGGGCGGCGACCCGGGCACCCGCAGTGTGTTGCATCAACTTGGGAGACCTCAGCGCACACGACACGTTGCGGATGGCAAGAGAGATGCTCAGCCAACGACTGACACCAGGGAGATTCGATGCTCGGGCAAACCGCGTCATGGAGCTAATCGCCATTACCCAGAATGCCATCCAGCCTGGTGCATCCTCAGCACCATAGGCGTCGGGGGTTCGCACAGTGTGCCGGCCACCGAGCCTGCAAACTTCGGGGCCCTACCCGCTCTAGGCGGGGCCGAGAGAGACGTGCTCCGCGCTACCCTCCACCTTCTCCAGACCTCAGCGACCGGCTCTGAAGCGCACCACACCGACAACCACCAGGGACGCGATCAGAACGACGGGTCGACCGACGCACACGCTGGCACGCATCACCGAGACCAGGTCGGCCCTCGACAGCCCGGGGAGGATAGACAGGAGCGCTCCCTCCGGCGCAGCCAGCAGAGGGCGGAGGTGATGACACACACGAATTACGACAATGGAGACACGAAGGGACACCAGGGAGGGAATCAACATCGGGCGGCGCTAGGACCAGCCCACGGCAGCAACAGAAACAAGCGAATCCGTGCTGAGGCTTATCGCATGAAGATCTCTGAGCAGTACGGCAGGGGGGATCCCCCTCCACCACCAGGAGGGAGCGCCACGTCGCACTGATGACCAGCCGCGTGGGACGGGCCAACACCTACATGGAGCCGTACGTGCCAGAGTATGCGGCATTGCCTGATCCTCCCGACGAGGAAGAGCTTCAGGCGTCCCCCCGGGGCACCTACCCACCTCAGGAGTGAAGAATGTTCAGGGGCTCCTCCCTGAGCCGGGCCCAAAAGGGTCCCAAGCAGGGGGAGCGCCCTCAAGCCGCGGGGCGTGGCACCAGCCACCTTCCCCGTGGAAGGACCACGCGAGGCCATATTCACGGGCCTGAGGAGGACGAGTCGAACACCATGACGAGACGCTAGCGGCACGGATCATCCGCGACAACCAAGATGCAGGCATGAGCGTCGAGGGCTAGTCCTCGTGAGGCATTCCTGAGGCGCAAGGGGGCTTCAACTATACGGCGAGGTAATTTTTTGGATTTACTGCCTTAAGGATTGTCTGCTCACCGCAGGAACTCCAACTACTTGGGGCATACTTCTACAAGTCGCTTCCTTTACAATTTCCATTACATCCACTTGGCAACCTTACACGCTACTTTGCTTGCGTCATTCAGTGACCCACCCTCCTCGTTCGGGTGAACCGGCCGCAACGCACCGCCCCAACGCTAGAATTAGGGAGCCCCACGGCCCCGTAGGATCATGACCGACGGAATAAAATCAGAGTTGCTTGAGCGTCCAAGGGGGCTCCAGAGCATGGTGCTCCAGGAGCCTTACCGTTTACATGGACATTCGGTCATTATCAGGGGTGGTAGGGCTTGAGCCAATAGCTACATCCGTTCATTCGGTCACATGCGATGGCGGTTGGGAAATGTGCGGGACCGGGTCCTTGCGACGCAGGGTTGCTTGAACGTCAAAGACGGGCTCCTGAGCATCGCGCCTCAGGGGCCTAACCGGTCACAAGGCAACCTGCGGACCTTGATATCGTCCACGGACATTCAGTCGTTATCAGGGGTGGCAGGGCTTGATCCTGTAGCTACATCCGTTCAATCGGTCACACGCAACGATGGTTAGGAAATGTGCGAGACTGGGTCTTAGCGACATAGAGCTGCTCGAAAGTTAAAGGGGGCTCCTGAGCATCGTGCCTCGGGATCCTTACTGGTCACACAGCCACTTGACCACCCTGGTGCCGTCCAGGCTCGGTCGGTATCGAGGCATGTCGGGGCCTTGCCTCGTGAGGGGCCTCACGACGACAGGGATATGTGCGGGACTGGGACCTGTCAACGTAGAGTCATAAAAAGCCCTTAATAGGCCTCCTGAGAAGGAGCATGAGCACACAATACCTGCATCAACCCATCACACATCTGCATCGTCCTTCAATCCTTCCGGAACCTATTTCATCTCGTGACACTCTCACGTGATAGCGAGCCGAGGTTGTATACACCGAGGGCCCCCTGAGGATGCGAAAGGGGTCCACCCCATGCCTAGTGGAAGACCTTAGCTCCGCGCTGGGTACAACACAGTCCCCCAATGACTCTAGAAGCTCAGGCCCCAATGCCTCGGGGGTAGGGAGCTCGCGAGGCCAAAGCTTCCTCGCGACCTCCCATATACACCCCCACCATGACAGTCTCACGTAATGACGAGCCGAGGTTGTATACGCCCAGGGCCCCCCGAGTACGCGGAACGGGTCCACCCCATGCCTAGTGGAAGACCTTAGCTCCGCGCTGGGTACAAAGACGAAGGAAATCAGCATGGCCTGCCAATGACCATGCTCGTAGCTGGCAAGGAAACCCATATAGTCGGCCAATGACTATGCCAGCTTTAAATGCCGGACACGGCACTTGCTTGCTTTCTCTTGGATTCGAACTATTTTCGACTGAGTTTGAACTCGCTGATTTCTTAAGTTGGTTTTTTCCAGTCTTAATGCCCGACGTTTGAAAAATAAAAAGGGGGGGGGGATTTTTCTCTCGTGTTTCTTATTTCACTGGCTTTGAAACCTCCCTTCTGGAGGACATATTTGGAGACAACTACCCCACTCCAACCCAAGGAGTCGGGGAGCATGATTGCAAGGACTGACCGCCTGAGGGGCAGCATTTTTCAGCGGTCGACCCCCACTTGGGGGTCCGGATCAAAACTTGGTACACCACAAAGAGTCTCGGAAGGCCTCAGGGCTTCCCCGGGACAATGATCAAAGGGACAAGGTGCGGAATCGCTCGGGCGCCTCAGAAGCCCTACCGGCCATTAAGACCGGGGCCTGACAACATAGAGTGGCTCAGGTGTCAAGGGGGGCTCCTGAGCAGCGCGCCTCAGGAGCCTTACTGGTCGCAAAGTCACTCGCCCCCCCCCCCCCCCAGGGTGCCAAGGCTTTGCCCCGTGAGGGACAGCCTTGGTAATGGGTTGGACCTCACGGCGGCGAGGAATTGTGCGAGACCGGGACCTGCAGACATAGAGTTCCGAAAGGTTCTTCACCTCGTCCTGCTTGTGAAACAGGAGCTGCACCGGAGGAACTACGCGAGGGACCGACGCAAATCCACAAGCTAACAGCCGCACATGCCATGACCTGGACCTTCCCACTTTATGATAAGCTAACGAGAATCAAAATATGCACACTAACGAAGTATGCAGGGCCTACGGATTTGGTGGAAGCAAGGAGCGAGTCCAACACCCAAGCACGTGGCGGCACGAGAGGTGCCTCAGGAGGGCAGAACTCCCGGAAGGTCGTGCCTCCCTCATCACCCCCAAGCCGCGACAGCCGCGGCGACGTGCCCTAAGCTTTGCAGCCCTGCTACAACGACTGCCAGCATGCAAACCATCACTTCAAGAGAAAAATAAAAGAGGAGAGCAGCAAGGTAATAGCAACAAAAGCTTAGCGCCCAAAAGGGCAGAGTTCTTGATTCACCATTATAGGAGCAGACAAACGGGAGCTTGGGGCACTAAGGGGAGGGGCTGCCGGCATCACCCATGGCATCGGCTGGCCCAGCGTCAGGACCACACTCCTTGCTTGAGGCAGGCACATTGACGTACTGTTGGGGAACGTAGCATGGGAAACAAAAAATTTCCTACGCGCACGAAGACCTATCATGGTGATGTCCATCTACGAGAGGAGATTTGGATCTACGTACCCTTGTAGATCGCACAGCAGGAAGCGTTAAGAAATGCGGTTCATGTAGTGGAACGTCCTCACGTCCCTCGATCCGCCCCGCGAACCGTCCCACGAACCGTACCGCGATCAGTCCCACGATCCGCTCCAATCTAGTGCCGAACGGACGGCACCTCCGCGTTCAGCACACGTACAGCTTGACGATGATCTCGGCCTTCTTGATCCAGAAAGCAAGACAGAGAACTAGATGAGTTCTCCGACAGTGTGACGGCGCTCCGGTGGTGGTGAAGGATCTACTCCAGTAGGGCTCCGCCCGATCTCTGCAGAAATACGACCTAGAGGAAAAACCGTGGTGTTTGTGGTCGGGCTGCCGTAGCAAAAGTTGTCTAAATCAGCCCTAGAACTCCACTATATAAAGGAGGAGAGGAGGGGAGGCTTTCCGTGGGGTCCAAGACCCCAAGGGTCCGCCGGCCAAGGAGGTGGGGGAGTCTACCTCCAATCCTAGTCCAACTAGAATTGGAAGGTGGAGTCCTTCCCTTCCTTCCTACCTGTTTTTTTTCTTTTCTCTTTGATTTTCTATCTCCTGCGCATAGGGACCTTTTGGGCTATCCCACCAGCCCACCAAGGGCTGGTGCGGCACCCCTAAGGCCTATGGGCTTCCCCGGGTGGGCTGGCCCCTCCCGATGAACATCCGGAACCCATTCGACACTCCCGGTACATTTCCGGTAATGCCCGAAAACTTTCCGGTAACGAAATGAGGTCATCATATATATCAATCTTCGTCTCCGGACCATTCCGGAAACCCTCGTGACGTCTATGTTCTCATCCGGGACTCCGAACAACATTCCACACATATAATTCAACAATAGTAAAACCTCATCGAACCTTAAGTGTGCGGACCCTGCGGGTTCGAGAACTATGCAGACATGCCCCGAGGTACTCCTCGGTCAATATCCAATAGCGGGACCTGGATGACCATATTGGATCCTACATATTCTCCGAATAACTTATCGATTGAACCTCAGTGTCAAGGATTCACGCAATCCCGTGTGTCATTCCCTTTGTCCTTCGGTATGTTACTTGCTCAAGATTCGATCGTCGGTATCCGCATACCTATTTCAATCTCGTTATCGGCAAGTATCTTTTCTCGTTCCCTAATACAAGATCCCATGACTTGCACTTAGTGACATTGCTTGCAAGGCTTGTGTGCGATGTTGTATTACCGAGTGGGCCCCGAGATACCTCTCTGTCACACAGAGTGACAAATCCCAATCTTGATCCATACTAACCCAACGGACACCTTCGGAGATACCTGTAGATCACCTTTATAGTCACCCAGTTATATTGTGACGTTTGATACACACAAGGCATCCCTCCGGTGCCAGTGGGTTATATGATCTCATGGTCATAGGAACAATAACTTGACACACAGAAAACAATAGAAATAAAATGACACGATCAATATGCTACGTTCATAGTTTGGGTCTAGTCTATCACATGATTCCCTTAATGATTTAATCCAGTTATCAAGCAACAACACTTTGCACATAGTTAGAAAACCTTGACTATCCTTGATCAACTGGCTAGCCAACTAGAGGCTTGCTAGGGACATTGTTGTGTCTATTTATCCACACATGTATCTATGTTTTCATTCGATACAATTATAGCATGGATAATAAACAATTCTCTTTAAACAGGAAATATAATAATAACTATTTATTATTGCCTCTAGGGCATATTTCCAACAGTCTCCCACATGCACTAGCGTCAAAAATCTAGTCCTCACGTCGCCAAGCGATTTAGATTGTAATAAATCGAACACCCATACAGTTCTGGTGTTGATCATGTTTTGCTCGTGGAAGAGGTTTAGTTAGCGGTTCTGCTACATTCAGATCCGTGTGCACTTTGCAAATATTCACGTCCTCTATCTCGACATAGTCGCGGATGAGGTTGAAGTGTCGTTTGATGTGTCTGGTCTTCTTGTGAAACTTTGGTTCCTTTGCTAAGGCAATGGCACCAGTCTTGTCACATAACAGAGTCAATGGATCTAGTGCGCTCGGCACAACTCCAAGATCTGTCATGAATTGCTTCATCCAGACACCCTGCTTTGCCGGCTCAGAGGCAGCCATGTACTCCGCTTCACATGTAGAATCTGCTACGATGCTCTGCTTGGAACTGCACCAGCTTACCGCACCCCCATTAAGAATAAATACGTATCCGGTTTGAGACTTAGAGTCATCCGGATCGGTGTCAAAACTTGTATCGACGGAACCTTTTACGACGAGCTCCTTGTCACCTCCATATACGAAAAACATTTCCTTAGTCCTTTTCAGGTACTTCAGAATATTCTTGACCGCCGTCCAGTGATCCACTCCTGGATTACTCTGAAACCTGCCTGCCATACTTATGGCCAAGCTGACGTCTGGTCTAGTGCAGAGCATTGCATACATGATAGAACCTACGGCAGAAGCGTAGGGGACAGAACTCATTGTCTTTCTATCTTCCGCAGTTGCTGGGCCCTGAGTCTTACTCAATTTTTAACCTTGTAATAGTGGCAAGAACCCTTTCTTGGACTGATCCATTTTGAACTTCTTCAAAACTTTATCAAGGTATGTGCTTTGGGAAAGTCCTATCAGGCATTTCGATCTATCCCTATAGATCTTAATGCCTAGAATGTAAGCAGCTTCTCCTAGGTCCTTTATAGAGAAACTTTTATTCAAGTAACCTTTTATGCTCTCCAAAAGCTCCACGTTATTTCCAATCAGCAATATGTCATCCACATATAATATTAGAAACGCCACAGATCTCCCACTCACTTTCTTGTAAATACATGATTCTCCAACCACTTGTATAAACCCAAATGCTTTGATCACCTGATCAAAACGCTTATTCCAACTCCAGATGCTTGCACCAGTCCATTAATGGATCGTTGGAACTTGCATTCTTTGTCAGCATTCTTGGGATCGACAAAACCTTCGGGTTGCATCATATACAACTCTTCCTTAAGTAAACCGTTAAGGAACATCGTTTTGACATCCATCTGCCAGATTTCATAATCGTAAAAGGCAGCTATTGCTAACATGATTCGGACAGACTTAAGCATCGCTACCGGTGAGAAAGTCTCATCGTAGTCAATTCCTTGAACTTGTGAAAAACCCTTTGCCACAAGTCGTGCTTTATAAACGGTTACATTACCATCTGCGTCTGTCTTGTTCTTATAGATCCATTTGTTCTGAATAGCCTTGCGACCTTCAGGTAGTACTTCTAAAGTCCACACTTTGTTCTCGTACATGGATCCTATCTCGGACTTCATGGCCTCCATCCATTTGTTGGAATCCGGGCCCACCATTGCTTCTTCATAATTCGCAGATTCATTGTTGTCCAACAACATAATTGTCAAGACAGGATTACCGTACCACTCGGGAGTAGTACATGATCTTGTGGACCTGCGAGGTCCAACGGTAACTTGATCCGAAGATTCATGATCATCATCATCAACTTGTTCCTCAACCAGTGCCGCAGCAACAGGGGTTTCCCCTTGCCCTGCGCCACCATCAACAGAAATTAGAGGTTCGACAACCTCATCAAGTTCTATCTTCCTCCCACTCAATTCTTTCGAGAGAAACTCCTTCTCAAGAAAAGCTCCATTTTTAGCAACAAACACTTTGCCCTCCGATTTGAGATAGAAGGCATACCCAACTGTCTCCTTTGGGTAAACTATGAAGACGCACTTTTCCGCTGTGGGTTCCAGCTTTTCACGCTGAAGCTTTTTGACATAAGCATCACATCCCCAAACTTTAAAAAACGACAACTTTGGTCTTTTGCCATACCACAGTTCGTATGGTGTCGTCTCAACGGATTTTGATAGTGGCCCATTTAAAAGTGAATGCAGCTGTTTCTAATGCATAACCCCAAAACGACAACGGCAAATCGGTAAGAGACATCATAGATCGCACCATCTCTAATAAAGTACGATTACGACGTTGGGACACACCATTACGCTGTGGTGTTCCACGCGGTGTTAACTGTGAAACAATTCCACATTGTCTTAAGTGAGCACCAAACTCGAAACTCTGATATTCACCCCCACGATCAGACCGTAGGAACTTGATCTTCTTGTTACGATGATTTTCGACTTCACTCTGAAATTGTTTGAACTTTTCAAACGTCTCATACTTGTGCTTCATCAAGTATATATAACCATATCTACTCAAATCGTCAGTGAAGGTGGGAAAATAACGATATCCGCCGCGTGCCTCCACACTCATCAGACCACACACATCGGTATGTATGATTTCCCACAAGTCACTTGCACGCTCCATTGTTCCGGAGAACGGAGTTTTAGTCATCTTGCCCATGAGGAATGGTTCGCACATGTCAAGTGAATCAAAGTCAAGTGACTCCAAAAGTCCATCGGTATGGGGTTTCTTCATGCGCTTTATACCAATATGACCTAAGCGACAGTGCCATAAAACATGGCACTATCATTGTTAACTCTAACTCTTATGGTCTCAATGTTATGTATATGTGTATCATCACTATCAAGATTCAATATGAACAATCCTGTCACATTGGGTGCATGACCATAAAAGATATTACTCATAGAAATAAAACAACCATTATTCTCTGACTTAAACGAGTAACGGTATCGCAATAAAAAAGATTCAGATATAATGTTCATGCTTAACGCAGGCACTAAATAATATTTATTTAAGTTCATAACTAATCATGATGGTAACTGAAGTGAAACTGTGCCGACGGCGATTGCATCAACCTTGGAACCATTTCCCACGTGCATCGTCACTTCATCCTTCGCCAGTCTTTGCTTATTCCGCAATTCCTGTTTGGAGTTGCAAATATTAGCAACAGAACCAGTATCGAATACCCAGGCACTACTACGAGAGCTGGTTAAGTACACATCAATAACATGTATATCGAATATACCTGATTTTTCCTTGGCCGCCTTCTTATCAGCCAGATACTTGGGGAAGTTGCGCTTCCAGTGACCCATACCCTTGCAATAATAGCACTCCGTTTCAGGGTTAGGTCCAGCTTTGGGCTTCTTCGTCGGATTGGCAATAGGCTTGCCGCTCTTATTTGAATTACCCTTCTTTCCTTTGCCGTTTCTCTTGAAACTAGTGGTCTTATTCACCATCAACACTTGATGCTCTTTACGGAGTTCTGATTCTGCGACTTTCGGTATCGCGAATAACTCGTCGGGTGACTTGTTCATCCCTTGCATGTTATAGTTCAACACAAAGCTCTTATAGCTTGGTGGTAGTGATTGAAGAATTTTGTCAGTGATAGCTTCTTGCGGGATTTCAATCCCCAGCTCAGCTAGACGGTTTGAGTACCCAGACATTTTGAGCACATGTTCAATGACTGACGAATTCTCCTCCATCTTGCAAGCATAGAATTTATCAGAGGTCTCATACCTCTCGATCCGGGCGTTCTTCTAAAAGATAAACTTCAACTCCTGGAACATCTCATATGCTCCATGACGCTCAAAGCAACGCTGAAGTCCCGACTCTAAGCCATACAAGACTACACATTGAACTACTGAGTAGTCCTCCTTACATGCTAACCAAGCGTTCTTAGCATCTTGGTCAGCCGCGACGGGTGGTTCATCTCCTAGCGCAGCATTAAGGACATAATCCTTCTTCCCAGCTTGCAGGACCAACTTAAGATTACAAGCCCAGTCTACAAAGTGGCTTCCATCATCTTTCAACTTAGCTTTCTCTAGGACCATATAAAACTTCAGGGTGATTGTCGCGTGAGCCATTGATCTACAACAGAAATATTTTCAATGTGGACTTACACTATGTTCAAGATAATTAGAGTTTAACTAATCAAATTACTTGCTAAACTCCCACTCAAAAAGTACATCTCTCTAGTCATTTGAGTGGTTCATGATCCAATTCCACTAGCTCAAGTCCGATCATCATGTGAGTTCAGGATAGTTTCAGTGGTAAGCATCCCTATGCTAATCATATCAACTATATGATTCATGATCGACCTTTGGGCCTCATGCGTTCCGAGGCCATGTCTGCACATGCTAGGCTCGTCAAGCTTAACCCGAGTGTTCCACGTGTGCAACTGTTTTGCACCCGTTGTATGTGAACGTAGAGTCTATTACACCCGATCATCACGTGGTGTCTTGAAACGACGAACTGTAGCAACGGTGCACAGTTGGGGAGAACACAATTTCATCTTGAAATTTTAGTGAGAGATCACCTCATAATGCTACCGTGGTTCTAAGGAAAATAAGGTGTATAAAAGGATTAACATCACATGAAATTCATAAGTGACATGATAAGGCCATCATCATGTGCTTCTTGATCTCCATCACCAAAGTACCGGCACGATCTTCTTGTCACCGGCGCCACACCATGATCTCCATCAACGTGTCGCCATCGGGGTTGTCGTGCTACTCATGCTATTACTACTAAAGCTACGTCCTAGCAATATAGTAAACGCATCTGCAAGCACAAACGTTAGTTTAAAGAAAAACCTATGGCTCCTGCCGGTTGCCGTACCATCGACGTGCAAGTCGATATTAACTATTACAACATGATCATCTCATACATCCAATATATCATATCACGTCATTGGCCATATCATATCACAAGCATACCCTGCAAAAACAAGTTAGACGTCCTCTAATTATTGTTGCATGTTTGACGTGGTTGCAATGGGTATCTAGTAGATCGCATCTTACTTACGCAAAAACCACAAAGAAGATGTGCAAATTGCTATTTAACCTCTCCAAGGACCGCCTCGGTCAAAACAAATTCAACTAAAGTTGAAGAAAACAGACACCCGCTAGTCATCTTTATGCAACGAAGTTGCATGTCAAGCGATGAAACCAGTCTTTCGTAAGCGTACGAATAATGTCGGTCCGGGCCGCTTCAATCCAACAATACCGCCGAATTGAGAAAAGACTAAGGAGGGCAGCAAATCGAACATCACCGTCCACAAAACCATTTGTGTTCTACTCGAGATTACATATACGCATGAACCTAGCTCATGATGCCACTGTTGGGGAACGTCGCATGGGAAACAAAAAATTTCCTACGCGCACGAAGACCTATCATGGTGATGTCCATCTACGAGAGGAGATTTGGATCTACTTGCCCTTGTAGATCGCACAGGAGGAAGCGTTAAGAAATACGGTTGATGTAGTGGAACATCCTCACGTCCCTCGAACCGCCCCGCGAACCGTCCCGCGATCCGTCCCACGATCCGCTCCGATCTAGTGCCAAACGGATGGCACCTCCAATGTTCAGCACACTTACAGCTCGATGATAATCTCGTCCTTCTTGACCCAGCAATCAAGACGGAGAAGTAGATGAGTTCTCCGGTAGTATGACGGCGCTCCGGTGGTGGTGAAGGATCTACTCCTGTTGGCTCTGTCTGAGCTCCGTAGAAATACGATCTAGAGAAAAAAAACGTGGTGTTTGTGGTCTGGCTGCCGTAGCAAAAATGATCTCAAATCAGCCCTAGAACTCCACTATATATAGGAGGAGGGGAGGGGATGCTTTACTTCGGGTCCAAGACCCCAAGGGTCCGCCGGCCAAGGAGGTGGAGGAGTCTACCTCCAATCCTAGTCCAACTAGGATTGGAAGGTGGAGTTCTTCCCTTCCTTCCCACCTTTTTTTTATTTTCTCTTTGATTTTTAACTCCTGCGCATAGGGCCCTTTTGGTCTATCCCACCAGCCCAGCATGGGATGGTGCGGCACCCCTACCGCCTATGGGATTCCCGGGTGGGTGGGCCCCCCTCCCGGTGAACATACAAAACCCATTCGTCACTCCCGGTACATTCCTGGTAATGCCCGAAAACTTTTCGGTAACCAAATGAGGTCATCCTATATATCAATCTTCGTCTCCAGACCATTCTTGAAACCCTCGTGACGTCCGTTATCTCATCCGGGACTCCGAACAACATTCAATAACCACACATATAATTCAACTATACTAAAACATCGCCGAACCTTAAGTGTGCAGACCCTGCTGGTTCGAGAACTATGCAGACATGCCCCGAGGTACTCCTCGGGCAATATCCAATAGCGGGACCTAGCTGCCCATATTTGATCCTACATATTCTCCGAATAACTTATCGGTTGAACCTCAATTTCAAGGATTCACGCAATCCCGTATGTCATTCCCTTTGTCCTTCAGTATGTTACTTGCCCGAGATTCGATCGTCGGAATCCGCATACCTATTTGAATCTCGTTACCGGCAAGTCTCTTTTCTCGTTCCATAATACAAGATCCCGTGACTTGCACTTAGTCACATTGCTTGCAAGGCTTGTGTGTGATGTTGTATTCCCGAGTGGGCCCCGAGATACCTCTCCATCACACGGAGTGACAAATCCCAGTCTTGATCCATAAAAACCCAACGGACACCTTCGGAGATACGAGTAGAGCACCTTTACAGTCACCCAGTTACGTTGTGACGTTTGATACACACAAGGAATTCCTCCGGTGCCAATGGGTTATATGATATCATGGTCATAGGAACAAATACTTGACACGCAGAAAACAATAGCAATAAAATGACACGATCAATATGCTACGTTCATAGTTTGGGTCTAGTCCATCACATGATTCCCTTAATGATGTGATCCAGTTATCAAGCAACAACACTTTGCACATAGTCAGAAAACCTTGACTATCCTTGATCAACTGGCTAGCCAATTAGAGGCTTGCTAGGGACATTGTTGTGTCTGTTTATCCACACATGTATCTATGTTTTCATTCAATACAATTATATCATGGATAATAAACGATTATCTTTAAACAAGAAATGTAATAATAACTATTTATTATTGCCTCTAGGACATATTTCCAACACGTACCGCCCCTCCAGGGTGTCCACGTGCGGGCGGACCTCATCCACGAGAAGACGGCGGGGCTCAATGGGCGCCGGCTCGAGGACACGCCGGAGGTCGAGCTCCGGGGCGAGGTGGCACAAATTGGAGAAGATGAGCGTTAGGGCGAGGCCCAGAAGCTCGTGCATGCTGGACGCGCTGTCCTCCTCCACGCGGTGTACGCCGGCCTCCAGTGCCTCCATGAACTCCTAAAAGAAGACGAGGTAACCCACATCGCTCCTCACGTTGGGCATCGCCGGGGCCCTCCCCGCAAACCGACACGTCATGGCGGCCGCCCGGCTGGCGATGCCGGCAAACTGGAGGGCATGCTGGCATTGCAAACCGATGCCTCGGCAAACTAACGCCTCATCCTGGGCAACCTGCACGGCGTCCGTCGCATCCCAGACCTGCTGTTGCAGCGATGCTAGCTGCTCTTTGGCCTCCGCCTTGCCTTGGCGAGCAGCGTCGAGAGCAGCCTGGACGCTCTCAAGCCGGGCTTGAAGCTCCTCCACCTCCTCCTGGAGCTCGCCGACCGTCGGCTTCTTGGAGGAGAGCGTGCTGAAGAAGAAGGAAGATCAACCCAAGGGGAACAAGCGGAGCAACAAACAAAGGAAACGCAACGAAGGACTTACTCTTCAATCATTACCCAGCGGGAGCGGAAGCGCGAAGGTCCTAAAGGCCCTCCACCACTGCCCCCGGTGGCAGACGAAGGCGCAGGAGGCGCCACACGCTTTCGCCGGCCAGAGCCATCTCCGGGGGATGCCATGAAGATGAATAACGAAGGAGGGGAAGAAGTCTCCTCGGGGCGGATGGGTGAAGCAGAGAAGGAGTTGAAGGTTGCGGTGCCTCCCCCCGTAGGGGGCTGGGCCTATTTATAGGCGAGCCCTAGCCACCAACCGTCGCGGGAGTGTGGGCGTCACACGACTCATGAGGGCTACGACGTGGGATGACGGCAGCGTTGTCGCCCAGGTCGCCTCACCAGTCCATCGATCGGTCACATCCACTAAGGCTGTTGGGTGCGGTCACATTCAATGAGCAAAATGATGGCCTGCGCGACTCTTGGGAATCGCATCATCATGGCCTGGCACCACCGAGGCATTTAGAGGAGCCAGAGCATCACCGCGCAGCTTTGAGACGCGTGGGTTGCCTGAACCGTAGGCAAATGGGCCCCACGATGTTTCGGGCCATCCTCAAAGCTTCGCCAAGAAGGCAACTGAGGCGCGCCTTGGGCTGGGGGGCTACTATCGGTGTTCTGGGAACGGGGGTACCCAGACCTGCTTGCCTACGACCCAGGGGTGGCCCACTTCATGAACACAAGGTCGGCAAGGAACAACACCACCGTGAACAAGGCCCTCACGAGGGGCCAACCTCGTGAGGAAGAGAGAAATCAAGACCCGCAGGGGACCTCCTCAGGACCCCTCTGGAGTGGCGGATATTCCAAGGAAAGATTGGGCCTCAGGAGTCAAAGATGACGCCATGGAAGGCCACGCGGTCAGAAGATGGCAGGACATGACAACTTCCCCTTTTGGTGCAAAGAAGGCGAGAGCGAATAAGGACCCCAAAGGCGTCTCCTAAAGGTTTTCCTTCTGGTGCAACCAGACCATGGTCGCCCGCTGGCAGGACGGACATCATCCCTGCGCTTACCTCTGCGGTGCTGGCAGCGGCTTCGGAGGCGAAGACTACTTTCGACAGGGGAAGCATGTTCCCTTGTCTCCGAACGAAACTGGCCGTTGTGGGATCCCTTCCCGCCTACGATAAGCGAAGAGGACCCTAGCCTCCACTATAAATAGAGAGGGTAGGATACTTGAGAGAGGGATCGGATCATCATAACCCTAGAGCAACACACCAGGCCACTTAGCCTCTAGAGGCTCAAGAGCAGTGTACTATGTCGTTCATCAACCTCCGTGAGAGGCAATCCACCAAAAACAGGAGTAGGGTTTTACACTTCGCAGCAGCCCAAACCTGAGTAAACTACTGTGTTATGAGTTCACCTCACCTTCGATTGAGTTCTTTGCCGTTTCCAACAAGTAGCAGGCTTGGCGAGGAAAAGCAGGGAGAGACCTTTGTACACGCCCCAGTGTTCGAATCCTTAGGGTTTTGCGGAGCCCATAATCCGACATAATCTTTTTTAGCGCAGATGCAGGCTTATGCAATTGATTCTTGTAGAACTGGCATCCGACGCACAGGTCCACCAAGTCCCTTGATGCCTCATTCACTACTGGAATCCAGAAATTTGCCGTCAGCCAGTTCTTTACCGTCTGCTGGCTGACGGCAAAGAACCTCTTTGCCATCAGTTGACACAATACAGACGGCAAAGAACTGACACATGGCAAAAATACTATTTGCCATGTGTGGGTCCTTTGCCGTCTGCCAGCAGACGGCAAAGAGCCCCAGGGCAGACGGCAAAGGGGACGCGTGGGCCCCATGCCTGTCGTGTCCGAAATCCGGAGGCCTTTGCCGTCCGCGGGCCTTTGCCGTCTGCCATACGTCCCTTTGCCGTCGGGGGGCGGACGGCAAAGGGGCCTCCTATACGGCCGTTACCCCCCACCTCGCTCACTGTCTCTCTCTCTCTCACCCCGACCACTCTCTCTCTCCACGGCGGCGACGCCCTGCCGGCGAGATCCCCTCCCCGCGGCGAGCCTACCCCCCCGGCGAGCCCACCCCCCCCGGCGACCCCCTCCCCGCGAGGGCACCTCCCCGCGGCGACCCACCCCCTGCCCCCTGCCGCCGCCGCCCCCTGCCGCGCGCCGCCCCCTTCCGCCGCCGCCGCCCCCTGCCGCCGACGCCCCCTGCGGTGAGCCCCCAGCCGCGCGCCCCCGTGCCGCCGCCGCCCCCTGCCGCCGCCCCCTGCCGGTGAGTTTTTTTTGTTTTTCTTTTTAAAAAAGTTAATTACTTTAGTTAGTTTATTAGGTTAGTTTTTTTTATTTCATATAGGGTAATTTAGTTAGTTTATTTGGTTAGATTATTAGGCTAATTAGGTTAGTTAGTTAGGTTAGAAGAAAAAAAGCAGAAGGAAAAAAAGCAGGAGAAGAAGAAGAAGAAGAAGAAGAAGAAGAAGAAGAAGAAGAGGAGGAGGAGGAGGAGGAGAAAAAAGAAGAAGAAGAAGAAGAAGAAGAAGAAGAAGAAGAGGAGAGGAGGAGGAGGAGAAAGAGGAGGAGAAAGAAGAAGAAGAAGAAGAAGAAGAAGAAGAAGAAAAAGAATAGAAGGAGAAAAAGAGGAGGGGGAGTAGGAGGAGAAAAAAGAAGAAGAAGAAGAAGAAGAATAAGAAAAAGAGGAGAGAGGAGAAGAAAGAAGAGGAAAAGGGAACCCCGACACCCCGAAACTGACCCTCGACCCCCGACCCCTGATGCCCGACGCCACTGACCCCCGACCATCGACCTCCGACGCCACTGACCCCCAACCCCCGACCCCCGATGCCACTGACCCCCGACGCCACTAACCCTTGACCCCCGACGCCACTGCCCCCGACCCAGCCCCTCGGCCCACGACTCCCGACCCCCGACGCTCGACGCCACCAACCCCCGACCCCCGACGCCACTGACACCCGACGTCACTGACCCTGGACCCCCGACGCCACTGACCCTGGACCCCCGACGCCACTGACCCTGGACCCCCGACGCCACTGACCCCCCACAACCGACGCCACTAACCCCCCGACCCCCGATGCCACCGACCCTCGACGGCACTGACTCCCGACGCCACTTAGCCCCGACCCCCGACACCTCTTCTGCCTTCTTTTGAACGAGAAGGTGCTTTTCGGCCTTCCAGAGGCCCACGGGGTCATAGTTTTGAAAATTATGAGTTAGGTCACATATTTTCCGATCATGTTAATTATAAAAACATCGTATTTGTGTTGATCGGGTGAATTTCAATGTGCAGTTGTTCGACGACCTCCACGTGCGTTGGACGAGCTCCGCCCTTGCGTTTGTTGGTGAGCACAAATGACTTCTCCTCCTACCCCCTTAATTTGTTCTGTCCCGGTCTTCGTGCCGATGAAACTTGCTAGCTATAGGTTTCTTCAATCATGAGTATGCGTGACCAGTATGCGTCTCCTGTTCGAAAGGGAGACATCTATAAATATGCATTTCTTTGCATATTTATAACCGCCATCCTTTCGAATTGTCCAACATTATCCATGGACAGCCCGAGTATGTGTAGATTGGGTTTGTTTTCCCGTATGTTGTGCTCCGGATCCGATGCGGAATTTCGTCAGTGCCTCCCCTGTTGTTCTCCGGGTACACATCCTCTCTGCTTATTGCCGAGACGTGTATCAGGAGAACAGCGGGGAGGTGCTGCCGAAATTGTGCGTCGCATCTGGAGCAGAGCATGGGAAAACGAACCCAGTCTACACATACTCGGGTGGGATTAGGACCTATCTTTACCTATTAGCGTGTAGGTTGCATGGACGTAATAAAACTGACAAACTTGATTAGCGTATGAATATAGATGATGAATTATGTATTTATTTCTTGTGCCCCCATAGGTAGCTAGGCAACATGAGTGATCGTGCTTGGATGTACACTGGTCACCCTAGTCAGAAAGACATGACCCATGAATGGTTAACAAAAACCAGGGGGTTTGTGAGAGCCGCATTTGCAAATGGCCAGCAAAAAACATGGTGCCCCTGTCCCAACTGCGACAACTGGAAAAAGCAGATAGAGTTTGAAATGGGTAAACACTTGCAGAAGTGGGGTTTTACGCCTAATTATACGGTGTGGACTTTTCATGGTGAGTCTGACCAACGTGCCAGAGCTGAGGTGATTCGTCGTCGCACCGACGAGCATGGTACCGGGATTGAAGACATGGTGCAAGACTTTGATGATGCTCGGGATTCGGACGATGAGATGGAGGAATCTGCAAAGGCCTTCTATGAAATGCTGGAGTCTTCAAAACGTCCTCTCCACGAGCAGACTGAGCTTTGTCAGCTGGATGCCATCGCGCAAGTAATGGCTCTGAAGGCTCAATTCAACCTAGGCAGAGAATGCTACGACGCGATGATGACGATATTTGGACGCTTTCTACCCATAGGCCATGTACTGCCTGCAAACCTGTACCAGTCAGAGAAAATCCTCCGTGTACTAAAGATGCCCTATGAGAAGATACATGCCTGTGAGAATGGATGTGCCTTATTTAGGCTTGAGTATGCGGCCTTGAACTATTGCCCCATTTGCAATTCTTCCAGGTATATTGTGGTAGACAACGGCATGGGTGAGAAGAATCAGACCAAAATCCCCATTAGTGTTCTTCGATATCTGCCAATCGTACCAAGACTTCAACGTCTTTTCATGGTCGAAGAGACGGCCAAACAGATGACATGGCACAAATTGGGCAAAAGAACCGAACTAGATGCGGATGGGAACAAGATGCTGGTACACACTTCAGATGGTTTTGCGTGGAGGCACTTCGATGCATTACATAAGGATAAATCGGAAGATCCAAGGCAACCTAGAGTTGCCATCAGCACGGATGGGTTCAATGTGTATGGTATGACGGCAGCACAATACAGTTGTTGGCCTGTATTTGTCATTCCACTAAATTTGCCACCCGGAGAGATTATGAAAAGAAAGAACATTTTCCTGACATTGATAATTCCAGGGCCCAACTATCCGGGGAAGAATATGAATGTGTACATGCAGCCGCTTAAGGATGAGTTGCAAGAAGCCTGGGATAATGGGATCAAGACCTACGACGCGGCTACCAAAACAAATTTCAAAATGCATGTGTGGTACATGTACTCGACGCATGATTATCCGGCGTTTGCGCTATTCGCTGGCTGGTGTGTGCATGGAAGGTTCCCGTGCACCACATGCAAGGCAGCTCTTCAGTTCCGTTGGCTGCAAGCTGGTCGCAAGTATTCTTGCTTCGACATGCACAGACAATTCCTGGATCCTGACCATAAGTTCAGAAAAGACAAGAAGAATTTCATCAAAGGTAGAGTTGTCAAAAACACTGCACCAGCTACGTTGACAGGCCAACAGACCCTTGATCAGCTAAACGCTCTCGAGCCCGATCCTTTGCGTCCAGGATACTTCAAAGGGTATAATACGGAACACGCCTGGACTCACAAGTCATGCTTATGGGATCTCCCTTACTTCAAAGACCTCCTTTGCCCACACAACATTGACGTGATGCACACTGAAAAGAATATTGCGGAGGCCATTTTTGGTACATTGTTCGGCATAGAGGGGAAGTCAAAAGATAATCCTAAGGCTAGAATCGACCTGGAGGCTCTATGTGATAGACCGTTGCAAAACTTGCGACAACGAAAAGGAAAGCAAAGCATAGCGAAGCCAAAGGCAAGGTTCAATCTTGAAAGGCCAGCTATGAGGGAAATGCTATTGTGGGTGAAAATGCGGTTGATGTTCCCCGATGGGTATGCTGCGAATCTAAAGAGGGGAGCGAGTCTTGAGAAATTGAAAATATTTGGGCTCAAGAGTCATGATTGGCACATATGGATTGAGCGGGTAATGCCGGTGATGTTGCGTGGCTTTATCCCTGAGGATGAATGGCTAGTACTGGCAGAGCTGAGCTATTTCTTCCGTTCTCTTTGTGCGAAAGAACTATCGCCTGCCGTGCTAGATGAAATGGAAGAGTTGGCGCCGGAGTTGATCTGCAAATTAGAAAAGATCTTTCCACCGGGCTTCTTTAATCCAATGCAACATTTGATTTTGCATCTCCCGACCGAGGCAAGAATGGGGGGGCCCGTTCAAAATCGATGGTGCTACTCAACTGAGAGGATGCAGAAGACGCTTCGAGCTAAGTGTAAAAATAAACGTAGAATTGAAGCATCGATGGCCGAGGCATTCATTACTGAGGAGGCGGCAAACTTCGTGACAGCACACTGCGAAACCAAAAATTATCATTTGCATAACCCGAAGCCTCGGTACAATGATGGCGATCGAGAAAAAGTTCGATCCAACCTCAGCCTATTCAAAGGTAAGCTCGCACCATCCGGTGCTTTGAAAGGGAAATCGTTGGATGTCGAAGAATGGCGGACCATTTCATTGTATATCTTCACCAACCTAACAGAAGTGCGGCCGTACATCGAGTAAGTTCTCGGTAATTTATTGTTCCGCAACTTCTAATTGCTTTGAACCACTCTTATTCCCGGATATTTGATATAGTCGATACGTCGCCGAATTCTCGGATGGAGCGGTCATCGAAAAGGATTCCGTCGAAGAGTATGAGCTTCTCGCAAAGCATGGAGGCGACTATCCTGGTTTCATCTCTTGGTTCAAACAAAGGGTAATTAATTACCATTAAGGGCCCATTTGACTTATTGGTCTAATTTGCGGCTAATGCATCCATTCTTTCGTATTAAACTTGTAGGCTGATGCAGAGTCTATGGACGCCGAGTTGAGACAAGTCGCTAATGGTTTTGACTATAAGGTCCGTTCATTTGACAAATACAACATCAACGGGTATCACTTTCGTACCTTTGGCAAAGAGCTATCTATGCCCGACCTAAAGACTACAAATTGTTCTGTCTCTGCTATCGGCGAAGGAGACACCGAGTATTATGGAAGGGTTGAAGCAATTTATGAACTTCTATTCTATGGTGAAAACCCACCGACCGTCGTAGTCTTCAAATGTTATTGGTTTGAGCCGAGGGAGACTAGAAGGACTCATGAACATATAGGACTAGTCGAAATCAACCAAAACACCCACTTAGATGTTCCCGATGTCTATATTACGGCTCAACAGGCGACACAAGTTTTCTATCTACCGTGGGCCTGCCAAACTGATCCAAATCTCAAAGGTTGGGATGTCGTTTATGAAGTGCCACCACATTTTAGACCACCTACCCTCAATGAAGAGGATTACGAACCTCACATTAACCCAGACACATATGAAGGAGAATTCTTCCAAGAAACACGTATGTCCAAGAAACGTTTCAAGAACCGCTCTACTTCACCCCAGAACATTGAAGTAGACAGCGACAGTGAATCCGTCTTAACCCCTGAGCCCGAACAGGAAGAGCTGGAAGAAGAAGAGGTTACTGCTGTGGATGACCTGTCACTTCTTGACCGATTACATAATGGTGGCCTTCCACATGTTCTTCTAGATAGTGATGATAATGATGCATTTATTGATGATAGTGATGATCATGATGCATTTATTGACCCCGAAGCATATATAGACGAGGACGATTGTTAGTAGTTCATGTCAGGTATTCAACTATTATACTATGTATAAATTTTGAGTTCATGTTAGGTATTCAATTTTTATTAGTCATGTTGGTATTTATGTTGTACTAATTTCATTTACTCTTTGTCATGACAGGTGTTGAAAGATGGTGGGAAAGGGTCGAAAGCATGCCTCGGCTGCTTCTTCGTCGTCGGGTGATGGGATGGGTACTTCCATTCCTGCCTCGCCTCTTTGGAGAGTGTTGCTCTCTACTATGCAAGGAGCGGCCCCCGTGAGAGGAGGTCGACCACCCGCGAAGCCGAGAGGCACTAAAGGTACACATTGTATTCATGTTGGTATTTATGTTGTACTCATGTTGTATGCATATTGGTATTTATATACATTTTATTACTCATGTTGGTATTTATGTTGTACTAAAGGTACACGTGGCCGCGGGAGAGGTAGGGCTACACGGTCTCCGCCACCACCCCAAGCTGATTCACCTGAGCACAGGAGGACTTCTAGGGTGGATTCGTCTGAGGTGGAGGCTACACGGTCTCCAGTTCACGAGCCTCGGGTCGACGAGCCTCAGGGTGACGAGCCTTTGACCCACGAGACTCGTGTCCCAGAGGCTTCCTTCCACACGACTGCGGAGCACAGCAGGGATGAGGGTACGTCCCAAGAGACCCAGTGGGATACCTGGCCTGAGCCAACTGGCCATGCTGGTACCGACGAGGAGCTGGGTGAGGGGGATACCCAGTGGGATACCGTCTACCAGCGTGGTAGTTCGGGGCTCCCGCTCGTGCCAGCGACCCCCGACCAGAGGTGGTCGATTAGGCCAAATGGGGACAAGTAAGTTAATTTACTCTTATTTAACCTTTTGCCTTCACGTTTTCTCAAATATCTGGCTTCAATTTGTCATACTGTAGGGGTTGGATTGTTGACAAGGGTGTCCGCAAGCCCAACAGCGTCCTCGGTGTTCTTTGCCGTCAAAACTTCCCACGGTTTGTTACGTTGCCCGGTCGGGAGCGAGAGGTAGGGATGACCTGGGAGCACTACTTGGGTGCCCCGGCCCCGCCAGAGGTGGAGATCGACGGTGTTTTGTGTGACACGAGGGCGGACATGGTGATCCGAAAGTTTTGGGTAATTTCTCTTTCACACAATTATAAATTAACCATAGCTATTTATTGTACTAATCGGTGTTGTCTCGTTTGCAGACCTTCTACAGGTGTGAGGAGGGATACGAGGGCGACGCGGCAAAGGTTATCGAAACTAAATGTCGCCGCCTACTTCAAAACTTTCGGCACGAGGCTCGGGTGCAGGCTGTTCGAGACTACTATGCCACGCGGCGTATTAGGATTGATAAGGCGAAGTGCCGAGATGCTAAGATGGAGAAGGAGCATTACATGAAGGTAATTACATATTATTAAGGCTTTGTAGTTAGTTTCCTTGATTTGGTTCTTACGCACTCAATTTTCTCTTTATTAACTTAGGTGCCCCCGAGATGGTGTGTGGATAAGATGGATTGTTGGGAGGCCTTGGTGGACCAGTGGTGCTCCGAAACGTGGGAGACCAGCCACAACAACGCCAAGGAGAGGCGTGGCAAAATGGTTGGCGTGCCACACCATCAAGGGAGCGTCAACTTAATCCAATTTGGCGAGAACTGGGTATGTGGTTTGCTTCATGCCTCATGCAATTCATTCTTAATGCTATCTTGAGCCCTTTACCAATACAATTTTCTGCTCTCTCTCTCTTTTAGGCGCGTCACAATAAGACGGAGGCGCCACAGATGTACGACCTGTATGCGATGGCCCATACTGCCTCGTACAAGAAGGTCAAGGCATTCTCTGAGTCTGACCTCGAGCATCCAGAAAACTTCACCAACATCTCCTCCCACGACAAGCTCGTGAAGTACAGAGATCACGGGAAGGCGAGGAAAGGGGAGGACTTTAACCCGAGCGAGGGGCCTATTGATCCAGAGCTGGTGATGATAGCTGGCAACGGGAGGCCCCATGGCTCGCTCGCCATTGGAGACGGCCTTATACGTTGTCCTAGCACTCTCCGGCAGATAAAGGCACGCCAAATGAGCTCTTGTCCGGAGATAGCACGTCGTCCACGGCCAGTCGAGCTCGCCATCGAGGTTAGTTTAATGGACTCAACTATCTTTCCGCATTATGTTGTGCGTTGGAACCAATATGATTACATTGCTAACAATGAGTTGTGTTGCAGGCTGCTATTCAGAAAGAGAGAGCGGCAATGCAGGCGGCTATGGCGGAGAAGGATAAGGAAATTAGGGAGATGGAGGAGAGGACGACTGCATTGGTGGAGGCGGAGAGGGCACGGAATGAAGCGTCTTCCAGGGCCATATATGAGCTCTTCGTGGTAAGTTTCTTCTTCATGTTATTTCAAATCTTGCATTTGAATGTCCGTTTCATTAATAAATAAAAAGTTTGACTTGTCGAAACCAAATGTACAGTCTATGTGCGAGAAGAACGGCCAAGTCCCTCCGCCGATGCCAGTCATTAACGTGGCGGGGACGATGAGTTTCATTTCAGTGGAGTGATCTTAAGAGTGTCCTCATGCTAACTACACATTGCAAACGATGTTTGGTGCAGAATATGTCCCGAAACGCATCGCACGACCCTTCTACAGTCGAGCCTTCTCCAGGGCGGCCTTCTCCAGGTGAAACAAGCCAGAGCCACCGTGCTTCACCCTAACTTAGGTATGTTATTTCTAGTGTTTTAATAAAAAATAGCTAGACTTCCATCTAATGACATAATTAGCTTAGTTAGCTGCAAAATAGCTAGACTTCCATCTAATGACATAATTAGCTTAGTTAGCTCCAAGAAGAAGGAGGAGAGGGAGGAGGAGAAGAAGAAGGGGACAAAAGGATAAGAAGAAGAAGGAGAAGAAGGGGACTTCCTCTTTTTCTCCTTCTTCTTCTCCTTCTTCTTCTTCTCCTCTTCCTTCTCCTTCTCCTCCTCCTCCTCCTCCTCCTTTTTCTTCTTCTTCTCCTCTTCCTTCTCCTTCTCCTCCTCCTCCTCCTTCTTTTACTTCTTCTTCTCTTTCTCTTCTCCTATAGTTAGCTAGGGTTCCACCTAAATGACATAATTAGCTTAGTTAGCTCCAACATGGCCTATTTAATAAAAAATGACCTATACTTAGCTAATTATCCTCGAAATGACATAATTAGCTCCAAAAAGGCATTCTTAGCCAATTTAGCCCGAAGAAGGGGACAAGAAGAGAAAAAGAGGAAAATTAAAGCAAGGAAGAGGAAAAAGGAGAAGAAGGAGGAGAGGGAGGAGGAGAAGAAGAAGGGGACAAAAGGATAAGAAGAAGAAGGAGAAGAAGGAGAAGAAGAAGGAGAAGAAGAAGGAGAAGGAGCTCCCGCTCCTTCTCCTTCTTCTTCTCCTTCTTCTTCTCCTTCTTCTCCTTCTTATCCTTCTCCTCTTCCTTCTCCTTCTCCTCCTCCTCCTCCTCCTCCTTTTTCTTCTTCTTCTCCTCTTCCTTCTCCTCCTCCTTCTTTTACTTCTTCTTCTCTTTCTCTTCTCCTATAGTTAGCTAGGGTTCCACCTCAATGACATAATTAGCTTAGTTAGCTCCAAAATGGCCTATTTAATAAAAAATGACCTATACTTAGCTAATTATCCTCGAAATGACATAATTAGCTCCAAAAAGGCATTCTTAGCCAATTTAGCCCGAAGAAGGGGACAAGAAGAGAAAAAGAGGAAAATGAAACCAAGGAAGTGGAAAAAGGAGAAGAAGAAGGAGGAGAGGGAGGAGGAGAAGAAGAAGGGGACAGAAGGATAAGAAGAAGAAGGAGAAGAAGGAGAAGAAGAAGGACAAGGAGCTCCCGCTCCTTCTCCTTCTTCTTCTCCTTCTTCTTCTCCTTCTTCTCCTTCTCCTCTTCCTTCTCCTTCTCCTCCTCCTCCTCCTCCTCCTTTTTCTTCTTCTTCTCCTCTTCCTTCTCCTCCTCCTTCTTTTACTTCTTCTTCTCTTTCTCTTCTCCTATAGTCAGCTAGGGTTCCACCTAAATGACATAATTAGCTTAGTTAGCTCCAAAATGGCCTATTTAATAAAAAAATGACCTATACTTAGCTAATTATCCTCGAAATGACATAATTAGCTCCAAAAAGGCATTCTTAGCCAATTTAGCCTGAAGAAGGGGACAAGAATAGAAAAAGAGGAAAATGAAAGCAAGGAAGAGGAAAAAGGAGAAGAAGAAGGAGGAGAGGGAGGAGGAGAAGAAGAAGGGGACAAAAGGATAAGAAGAAGGAGAAGAAGGAGAAGAAGAAGGAGAAGGAGCTCCCGCTCCTTCTCCTTCTTCTTCTCCTTCTTCTTCTCCTTCCTCTCCTTCTTCTCCTTCTCCTCTTCCTTCTCCTTCTCCTCCTCCTCCTCCTCCTCCTCCTCCTTTTTCTTCTTCTTCTCCTCTTCCTTCTCCTTCTCCTCCTCCTCCTCCTTCTTTTACTTCTTCTTCTCTTTCTCTTCTCCTATAGTTAGCTAGGGTTCCACCTAAATGACATAATTAGCTAAGTTAGCTCCAAAATGGCCTATTTAATAAAAAATGACCTATACTTAGCTAATTATCCTCGAAATGACATAATTAGCTCCAAAAAGGCATTCTTAGCCAATTTAGCCCGAAGAAGGGGACAAGAAGAGGAAAAGAGGAAAATGAAAGCAAGGAAGAGGAAAAAGGAGAAGAAGAAGGAGGAGAGGGAGGAGGAGAAGAAGAAGTGGACAAAAGGATAAGAAGAAGAAGGAGAAGAAGGAGAAGAAGAAGGAGAAGAAGAAGGAGAAGGAGCTCTCCCGCTCCTTCTCCTTCTTCTTCTCCTTCTTCTTCTCCTTCTTCTCCTTCTCCTCTTCCTTCTCCTTCTCCTCCTCCTCCTCCTCCTCCTCCTTTTTCTTCTTCTTCTCCTCTTCCTTCTCCTTCTCCTCTTCCTTCTCCTTCTCCTCCTCCTCCTCCTTCTCCTCCTCCTCCTCCTTCTTTTACTTCTTCTTCTCTTTCTCTTCTCCTATAGTTAGCTAGGATTCCACCTAAATGACATAATTAGCTTAGTTAGCTCCTAAATGGTCTATACTTAGCTAATTTCTCTCCGAAATAACCTATATATACACTACTTCATCTAGTATTATTTTTCTAACTTTCTTATTTGTCATTTTGCAGATTACCTTCACTTCACGGGAAGCTTGGTTGATGGAATGCTTGAAGATGATTTCTTGTACCATGTGTTGTATTGAAACTATTGTAGTATATGAATATATGAAACTTTGTATGCACGTGGATGAAACTAGTGTAATATATGGTTTGGTACGGATGTAACTTCCATAATATGTATGCACTATGGATGAGAGTTATTTTAATATGGTTATGAGTAAGGAAAGATATTTATTTATGTAAAAAATATATATATATCCTGATTATTGTTAAAAATGCTGGATAGAACAAAAAACAAATTAAAAAGGGGCTGGTTCCCCTCTTTGCCGTCTGCCCCCACATGGCAAAGGGGGGGGAGGCAGACGGCAAAGGGGGGAATCTGCCCCCCTCTCTCCCCTCTTTGCCGTCTGCCCCCACATGGCAAAGGGGGGGAGGCAGACGGCAAAGGGGGGAATCTGCCCCCCTCTCTCCCCTCTTTGCCGTCTGCCCCCACATGGCAAAGGGGGGGAGGCAGACGGCAAAGGGGGGAGGCCTGCCGTTAACACTTAACGGGGACGTTGCAATATATGCCGTCCCACTTATTTTGCCGTCTGCCCCCTCATGGCAAAGATTCTTTGCCGTCCGCTTTGTGAAAGCAGACGGCAAAGAGCCTCTTCACCGGATTTTTTTTTACCGTCTACTTTGCCGTCTGCTGACCGACGGCAAAGCCTTTGCCGTCCGTGGTAGCCCCCTTTGCCGTCCGCCTTGGCGGACGGCAAATTTCTGAATTTCAGTAGTGATTGGCTCGAGGGCCAATAAAAACCTGCTCGGAAGGCCTTGGACACCAGGGTCCAAGAGGACGCGTGATGTCCACAGGTTCCAGAGTGAATCTCGTGCAGGATTTGTAGTCCTTCCTTTGGGGAAATGCACTTCTGGCTGACTCGTGTAACACTCTTCTTGTACAGCTTCTCTCCGAGCACTTCGAAAGCTTTAGACCGTCGGACGATTTGCCGGGCTTCCTCTTCGTTCTCGGGAAGCTCTTGTCGGAGCAAGTAAGAGAGATAAGGTTCCATCCATTCGAGCGTGATGACCAACATCTCATGGACGAGGTCAACCACGCCTGGGACGTCGATCTTAGTTGGATTAGATGGGCCAATTGCTTGTGGGCGATCTTTTGTGAAGGGATCCTCCTTGACCGAGGGGCGCGTAAATGATCGAGGAACACGCCCTTCGGAATGATTTTCTGAGTGCACCCAATCTTCGCCAAATCATATGACGCTGATTTTGGCTTGCAACACATGGTGCACTTCGAACGCTTCATAGTTTTCTCTAGTTTCCTGACTGCATTGTAGTAGACTATCATTCCTGGACTTCGAATGTCCCATTCCTTCATTACTTGATTGACAATGAGATCCGAGTCGCCATAAAAAATTAGTAGGCGGATGCCGAGTGAGATAGCCATGTGGAGCCCGTAGAGGAGGGCCTCGTACTTGGCTTCGTTGTTAGATGAATCGAAATGAATTTGGATCACGTAGCTCAGTCGGTCTCCCCTGGGGGATACGAGAACCACTCCTGCCCCCGAGCCATGGAGCATTTTGGATCCATTGAAGATCATGTTCCAATGCTCGATGATGTCCAGAGACGGCTGCTCTTGCTCTACGCATTCGGCGAGAAACTCCACTAGGGTCTGGGACTTGATTGGCTTCTTGGCTTCAAACTTGATCTCCAATGGTAGGAGCTCAATCGCCCATTTGGCCACTCGGCCAGTAGCATCCCGATCGTATAGGATTTCCTCCACGGGAGCGTCATCGATGATAGTGACTGAGTGATCTTCGAAATAATGGACTACCTTCTTCACCGTCACGTAGATCCCATAGATCAGCTTCTGGTAGAGTGGGTATCTTTGCTTTGAGGGGGTTAGTACCTCGGAGATGTAGTAGATGGGCCTTGGTACCTTGTACGCCTTGCCCGCTTCTTCAGGTTCTATGGTGAGTATGGTGCTAACCACTGGGCTAGTTGCAGCTATACCTGGCCATATCTCGGGCCGGGTCTAAAAAACCCGTGGTCAAAACTCATGCCTGAGCCCGGCCCGGCTCGATCGTCGGGCCTAATTTTTAGGCCGAGGCCCGGCCCGAGCCCGAAGAAGCTAGGCTCGGCACGACACGCCCATCTCTAGCCCGAAGAAGCCCGACCCAGCCAGGCAGGTCCGGCCCGGTGTAGGCGGAAAATAAGGTTTTCACAGGCCCGGCCTGACCATCGGGCTTGATTATCAGGCCCGAGCCCGGTCCGTGGGCAAGGTCTTGTTGGGCCGGGTCGGGCTTTTTCGGGCCGGGCCGACCGGGCCGGGATGCCCATGGCCAGATATATTTGCAGCAATGTACATGAGCAAGGGTTCCCGGCTGCTTGGAGCAGCTAAGACCAACTGGGTGGAATGCAGAGCTTTAAGTTGCTCAAATGCGAACTGTGCCTCGTCGGACCACTCGAGTCTTTCATATTTCTTCATTATTCGGTAAAGAGGCAGAGCCTTCTCGCTAAGTCTTGAGATGAAGCGGCTGAGGGCTGCAAGGTACCCTATAAGCCTGTGCACATCGAGGATGCGCTCTGGCCATCTCATCTGTACGATGGCACCGATCTTAACGGGATTGGCATCGATACCCTGTTCGGAAACAAGGAAATCGAGTAGCTTTCTATACGGTATATCGAAGGAGCATTTAGCCGTATTGATCTTAATCCCGAAGAAATGTAGGTTTGTGAAGGTTTCGGCGAGTTCGGCCAAGAGGTCGGAACCTTTCCTGGACATGACCATGATGTTGTCCATGTATGCTTTGACATTCCGACTAATTTGTTCCTACAAGCACTTTCGAATCATGCCCTAGAAGGTAGCTCCAGCTTTTTTGAGGCCGGATGGCATCGTGATGTAACAAAAACACCCGAATGGGGGTGATAAGGCTGTTTTTATTTCGTCAGGTCCATACATTTGGATCTGGTCGTACCCGGCATACGCATCCAGGAATGACAGGCGTTCACATGGGGCAGTCGAATCTACAATTTGATCTATGTGGGGTAGAGGGTAGTGGTCCTTCGGGCAGGCCCGATTGAGATGCTTGAAGTCAATACACATTCGAATTTAATTGTTCTTCTTTGGCACTATGACCACGTTCGCCAACCACTCGGAGTGGTAGACCTCACAGATGAACTCGACAGCTAAGAGCCGAGTGGTCTCCTTGCCACTCGCCCTACGTTTCTCCATGGAGGAGCGGTGTAGGTGTTCCTTGTCGGGCTTGACCTTTGAGTCCACTCGGAGGCGGTGCTCAGCCACCTCCCTGGGAACCCCCGACATAACATACAACTTCCATGCGAAGATATCCCAATTCCCACGGAGGAAATGGATGAGCTCAGCTTCCTATTTTTTCTTCGAGTGAAGTGGAGATGTTCGTCGTATAAGCACTCGGATCGGTGGGGTGGACATGGACCTGCTTCGTCTCATCGGCCGACTAAAAGGCGGACTCAGTAGCCGGCCTTTCGATTTCAGCAGATCCACGGTGTCCACTGCCTTCTTGTAGCCATCAAGCTCGGCTGTGAGGACCTGCTCGTTGGCGATCCTAGAGCCTTGCTAGAGGCACTCCTCGGCAACCTTCCGATTGCGAGTCACCATGATCATGGCTTTCGATTCTAACATATTAAGCTTAAGATACACATAACATGGGCGAGGCATGAAACGTGCGTAGGCGGGTCTACCTAGGATGGCGTGATAGGCGTTGTGAAAGTCAACCACTTCGAAGGTCAACCTCTCCTTGTGATAATTCTTCTCACTGCCGAATACAACATTCAAAGTGGTCTGGCCGAGTGATTCAACCATCTTCCTGAGGATGATCCCGTGAAACTGCATGTTACTCTTGCTCAGTCGGGACAATGGGATGTCCATAGCTTTGAGAGTGTCCATGTATATGATGTTGAGGCTGTTGCGACCGTCCATGAGGACTTTCAGCAGTCGGACTGCTAGATCGACCACTAACGCGTGCCTCCCTGGGGTAGCTATGTTGGCCGGGTGATCCGATTGGTCGAATGTGACGGGCATCTTCTTTGAGTCGAGGTATTTTGTTATAGTCGAGGCTGCCATGTTCACCTCCCGATTGATAACCTTAAATCGACTCTTCTCTCGACGTCAGCAAAGATCATGAGGGTATCCTTGATGTTTAGATACCCGGAGGCGTCCGCTGGTCATCCTCATCTTCCTTGTCCCCAGAGGGCTCTCCACCCATCTCCTTCTGGAGCAAGCCGCAGTCTCAAGCCGTGTGCTAGGTGGGGATGGTCTCCCCTTCATCATCCTTTCGAGCATGAATCAGACACAAGTAGTCCAAATGGCTGCTCTTGGACCCGGCCTTCTTTTTCATGTCCAATCTTTTTTTCTTTTTCTTTGACTTGTTCTCGCCCTGCCCTGGGGCGCCAAGTGATATTGCACCGACGGCTTCCGGATTTGGACTCCAAGCGCAACTTGGCCGAAATGTGACGTACCTCGAGCAGGGAGGACGCCGGTGTCGAGTGGCGCGTCCTACAACCACGCTGAGTCGGCGACAACGAAGCTGAGGGAACCGAAGAGGATCTCTCCGCCGAGTGTCATCATGTTGACGGGAAATGTAAAAACCTCCAACTATGCTGGATTTTCAAGATGCATAGCCCCACGATGGGTGCCAACTGTCGTGGGAATGACCTTGACAATAGTACCTAGGGGTACGAACAGAGGGGCGAAATCTAACTAGGCGCATTGGATACACTCAGATGTACGAGTTTAGGCCCCACTCGGAAGTGGTAAAACCCTACGTCTCAAGCCCTCATGCTGATGCTTTCTTATCGGTATGAAAGATTACAAGGTGCTCAACCCTTGAGTTGGATCTCTGGAGTGGCTTATATTGTGCATGCTATGACCGGCCGAGCTTCATTACCAGGTGAGTTAATGCTAATAAATTAAGGAGTTACTAGAAACGGCAGCTATTACATGCGGTGCTAGTAGTAACATGGGTCTTCAATACACTTCATGTGATAGATTAAGTCCATAGCCGTTGCAACCTCTTCGGTGCCATCGCCTTGTTATGGTCCGAGTGCCAAGATGCATCCTATTGACACAAGGCGATCCGATGACTCCCGATAGACCGAGTGACGGTATGATGTACCGAGTGAGGTCGAGACTGCATAGGTGGCTTGAAGGACATTGATGTCCGCAAGGGGTCCTAGGCAGGCCTAGGAAATTAGGTCTGTAGGCCAACCCCTAATGTACAACCCTGTCATTGACCAACTATGTTGCTTACTCCAGGACCGTCGGTTAGTAAAACCCGTGGTGGCAAGCCTTGGCCACCAGGGCCCTTGAGGTGGCATGATGCCCGCACTCGCCCTGGTGGATGTCTCTTAGGATCTCTTGCCCCTTCTCCGACTAGACGCAGCACTGGAACACGCCGAGTGCGCTGTGCCGAACCATCTCGCAGTTGACGATGGCGTAGGTGGGGGGCCGATGATGGATCCGTTGGGGCTCATCTTCATCAAGAGGGAGCTCGGCGCACATGAGGAAGGCGAGGATGGGTTGGGCCCATATCGGGGACGAGACGGGAGCCGGTGCCAGGTTGAGCAGAGGACTAGGGGTAACCACAGTCCCTGGGCCCGTCGTCGGAGTCTTCGAGGCAGAGCCGTCAGTCCCCAGAACCAAGGCAGTGGAGGGCGCGCCTTCCACTATCATGACAGTTGCGAGCTTGGAGTCGGCCGCCTCAGGGGCTGGATTGGTCGTAGCCGGCAACATGGGAGGAGCCGATGGAGCCTGTGAGCCTAAGAAGGACCCGAAGGGGTCCACGAGCATGAAGATGGACGCCAACTCTCGAGACGGCTTGATTGACGGCTTGTACAGTTGTTCGAGGGAGATGTCGGCTGGGATTATCTAGCGGGTGGAGCCGATTTTCGCGAGTGCTTCCACTACCTCATTGTTTTCTCGAGGAACGTGGTTAAACTCATAGCCTATGAAGGAGCCGGTGAATTGTTGGACGATGAAGTGTTAGCTAGCCATGTTGGCGTCCTTGGTGTCCCATTCGCCAGTGTCTTGCTGCACCACAAGGTCCGTATCGCGGAAGCGGAGGATCCGCTGAATGTCGATTTCCTTGGCGAGCCGGAGGCCATGGACAAGTGCCTCATACTTAGCCACGTTGTTGGAGGCGGCAAAGTGGATCTGGAGAGCATATTCGAGATGGTCTCCTTTCGGGGACGACATGATGATGCCGGCTCCCAAGCAGGTCCGCATCTTCGAGTCGTTGTAGTGCATGCGCTAGTGTGTGGAGTTTGGGGGCGGCGACACGAACTGGGTCTTGTGCTGGACGACGAGGAAGTCGGTCACCGTCCGGGACTTTGTGGCCGTGCACGGCTCGTACTGGATGTCATGGTCGGTGAGGGCGATGGCCGATTTGGCGATCCGTCTGGTGGCGTCCCATCTGCCCATGATCTCACAGAGTGGATCCGTGCTCACCACGGTGATCACATGCTCCTGGAAATACTACTTAAACTTCTTCGCAGCGAAGTATATGTCGTAGCACATCTTCTCGTAGTGGGGGTAGTTCTGTTTGGAGGCGGAGAGGACCTTGTTCAGATAGTAGACATGGCACTGGACCGACAACGCCCTGCCTTCCTCCGGCTGCCCCATCACCAGGACAACGCTGACCATGCACGTGGTCGCCGTGATGTACGCGAGCATAGGCTCCTTCTTAGTCGGCGTGGCCAAGATGAGCGCGCTTGAGAGGGCGCGTTTGAGGTCGTGGAATGCTTCGTTGCCTTGTCGGTCCATTCAAACTTTGCTGTCTACTTCATGAGCTAGTAGAGGGGTAGCGCCTCCTCACTCAGCCAGTTGACGAACCGGCTGAGCGAGGCCAGGCACCTGGCGAACTTCTGGACATCGCGAAGCTTGTCCGGCTTGTGCATGCGCTCGATCGCCTTGATCTTCTTTGGGTCGGTTTTGATGTCGCTGATACGTCCATTTTGCATCATGTTTTCATGTTGATATTTATCGCTTCTTTGGCTGTTATTTCACTTCACGGTACAATTCTTATGCCTTTTCTATCTTATTTTGCAAGGTTTACATGAAAAGGGAGAATGCCTGCAACTGGAATTCTAGCCTGAAAGTGGAGCAAGTTTGAGATACCAATTCTGTGCAACTCCAAACGCCGTAAAAATCAACGAGGATTTTTTTTCGCGATTTATCAAAAATACTGGGCCGAAGAAGTGCCAGAGAGGCGCCAGGGGGTGGCCACAAGCCTGCACGGCGCGGGCACCCCCCAGGCCGCGCCATGGGGGCTTGTGGGCACCCTGCTAGCCCACTTGCCCCCCTCTTTTGCTATATGAAGGGTTTCGTCCAGGAAAAAAATCAAGGAGGAGCTTTTTCGCGGATTCGTCGCCGCCACAAGGCGGAACTTGAGCAGAACAAATCTAGAGCTGTGGCAGGACGATCCTGCCGGGGAAACTTCCCTCCCGGAGGGGGAAATCGTCGCCATCGTCATCACCAACACTCCTCTCATCGGAGGGGACTCATCACCATCAACATTTTCATCAGCACCATCTCATCTCCAAACCCTAGTTCATATCTTGTAACCAATATCTGTCTCGCGACTCCGATTGGTACTTCTAAGGTTGCTAGTAGTGTTGATTACTCTTTGTAGTTGATGCTAGTTGGATTATTTGGTGGAAGAGTTTATGTTCAGATCGTTGATGCTACTCATTACCTCTCTGGTCATGAATATGATTATGCTTTGTGAGTAGTTACTTTTGTTCCTGAGGACATGGGATAAGTCATGCTAATAATAGTCATGTGAATTTGGTATTCGTTCGGTAATTTGATATGTTGTATGTTGTTTTTCCTCTAGTGGTGTTATGTGAATGTCGACTACATAACACTTCACCATTATTTGGGCCTAGAGGAAGGCATTGGGAAGTAGTAAGTAGATGATGGGTTGCTAGAGTGACAAAAGCTTAAACCCTAGTTTATGCGTTGCTTCGTAAAGGGCTGATTTGGATCCACTAGTTTAATGCTATGGTTAGACTTTGTCTTAATTCTTCTATCGTAGTTGCGGATGCTAGCGAGAGGGGTTAATCATAAGTGGGATGCTTGTCCAAGTAAGGGCAGTACCCAAGTAACGGTCCACTCACATATCAAACTATCAAAGTAATGAACGCGAATCATATGAACATGATGAAACTAGCATGACAGAAATTTCCGTGTGTCCTCGGGAGCGTTTTTCCTCCTATAAGACTTTGTCGAGGCTTGTCCCTTGCTACAAAAGGGATTGGGCCACTTTGCTGCAGCGTTGCTACTTTTGTTACTTGTTGATTGCTATGAATCATCTCACCACACAATCACTTGTTACCGACAATTTCAGAGCCTGCAGATTTTACCTTGCTGAAAACCACTTGTCAGATCCTTCTGCTCCTCGTTGGGTTCGACACTCTTACTTATCGAAAGGACTACGATTGATCCCCTATACTTGTGGGTCATCAAGACTCTTTTTTGGCGCTGTTGCCGGGGAGTGAAGCGCCTTTGGTAAGTGGAACTTGGTAAGGAAACATTCATATATTGTGCTGAAATTTATTGTCACTTGTCACTATGGATACTAATCCTTTGAGGGGCTTGTTCGGGGTATCTTCACCTCGAACGGAAGCACAAAGGGTTTCTCCTCAACCTGCTGCACCTACTGAAAATATTTGCTTTGAATTTCCTTCGGGTATGCTTGAGAAACTGCTGGCTAATCCTTTTACACGAGATGGAACATCACATCCAGACTTGCATCTAATCTATGTAGATGAGGTTTGTGGTTTATTTAAGCTTGCAAGTGTGCCCAAGGATGAGGTCAAGAAGAAGGTCTTTCCTTTATCTTTGAAGGATAAGGCGTTGACATAGTATAGGCTAAGTGACGATACTGGATCATGGGACTACAATCGGTTGAAATTGGAATTTCATCAAAAGTATTATCCTATGCATTTAGTACACCGTGATCGGAATTATATTTACAACTTTTGGCCTCGTGATAGAGAAAGCAAAGCTCAAGCTTGGGGGATGCTTAAATAAATGCTATATTAATGCCCCCATCATGAGTCGAGAGAAATTATAATTCAAAACTTCTGTGCTCGGCTTTCTCATGATGATCGCACCATGCTTGACACTTCTTGTACCGGTTCTTTTATGAAGAGAGATATTGACTTCAAATGGAATTTATTGGAGAGAATTATACGCAACTCTGAAGTCAGGTATGAATTTCACATTTGATTGCATTAAATCCTTTGTTGAGACAAATACTTTTTGTGACTTTAGCGCTAAGTATGGACTTGACTCTGAGATAGTAGCTTCATTGTGTGAATCTTTTGCTGCTCATATTGATCTCCCCAAAGAGAAGTGGTTTAAATACCATCCTCCTTTAGAAGTCAATGTAGTTAAACCCACTCTAGTTGAAGAGAGAGTCATTGCCTATAATGATCCTGTGGTTCCCAGTGCTTACATTGAGAAACCACCTTTCCCTGTTAGGATAAAGGATCATTCTAAAGCTTCAACTGTCATACGTAGAGGCTATATTAGAACACCTACACCCCCTGAGCAAATTAGAGTTGAACCTAGCATTGCTATTATCAAAGATCTTTTGTCTGAAGAAGTTGAGGGACATAATATTCACTTCTGTGAAGATGCTGCTAGAATTGCTAAACCTCACGTTATAGACAAACATAGGCCTGTTGTTGGCATGCCTATGGTTTCTGATAAGATAGGAGATCATTGTTATCATGGTTTATGTGACGTGGGTCTAGTGTTAGTGCAATACCTCAATCCTTATACGATGAAATCAAAGACGAGATTGCACCTGTTGAGATAGAACCTATTGATGTCACTATTCAGCTTACCAATAGAGATACTATTTGCCCTGTGGGAATTGTTAGGGATGCTGAAGTCTTGTGTGGTAAAACGAAGTATCCTGCTGTCACACCCTGTTTTTTCACCACCAATGTTTTAAGTTGCAAAAATGAGGGCTTGTTAAAACTTTTACTAATGATGTTGTGAATGCTATGAATGCCTTGTATGAATGTATGCTTGTTTGCTTGATGATCCAAAACACATGATAAATTTATTATCTTTAAAATGAATTTCCAAGACTCTTTTCTTTGACATCAGATCACCTCTACCTTGCTTGGGTTACACTACTAGCTCATGATGCCTAGTAGCACTCCCAACCAAAGTTGGTGATCTGAACTTAAATACTATTATTATTTGCCAAAAACATTATTTAATGATTTATTACATTATTTTTCTATTTGAAATACATGTCTGTTTCTAAGGCCAGGAATGATATTCCCACAAGGCAAAATGCTTCTTTGCCTTAGAAAATTCTGAGTAAAATCATGGAAACTCAGAAGGACATATATTTTCCATATATAATATTTTCAACCCTATTTTATATTATAATTATTTGAGTAAAACCCTGAAAACCCTTCGTGTCTGTTTTAACCTTTTGAGATATTTCCAAAGGAAATATTCTCAATAAAATCCCATTAGATTACACGAGCCTCCCAAGCCATATTTGGTGCCCACATAAAATCTCACCTTGATCCAAGGTGGGGAAGGTCACCAAATGAGCCTAAAACCATCTCTGTCCAGAGTAGAGTTGGAACAACATTACATAGCAAAGTTTGTCCAATAGGGCTGAAACTTTGCAGGGGTGTTTTGCACCTCAAATGAGGACTCGACACCAAAAATGAGATTTGCTAGACTCTCTTTAGTCACACTCCCTTTGGAGAGGACAGATGTGGCCACTTTGATGCATTTTCAAGTTTACAAAGCTAAACTTGTTCAATGGAGCTCAAAATTGGTGGAAACCCCTACTTTAACCCCAAGACCAAACCTGTTAAGTTGCAGTTCCAGTGGTGGAGTGGAAGCACCCCAATCCACTATCGAACACCTTCTGACAGTGAGGTAAAAACCCACCTAGCCACTGTTTTACCCAATGTCAGAGCCTCAAACTTGGTGTATTAGTGCCTCAGACCAACCTAAACACCCAGTCAACTGGCCCATCCCTAGTTCAAAGCACAAATGACAAGAACTTCAATTTGTGCCACAAATCAGGGCTGACAACACTAGTGAAACCTGTCCCCCTTGACCAGCCAGTCCTCTCACTAGCACACAACGGCTAGAAACACTCCCAGCAACATCCAAGACATGAGGGACACGTCTAAAGTGCCCCAGAGCGCGCCAGCATGCCGTGGCATGGCAAAACTGCGCTCTGGGCGAGCTACAGGGAGCAGCCGAGAAGGGGACGACGCAACTGGCCGGTTCCAACCTCCCCCGAAGTGTCCAAGACCTCCCCTGGCAACCCCTCTTTGTAAAGCAGCCGCCAAGGACCCTCCTCTCCCGCGCTAGAGCTCGGGCGACGCGTCCCCGCGCGCACCCGACTCGGCCGAGCATGCATAGACGCTGCAGCTCGACCCCACGCCTTCTCCCTCTGCGACTGATGCTTCAGAGCGTCCCAAACCACGTCCGGAGACCGTGGTTTCGCAGCCAGCTCCTCACTGTGCACACACGCACGCCACGGTGAGTTACCTAGCGCACCGAGTCGGCTCACCGTCGCGACCCTATAAATAGGCCTCCCCAGCACCTCAACACCCCTCTAGCTGCCTCTGCACGACCACTAGCTCCCCCCTAGCCACCCAATCGAGCTCGTAGGGCCGCGGTGCTCGAGATCGACCGAGGCCCCTCCGCCTCGGAGCTCCGGTTGATCTCCGGCTACACGCCGGCTCCTGCGACACTCGACCCACCAAAGCACTCCCCTTAACACCAGGAACCTATCCCCCAACTGCCCCGAGGGATTCCGTGCCCCTAACTACCAGTTCAACAACGTCCCGAAGCCCCTCCACCGCGGCCACCTTGTCGCCGGCGACTCCGAGCCTCTCCGGCGCTGTCCCGACCACCTGCAGGTAGGCGGAGGCATGCTGAACCCATTCCTACCCTTAGCTAGGCCCAAGGACGACGGTAGCCTCGCCGGAGTTCATCTCCTCCTCCCTGGCCGGAGGTAGGGGAAGAACTCGACAGGTGGGCTCCACCTGTCGGCGTCCTGGAGGTGCCCCGCGCGCAGCCACAGCCGCTGACCCCACGGGCCCACACGTCAGGTTCAAACCTGGCGCGCCCGCGCCTGACAGCGTGCTGGCTGGCTGCGCCGGCCTGCTTCCCAAGCGAGGCTTTGGCCTTTTCTTTTATTTTTAAATTAGAGACTAAAATGATTTTGTAAAAATAACTACCAAGTGGAAAAATATAATTCTTCCACTGATATTTTTCTAAAAAAGAGTAGTATTTGATTCTGCCATTGTTGACATTTTTCAAAAATAGAATCTGTTTTATAATAATAAAAAGACATTAAAGGCAATAGTTTGCCCCTGTTTAGTAATTATTATAAATGCTTAGCTAGTAAAAACTAAGAGAAGATATTTTTCAAAGTAACAACCTGAATTTAACCAAGTTTTGCAACATTTTCAAAAGTGATTTGTGATCTGTTTTTGTGTGAGCTATTTCTTATTTATTCTATTCTTGACGATAGAATTACCGAGTGACGAAGGATTCGGAGCGGAAGACCTCGAAGACCCCGGATACCTAGCTGACCAAGGCAAGCAGCCCTTTGAGCATGACTTAAGCATATGAATTGATGCATGCTAGAATAGCAAGTACTTTTCCATTGCATGTGATCATAATGTTGGTTCATCATTGGTGTGATGGTACCGAAGGCTTCTTCGAAGCACTTGCATGATGGTGATGTTATACATATGGCTCCTCGGAGCACAAGCATGATGAGCTTGACCCTACCATCTATGAGGATCATGCTAATATCATGTTGACTAGTAGAGTTAGAGAACCATTGTATGAGCATGATGATGAGTTAAATCAAAGGTTTATGAAAACCCCGTCGGGTGCCACTAATGCACGAGTGTGATGATAAGATGGGTGGCCAATTTTAGTGAAGTTGTGCACTAGTGTTTTGTGTGAGTATGGTTTCGGAAATGGGATTAGATTTGTGATGTGTCGACCGTCCCAACCTTACCAGTACGACCACGTTACCCCTTTTTGGGATGGGGCTTTATTGATTACTCTGGTCGGTACTAGCAAAGAGCCACATTACTAGTGGCGGGAGTGATTGGCGTCATTCTCGTGATGGGGTCGTGCCAGGCAGGACGACTATGCCATTATTATGAGTTCCAGCCACACCGTTGGTCCCAGCATGGTTGATACTTTCTAGAGTCGATGCTCGTAAGACGTACAACATGTGGGTTGGGTACCAATCAAGTGGACCTCTTTGTCTAGTATCTTCAGGGGAAAGATAATGATCGGGTACTTACCTCGGGTATATGTGATATACCGCGAGTCGTGGATGACACGGAAGTTTCCCGGATCTCTTGGGTCCAGCGTACTACCTCTGCAGAGCGTAAACTATTCGAATAGCCGTGTCCACGGTCAAGGACAGTTGGGTAATACTGCTTAAACTACGTCCAGCGTTTCTGCATAAACCAAGTGTGATTGAGTGTGTGTGTGGTGTTAAAAAGGCCTTGTTATGATAGTAATAATATGACCAAGTACGGTGACTTGGCATATAGGGTAAACCCGGATGGTTTAGCCCTCAACTGATATATCGAGGATATGACCAAGTTCGGTGACTTGGCATATAGAGTGAACCCGGATGGTTCAGCCCTTAGCATATATGTTGATATATGTAACCTGTTCTTCAAAAGTAATTCTTTAACATGATGCATATTCATGATCATTCCACCCAGATGAGTTATACTAGAAATGCATGATATTGTTATCCTTCACTTTCATTGTTCATATCATGGACTATTTGTGAGTACATTCAAAGTACTCATTGGCTTTCCACTGGTTATATTATTGACCAGACAAGGAAGGACCAGAGTTTGGCGATGAGAACGTCTTCAGAGACGGACCTGCGATCTAGGACGCTTCCAAGTCAGAATGCCTGTCGGGGTTGGCTTGATGGCATGGGCACCCGCTTAGCCCTTATGAGCTTCCGCTACCCGTTTTACCCGTTTTATTTGGGCTTAGGCCTTGTTTGTGAACCTGACCCTTCGGTCATTTGATGTAATATTCGGTATTTGCATGTAAGACTCTATTATTCAGTATATGTGTTTAGTGAGCATTGATCCTTGGGATCACTGTGCACGACGATCTCGACTTACCAGTCGGGGTCCCCACAGAACTGGTATTAGAGCCATCCTGACTATAGGAAGCCTTAGGTAGTATGGACGTTAGCCGAAAGCGATTAGTACACCAGCCTTACATGATCTTGCACCTAAAACCTTCTGATTCTCTCTCTCTCCTATATCTTGTAGATGGCCGCCGTACCTGAGACGCTTCTGGAGACCGGCTTTCCCCTACTCCTGGTGGATAGTCTCGAGAAGTGCCACGTACGCCGCATGCCCATCTTCCTCTACCACGAGCATTGGGTCAACGCCAACACCAAGGAATATCACGTGGACGTGATAGTGAAGGCTAACGACTCCCCGTCTAGTTGGTTCTTTGAAGGACCACAAATGGGGGAACTGATGCTGGCAGTGGAGACAGCCGCACGAGAGGCGCTCGTGCATCTCCACGATATCCTCCCTGAGATGGCTGATGAGCCCGCTACTCATCACCTACCTTTTCTTAAGGAAGTAGTGGACGGGAGTTGGACGCTCACCCCATCGTCTGAGGACGGGATGTCATTAAGGTTTCAGACCTACTTCAGTCTCTCATCCGACACCCTGTCGCACCTTCTGGTTAAGGAATCAACAAAGCTTCGCCAAGAATTGCACCAAGTCAAGGTCTTACTTCACACCAAGAAGATGAAGAATCGCAAGGTGAAGAAAGCAGGCGCACCTGAAGGATGGGCCGGTGTTGCTACCAGAGGTGGTGTGCTACCGATCCGGGCTGGCCCTCTTCAGAGTCGCCGCCTCACCTAAGAGATGTCGTGATGTACAACTTCTTTCTTCCACTCCTTTGAAGGAAGAAGACACCGACAAAGACGAAGATCCTACCGAACCCACCTATGAGACCGAGCAGTCTGTCGCGTAGGATTTCAGCGTAGGCAACTAGGAGTACCCCTAAGCGTAGGGTATCCATGTATCCGATCTTTCAAATTATGAGTGTGTATGATGTAAGCCGCATTCTTCCTTGCGCAGCCTGTACGCGACTACGTCACTTGTTTTCAATGAATGCAAATTCCGTTTCAAGGATTTTGGTTTTTTTTAAACTTGCACTTGCACACATTTGGACCCCCCTCTTCTAGAGCAAACCCTTGTGGTTTAAATCAAGGTGGATTTTTGACCTGTCTATTTCCATGACATGATGGTGAACGCAACCCACAACAACACCTTCGGCAATCCCGGCGCCGCCTCCTCAGGTCAGCCGCAGGGAACCGAAGGAGAAGCTCACGCTGGAGATCACCATGAGCAGCCTGGCAATGTTCCTCCGCCACCTCCTCCTGAGAACTTGACTATGGCTCAGTTCCTTCATGCTCTTCGAGAGGAGCGTCAAGCCAACAATGCCGCTATTCAGCAACTGGCTCAAGTCCTAGTGAACAACCCACCGCAGAACGGGAATGGCAATGGCCGCTCTACTCTCTCAGAGTTTATGCGGACTACGCCTCCCATATTCACGGAGACGACTGAACCATTGGATGCCGATGACTGGATTCGCACTATTGAAGACCTCCTTGCGCTGGTCAAGTGCACCAATGAACGTGAGAAGGTCCTTTATGCCTCTCTCTATCTCTAGGGCACCGCCAGGGCTTGGTGGGATGGTTTCCAGATCATGCGAGCTGGGAAAGTCATCACTTGGGAAATGTTCAAGGAAGGATTCCGCACGGCTCATATTCCGCCAGGAATGATGACAATCAAGAAGCGGGAATTCCGAGCCTTGAGGCAGGGCAGTGGAACTGTTAAGGAATATGTGCAGATTTTAACCTCTTGTCAAGGTATGGCCCTGAGGATGTTAACACTGAGACTGCTAAGGTGGAACGCTTCATGGAAGGGTTGCAGCAGTCCCTGCAATACCAGTTGGTAGTTTGCGACTGCAAAACCTTCAGCGACCTGGTTAACAAGGCACTTATGCTGGAAGACAAGTGTCGTGCAATGGACGACACCCGCAAGCGCGAGTTGATAGGCAGTGGAGGACCCACTAATGCAAGACCAAGACCATGGCAGTCAGCACCTGTGAGGCCCAACTATCAGCAGCAGCAGTACAAGACCCCAGTTTTCTGTCAGAATTATCAGCCTCAAGTCAACAGCAAGCCAGTTTCCAACCCGCCGAACAACAGTAGAGTCAAGACCAACCCTCCGGGTCAGGTCACCTGTTTTGAGTGTGGACAAACCGGACACTATTCCAGGCAGTGTCCCAACAAGAACCCGATGCATCGCGTCCCAATGCACCCAACCCAGGTCAAGGAGCACCAGGAAGAAACTAGGTTCCCCGCAATCAGCAGTTCAACAGCAGGGGGCGGATCAACCACATCACCGCCGAAGAGGCGCATGAAGACCCGGACTGCATTCTGGGTACGTTCCTCGTCAACTCCACCCCAGCTACAGTGTTGTTTGATTGTGGTGCTTCGCATTCTTTTGTTACTCAAAGGTTTGCGGAGAAGTGTGGTTTAAAACCCATTCTGCTTCGCGGGCAGATGGCAATTCAAACCCCAGGAGCAGTGTTGAGGACCAATCTAGGGTGTAGAAGGGTCGAGATAGTTATCAATGGGACGAGCTTCTTGGCAGACCTCATTGTGCTTAAGTCGCAAGGCTTAGAAGTAATTCTCGGCATGGATTGGCTGGCCAAGCACCAGAGTCTCTTGGACTGTGCCAACAGGGCCATTACCATCACAAACGACCAACGGGTCAAGGTCAAGTATGTCTTTGAGCCGGTATCAGCTCAAGTACCTCGAATCAACAGCATATCCGAGGTAGAGCTCGACAAAGTGCATGTAGTCTGTGAGTACCCGGACGTCTTTCCTGACGAGCTACCTGGAATGCCTCCTGACCGAGACATCGAGTTCATCATCGAGCTCATGCCCGGGTCAAGGCCTATTTATAAGAAGCCTTACATGATGGGATCCGAGGAGCTAGCAGAGCTGAAGAAGCAGCTGGATGAGCAACTCAGGAAAGGATTCATTCGTCCGAGTGCATCACCTTGGGGATCACCTGTTCTGTTTGTATGAAAGAAGGATGGTACCATTTGACTCTGCGTCGATTACCGTTCTCTCAACAAAGTCACAATCAAGAACAAGTACCCACTCCCCAAGATAGAAGACCTGTTTGACTAGTTAAATGGAGCTAAGGTATTCTCCAAGATCGATCTCCGATCCGCATATTACCAGTTGAAGATTTGACCCGAGGACGTACCCAAGACTGCATTCGTGACCCGACACGGTCTCTATGAGTGCACTGTCATGCCCTTCGGATTGACAAATGTCCCAGCCTACTTCATGTACCTCATGAACAAGGTCTTCATGGAGTATTTGGACAAGTTTGTCATCGTATTCATCGATGACATATTAATCTTCTCAAAATCAGAAGAAGAGTATGAGCAACACTTGAGGATAGTACTGGGAAAGCTTCGAGGGCACCAACGGTATGCCAAGTTTAGCAAGTGTCAATTCTGGCTGAACGAAGTTGGATTTTTGGGTCATATCATGACGACAAGAGGATTGGCAGTAGATCCATCCAAGATTACCATAGTGACCAACTGGGAATCGCCGAGGGACGTGAATGATGTCAGGAGTTTGCTCGGGCTCGCGGGATACTACCGCAAGTTTGTAGAGGGATTCTCCAGCATCACTCGACCTATGACTCAGCTTTTGAAGAAAGGCCGAAAGTTCGAGTGGACACCGGCGTGTAAAGCGAGCTTCCAGGAGTTGAAGAAAAGACTGACTACCACCCCGGTACTAGCTACCCTGGACATCAACAAGGAGTTTGTGATTTACTGTGATGCCTCCGGAACCGGGCTCGGTGGAGTCTTAATGCAAGATGGCAGAGTCGTGGCGTACTTGTCACGGCAACTGCGTCCGCATGAGCAGAACTACACCACCCATGATCTCGAGTTAGCAGCCGTAGTGCATGCCTTGAAGACATGGCGACATTACCTTCTGGGGAAGCGATGTGAAATATAAACGGACCACAAGAGTATGAAATATATATTCACCCAAAGGGAGCTGAATATGAGGCAGCAAAGATGGCTTGAGTTAATCAAGGATGATGACCTCAGCATTCAGTACCACCCCGGTAAGGCAAATGTGGTAGCCGATGCTTTAAGCCGGAAGGCTGGCACCTTGAACGCCATGCTCAAGGAAAGGTTGCCCGTCTTGTATGAAGAGATGGAAAGCTTCGGGCTGGAGTTAGTCGAACCAGGATACCTGGTCAACCTCGAAGTCAAACCAACTCTGGCTGATGATATCAAGGAAGCCCAGAAGGGACAGAAGAGTATGGAAGGCCTCAAGAGGAAGATACGGGAAGGCAAGGCCCAGGGTTCTCGGTTGATGATCAAGGAGTGGTGTGGTACGGGAAACGCTTATGTGTGCCCAACAAGGCCGAACTCAAGGACTTGATCCTGCAAGATTCCCATGACACGCCCTACTCCATCCATCCTGGTGGTACCAAGATGTATCAAGACCTCCGAGAACGATTTTGGTGGCATGGCATGAAGAGAGAAATAGGCTCCTACGTCGCTAATTGCGATGTATGCCAGCGGGTCAAGGCTGAGCATGAGCGACCTGCTGGGATGCTACAGCCTCTCCAAGTGCCAGAATGGAAATGCGACAAGGTCGGCATGGACTTCATCACCGGACTACCCCGATCAAGCAGGGGTCATGACTCCATATGGGTCATCGTCGACCACTTAACTAAGGTGTCTCATTTCATTCCGGTCAACACCACGTACGGGGGCGACAAGTTGGCTAGCCTCTACATTGAGCGCATCGTTAGCCTCCATGGAGTTCCTAAGGAGATCGTGTCCGACCACGGCACACAGTTAACCTCAAGATTCTGGAAGAAGTTTCAAGAAGCTCTCGGAACCAAGCTCTCTTTCAGCACAGCTTTCCACCCGCAGACGGGTGGACAGACCGAGAGGGTAAACCAGATACTCGAGGACATGCTCCGAGCATGTGTCTTGGCTCATGGTGCCAAATGGGAAGACTGTCTGCCCTTTGCTGAGTTCTCATACAACAACAGCTACCAGTCCAGTCTTCAAATGGCCCCATTCGAGGTGCTATATGGGTGAAAGTGCCGCACCCCACTCCATTGGTCCGAAACCGGAGAAGGAATAGTTTTTGAGCCAGTAGCGCTGCAGGAAGCGGAAAGAAAGGTGCAGCTTGTCCAAGAAAACCTGAAGGTAGCTAAGTCACGACAGAAGAGCTATGCAGACTCCCACCGCAAGGATGTGGAGTTCGTTCCTGGAGACCAGGTGTACCTGCGTGTTACACCTCTCAAGGGAACCAAGTGTTTCCACGTCAAGGGAAGCTAGCCCCAAGGTTTATTGGACCCTTCAAGATCGCGGCAAGGCGTGGGGAAGTGGCTTATCAGTTGGAGCTACCCCCAGAACTCTCAGGTGTGCACAACGTGTTCCACGTGTCACAGCTCCGGAAGTGCTTACAAGTGCCGAACTGTTCCGATCCTTGCAAGGACATTGACCACCAAGCTGTTGACCTTCAACCGGACCTTACCTATCGCGAGAAGCCGATTCGCATTCTGGATGAAGCAGAGCGTTGCACTAGAAGCCGCACCATCAAGTATTTCAAGGTTCAGTGGAGCAACCATACCGAAGCAGAAGCAACATGGGAACTTGAAGACTATCTCCGATCAGAATTGCGAGAGCTATTTAACGCCTAGCTCAGGAATCTCGGGGACGAGATTCTTCTAAGAGGGATAGGTCTGTCACACCCTGTTTTTTCACCACCAATGTTTTAAGTTGCAAAAATCAGGGATTGTTAAAACTTTTTCTAATGATGTTGTCAATGCTGTGAATGCCTTGTATGAATGTATGCTTGTTTGCTTGATGATCCAAAACCCATGATAAATTTATTATTTTTAAAATGAATTTCCAAAACTCTTTTCTTTGACATCAGAGCACCTCTACCTTGCTTGGGTTACACTACTAGCTCATGATGCCTAGTAGCACTCCCAACCAAAGTTGGTTATCTGAACTGGAATACTATTATTATTTGCCAAAAACATTATTTAATGATTTAAAACATTATTTTTCTATTTTAAATACATGTCTGTTTCTAAGGCCAGGAATGATATTCCCACAAGGAAAAATGCTTCTCTGCCTTAGAAAATTCTGAGTAAAATCGTGGAAACTCACAAGGACATATATTTTCCATATGTAAGATTTTAAAACATATTTTATATTATAATTATTTGAGTAAAACCCTGAAAACCATTCCTGTCTATTTTAACCTTTTGAGATATTTCCAATGGAAATATTCTCAATAAAATCCCATTAAATTACAGGAGCCTCCCCAAGCCATATTTGGTGCCCACATAAAATAAAACCTTGATCCAAGGTGGGGAAGGTCACCAAATGAGCCTAAAACCATCTCTGTCGAGAGTAGACTTGAACAACTCTACATAGCAAAGTTTGTCCAATAGGGCTGAAACTTTGCAGGGGTGTTTTGCACCTCAAATGAGGACTCCACACCAAAATTGAGATTTGCTAGACTCTGTTTAGTCACACTCCCTTTGGAGAGGACAGATCTGGCCACTTTGATGCATTTTCAAGTTTACAAAGCTAAACTTGTTCAATGGAGCTCAAAATTGGTGAAACCCCTATTTAACCCCACGACCAAACATGTTAAGTTGGAGTTCCAGTGGTGGAGTGGAAGCACCCCAAACCACTGTCGAACACCTTGTGGCAGTAAGGTAAAAACCCACCTAGCCACTGTTTTACCCAATGTCAGAGCCTCAAACTTGGTGTATTAGTGCCTCAGACCAACCTAAACACCCAGTCAACTAGCCCATCCCTAGTTCAAGGCACAAGTGACAAGAACTTCAATTTGTGCCACAGATCAGGGCTGACAACACTAATGAAACCTGTCCCCCTTGACCAGCCAGTGCTCTCACTAGCACACAACGGCTAGAAACACTCCCAGCAACACCCAGGACATGAGGGACACGTCTAAAGTGCCCTAGAGCGCGCCAGCATCCGTGGCATGCCAAAACTGCGCTCTGGGCGCGCTACAGGGAGCAGCCGAGAAGGGGACGACGCTCCCGGCCAGTTCCAACCTCCCCCGAAGAGTCCAAGACCTCCCCCGACAACCCCTCTGTGTAAACTAGCTGCCAAGGACCCTCCTCTCCCGCGCTAGAGATCGGGCGACGCGTGCCAGCGCGCATGCGACTCGGCCGAGCATGCGTAGACGATGCAGCTCGACCCCACACCTTCTCCCTCTGCGGTCGATGCTTCAGAGCGTCCCAAACCACGTCCGGAGACCGTGTTTTCGCAGCCAGCTCCTCACTGTGCACGCACGCACGCCACAGTGAGTCAGCGGCGCACCGAGTCGGCTCACCGTCGTGAGCCTATGAATAGGCCTCCCCGGCACCTCAGCACCCCTCCAGCAGCCTCTGCACGACCACTAGCTCCCCCCTAGCCACCCAATCGAGCTCGCAGAGCCCGGGTGCTCGAGATCGACCGAGCCGTCTCGGAGCTCCGGTCGATGTCCGGCTACACGCCGGCTCCTGCAAAAATCGACCCACCGGAGCACTCCCCTCGACACCAGGAACCTTTCCCCCAACTGCCCCGAGCGATTCCGTGCCCCTAGCTATCAGTTCAACCACGTCCCGAAGCCCCTCCGCCGCGGCCACCTCGTCGCCGGCGACTCCGAGCCTCTCCGGCGCTGTCCCGACCACCTGTAGGTATGCGGAGGCACGCTGAACCCATTCCTGCCCTTAGCTAGGCCCAAGGACGACGGTAGCCTCGCCAGAGTTCATCTCCTCCTCCCTGGCCGGAGGTAGGGGAAGAACCCGACAGGTGCGCTCCACCTCTCGACGTCCTGGAGGTGCCCCGCGCGCAGTCACAGCCGCTGACCGCAGGGGCCCACACATCAGGTTCAAACCTGGCACGCGCGCGCTTGGCAGCCTGCTCGCTGGCTGGGCCGGCCTGCTTCCCAGGCCAGGCTTTGGCCTTTTCTTTTATTTTTAAATCAGAGACTAAAATGATTTTTGTAAAAATAACTACCTAGTGGAAAAATATAATTCTTCCACTGATTTTTTCTAAAAATGAGTAGTATTTGATTCTGCCATTGTTGACATTTTTCAAAAACAGAATCTGTTTTATAATAATAAAAAGACATTAAAGGCAATAGTTTGCCCCTGTTTTGTAATTATTAAAAATGCTTAGCTAGTAAAAACTAAGAGAAGATATTTTTCAAAGTAACAACCTGAATTTAACCAAGTTTTGCAACATTTTCAAAAGTGATTTGTGATCTGTTTTTGTGTGAGCTATTTCTTATTTATTCTATTCTCGATGATAGAATTACCGAGTGACGAAGGATTCGGAGCGGAAGACCTCGAAGACCCCGGATACCTAGCTGACCAAGGCAAGCAGCCCTTTGGCCATGACTTAAGCATATGAATTGATGCATGCTAGAATAGCAAGTACTTTTCCATTGCATGTGATCATAATGCCGGTTCATGATTGGTGTGATGGTACCGACGGCTTCTTCGAAGCACTTGCATGATGGTGATGTTATACATATGGCTCCTCAGAGCACAAGCATGATGAGCTTGACCCTACCATCTATGAGGATCATGCTACTGTCATGTTGACTAGTAGAGTTAGAGAACCATTGCATGAGCATGATGATGAGTTAAATCAAAGGTTTATGAAAACCCCATCTGGTGCCACTAATGCCCGAGGGTGATGATGAGATGGGTGGTCACTTTTGGTGAAGTGGTGCACCGGTGTTTTGTGTGAGTATGGTTTCGGAAACGGGATTAGATTTATGGGATGGGGCTTTGTTGATTACTCTGGTCGGTACTAGCAAATAGCCACATTACTAGTGGCGGGAGTGATTGTCATCACTCTCGTGATGGGGTCGTGCCAAGTAGGACGACTATGCCATTATTAAGAATTCCAGGCACACTGTTGGTCCCCACATGGTTGATATTGTCAAGAGTCGGTCCTCGTAAGACTTACAACATGTGGGCTGGGTACCAATCGAGTGGACCTATTTGTCTAGTATCTTCAGGGGAAAGATAATGATCGGGTACTTACCTCGGGTATATGTGATATACCGCGAGTCGTGGATGACATGGAAGTTTCCCGGATCTCGTGGGTCCAGCGTACTACCTCTGTAGAACGTAAACTATTCGAATAGCCATGTCCACGGTCAAGGACAGTTGGGTAATCCTGCTTAAACTACGTCCAGCGTTTCCGCATAAACCAAGTGTGTGTGTGTGTGTGTGTGTGTGTGTGTGGTGTTAAAAAGGTGTTGTTATGATAGTAATAATATGACCAAGTACGGTGACTTGGCATATAGGGTAAACCCAGATGGTTCAGCCCTTAGCAGATATGTTGATATCTGTAACCTGTTCTTCAAAAGTAATTCTTTAACTTGATGCATATTCATGATCATTCCACCCAGATGAGTTATATTAGAAATGCATGATACTGTTATCCTTCACTTTAATTGTTCATATCATGGACTGTTTGCGAGTACATTCAAAGTACTCATTGGCTTGCCACTGGTTATATTATTGACCAGACAAGGAAGGACCGGAGTTTGGCGCTGAGTACGTCTTCGAAGATGGACTTGTGATCTAGGACGCTTCCAAGTCAGTATGCCTGTCGGTGTAGGCTTGATGGCATGGGCACCCGCTTAGCCCTTATGAGTTTCCGCTACCCCTGTACCTGTTTTATTTGGCCTTAGCCCTGTTTATGAACCTGACCCTTCCGTCATTTGATGTAATATTCGGTATTTGGATGTAAGACTCTATTATTCAGTATCTGTGTTCAGTGAGCATTGATCCTTGGGATCACTGGGCATGGCGATCTCCACTTACTAGTCGGGGTCCCCACACCTGCTGATTTCCTCGTTCTTGCTACTGCACAAGATAGCTTTTGTCCCATCATATTTGGCAGACCCTTCCTCAATACTGTCAATGCTCATATTGATTTTGAGAAGCAAACTGTCACTGTTGGCTTTGAAGGTGTGTCACATGAGTTCAATTTCTCCAAGTTTGGTAGACAACCTCATGAAAAATAGTTGCCAAGTAGGGATGTAACTATTGCCTTAGCTTCTATTGCCGTGCCTCCTACTGATCCCATAGAGCAATACTTGCTTGAGCATGAAAATCATATGCATATGGGTGAAAGGGATGAAATAGATAGAGTTGTCTTAGAACAATATCCTGTCCTTAAGAATAACTTGCCTGTTGAACTGCTTGGGGATCCACCCCCACCGAAGGGTGATCCTGTGTTCGAGCTTAAACAGTTGCCTGATACTCTTAAGTATGCCTATCTTGATGAAAAAGAGATATATCCTATCATTATTAGTGCTAGCCTCTGAGAGCATGAAGAAAATAAGTTACTAAAAACTCTGAGGAAGCACTGTGCTGCGATTGGATATACTCTTGATGATCTTAAGGGCATTAGTCCCACTCTATGCCAGCACAAGATAAAAACTGATCCTGATTTCAAACCAGTTGCTAATCATCAAAGGAGATTGAATCCTAAGATGAAAGAAGTAGTAAGAAAAGAAATACTAAAACTCCTGGAAGCAGGTATTATCTATTATGTTGCTCATAGAGATTGGGTGAGTCCGGTGCATTGCGTTCCTAAGAAGGGAGGGATTATCGTTGTCCCTAATGATAAGGATGAATTGATCCACCAGAGGATTATTACTGGCCATAGGATGGTGATCGATTTCAGGAAACTGAATAAAGCCACTAGGAAAGATCATTACCCTTTGCTTTTTATCGACCAAATGCTAGAAAGGCTATCCAAACACACACACTTCTGCTTTCTAGACGGTTATTCTGGTTTCTCCCAAATACCAGTTGCACAATCTGATCAGGAGAAAACCACTTTCACCTGCCCTTTCGGTACCTTTGCTTATAGACGTAAGCCTTTTGGCATGTGTAATGCACCGGCCACCTTTCAAAGATGTATGATGGCTATATTCTCTGACTTTTGTGAAAAGATTGTTGAGGTTTTCATGGATGACTTCTCTGTTTACGGGTCTTCCTTTGATGATTGCCTCAGCAACCTTGATCGAGTCTTGCAGAGATGTAAAGACACCAATCTTGTCTTGAATTGGGAGAAGTGCCACTTTATGGTTAATGAAGGCATCGTCTTAGGACATAAAATTTCTGAAACAGGTATTGAAGTCGATAAGGCTAAGGTTGATGCAATCGAGAAAATGCCATACCCCACAGATATCAAAGGTATAAGAAGTTTCCTTGGTCATGCTGGTTTCTATAGAAGGTTCATCAAAGACTTCTCTAAGGCTGGTTGAATGGGTAGTATCATATACTAGTATGATGCATATGATACTAATGTATGATACCACATCCGTAATGCATAGTATCATATGTTATTATCGTAGGTTAGTTCATTTATTGCCATGCAAGACACATAGTAGCACATCATTCAATATGATACGGTATCATAATACTCAACCCTCTCTTTCTTCATTTAATTCTATGACACCTCATCAAAATTGCCTAGTTGGCATGCATGATACTACCTATGATACTACCATTACGGGCAGCCTAAGATTTCTAGGCCTCTTACCAATCTCTTGAAAAAGGATATTCCTTTTGTCTTTGACGATGATTGTGAGGAAGCCTTCGAAATACTTAAGAGGGCTTTGATAACTGCACCTATTGTTCAACCACCTGTTTGGAACTTGCCTTTTGAGATCATGTGAGACGCTAGTGTTTATGTTGTTGGTGCTGTTCTAGGGCAAAGAGTTGATAAGAAGTTGAATGTTATTCACTACGCTAGTAAAACTCTAGACAGTTCCCAAAGAAACTATGCTACTACTGAGAAGGAATTTTTAGGAGTCGTGTTTGCATGTGAAAAATTCAAGTCTTACATAGTTGATTCCAAAGTCATTATTCACACTGATCAAGCTGCTATTAAGTACCTCATGGAGAATAAGGACGCTAAACCTAGACTTATCAGATGGGTTCTCTTGCTACAAGAATTTGATTTGCACGTTGTCGACGGGAAGGGTGCTGACAACCGAGTAGCAGATAACTTGTCTAGGTTGGAGAACGTCCTTGATGACCCACAACCTATTGATGATAGCTTTTCCGGTGAGCAATTGAGTGTCATCAATGCTTCACGTAGTGCACCGTGGTATGCTGATTATGCAAACTATATCGTTGCCAAATATATACCACCTAGTTTCACGTACCAGCAAAAGAAGAAATTCTTTCTTTGACTTGAGATATTACTTTTGGGATGATCCTCACCTTTATAAGGAAGGAGTAGATGGTGTTATTAGATGTTGTGTACCTGAACATGAAGAGGGACAGATCGTACAGAAGTTTCACTCCGAGGCCTACGGAGGACACCATGTGGAAGACAGAACTGCACACAAGGTATTGCAATCAGGTTTCTATTGGCCCACTCTCTTCAAGGATGCCCGTAAGTTTGTCTTGTCTTGTGACAAATGTCAAAGAATAGGCAATATTAGCAAACGTCAGGAAATGCCTATGAACTATTCACTTGTCATTGAACCATTTGATGTATGGGGCTTTGATTATATGGGACCTTTTCCAAAATCCAATGGGTATACTCACATCCTAGTTGCTGTTGATTACGTCACTAAGTTGGTAGAAGCTATCCCCACTAGTAGTGTTGATCACAACACCTCTATCAAGATGCTGAAAGAAGTTATCTTCCCTAGATTTGGAGTCCCTAGATATCTAATGACCGATGGTGGTTCACATTTCATTCATAGTGCTTTCCATAAAACGCTTACTAAGTACGATGTCAACCATAGAATTGCATCTCTAGTGGTCAAGTAGAGCTAAGCAACAGAGAGATTAAACTAATTCTGCAAAAGACTGTCAACAGGTCGAGAAAGAATTGGTCTAAAGAAGCTCGATGATGCACTGTGGGCTTATAGAACTGCTTCTAAGAATCCCATGGGCATGTCTCTGTACAAAATGGTGTACGGTAAAGCATGTCATTTACCTCTTGAGCTAGAGCATAAAGCTTATTGGGAAATCAAAGAACTCAACTTTGATTTCAAACTTGCCGGTGAGAAGAGGTTATTTGACTTTAGCTCGCTTGATGAATGGAGAACTCAGGCATATGAGAATTCCAAGTTGTTCAAAGAGAAGGTTAAGAGGTGGCATGATAAGAGAATACAAAAGCGTGAGTTCAATGTAGGTGATTATGTCTTGCTATATAACTCTCGTTTCAAATTCTTTGCAGGCAAGCTTCTCTCTAAATGGGAAGGTCCCTATGTTGTTGAGGAAGTATATAATTTCAGTGCTATCAAGATCAACAACACGGAAGGTAATTGTCCGAGAGTTGTAAATGGGCAGAGAATCAAGCATTATATCTCAGGTACTCCCATAAATGTTGAAAGCAATATCTTCCATACCATAACTCCGAAGGAATTCCTAAGGGATGTTTATCAGCCTGTTTTAGACTCCGAAAACGAAGAGGTATGTGATTCGGTAAGAAAACCGAGTCCAAAACTTTTCCAGTAGGAAATTTTCTCCTTGGAATTTTTGAAAAAATACAAAAATTGGAAGTAGTCCAGAAAGTGCGGGAGGAGGCGACAAGCCTGCACGGCGCGGGCCCACCCCCTGGCCACGTCATGAGGGCTTGTGGCCACCTCGTGCGCCTCCCGGACTCCGTTTTCGTGTAAGGTACTCCTTCTGGTGTGGAAAAAATCATTATATATACTTCCGTTTGGTCTGACCCCTGCATCACGCAGATTTCCTCTGTTTTTCATTTCGAGCCTGTTTATGTTGCAGATCTAGATGGCCATGACTTCCCCAAAAGCTCCAAAGGACAAGATCTTCGAGAAGGTCATCAATCCCTACCTCACGGGAGTGCTGCAACACCCTCAATCTATCGAGATGCGTGAGGGGATGTTGCACATCCATGATGTTGAGGGGCCTAAGAAGACCGGAAGCATGGAGACGAGGCTCGAAGCAATGGAGCACCTATGCCTTGGAAGACGGAGGATCAAACTCATGTTGCAACAACTCCACCATCACCACCAAAGGAAGACAACTGAGCATTGGTATGGGCAATCCCCTTGGCTTTTGCCAAGCTTGGGGGAGTTGCCCCGGTATCGTATCACCATCACATCTTTTGCCTTTACCTTTGTTTCAGTTTTCCTTTTCAGTTTTCTTTTTCTCTAGTAGTTTAAAAGTCTTAGTGTTTTAGTATTGAGTTTTGCTTTGTGTCAACCCCGATGTATTCGAGCTCGTGATCCATATAATAAAGTGTGTCTTAGTTGAAGGGCTTTGCCTCTTGCCATGATCAAAATAGTGAGAATAGAACAAAAGCATGAAAGATCATGTAATGATCTGACGGGAAGTGATGGCTTCACATATAAAAAGAATGAGGATTGAAACTTGTTGAGGGTAGGAAAACGTAGACCTTGGTCATTGTTGCAATTAATAGGAAGTGATAAAGAAGGAGAGGTTCACATATAAATATATCATCTCTGACACCATCTATGATTGTGAACACTCACCAAACCATTGCATGCCGAAAAGTAGACGTTGGACAAGGAAGACAATGTAAAGGATCGTGTTTGCTTGGTTCCGAACAATGTTATATGATTAGAGATCCCTTAGCATGTTACGATTGCTTCCACCTCATATTAGCCAAAATTCCCGCAACAAGTAGAGATACTACTTGTGCATCCATAAACCTTCAACCCAGTCTTGCCATGAGTGTCCATCATACCTACCTATCGATTGAATAAGATCCTTCAAGTAAGTTGTCATCGGTGCAAGTAATAAAAATTCCTCTCTAATATGTATGATCCATTAGTATGTGGAAAATAAGCTTTATACGAACCTGTGATGAGGAAGACATAAAAGCGACAGTCTACGTAATAAAGTTCTTTATCACAGGGGGCAATATAAAGTGACGTTCCTCCGCACTAAGAGGACACACATCCAAACCTTAAAAGCGCATGACAACCTATGCTTCCCTCTGCGAAGGGCCTATCTTGTACCTTTACTTTTTTCCCTTGAAAGAGTCATGGTGATCTTCACCAATTCCTTATCTCGCCTTTATGTTGGCTAACGTCATATGCTTGGGAAAGATCTATATTCATATGTCAACTTGGAGGTAAGTATTCATGAATTATTATTGTTGACTTTACCCGTGAGGTAAGCAGTTGGGAGGCAAAACTATAAGCCCCTATCTTTCTCTGTGTCCAGATGAAACTTTGATCTCATGAGTACCATGTGAGTTGTAGCAATTGTAGAGAACAAAAGAATGATTGAGTATGTGGATTTGCTTTACAAGCTCTTATTTGACTCTTTCTGATGTTGTGATAAATTGCAATTGCTTCAATGACTAAAGGCTATCGGTTGTTACTTCTTGGTAAGGTTCTTGATCCTTGCTTTACTTTGTGAAGGAATTATCACTTTAGCATGAGAGATTATATGTTGGTATTGCTGTTCTGATCTTGATCATGATGCATGCATGTTCGTATCTTGTTTTGTCGACACCTCTCTCCCTAAACATGGGGACATATTTAGTGAGCTAGGCTTTCACTTGATGACAAGTGACTTCTAAGCTTGGGGGAGTTGATACGTCCATTTTGCATCATGTTTTCATGTTGATATTTATCGCTTCTTTGGCTGTTATTTCACTTCACGGTACAATTCTTATGCCTTTTCTCTCTTATTTTGCAAGGTTTACATGAAGAGGGAGAATACCGGCAATTGGAATTCTGGCCTGAAAGTGGAGCAAGTTTGAGATACCTATTCTGCGCAACTCCAAACGCCGTAAAAATCAACGAGGATTTTTTTCCTAATTTAACAAAAATATTAGGCCGAAGAAGTGCGAGAGGGGCGGCAGGGGGTGGCCACAAGCCTGCACGACGCGGCCACCCCCCAGGTCGCGCCATGGGGGCTTGTCGGCAACGTGCTGGCCCACTTGCCCCCCTCTTTTGCTATATGAAGGGTTTCGTCCAGGAACAAATCAAGGAGGAGCTTTTTCGTGGATTCGCTGCCGCCACGAGGCGGAACTTGAGCAGAACCAATCTAGAGCTCTGGCAGGACGATCCTGCTAGGGAAACTTCCCTCCCGGAGGGGGAAATCTACGCCATCGTCATCACCAACACTCCTCTCATCGGAGGGGACTCGTCACCATCAACATCTTCATCAACACCATCTCATCTCCAAGCCCTCGTTCATCTCTTGTAACCAATCTCCATCTCGCGACTCCGATTGGTACTTGTAAGGTTGCTAGTAGTGTTGATTACTCTTTGTAGTTGATGCCAGTTGGATTATTTGGTGGAAGAGTTTATGTTCAGATCCTTGATGCTACTCATTACCTCTCTGGTCATGAATATGATTATGCTTTGTGAGTAGTTACTTTTGTTCCTGAGGACATGGGATAAGTCATGCTAATAATAGTCATGTGAATTTGGTATTCGTTCGGTAATTTGATATGTTGTATGTTGTTTTTCCTCTAGTGGTGTTATGTGAACGTTGACTACATAACACTTCACCATTATTTGGGCCTAGAGGAAGGCATTGGGAAGTAGTAAGTAGATGATGGGTTGCTAGAGTGACAGAAGCTTAAACCCTAGTTTATGCGTTGCTTCGTAAGGGGCTGATTTGGATCCACTAGTTTAATGCTATGGTTAGACTTTGTCTTAATTCTTATTTCGTAGTTGTGGATGCTTGCGAGAGGGGTTAATCATAAGTGGGATGCTTGTCCAAGTAAGGGCAGTACCCAAGCGCCGGTCCACCCACATATAAAACTATCAAAGTAACGAACGTGAATCGTATGAACATGATGAAACTAGCATGACAGAAATTCCCGTGTGTCCTCGGGAGCGTTTTTCCTCCTATAAGACTTTGTCTAGGCTTGTCCCTTGCTACAAAAGGGATTGGGCCACTTTGCTGCACCGTTGCTAATTTTTTACTTGTGACTTGCTACGAATCATCTGACCACACAATCACTTGTTACCGACAATTTCAGTGCCTGCAGATTTTACCTTGCTGAAAACCAGTTGTCAGATCCTTCTGCTCCTCGTTGGGTTCGACACTCTTACTTATCAAAAGGACTATGATTGATCCCCTATACTTGTGGGTCATCAGCCACGCGCGAAGAGGAAAAGCTAGGTGCTGGCCGACTACCATGCCAAAGACGCATTTCCCTGGGTTGAGCCGAATCTTGTACTCGCGTAGGTTGGTGAAAGTCTCCCGGAGATAGTCGAGGAGGCTGAAGTGCTTCTTGGAATTGATGAATATGTCATCGACGTAGACGTGCACGTTCTTGCTGATTTGAGGCAAGAGGCATTTATGCATGCAGAGCTAGAAGGTATCCTGTTGTTTTGCAAGCCGAACAACATGGTGACATAGTAGTAGGCCCTGAAAGGGGTGATGAATGAGGTCTTCAGCCGGTCAGTGCGGTCCAGCTTGATATGGTGGTAACCGGAGTAGGTGCCAGAAAGGACAACAAACCGCAGCCGACCGTGGAGTCGATTACTTGATCAATCTAGGGCAGGGCGAAACGGTCCTTGGGTCATGCCTTATTCAGGCCGATGTAGTCAATACACATGCGCCAGGTTTTGTTCTTCTTCAGCACCAGGACTGGGTTGGCGAGCCAGTCCGGGTGAAAAACTTCCATGATAAAGTCGGCTGCGAGGAGAAAGGCAATTTCTTGTCCTGCAGTACGTCGCTTCTCCTCAGAGAAATGGCGCAGGGGTTGCTTGATCGGCTACGCATCCGGCCGCATATAAAGTTTGTGCTCGGCATACTTCCTCGGAGCACCCGACATGTGTTTGGGTGACCATATAAAGATGTCCTGATTCTCACGGAGGAAGTCATCGAGCTCGCCATCCTATTTGCTGCTGAGGTTGGCGCCAATGGTGACACACTGCTTGGGGTTGGCGGGGTCGAGCGACACCTGCTTGGTGTCCTTGGATAGGTTGAATGTCTCCTTGTTGGCCGACTGGTACGGGGGAGCCGTCAAGGCCGGCTGCTCCGTGGCTTGGGCCTCGAGCCGGTCGAGCTGGCGTTTCTCCTCCGTGATCACGAGCTCCTCGGCCAGCTGGCTACCGTCGCGCGTGCACTCGATCGACTTTTTGTAGTCACTTTTGATGGTGATGATGCCTTTGGGACCCGACATCTTCAGCTTGAGGTAGGCGTAATGAGGGATCGCCATGAACTTGGCGAGTGCCGCCCTACCCAGCCGCACGTGGTAGGGACTGTTGAGGTCCACCACCTCGAACCATATCGGCTCGCGGCGGAAGTGGCTCTTGTCTGTGAAAAGGAGGTCAAGCTGGCTCTTGTCGATGGGGGAGCAGGACTGTCCCGACACGATGCCATGGAAAACTGTTCGGGTCGGCTCCATGTCTTTCTCTTTGATCCCAGCTTGAGCAGCATGTCGTGTTAGAGGATGTTGATGCTGCTACCACCGTTGACCAACAGCCGCGAGAAACGGTAGGTGAGCCTTTTGTGGGCGATGGTGGGGTCGAGGACGAGGGTGTGGCCGCCTGGTTTTGGAATCGTGGATGGGTGGTTCTCCCGGCTCCAGGTGATCGTCTTCTCGGACTAGTGCATGTATTAGGGGACCGATAGCACCGTGGCGTTTACCTCGTGCTGGCGCTGACGCTGGATGTGTTTGTCATCGCCCTGGCTGGTCAAGAGGATATAGGCCCCGTCCTGGTCGGGGAAATAGTCACAGAGGCGGACGTCATTAGGAGGAGCCAGAGCTGGGGCCGGCGTGGGAGGAGCCGGAGGTGGGGGAGCCGGAAGGCCCTCGCCTGGGGCCAGTCTCTGAGAGAAGCTGCATTGCCGGAGCGTGTGTGTAGCCGGCTTCTTTTCAGAATGCATCTTGCTGGCGCATCGAGCATTTGCTCGAAGGTGAGCTTGGGACGATAGGCAGCCTTATCGGCCCACGGGCGCTCGCTGGAGGCGTGGGCAGCAGGCTGCTCTTCCTCGATGGCAGCGACCTCCTTGCTCCCGTACCGGGGATCCGGCTGGTCGGTCTTCCGCTTGTTGTTGTTTGGCCCCCGGTTCTCACCAGCCGACCGTGGGAAGGCGAGCAGCGGACCAGCCTTGCCATTTGCATTGACAATTATCCGCATCGCGGAGTCGGCCATGGCTTACTTGTCTGCCTTAGCCATGAGTTCCCCCAGGGTGGCCGGCTCAGCACATGAGTATGTGCTTAAGGAAGGTGCCGTCTCGGCAACCCTCGAAGAAGTACCGGATGGCCTGCACCTCGTGGACCCCTTCGCAGGAGTTGCGTAGCTCGGTCCAGCGCATGACGTAGTCGCGGAGGGAATCGTGTGGCCCCCGGACGCACATGGTCAACTCGGAGGGTCGGTCGTGACGCTTGTAAGTGCTAGTGAAGTTGCACACGAACGCCTCTTCAAATTCCACCCACGCGTTGATGCTGCAGGTAGCAGACTATTAAGCCACATCTGGGCTGAGCCGATCAGCTTGAGGGGGACGTATTGCACCGCGACTGGCTTTTTCCCGCCATTGCGCTAACTGGAGACCGCCAACTGCTGGTTCCCGTGTTGGGAGTGCCTGTCGTGGCTCCCACAGGCTTGCCGACTGATACATGTCCATCGTATCTAATTTTCCAAACACTTCTGCCCTTGTTTTGGACTCTAATTTCCATGATTTGAATGGAACTAACCCGTACTGACGCTGTTTTCAGCAGAATTGCCATGGTGTTGTTTTTGCACAGAAATAAAAGTTCTCGGAATGACCTGGAGATTTACGAGGATTTTTTGTGGAATATATAAAAAATACTCGTGCAAGAATCACGTGGAGACACGGAGCCAGGAGCTCACAAGCCCAGGAGGCCCGCCCCACCCCCCTGGTCGGGCCTGGCAGGCTTGTGAACCCCTCGTGGCTCCGCAGCCTCCAATTCTAGCTCTATATATTCTCTCTTGCCCGGAAAAAATCGAAGAGAAGATTTCATCGCGTTTTATGATACGGAGCCACCGCCACCACCTGTTCTTCCTCTAGAGGGCAGATCTGGAGTCCGTTCTAGGCTCCGGAGAGGGGAAATCGTCGCCGTCGTCATAACCAACCATCCTTCATCGCCAATTCCATGATGCTCTTCACCGTTCGTGAGTAATCTCATCATAGGCTTGCTGGACGGTGATGGGTTGGATGATATCTATCATTCAATCGAGTTAGTTTTGATGGGGTTTGATCCATAGTATCGACTATGTTCTGAGATTGATGTCGCTACTACTTTGCTATGCTTAATGCTTGTCACTAGGGCCCGAGTGCCATGATTTCAGATCTGAACGTATTATGTTTTCATCAATATATGTGTGTTCTTGATCATATCTTGCAAGTTGTAGTCACCTACTATGTGTTATGACCCGGCAACCTCTAAATGACAATGTCCGAAACCACTCCCGGAGATAACCATTGTATGAGGAGTTCATGTATTCACTATGTGCTAATGCTTTTTTCCGGTTCTCTATTAAAAGGAGACCTTAATATCCCTTAGTTTCCATTAGGACCCCGCTGCGATGGGAGGGATGGACAATAGATGTCATGCAAGTTCTTTTCCATAAGCACGTATGACTATATACGGAATACATGCCTACATTACATTGACCAACTGGAGCTAGTTACATATCTCCCCATGTTATAACTAGAATGTCATCCGACATAATTATCCATCACCGATCCAATGCCTACGAGTCTTTTCCTACTGGTCCTTGCTATGTTACGTTACCGCTACTGCTGTCACTGCTGCTACTGTTACCGCTACTGCTGTCAGTGATGCTACTGTTACTGCTACTGCTGTCACTACTGTTACTGTTACCGCTGCTACCGTTACTATCATACTACTTTGCTACTGAAACTTTGCTACAGATACTAAGTCTTTGAGGTGTGGTTGAATTGACAACTCAACTGCTAATACTCAAGAATATTCTTTGGCTTCCCCTTGTGTCGAATCAACAAATGTGGGTTGAATACTCTACCCTCGAAAACTGTTGCGATCCATTTACTTGTGGGTCATCAAGACTATTTTCTGGCGCCGTTGCCGGGGAGGCATAGCTCTATTCTCTGAGTCACTTGGAATTTACGTCTGTTGATCACTATGAGGAATCGAGAGATCCAAAAACTAAAGTCTTGCCCTCAACTATGAGGACAGGTAAGGAACTGCCATCTAGCTCTGCACTTGATTCTCCTTCAGTTATGAGTAAGTTTGCGACACCACCACCTGCTAGAAATTCTGGTATGTCGCATGTGCTTGATGATGCTACTTCTGCTACCCATGATGCTTATGATGATGCTTTGCTCGATACTTCTTTGCCACTGGGTGCATTTCTTGATGCACAAATTGCTAGAGTTGCTGCTGAATGTGATGATACTTCTGAAACTGATGAAATTGTTGAAGTAGAACCTACTATTTCACGTGTTAGAACTAGCTCTCCTAGATATGAATTGCCTCATATACCTGAGGGTTATGTTATGGAGGGAGAGGTAGCTAAAGACTTTCTTGGTTGTAAGAATATCTATGATCTTGAGAATTTATTGCGCAAGTGGAAAGAAAAATCTGTGAATGCTAAAATGAAATACGATCCTAAGTTTGCTACTTCACCCAACTTTGTGACCGATAAGGATTATGAATTCTTTGTTGATCCTGAGTTGATCACTTTGGTAGAATCTGATCCTTTTCATGGTTATGAGTCTGAAACGGTTGTAGCACACCTTACTAAGCTGAATGATATAGCCACCCTATTCACGAGTGAGGAAAAAATTCGCCATTACTATATGCTTAAGTTGTTTCCTTTCTCACTAAAGGGTGATGCTAAGACTTGGTTTACTTCTCTTGCTCCTGGTTGTCTACGTAGTCCCCAGGATATGATATACTACTTCTCTCAGAAATATTTTCCTGCCCATAAGAAACAAGTTGCCTTGCAGGATATATATAACTTTGTGCAAGTTGAAGAAGAGAGTCTCCCACAAGTTTGGGGGAGGCTTGTCCAGTTACTGAATGCTTTGCCTGATCACCCTCTTGAGAAAAATGAAATACTTGATATCTTTTATAATGGACTAACTGATGCTTCTAGGGACGACCTGGATAGTTCTGCTGGTTGTGTTTTCAGGGAAAGAACTGTGGAACAAGCTGAAATTCTATTGAATAATATCTTGAGCAATGATAATGCTTGGACTATTTCCGAACCACCTCCGAATCGAACTCCGAAGAAAAGAGGTATTCTATTCCTCAGTCCTAAAGATATGCAAGAAGCCAAGAAATCTATGCAAGAAAAGGTATTAAATCTGAAGATGTCAAGAATCTACCACCTACTGAAGAAATACATGGTCTTGATAACCCGACACAGGTAGTAGAGGTAAATTATCTTCATAGATTCAATGAGAGTGATATTCCTTATGATAAACGTGCTAGATTATGCTTAGTTGAATTTGATAACTTCGTTGCCAAACAACAAAGTTTCAGTGATTATGTTAGCAGACAATTGGAACAAAATGCTCATATGATTAGTCATATAAGTCCTTGTGTGGATAGAAATGTCAATGATCTTAAGCTTTTGAGTAAACATGCCTCTATGATCACTACTCAAGTAGAACAAGTACTTAAGGCTCAAATGACTTGCTCAATGAGTTGAATGACAATTCTGTTAGAGTCGTCACTAGAGGTGGTAGAACGACTCAGGAACCTTTGTATCCTCAGGGCCATCCTAAGAGAATTGAACAATATTCTCAAGGAGTTAACACTGAGGCACCTAGTCATCTTGGTAATAGGAAGAAAAGGAAGCATGATAGGAATTTGCATGCTAGAAAACCTGTTGCTGTTACACCTGAGAATCCAAATGATGTCTCCGTTTTTTATGACGAAACACAATCTAGTGATGAACATGAGCCTAGTGATAATACTGATAGTGGTGTTCATGATGATGCTCAACCTAGTAATGATAAGGATGTGGAGATTGAACCTGTTGTTGATCTTGATAACCCACAACCTAATAATAAGAGATACGATAAGAACGACTTTATTTCTAGGAAGAATGGTTCAAGAAAGAGAACCATGGGTTCAAAAACCCATGCGCTTTTCTCCCAAACCATCCAAGAAAAAGGATGATGAGGATTTTGAGCGCTTCGTTGAAATGATTAGACCTGTCTTTCTGCAAATGCGTTTGACAGATATGCTCAAAATGTCTCCTTATGCTAAGTACATGAAAGATATTGTGACTAATAAAAGGAAGATACCTGAGGTTGAGATTTCCACCATGCTTGCCAACTACACTTTCAAGGGTGGGACTCCTAAGAAACTAGGTGATCCCGGAGTGCCCACTATACCTTGCTCCATTAAAGGAAATTATGTTAGAACTGCTTTATGCAATCTTGGATCCAGTGTTAGTGTTATGCCTCTCTCTTTATATCATAGACTTGAACTGGATAAGTTGACACCCACCTAAATGTCTGTGCAAATGGCCGGCAAATCAACTGCTTTTCCTATCGGCATTTGCGTGGATGTGCCTGTTGCGGTTGCTAACATTACTATCTTAATGGACTTTGTTATTTTGGATATTCCCAAGGATGATGCCATGGCGGTTATCCTTGGAAGACCCTTTTTAAATACTGTAGGGGTTGTTATTGAGTGCAACGAAGGCAATGTCAATTTCCATGTTAATGGTAATGAGCACACGGTGCACTTTTCGAAGAAACAATATGGAGTACATTGCATCAGTGCTATTTAAAAATATTCATCAATTCTTATTGGAAGCTTTGAATGCCCTATACCTACTGTCGAAATGAAGTATGATTTACTTGTTGGGGATATGCACATCCTCGTTGAGGTAACCTTGTGATTATTCGAAAATTCTCCGGTTCGATGTGATTCCATTTTTTTTGTCAAGGAGACTTGATCAACCTCATTGACGGATTTGTTTTGATGACCATGAGATGGATGAATCTAGGAGTCACAACCCTCTGTTCCCAACTTTTACTTTCTATTGTTTAGAAGAAAATTGATAAATTTAGCTTTATTTTCCTATTTTCTGCTTTCTCCGTCCCTTAGAAAAGTGTCCCGAAAATAAAAGTTCTTCAAATGCCCTGAAATTCAAGTATGACTATTTCTGGAATTTTGAAAATTTCTGAGATAGGAAGCTAGTCAGGGGATGCACCAGTGGGCCACGAGCCCAGGAGGCCCGGCCACCCCCCCCCCCCGGCCAGGCCTGGCAGGCTTGTGGGCCCCACGTGGCCCCCTCCACTTATTCCAGCTCCCATATCCTTCTTTTACCTCCAGAAAAAAATCATTCCACGACTCAAACCCGTGTTCTTGCTCTTCTTGCTACATTTTTAGATCTCCGTGTGCAAAGCCCCATTCACCGATTGGGGAGTTGTTCCTTAGTATGTGACTCCTCCATTGGTCCAATTAGTTTCTGCTCTAGTGCTTTATTCGTTGCGTATTTTTGCTGCCTTGGTGACCTTGTTCTTGAGCTTTGCATGTCAATTTTAGTTGGTCCCAAGTAGTTTTGATGCATGATATGGCCTCTAGGGACTTGTAGGAGTAGTTGCTATGAGTTTTGTTGAGCCTCGTTCACTTTTCTTTTGAGTCACTAAAAATTTCAGAAAAAAGAAGATGTTCAGGAGAAACTATCATGGTGGTTCCTCAAGCAAAAGGGGTCCCCGTCTCTCAATTTGGGAGCCCGATCCTTATCAGCCGAGGAACGCACACGTACAACCATGTGAATGGCCTTCCGATGAATTCAGGATTGATGCAGGTTTCAAGGACGAGTTTGATACATTTGTTCACAACGCCGGGCTCGAAGAATTCATCTCCAACAAATGCGAACAGTATACTACACTCACTACTTCTTTTGTTCGTAGATTCAAATTTTCAGTTGGCCGTGACTCATCCATACTGTTTGATCTTTATGACAAATCGTATACCATGTATTTAGAGGATTTTAATAGAATTTGCAAGATACCTAATTGGGGTAGTCCCAATGATCCTCCTAAGTCTTTGGTTAGAGATTTTTTTTATAGTATAACTGTTGGAGAAACTAGAGATATTACGAAGGCTGCCATGGGGCGCATTCATTTCCTTGCCATACATTATTTTACCCTCTTCATAGGTAGATGCATCAACGGCAAGATTGATCATTGTCACCTCTGCGCACCTGACCTTAGTATTCCTAAGAGCTCAGTAACGGGTGATAGAAGTTTCAACATGGGAGCTATAATCGCGAGGAGGCTAAATAATAATGCTAATGAATGGGATTTCTTTGGTGGGATCTATGCCACTCGTATAGCGAATTTTCTTGGAATACCCATCCACACAGGAGATCCCCCGCTCCATATAGCTTTCCTTGATCGCGCCGCTATGACACATTATCAGTTCCTTGAGAGGGATCATCAATCCCTCCTATACCTGTTAATATTTAACCGACATCGTGTTTTCCATATCACCCTTCCTACTCCTGCCTTCTTTGACTTTCAGGTAAAACGGAGATATTACATAACCAGAGGAGAGGCAACTATTCAGGCGGTAGCTGCCGTGATCCCGTACAACCATCATCATGATGTTGGATATCTCCATGACCAACCGTGGGAGTAGACCAACTTAGCCAAAAGCCTATGCTTGGGGGAGTACGTGTTTCTCACCGACATTATATTCTTGCTCACACTTTCACTTTGATAGTCGGTGTTCACACCTTGCCATTGTATCATCCTTGCTAGTTTATTTCTTTTTCTCGCTTTCTTCTCTTGTGTTTGTCTAATTTGAGAAAAACAAAAAAATAGTTGTAAGTTTACTTTTCTGCTTGCTTAGTGGTATTTAAAAGGAGAACCCAAAAAGATTTCCCGTTCTTCTTTTGTTTGTTGGGAGCTTTCCCGTGTAAATAGTTTTCTTTTTCTTTGGGTCAAGGTCGAAGACCATGGTTAAAATGTTTAGTGGCTCTCACATGCATAACTGTTTATCCGTCAAAGAGCCATATTACTTTGTCTTCTCTTGTGTGTTTGCTTGCAGATTCCAGCTTAGTCCAATGCACGAACACTCTCATTATGATCCACATCATTCAGTCGTGCAAGTGAAAGGCAATAATGACGATATATGATGAAGTGACTGAGCCTGGAAAAGCTGGTATGAACTCGACCTATTTTGTTTTTGTAATTATGACTAGCTCATCGTTCCTAATTCAGCATTGTTATGAGAGAAACATGTTTACAATGACAACTTAGAGATCATTGTTTCTGATGCCATGCTTAATTAGCTAGGAGCTTATAATGGTTTGTCTTGGATGCCAACATGAATTTCAAAATGATTATGATGTAGTATGATAGGATGGTATCCTCCTTTGAATGATTCAAGTGGCTTGACTTGGCACATGTTCACGCATGTAGTTGAAACAAAATCAACATAGCCTCTACAATGTTCATGTTTATGGTGATTTATGTCCTACTCATGCTTGCACTCAATGTTGGTTAATTTCAATGCATATTGATGACTGTTGTCGCTCTCTAGTTGGTCGCTTCCCAGTCTTTTGCTAGCCTTCACCTGTACTAAGCGGGAATACTACTTGTGCATCCACTTCCATAAACCCAAAGTTGTTCCATATGCGTCCACCATACCTACCTATATGCGGTATCTACGTGTCGTTCCAAGTAAATTTGCATGCTCCACTCTCTAAATCTTCAAGTAGTAATCTGTTTTTTATGCCCGATCACTCATGTGGTGACAAGGGGCGGTCAGTATCTTCCATGCTAGGCGTGTTATCCTCGATACGTGTTTATTCACTATCACTCACGAGAAAAGGGCCGGTAATCGGAATGCCCAGTTCCATGCTCAAATCGAAAACATAATTGCAAACAAAACTCCCCCTCGATTTTTGTTGGTATGGACGGCACCCGAGGTTTCGGCTAGTCGTGGAGTGTGATTGATTGGTGGTGGGGGGGGGGGTCAAAACTTTACTTTTCTGTTTGGGAACCACCTATAGTATGTGTAACATGGAAGATGGTGAAAACTCTTGGTCATCGCGTTGACAATGAGAGCATACCACTCAAAATTATTTATCTTTGTTTTAAAAGCTTGAGCTCTGGCACCTGTGCAAATCAATGCTTCCCTCTACGAAGGGCCTATCTATTTACATTTCTGTTGAGTCTTCCTCTCCTTATCAAAAGGCACCAATTAGAGAGCACCTGTGTCATTTTTATGCTTTGCTATTAATTTATATTGAGTATGATTGTGACTGGATCTTCTTTGCCATGAATTACAATGTTCAGTCAGCCCTTGGACTTTGAAGGTGCTCTGCATTTATGTTTTGCGGTCTCAGAAAGGGCTAGCGAGATACCATGTGTTCATATTGCTTCATGATTGTTTCGATTGAAGTGTTGACGTTTGAAACTTATTATTATTGCTCGCTAGTTGATTATGCCATTGATATGAGTACACCATGATACCTAAATGTTATTGCTTATGTGGTTAGCTTATCATGTTGCTGAAAATCTGAATATGAGTTAGACATAATTACAACAGCAAGGTCAAAAAGAGTTCGTAAAAGTTTTTCTTTTGTCTCTTTTAGTTTGTCAACTGAATTGCTTGAGGACAAGCAAGGCTTTAAGCTTGGGGGAGTTCATACGTCTCCATCGTATCTACTTTTCCAAACTCTTTTGCCCTTGATTTGGACTCTAATTTGCATGATTTGAATGGAACTAACCCGGACTGGCGCAGTTTTCAGCACAATTGCCATGGTGTTGTTTTTGCGCAGAAATAAAAGTTCTCGGAATGACCTAGAAATTTACGAGGAATTTTTGTGGAATATATAAAAATAATGGTGCAAGAATCACCTGGAGACACGGAGCCAGGAGCTCACAAGACCAGGAGGCCCCCCCCCCTGGCCGGGCCTGGCAGGCTTGTGAGCCCCTCGTGGCTCCGCAGCCTCCAATTCCAGCTCTATATATTCTCTCTTTCCCGGAAAAAAATCGGAGAGAAGAGTTCATCGCGTTTTATGATACGGAGCCGCTGCCACCAGCTGTTCTTCCTCTGGAGGGCACATCTAGAGTCCGTTCTGGGCTCCGGAGAGGGGAAATCATCGTCGTCGTCATCACCAACCATCCTTCATCGCCAATTCCATGATGTTCTTCACCGTTCGTGAGTAATCTCATCGTAGGCTTGCTGGACGGTGATGGGTTGGATGAGATCTATCATGTAATCGAGTTAGTTTTGATGGGGTTTGATCCCTAGTATCCACTATGTTCTGAGATTGATGTTGCTACTACTTTGCTATGCTTAATGCTTGTCACTAGGGCCCGAGTGCCATGATTTCAGATCTGAACCTATTATGTTTTCATCAATATATGTGTGTTCTTGATCCTATCTTGCAAGTTGTAGTCACCTACTATGTGTTATGACCCGGCAACCCCGGAGTGACAATGTGCGGAACCACTCCCGGAGATGACCATAGTATGAGGAGTTCATGTATTCACTATGGGCTAATGCTTTGTTCCGGTTCTCTATTAAAAGGAGACCTTAATATCCCATAGTTTCCATTACGACCGTGCTGCAACGGGAGGGATGGAGAATAGATATCATGCAAGTACTTTTCCATAAGCACGTATGACTAAATACGGAATACATGCCTACATTACATTGACGAACTGGAGCTAGTTACATAACTCCCCATGTTATAACTGTTACATGATGAATGTCATCCGACATAATTATCCATCACCGATCCAATGCCTACGAGTCTTTTCCTACTGGTCCTTGCTATGTTACGTTACCGCTACTGCTGTCACTGCTGCTACTGTTACCGCTACTGCTGTCACTCCTGCTACTGTTACCGCTACTATTGTCACTACTGTTACTGTTACCGCTGCTACCATTACTATCATACTACTTTGCTACTGAAACTTTGCTGCAGATACTAAGTCTTTCAGGTGTGGTTGAATTGACAACTCAACTGCTAATACTCGAGAATATTCTTTGGCTTCCCCTTGTGTCGAATCAACAAATTTGGGTTGAATACTCTACCCTCGAAAACTGTTGCGATCCCCTATACTTGTGGGTTATCACCGACGGGAGCCATGAGGGGAGGAGGAGTGATGGGTCGGCTGGCGGCCGCCAGCCGCCCGCCGGTTCTCGCCCTAGGGGTAGGGGAAGTCGGAGCCGGCTCGGGCCGGGTCGAGACGGGCCTGCTGCGAGTTGGTAGCAGCGATGAGGTCCTGGACGTGATTTTCCTGTTGCACACATTTTTCACCCTCCATATTGGCCATACCCTCGTAGGACACCTGGGCGGCCCTCATGTTGGCCACGGGGGTATCGTAGGTGGGCAACCTGCTGCCTAGGATTTCGTCGACCACGCGGCCACGGCTACGGACCTCGCTGTGTCAGTCGGGCTCATCCCCAGCCTGGGTGAGACCATACGCGGAGTTGTAATCGCGCTGCGGGACTCCATCCGGTACCGGGCGTTCACGAGGGAGGCGGCCTCCGCGAGCAGCTACTTGCGGGCTGCCTCTAGCTTGGTCGTGGCAGCACCAAGATTGGCCTTTTACGCGATAGGGATTCTTAGTCCCCGAAGAGTGGAGCGGAGAGGGTTAGAGGTGCCAGGACCGGTTGCGGTGGCGGTCGCGTTTGCCTCGGCTGCGGCACAAGACGCCGCGGCAGCTGCGTCTGCATGCGCCCTGGCACGGTCGGAAGTCGTGGAGGAGCTGGTGGCCATCACATTCGCGAGAACTCGGAGGTCGTCAGCGCCGCTCGAGGCGATAGCCCCCGCGAACAATGGCGGGTTAGAGCAGTCGAGCACCTCGCTGGGGTACTCGTCGAAGGCTCACACGTCCATGAGACGCAGCCCACCAAGGAGCGTGCAGAGGCTGTTGACGTCGGGCAAGGCATTGCCACAGCGTGACTTGTTAGAGGGGACGCGGCGAGGCCTACGGGGCAGGCAGAGCTAAGGCTCAGCGCCGTGGAGGCTTGCGCGGAGGCAGGCTCCACGCGCGTGCTTCTTGGACCGAACGAGAAGCGCCCGACAGAGTTGGCGAAGGGTCCTGGGTCGCGGTAGCTACATCGACCCAGGTACCACTGGTCATCGCAGAAGAGTGTATGCTGACCAGCCGTACCTGGCCCGCTATAGCCATGCCTCGTTGATGCATCCTTGACACGCATGTCACGATGACGTGATAGGGGTTGACCTGCTGGCTGGCGGGTCGCTCACAAGCCGGATGGCGGGCGGCTTCGCCCCGAGACGGCTCCCGATGTGTTGCCGACCAGGGGCAGCCGGCCTACGGGGAGAAGCGTCGGCCCCGTATTGTTTCGAAAAAGGGGGAAGTAGCCCGAATGAGCCTACCCCGGGGTTATCCCCACATCACAGAAAGTTGTCGAACGTACCACGTTGTCTTCTGGGCCGGTGAGGACGGCCTGCGCGGAGAGTTCGAGAGAGATGATCCCTTTGACCGAGCAGCCGAGGTGGCAGAGGCTACTAGGCGACGGAGTGCACCCGTCGGCGAAGCTGCAAGACGGACAGTGCGTGGAGGAAGAAGAGAGGAAAATAGAAAATGGATCCAACGGTTGTGCAGATGGATTTCATGCAATTTGCGGTAGGGTCGGATTATCGGATGTGACGTTGCGGGTGTGCACGGGCGCGGCCGGGTTCCCCCTATCCGTCCCATATTTACGCTAGAAATGTGGGATGCCGATCAGTCCAGACGTTTGAGGTCGGTTTAAAAAGTTCATCTTAATTAAAATTTTGTAACTGGATAGTGACGGGGCGGCTTATCCGGACGTTTGAGAAGGATTTAATGGGTGAGATTGTAGATGCTCTTATTAGCACAATGTACCAAATCAGCAACAAAATAATATGGAGTACTAGTACATAGCGAGTGCTAGCTACGGTGGCGCACAGGTATGGTGCTCTCTACTCCCGAATATTGAAATCCAAAATGGTAGCCATCTGTATTACAGAAAATCAAGAATCTCGGAACTCCCGAACGTTAGGTAGATAATCATATGGCAAATCGAATGTTTTTGGAGCAAGTTTAGTGACCCAGGAATGACAAATTTTATCGACAAAATATATGGCAACTTCGTGCTTCAGTTATCTTTTAATAAGTAATTGACGTATATGTTAACTAACTTGTCAGCCTTGTGTGATTAGAGTTTTTTTTTTTTTTTTGGCGATGACTTGTGTCATTAGAGTTGCCGTCGAAAACATTCGATTTTTGCTCGTACTTGATGTTGGGTACTTATCATTTCTGAAAACGAATTAGGCTGATATAGGATGTATTATATACTATCTATTATCAAGTACATATGAGTTCATCATTCATTTACACACTGAACAAAAAACAATTCCAGACGTGAATGTGAGTCGGATTCAAATTCTGTTGAGAATAGTATGTTTGGCTGCATCGCTCATTGGAATTATCTTTTATATTTATCGTGTTTTGAATATAAGTTAAAGCCAGGTCATCGTATATTTCTCTGAATACCTGGTAAAAGCTAAAAAGGAAGATGAATAGCCTAGAAAAGTTACTAGCTAGTAATAATGTGGAATAGTTTAAATGAAGAATCTAGAAAACTATATAAACGAAAGTTATGTGAAAAATAGAGGAATTTAAGAAACATAGGGAATAATCTCCCACAAATTGCTTTTGGAGCTCAGCCTCCATGACAGCCTTTAAATTTGAAATCCAATATTCATGAAAATTCATATTTTCACATTTAAAAAAATATGAAAAAAAATACAAAGATAAGTGAGGGCGTAACATACATGTGTCTAAATTTTTAGAAAAAATGCGTTGAAATAGGCCTGTACAAAAAAGATAAATCTGGGGCTTTTTAACGCATGATATTATTCATCGTTCCAGACCATAAATTTATGTTTTTTGTGTAGACCGTATTTCAAAGTATTTCATCCTAAAAATTTACACACATACACATAACATCCTTATTTACGTGCCTATTTATTTCCAGATTTTTTTAAAACAAAAAATTTTAAAATTTGAATTTTTTAGAAATTTGGAGCTCCATGAAGCTCGGCATCCAAACATCTCTCACAATCTCCGCCATTCATTGTTACTCTTATTTTCCTTCTCTTTGGCTATCTAGGCGGCATTGTGATTGTGCAAGAAACATTACTAAATGTGTTTTGTTTTGGGCACTCATAAATAAGTATTGTTATGGTATTTACAAAATACATGTATTCATGACCCGTTATGTTCTTGTATATAATCTTGGGTCAATACATACATAAAACTAAAAAAAATGATCTTGCGTTTTGGCTAGCAGTTAGTTAGCGATGTTAAATTGGATGAGTATAAAAGGATTGAATGATTATTGATGAAAGTTGGCGTTCCGTAAACGGGCTTGGCCTGGCCATTGGACATGGACAAAATATAAGAAGTTGCAGCTATGGTTAAAATTCTAATTAAATAAAACCCAAGTCTAAATGACATCGTAAGAGCATCTCTAGCAGACCTCGTATAATGCCGTGACCCGCAAAATAATTGTTAAAATACGGATCCGTGTGAAAAATGTTGTCCGATCAGACCCCGCAAACGGATCGGATTGGTAAATGTTTTTGCGGGGCGCGGCAAAATTCCCACCCTAACCCGCGAAAACGCAGGTTCTTCCCCTCACCCTGTTGATGTCTTGTATATAGCGGGAACGGTTGGTCTGGGGAGGTAGGGGGCATTTCAGCCAGCGCTTTTCCCCACCCACCGTCGTCGGGCCGCAGCCTATAATTTTGGTCATACCAGTCATTGGGATCATTGCTGGCGGGCCGCCATGCTTCCGAGATTGACCTCCACCACTTCCTCCCGCCTTGGCCGACCGGAAAGTTGCAGATCGGAGACTGTTTGTCGCGGCCCCCGGATTTGGCGTTTCCAGCCACTGGCCGCTACGCCAAGCCATGGATTGGTCACGGAGCACCCCGTAGAGCCCCGTCAAAGCCCCATCACCGCATGCAGATACTGGTTCGTCCTCTAGCCGCCGTCGTCGGTTTGCCGGCAAGGACTTTGCCGGCCGTCGCACGAGCTCGGCGCTCGCGCATTGGCTCATCGGCTCACCGATGCCGCTCATACACTGCAACGACTGCACACAAACAGTGTTTTCATGCCTGAAATTAAAATGCAAATTGTGAATATCGTTTTTTACGGATTTGCTTTGCGAGTTCTACTCAGTCCCAGCCCGTGTCAGCCCGCAAAACCGTTTTTCAGCGAAGTGTACACACATTTTACGATCGATATTATACGGGTCTGCTAGAGATGCTCTAAGGACTATATTTGTAGGGCGATAGATGAAAAAAAATTCTACCTTGACAAGGTGGGACTAAAATCTGTCCTAAGTCATTTTCCGTACAATTAAAGACTCCAAAAAACAACTAGAAGGAATATTCCAAAATTACATGGGCCCCATCCAAAAAACAAGATGGCACAAACAACTATAAAAGGCTATGGACGAAAATCATAAAGTGGCATCTTGTATATTCGGACCAAGTTTTCATACTTCATTATGAAGACTTCAAAGTCATGTAATACCCACTTGAATCTTTGTTCTCACTCCATGCGTGTGTGCGCCTTCATATTCATTCTTGATCCTCCTACAATCCTCATCCCTCTTGTCCATGCTAGGTGTTAAAATTATATGTCAAATAATATGTGTATGAGTTATGCTATAATTAGACTTGTAATTAGCGGTGGGTTAAGTGTTCGAGTGAGATATGTGTAATCCGGGCCTATCATATAAAGGCACCACAAAGTAGCATAATGTATTAGACATAAGTTGATAGGCTAAACAGAGAGCACGATAGAGACAGCCCAGGCCCCATGGCAGGATGACCGAACAAGTCGTGGTGCGATGGTCAAACAACTATCCGATGTCGTCGCAGGGCTTATCGTCGATTGTATCATATGATTTTATACATGAGGAGTGCATGTACTCATGCCCCGGTATGTATTCATGATTGGTGAATCTTATAAACAAATCTTGATTCCGCGCTTGTGTGATTACTTGTTCTCAACATATAGAGACTGCGCCTCAGATTAATTCTAACATTAGGATTAGAAATAGCTTCAATAAACAAAAGTACCTGATAACTTAATAGCGTGCACGAGCTCTAGTTTTGGGTCTAATTTGCAACAAGGTCTATGGATTTAACAGTGATAGGGGTGCCCTCATTGTTGAAACAGCCTTATCCACGATCGAGCCGAGTCTCCTTCTGTTATTGCATGTGCGTAGGATCAGCTACCGCTCGCCCACTCCCCTCCTTCTCGCTCGTGCTGTTAGGCAGTTAGTGCAGCTTATCCTCTCCCTCTGTAGATGTATAAGTATTGTGATATGTTAATGAGAATCGGTGTGCAGCAAATCATCTTCTCCTCTCTTGCTTTACATGGTATCAGACACTCATCCTTGATCGTCTTCGCTTCCGCTTCCTCCCGTCACCGGCCATGGCCTCGCCCAGCTCCACCATTTTCGGTGAACTCAACCCATTCGGCCTTCAGCCTGTCAACCCTGCCTCCCTCCGTCTGCTTCACATCCAGGATCACGTCCCGATCACCCTTGATCTCCACACCCCGTCGTTCTCTACCTGGCGCACCTATTTCTCCCTCACCTTCTGCGAGTTCGGCATCCGCGACCATGTGAACGGCACGGTGGACGCCCTCGCCATGCTCGGCGATGATCAATGGCTGTCGGTGGACGCCACCATCGTCAAGTGGCTCTACCGCACGGTGAGCCGCGAGATCCTTTCGCAGGTCATCCACGACAACGACACCGCGCTCGGCGCCTGGACCTCCATCTGTCAGCTCTTCCTGGACAATCAACTGCAGCGCCAGGTCTTGATGACGACGGAGTTCTACAGCCTCATGCAGGAGGGCATGGGGCTGTTCGACTACTGCCTGCGTCTCAAGGTCCTTGCCGATGAGCTGCGTGACGTGGGCGTGCCTGTCTCCGATGCCACGATGCTGACCAACCTCATCTGTGGTCTCCGGCCCGACTACGCCAACGTCGCCTCCAACCTCAACCTCCTCACCGAGCCTATTTTCGCGCGGGCGGTCAACTACCTGAGCCTTGAGGAACGTCGCATGCGGCAGGCCTCGCTGCAACGCTCTCAGACGCCTCTCGCCGCCGGAACTTCCGCCCTCCGGCATCGGCTGCACCTCCTGCTCCCGTCCCGGCGTCCTCTCCTCCATGCAACACCCGGAAGAAGAAGCGTGGCTACGATGGGCGCCCTCGCAACGACAGCCCGTCCTCCAGCAGCCCCCGCGCTCCGGCACCCCCCGTCGCGCCCACCTCACCAGCGCCGTGGTTCGGCAACGTCAATCCCTAGGCTGGGGTTGTGCATGCCTGGGCCATGCCGCCTACTCGCGCGCCACGCCCCGGCATCCTCGGTGCCCACCCCGCGGGTCATCAGGCACTCGTGGCCGCGCCCCATCCCGGCGGACTTGCTCCGTCACCCTGGCCTCCTGCACCATCTCCCACCTGGAATGGCGCATCCCCGAGCTCCTACGACCCCGTGCTGCTCGCCGCACTCCACCAGACCCCTTCCCCGAGCGCCTATTCCGGCAACGTGGTCTGGTTCATGGACACAGGCGCCTCCTCTCACATGGCGTCTCACCCGGGTATCCTCTCCTCCTCCCATCCCTATCCCAGGGCCACTCGCATCATGCTTGGCGATGGCTCCTCCCTCCCCATCCCTCACCGTGGTGACCTGTCCCTACCCTCTTCTTCCTCCCCCATTCGCCTCTATGATGTATTAGTTTCTCCTAATTTGATCACTAATCTCATCTTTGTCCGTGCTCAGACGCGGCAGAATCCCGCGACTGTCGAGTTTGACCCTTTCGGTTTCTCTGTCAAGGATCTGCAGACCAAGACGGTGCTCCTCCGATGTAACATTCCCAGCGATATATACCCCCTACTCTCACTGACGCCCACAGCTCCCGCTCCGATCGCGCTCACCGTCGGCCTCGACCTTTGGCATGCCAGTCTCGGCCATCCTGGCGCCTCCGCCCTGCGCCAGCTTGCTTGTCAATTCCCCTTCAATTGTAATAAGACAGCCCAACACTCATGCTCATCTTGTCGCCTCGGTAAGCACACCCGCCTTCCCTTCTCTTCTTCCTCTAGCGTTTCTATTTTTCCCTTTGAACTCTTGCACTGTGATGCATGGACATCCCCAATAAAGAGCAATTCTGGTTTTGAGTATTACTTGGTGCTACTTGATGATTTTTCTCATCATGTTTGGACGTTCCCCCTCAAGCGCAAGTCTGATGTGCTCGCCGTTCTTATTTCCTTCTTTGCGTTCGTTCGCACCCAGTTCAGGCATGTTGTGCTCGGTCTCCAGACCGACAACGGCCGTGAGTTTGACAACAATGGCGTCCACGATCTACTTGCTGCTCACGGCTCCATCTTGCGCCTTACCTACCCGTATACCTCTCAACAGAACGGACGCGCCAAACAAGTCATCCGCACCATCAACGAGGGCGTTCGCACCCTCCTGTTCCCATGCCTGCATGCCCCCTCACTTCTGGCCGGAAGCTCTCGCCACCTCCACGCACCTTCTCAACGTTCGACCCTGTCGCCCTCGTGGTAACTTCTCAACCCCACCACCTCCTTTTCGGTCATCCTCCTTCCTACGATGCCCTGCGCGTCCTTGGCTGTCGATGTTATCCCAAGGTTACCGCCACCATGTCACACAAGTTAGCCCCTCGATCCATCCCCTGCATCTTCTTCGGCAATCCTCCTAATACTAAGGGCTATCGGTGCTATGATCCGGTTTCCGATCGCGTGCTCATCTCCAGGCACGTTTACTTTGATGAAACTACCTTCCCTCTTAAGCAGGTGTCTCTCGTCGCCGACAGCTCCCCGGCGCCGCCATCTCCGACACGCGTTCTGGTGCCCCTACCAGTGCCTGCTACGTGCCCCCACCGTCAGCAGCATCGTGTTGCCCCACTGACGCCTGTTCCCACGTCCGTCGCACCTACCATGCCACGCACGGACAGTGGGCAACCTGCATCGCCATTGCCCTCCTGCATTGCCCTTGTGGACACATCTTCGGCACCAGCCTCTCGTCCGGGCGAGGCTGCTCACGAGGATGCTCCTCCGGCCGCCGACACACGCGTGCCTCCTGCTCCCTCCAACAGCCATGTAGCAGGCTCTGGCGCCCCTGCTGGTTCCATTCCCGTGCCTCTCACTGGCTCGGGCGCCCCTGTTGCCGCTCCGGGAGGTCTCGCATCCTCACGCGTGCCCGCGCTGGCGTTCGTCGCCCTAGTCAGCGGTACTCTACCGCTGACTACGTCCTCGCTGCTTTGACCACCCCTTCCTCTGCTGATGATGTGCCTGCATCCGTTCATGCCGCTCTGCGTGATCCTCGCTGGTATGCAGCTATGCGTGAGGAATTCGACGCCCTGCTTCGGAATAACACCTGGCGCCTCATGCCACACCCCCGCGGTGCCAACGTGATCAGTGGCCGCTGGGTGTTTCGCCGCAAGCTCCGCTCCGAAGGCACGCTCAAACGCTACAAAACTCGGTGGGTGGTGCGGGGTTTTCGTCAGCATGACGGTGTGGATTTCACGGACACCTTCGCGCCCGTCGTCAAACCCGGCACCATCCGCCGTGCCCTGCACCTTGTCGTCTCGCGTGTCTGGGCGGTGCACCATCTCGACGTCTCCAATGTGTTTCTTCATGGCCTCCTTGCCAAACGCGTGCTCTGCGAGCAACCCGCTGTCTTCATCGATGCTGATCACCCTAACGCCGTCTGCCTCCTCTCCCGCTCACTCTACGGGCTTAAACAGGACCCGCGCACGAGGTACCAGAGGATCACCGGCTACCTCGTCCGCCTCGGCTTCCTCTCCACCCGGTCCGACGCATCTCTGTTCGTCTACAACCATGGTGGTGACATGGCGTACCTTCTACTCTACATCGACGATATTGTCTTAACAACCTCCAGCGCCTGGCTGTTCGCCACCTCGTCGATCTTCTTCAGAGCGAGTTCGTGCTCAAAGACTTGGGGCCCCTCCACTACTTCCTCGCTATTGAGGTCACGTGGCGTCCCGACGGCTTCTTCCTGTGCCAGCAGAAGTACGCGCACGAGCTCCTCGAGCACGCCGGGATGGACAACTGCAGGGTTGCCCCCACTCCCGTCGACACCAAGGCCAAAACCAAGGCGACCGACGGCACCCCTCTTCCTGATGGTTCCTTCTACCGTAGCATCGTCGGCGCGCTCCAATACCTGACACTCACCCGCCCCGACCTGACATATGCGGTTCAACAGGTGTGCTTGCACATGCACGCGCCGCATGACATGCATTGGGCCTTGGTGAAGCGGATCTTGCGGTATATCCGTGACACTCCATCGATGGGGCTCACCCTCCATGCCTCCTCTTCGCTCGACATCGTCGCCTACTCCGATGCAGACTGGGTCGGCTTCCCCGACACTCGACGCTCTACCTTCGGCTACTGCGTCTACGTCGGCTCCTCGCTCATTTCCTGGTCCTCCAAACGGCAACCGACGGTGTCCCGATCGAGCGCCGAAGCAGAGTATCGTGACGTGGCCATCACCGTGGCTGAATGCTCTTGGCTCCGGCAGCTCCTTGGAGAGCTCCACTGCGCCGTCCGCCGTGCCACCGTCGTCTACAGCAACAACGTCTCCGTCGTCTACCTGTCCGCCAACCCGGTGCACCATCGGCGGACTAAACATATCGAGCTTGACATACACTTTGTACGGGAGAAGGTTGCGCTCCAGGATGTTTGTGTTCTTCATGTACCTACCTCTCAGCAATTCGCCGATGTTATGACTAAGCGGCTGCCGGTGTCGGTCTTCGAAGAAATCCGCTCCAGCCTCTGTGTCTGTGACGACGCTTCGTCTGCGAGGGGGGGTGTTGAAACAGCCTCATGCACGACCGAGCCCAGTCTCCTTCTGTTATTGCATGCGCATAGGATCAGCTGCCGCTCGCCCACTCCCCTCCTTCTCGCTCGGGCTGTTAGGTAGTTAGTGCAGCTTATCCTCTCCCTCTGTACATGTATAAGTATTGTGATATGTTAATGAGAATCGGTGTGCAGCACATCATCTTCTCCTCTCTTGCTTTACACTCATCATTACACCACAATGAGTATTTTTGTGTGTGTGGAAGATAGGAAGTGCATGTTGTGCTTATGCTGACATAATGGACACGGGGTCACTAGTAGAAAAAGGGTCTTTCGGCCGAGGCCCGAAAGACCATTAGTCCCGGTTCAAACCAAAACCGGGACCAATGCGAGGCATTGGTCCCGGTTCAGTTTACCGGGGCATTGGTCCCGGTTCAGTTCACCTCATTAGTCCCGGTTCAGGGCAAAACCCGGGACTAAAGATCTAGCGACGGCCACGTGGCGTGCCGCGGATCATTAGTCCCGGTTTGTGGCACGAACCAGGACTAAAGGGTATGCTATTAGTCCTGATTTTAGATAAAACCCAGGACTGAAGTGTTGCCTATATAAACCCTCACCCCTGCCCACCCTCTCCTGTGTTTTTGGGCGTTGAGGTGTGACCATGCATGCCATGCTCTTGCCACTCTAGTTCATGCACATGAGGTGTTCGATGAAATGCCCGAGCCACCATATATGAGAGAAGAAGAATGCCGACTGTTGTTGTGGGGGTCGCTTCTCCTTCTTCTCCTTGTGCTAGATATTTGTTATGCACTAGGGGGAGAAGGAGTAGCGACCATCATCGACGGTCGAAAAATCAGGCGAGGGAGTGTCCACCATATATGAGAGAAGAAGAATGCCGACTGTTGTTGTGGGGGTCGCTTTTCCTTATTCTCCTTGTGCTAGATATTTGTTATGCATTAGGGGAAGAAGGAATAGCGACTGTCATCTACGGTCGAAAAATCAGGTGAGGGAGTGTCCACCATATATGAGAGAAGAAGAATGTCGACTGTTGTTGTGGGGGTCTGATGACCCACAAGTATAGGGGATCAATCGTAGTCCTTTCGATAAGTAAGAGTGTCGAACCCAACGAGGAGCAGAAGGCTCTGATAAACGGATTTCAGCAAGGTAATAACTGCAAGCACTGAAAGTAGCGGTAAAAAGTGATTGTGTAGCAAGGTGAAACGTAGCAAGCAAAGAGTAACAAGTAACAAGTAGTAGCAACGGTGCAGCAAGTGGCCCAATCCCTTTTGTAGCAAGGGACAAGCCTCAACAAAGTCTTATAGGAGGAAAGACGCTCCTGAGGACACACGCGAATTTCTGTCATGCTAGTTTCATCATGTTCATATGATTCGCGTTTGTTAGTTTGATAGTTTGATATGTGGGTGGACCGGCGCTTGGGTACTGCCCTTACTTGGACAAGCATCCCACTTATGATTAACCTCTCTCGCAAGCATCCGCAACTACAAAAGAAGAATTAAGACAAAGTCTAACCATAGCATTAAACTAGTGGATCCAAATCAGCCCCTCACGAAGCAACGCATAGACTGGGGTTTAAGCTTCTGTCACTCCAGCAACCCATCATCTACTTACTACTTCCCAATGCCTTCCTCTAGGCCCAAATATGGTGAAGTGTTATGTAGTCGACGTTCACATAACACCACTAGAGGAAAAGACAACATACATCATATCAAAATACCGAACGAATATCAAATTCACATGACTATTATCAGCATGAATTATCCCATGTCCTCAGGAACGAAAGTAACTACTCACAAGACATAATCATAATCATGACCAGAGGTGTAATGAATAGAATCAAGGATCTGAACATAAACTCTTCCACCAAATAATCCAACTAGCATCAACTACAAAGAGTAATCAACACTACTAGCAACCTTACAAGTACCAATCGGAGTCGTGAGACGGAGATTGATTACAAGAGATGCACTAGGGATTGGAGAGGAGATGGTGCTGATGAAGATGTTGATGAAGATGCCTCCCCTCCGACGAGAGGAGTGTTGGTGATGACGATGGCGACGATTTCCCCCTCCGGGAGGGAAGTTTCCCCGGCAGGATCGTCCTGCCGGAGCTCTAGATTGGATCTGCTCAAGTTCCACCTCGTGGCGGCAGCGAAACCACGAAAAAGCTCCCTCCTGATTTTTTCCAGACCAGGACGCTTCATATAGCAAAAGAGGGGGCTAGTGGGCCTTCAGGGAGCCCACAAGCTTGCCCACCGCCACCAGGGGGTGGTGGCGGAGTGGGGGCTTGTGGGGCCCTGGTGGCCCCCCTCCAGTAGTTCTTTCGCCCAATATTTTTAATAAATTCCAGAAAAATCCACGTAAAGTTTCAGGGCATTTGGAGATGTGCAGAATAGTGGAGTAGGATTTGCTCCTCTTCCAGTCCAGAATTCCAACTGCCTGAATTCTCCCTCTTCAAATAAACCTTGTAAAATAAGAGAGAAAAGGCATAAATATGGTACCACAAGTAATATAACAGACCAAAAAGCAATAAATATCAAATAAACCTTCAGGTGAGGGAGTGTCCACCATATATGAGAGAAGAAGAAATGCGACTATTGTTGTGGGGTCGTTTGTCATTCTTCTCCTTGTGCTAGATATTTGTTATGCACTAGGGGAAGGAGTAGCGACCATCATAGACGATCGAAAAATGAGGTGGGTGAAATGATGACACCATGCCAATTTGTGATGTGCCTTTGAATAGTGCACTTTGAACACACAAAAAGTATGGAGTTCAAATAAGTTCAAAAAATGAAATCCCTTTGTAACGGATGAGTTCTCGTTCGAAACCCTGATACTTCGAGAGAGATTGTCCATTTTGTACATGAAGTGCATCCAGTTTTTGTCGTAACCCTCTCAACTTTTTAGCACATGCTACGTGGGTGAAATGATGATACCATGCCAACTTTGAACATTTCCAAAGTTCATTTGTAGTGCTTTTCAATTTCAGGGTCAACTAGCTCAAAAACATTAAATAATGCATGAAAAATATCAAATGATATCAAAAATTGTTGAAAATTTGTGATGTGCCTTTTAATGGTGTATTTTGAACACACACAAAGTATGGAGTTCAAATAAGTTCAAAAAAATGAAATCCCTTTGTAACAGATGAGTTCTCGTTCGAAACCCGGATACTTCGAGAGAGATTGTCTATTTTGTACACGAAATGCATCCAGTTTTTGTTGTAACCCTCTCAACTTTAAGGACATGCTATGTGGGTGAAATGATGACACCATGTCAACTTTGAACATTTTCAGAGTTCATTTGTAGTGCTTTTCCATTTCAGGGTCAACTAGCTCAAAAATAATAAGTAAATGCACGAAAAATATCAAATGAAGTCAGAAATTGTTGGAAATTAGTGATGTTCCTTTGAATGGTGCATTTTGAACACACAAAAATAATGGAGTTCAAATAAGCTCAAAAAATGAAATCCCTTTTTAACAGATGAGTTCTCGTTCGAAACCCTCATACTTCGAGAGAGATTGTCTGTTTTGTACACGAATTGCATCTAGTTTTTGTCGTAACCCTCTCAACTTTTTAGCACATTCTATGTGGGTGAAATAATGATACCGTGCGAACTTTCAACATTTTCATAGTTCATTTGTAGTGCTTTTCAATTTCAGGGTCAGCTAGCTCAAAAAAATAAGTAAATGCACGAAAAATACCAAATGAAGTCAGAAATTGTTGAAAAATTGTGATGTGCCTTTGAATGGTTCATTTTGAACACACAAAAAGTATGAAGTTCAAATAAGTTCAAAAAAATGAAATCCCTATGTAACACATGAGTTCTCGTTCGAAACCCTAATACTTCGAAACACATTTTCCGTTTTGTACACGAAGTGCATCCAGTTTTTGTCGTAATCCTCTCAACTTTTTAGGACATGCTATGTGGCTAAAATGATGATACCATGCAAAATTTTAACATTTTCAGAGTTCATTTGTAGTGCCTTTCAATTTTAGGGTCAACTAGCTCAAAATAAATAAATAACTAAATGCACGAAAAATACCAAATGAAATCAGAAATTGTTGAAAATTTGAGATGCGCCTTTGAATGGTGCATTTTTAACACACAAAAAGTATGGAGTTCAAATAACTTCAAAAAAAATGAAATCCCTTTGTAAGAGATGAGTTCTCGTTCGAAACCGTGATATTTCGAGAGAGATTGTCCGTTTTGTACACGAAGTGTATCCCGTTTTTGTCGTAACCTTGTCAACTTTTTAGCACATGCTATGTGGGTGAAATGATGGTATCATGCCAACTTTGAACATTTTCAGTGTTCATTTGTAGTGCTTTTCAATTTCAGGGTCGACTAGCTAAAAAATAAGTAAATGCACGAAAAAAACCAAATGAAGTCCGAAATTGTTTGAAATTTGTGATGTGCCTTTGAACGGTGCATTTTGAACACACAAAATGTATGGATTTCAAATAAGTTCAAAAAAATGAAATCCCTTTGTAATACATGAGTTCTCGTTTGAAACCGTGATACTTCGTGAGAGATTGTCCGTTTTGTACACGAAATGCATCCAGTTTTTTCGTAACCCTCTCAGCTTTTTAGAATATGCTATGTGGGTGAAATGATGATACCATGCAAACTTTGAACATTTTCAGAGTTCATTTGTAGTGCTTTTCAATTTCATGGTCAACTAGCGCAAAAAGAAATAAGTAAATGCACGAAAAATACCAAATGAAGTTAGAAATTGTTGAAAACTTGTGATGTGCGTTTGAATGGTCCATTTGGAACACACAAAAAGTATGGAGGTCAAATAAGTTCAAAAAGGAAATCCCTTTGTAACAGATGAGTTCTCGTTCGAAACCCTCATACTTCGAGAGAGATTGTCCGTTTTGTACATGAAGCGCATCCAGTTATTGTCGTAACCCTCTCAACTTTTTAGCACATGCTATTTGGGTGAAATGATGATACCATGCCAACTTTGAACATTTTCAAATTTAATTTGTAGGGCTTTTCAATTTCAGGGTCAACTGGCTCAAAAAATAATAAGTAAATGCACGAAAAATACCAAATGAAGTTAGAAATTGTTGAAAATTTGAGATGTGCCTTTGAATGGTGAATTTTCAACACACAAAAAGTATGGATTTCAAATAAGTTAAAAAAAATTCCTTTGTAACACATGAGTTCTCGTTCGAAACCCTGATACTTCGAGAGAGATTGTCCGTTTTGTACACGAAGTGCATCCAGCTTTTGTCGTAACCCTCGCAACTTTTTATCACATGCTATGTGGGTGAAATGATGATGCCATGCCAACTTTGAACATTTTCAGAGTTCATTTGTTGTGCTTTTCAATTTCAGGGTCAACTAGCTCAAAAAAATGTACGAAAAATACCAAATGAAGACAGAAATTGTTGAAAATCTGTGATGTGCCTTTGAATGAAGCATTTTGAATACACAAAAATGATGGAGTTCAAAAAAAACGAAATCCCTTTGTAACTGACGAATTCTCGTTCGAAACCCTCATACTTCGAGAGAGATTGTCCGTTTTGTACACGAAGTGCATCCAGTTTTTGTCGTAACCCTCTCAACTTTTTAGTACATGCTGTGTGGGTGAAATGATGATACCATGCCAACTTTGAACATTTTCAGAGTATCATTTGTAGTGCTTTTCAATTTCAGGGTCAACTAGCTCAAAAAAAGTAAATGCACGAAAAATACCAAATGAAGTTAGAAATTGTTGAACATTTGTGAAAATATTTAATAGAAAACAAAAAAAAGAGTCACTTAAAAAGAATCAACTAAAACATTAACTAAAATGAATGAATTTAAAATAATCAACTAAAATTATCAAAGTGCTTATTTGTTAAAAAGAATCAAGTAAAACATTAACTAAAAAGAAACAAAAAAATCAACTCAAAAGAATTTTCATAATTTTTTTTGGTCAAAATCTTTAATAGAAAACTAAAATAGAAGTGTCGGGACCCCGATCCTAAGCCATAGGAATCCAGCCTGTAACACATTGCATCCCTTTGCGGTCTCACGCACGGTTAACCCCACGGCTACCACCTCACCTTAGCCGGGACCATTTGTGCCTTTTGACTCACGTATGCATTAGTGTCGCTAGCATTCCAATGTCAAAGAACCCGGGTCGACATATCTAGTCATAAACTCAAGTGGCTCGACTGTACAAGACAGGCATACATAACCCAGCAAAGCAGGTGTCGGTCATCAGCGAGTGTAGACGAGTCGTAGCAAGCTATGACAACTCCATTACACTGCATGACATTTCCCCATAGGGATAGACATAGCAGCTAAGAAGGATACATGTCGGTCAACCAATGTGTCCAGAGCAGTAGCGAACTACCAAGGCTCGATGGAATCACAAAGGGGCATTTCTCTGTATAGAGAGCTACTAAGGCATACAACTAGGTGTCGAATCCCATACATATCATAGTGTATCACACGTACGCATGACATACTCGATATGCATAGATACAACAATGGCATCACAACATAACCATACAACAACACAACATTTATTTAGAAGACTCGGAAGAGTCTTGCATAATATGTTCATACAGGCATGGGTCACATGACCCGACACTCAAGTCATACAAGCAGAGTTATACAAACCAACGGAAGCATAAAAGTTGTGTGGGTACAGACAGATGAAAGGAAGAAGGCATAAAGCCTGACTATCTACAAATCCCTTCTGAAAGGGGCCAGGTCGTAGCTGGGACACCAGCTAGTCGTCATCTTCGCTGTCTAGATAGAACCCACCTGTTGGCTCGTGGGTATCCTTTGCAACAATTATTAAGAAAACATGAGTACAAGAGTACTTAACAAGACTTTAGAATAGATCTATCTACTCATGCATAGGTATCAACAAAGGGGGTTGTGGTGTTTCATGCAGCAAGCCAGCTTCGACTCTTGGCTAGGCTAAACTACAATTTCAAATAGTTTTAACAACTATGATAAGTCGTACACGAGTCCACTACCACCACAACAATACACCATCATGGACTCCTTTCCGTCTCCCTACGGAAATGCCATACATTATACTCACGCTTATCTTGATACTTTTATGAGTATCCATTAAAGTTGTCTATGAACAACATATGTCTCCAAGTAGTACATATCCGTCGACGCGGCTATTCGAATGGATCATAACCCTGCAGGGGTGTACTTCTTCACACACGCTCTCGCCACTTATCGCCATGTGCACGTCATGCACCTCGGCAACCTTCAAGCGGAAGCCCAGCGAGGGAGTCGGCCACGACCGTTAACCACGCTAATACCTAGTCCAGGTCTATCGCCTATTTGAGGGTGAACCCGCATAGAAGTCCAGCCAAGGTTTCCACCACGGCACCAAACGATGTGCCCAGGGTTTCCAAGCCCACCATCCGGGTGCCACTTGGTACACCGTGCCACTGCCTACCGCATCATAATCCACCTCTAAGGTCAGCACTATGCACGGTCTCCAGCATGACTCTAGGCATAGCAAGCATAGCAGGAAAACCACATCATGGCTCAAGCAACTACCAGGTATGCTAGGTTACAAGGTTTGGCTATTTACTATGACAATGATAGGTCATGCAAAGGAATATGTTCAGCTACCGAAGTAAGCATTCAAAATATTTTGTCCTAATGCAATAAGTGGGAGCAGGAGCAAGAACATGGGATTATATCGGGATGATCAAAAGGGTGCTTGCCTTGTTGCTCAACAGAGGGATTAAATACTTCAGTCGGATATTCTGACGTATCCGGAAGGGCAGACCCTACCGAAACAATAACGTCAATCAATAACATTCATATGCAACAATATGATGCATGATCATGGCATGAAATAAATTATTGCATGAGTTAATGTGGCTATCAAACTTTTAGGATGATGCTGATTTGAATTCAAATTCAAATATTACTTTAAGTAATATATTTATCAAATTCATTTAATTTATTTGACCTAATGATGTTTCATAACTTTGTTTGTCATGCATGAAAATACCACCATTGTGTTCATTGAATTTTTCTGATCAATTTGCATATATTATTTGTCAAATTTGGAGTTATAATCAATTTTCTATGAATTTCAAAAGTTTTGCACCTATTCTGGAATTATTATAAATCAGAAATATAGTTACTGCATCAGCATGACATCAGCAGGTCCAACTGGCCGTTGAAAGTCAAACCTGACAAGTGGGACCCACTGGTGAGTGACTTTGGCCAGATTTTAATTAAACTTTAAGTTAATTAGTTATTTAACAGGGGCTGGCCCACATGTCAGTGACTGTTTAGGGTTTTAATTAAACATTTAGTTTTATTAATCTAACTTAATTAGCCAGGGGGCTGGCCCCACCTGTCATAGACCCAGGGGGGTCAAACCCACCGGCGATGGGTTCAAACCCACCGGGGGCGAACCTGCGGTGACTCCAGGGACGGCGGAGGGCTTCGGGATTGCTCCTCCGGCGACCAAAAGGACGGCGGAGGGCACCACGGGAACGACACTTCACCCGCGAGTCCATTTTTGCTGGTCTCAGGGGCTGAAGTGGCCGCAGCTGACGTCGGCGACGAGCTTGACGGCGGCCGAAGCTCGGGCAACATCGAGGTCATCGATCCAGAGGGAAAAAGGGACGGGGCTTAGCTCATACGACATCTACACGACGCACCGAAGCTGGTGGTGGTCTGAGATGGACGAACCCATCATCAGAACATCACCGGTGACGAGCTCCTGCGGCGGATCTCGTCAGGCTCCGGTGGAATCGGGCGCTAGGGCCTGGGATCGAGGGGGAAAACGAGGGGCAAAGCACCCTAGGCTCACGGGGACTGCAGAGGCGTCGAATGTGTGCTCGGGGACGACCTGGAGAGGGAGAACGACGACGACGATCAACGGCGGCCCGAGGAAGAAGACGATGGCGATCCGGTGACTCAGGGGCTCTCGGTGTCGTGTGGCTAGCTCGGAAGCTTCAGGACGTCCTGGCGGAGCTTCTGCACAACTCAGAGGCAAGGTAGGACGGTCGGAGCAACGACTAGCTCAAGCTCAAGCTCCGGCCATGGTGGACAGAGAGGGGGAAGTGGAGAGAGACCGAATGAGGAGGAGGAGGAGAGGATGGGAACGGGTGAGGGAGGCTTATCCTCTCCTTGCCAGCGCGATGGAGGGTCCAGGCAGGCACCCAGGTGCATGGCCGCGCCGGAGGGATCAGCGGCCACTTCCTGCTGCCGACTCGCGCGAGGAAGACAACAAGGGAGAGGAGTTGGGCTGGGCCTAAGAGTTAGATCGGATTTTTCTTATTTCCTTTCTTTTCTGTTTCTGTTTTATTCTCTGTGACATTTGTTTTTATTTTATTTTTGGCTTCAAACTATTTCTAAAATACTATAAATAATGCTGGGGTGTTATTTGGAATATTTCCAAACCCACATAAAGTTTTCAACATTTTATGAAAACTCTAAACTATTTGAAATCAAATATGTAGTTGATTTCAGTGGCTTTTATGTTTAAAATAAAATGCCAAAAGTATTTTTTAAAAGAAATCCACCCCTGAATTGTGGTTTCCAATATTTATCAAAAATGATGGACTTTTATGAAGGCCATTTTGGGTTCATTGATTTGTCACAACTTTGAATTGTTTTGAATATAGAGTTGCTCGGGTTTTTCTCTTTCATTTCCACTTTCATTTTTAAATGCAAGAATAAAATATGAGCACAATCTTGCTAAGAATCAAAGGGTAGCTAGGGATGTGACAAGAAGAGAAAAAAATCTTTAATAGCAAAAAATGAAAGTAAAGTTATTCACAAATTTTAAAAAATTCAAATTTGAAAACTAAATATTTAGCTGTAAGTAGAAAAAAAATAAAAACAAAGCAAAGAACAAAACTAAAATAATGGAAAAAAATTGAAACTATATGAGAATTTATAGAGAAAATTCAACCTAAATTCAAACTGAGGTCACTTTGAAAGTGAGGTCACTTTGAATTTAGGTTGAATTTTGTCTTTAATTTCACATATATTGTCAATTTTTAAATTTACAGTGTGTTTAGGCCCGTAAGCCTGCTTTAGAGAGGAGCTCGACACGATTGCGGTAGTGGGGCTTATAAACCAGTCGCGACTCCTCTCCAATACGAGGTGGGACTAAACTTTGGAATGCCGCCAGCCCAAGGTCTTTAGTCCCGGGTCATGGATCGAACCGGGACTAAAGACCACCTTTAGTCCCGTACCGAGCCACGACCCGGGACTAAAGACCGGGACGTGGCTCGGCCCAGGACTAAAGGTGGTTTTTACTCCCGGTTCGAGCCACGACCCGGGACCAAAGCTCCGCCTATATAGGCGGTAGTTGGAAATTTGTGATGTCCAAATCACGGTTTCCATCTTCTTCCTCCTCTCGCGCGCGACTCTTCCCCGATGCCGTCGCCGTCTCCGCGCTCCTCCCCTCTGCCGCCTCCCTCTCCGTCAATGTCGACGTCGTCGACGCCGCCTCCCTCGCCATCGCCGCCGCCCCCCTCCCCTCCCGTGGTAAGCCCCCTTCCCCTCTCCCGCTCCGGTAAGCTGGCTGGCCAGGCCCCCTCGCTCCCTATCCCGCTCCGGTAAGCCCACCCCCTCCAGGCGCCCCCCTCCCATCCCGCTCTAGGCACCCCAAGGCTGCAGCCATTTAGATTTTAGGGCCATCTGTTCAAGCTAGAACAAATTGAAATAATGGAAATTGAGATGCATATGTTAATAAGAAAATCAAGATATATATGTTTGTTGAAGATCTTTTGATGGGCTAACTAGAAAGAAGGAAAAAAATCATGTTTGTAAATTTCATGTAAGTAGGCACATTAGGTTTGAATTAGACAACCAATGGTTTCAAACAACTTATTTAAACTTTGGAGAGGAAAAAGGGCACATACATATTTCAGCAACCTATAAATATCATCCTTTTGTTGGTGTTAATATAATGCATATAACAGTAGTGAGTTTCTCACTTTTGCTTGCTAAATTGTGCTAAGTTTTGTCGGAATGTCCGAGTGGCCTAGCTAGCTTTGTTTATATATATATATATATAGATGTTCAATTCTTTCGATATATATAGTGTCACGATTGTTGTTTACACACATTTACCACATTAAAACAAGAAATGTCTGATGATGAATATTGGGAGTGTGAATATTGCAGCGACTGTCGGGGTATGTGCGACACGCCTCACGTGCAAGACGGTAGGGTCTTCAGCATGAAGCTTGACGAGAATGGAGATATGTTCCTCCCTTGCCATGCAAGATGATATGTGTTGGAGAGGCTCGGTTTCGAAGACCACGAGAGAATTGAGACGAGGAGCGCTAACCTGAGGACTATACATGGTCACACATTTGATATCAAAGTATTTAATTCAGTTTTTCAAACAGAATTTGGGTGCCCAAAGTGGGAAGATCTTTGCAAGGCATATGGATTTTAGGAGGGAATGGAAATAACCTTCGATCTTCGTCCTGAAGATAATATGCCAGGCAACATCGACATTTGGATGGTTGTCGAAGATATGCTTCCTGTTTTATCTCCATGTAAGTTTCTCAACCATATTGGTCAAGTAATTTGCATTTATATTTAGAAATAGTTGGTGTTCATCCATATAATAAATTTTCTAAATTCTAATTTACAACTTATTCGTTGCTTCGACTGAATTACGGAGATTAATTGACACGAGACACTACACGTATGGATCTCCACTTTCTTGTTGCTGGTGTTCTGGTTTCTAGGGATACCTTCCCGCATAATTTTGGAATTGGTCAAAATTATACATTTTACATGAAACTAGTGCATAGGTTGAGGCCGGATGACATTCGCCGAAATATCTTGGTAAGAGTTTCCTAAGTAAGTACGCTCTACTATTGCATAAATGGTGTTGATTATATTGCTAACTAGGTTATTATTATATTCTTCAACAACAACTGCCACATGACGTAGTGCCTCTGATGATGCTCCCAGAAGGTCAAATGAAAATTAGAAGCCCGCTGAGGGCTGAGTTCGATGCTCCATACTCGAGTAAGCTCAAATTAAGATAAAAAGGCTCCAAACTGAAGCAGGGAGAGAAATAAAGAAGGTTCGCAAGCCACAAGTTGGAGACCGTTGGATCTGTGTGATTCATCATGGAGACATAAGTGTTATTCTGTTTTATGACAATATGTCTAAGAGCGAGGACTAGGTCTTATGAGAGACAAGTTATTCTGGTTTATATTATTACTTGACATGATCGATTAGGATGCATGCACATGATGACTATATATATATATGATGTTTCTCTATTTTATTTTATGTGTATCATATGATAACTTGGTATATGATTAAGATGATGATGAGTTGTTAGATGATCGATTAGAATACAATTATCATTCAACGAAAATGAAATGAAATGAAATGAAATGATATAGTGTAAAAAAGATGCATATATGTGCATGTAACTCGTGTCTACATTTTGTAAATATGTTCGACAAAGCACGACGTATGAGATGGTGTAAGATATTCGTGACGATGTGCAATATATATGTAACAAATACACGGGAAAAGAGGGGCAGCAAAATAATCCATCCAATTTAGAGCAAAACCCTAAACCCAAAAATTGCTCCAAAAGAAACAGCGATGAAATAGCCCCGGACTAAAACCCCCTCCCCCTCGCTCCCAGCCCGGCCACGTGGAAGGCCATTAGCCCTGGTTCGGGGCCGAATCGGGGCTAGTATTAGTCCCGGTTCGTGAACCGAAACTAATGGTTCAACCGAACCGGGGCTAAAGGCCCTTTTTCTACTAGTGGGTAAATCATAGTTTCTTAGTAAGGCAGCATTTACGTGGTGATCATGGGGACCTTTACCATCAAGGAGAAACAGAACTATCAACAAGCACAAGAAATTTGGAATTTGCTAGAGCACCGACCACACAGACTTTATACAATACATAGTGACAAGGTAAACGTTTCTCGCCGGTGCGCCGGCCGAACCGTTCGGCAGGCCGCACGCGATCCGCGCACACCGCTCATTAGGCACGTAACTTTTTTTACGTCTAAATATGTTGCAACCAGTGTTCATATTTGCTACAAGTGTTTTTTATTTGCTACATTTGTCCAGTAAAAAAACTGCATATATGTTTGGTTGCAACTCCAGTTCGTCGGATTTTTCGTTACAATCGGCGTTTTTTACTTTTTCTACAACCGTGTTAATTTTTGCTACAACCAGGATCATTTTTTGCTGCAACCATCCAGTAAAAAAGTTACATCCACGTTCGTGAGAGTTGCAACCCGAGTTCACTGCTACAATCCCTTTTTTGTTTTGTTACCACGCATCATCAGCGTCTTTTTTTTTCTACGATCACATTAATATTTTTCTGCTACAACCATATTTTTGTTGCAACCATATGAAAATTTGCTGCGTCATGGTCAATATTTTCTGCATTGTAAAATATTTGTTGCATGGATAGATCTAACGGTGCAGACGCGCGGCGGCTGGTGGATCGTGCGGCCCACGCGCGGCCGGCCGAAAGTTTTCGCCGACGCGCTGGCGTAGAGCATTGCCCCAGTGACAAAGCCTATGTCGGTTGCACATGTCTCTTACACAATATGCTCACAAGCTTCTCAATTTTGAAACAAATAACACATTTAGATGTTGCTAACTTTACTTACATAAAACGCATAAAACCTCAACTATCATTTGATTATCATTCCCGGCTAGTTAACCCCGTTCCTTTCACATCATGCTTCTCATCTTATTTTTATGCTCTTTACGTCCCTTCTTTTCATAATTACGAAACAATATTAAGATGAAAACATAAACTCTACATGAAATAAGTGCAACATCAGTTACATACAACATCTAAGGGACAATACATTGGGGTGGTGGTCTTTGGAAAATCTATCACCAACTAAGAGACAATGCATTGCAAATGTCGATAGGCTAGTCATAGTGGAGTAACATAAGTAATAACATGCATGCTACATAAGCATAAAGGTGATGCGGCAAGTAGTTAAGGAGGAGAGAGAAGGAGGTGAGAGACAAATGAATTAATAAAATATGTTACCATCACATAGCACTTCCCAGTGATAAATGTGTGTAACAAGTAATAAATGAAGCTCTCTATATTATCACATCTATGTCATTACCCACTACGAAGATAATAACATAGACTAGTAACATATGCATGTTAGTAGTTTAAGTTATCCCCCACTATGACTAGCCTAAAGTCCTTTTTTCACTTTCCTTGGAATTTACTCTTTGTGTGTAGGAGCACATGTATAGGCCGAAGCTTGTACGAGAACCCCACTCCTTTTATTTTTCTATCACTTCCACATAGACAAAAGTGTTATGTAAGGAGGTTTATAATCCCTTCGTATGCATACCTTGAGATGTGTTGGCTCTCGATCTGATGATGAGAAGTAATGCCTCTTCACCAAGGTCCATCGCCCAACACCATATTTCTTGACACCCATAATCACCTTCCTCATGTGTGCATGTGTACAGTGTACATAGTTTTTTTTACTGTGAAATTTCATGCCTCTACTTAACAAAGGAAACATCCTCCTCTTGCGAGGACCTCGTAGGGCACAACTCCAATTTTTGTTTAATATGAACGCTAAACACCAAGTATTTGTATATTAGCTTGAAAATGTATATGTTCACCTATGTAAATCGAAATAGATAAAATGGAATGATTGAAATGCACTAGTAGAAAACATGCCTTTGGACTGAAGCATTAGTCTCAGTTGGCTTTTAGACCGTGACTAATGCTGCCACTAGTCCCAGTTCATGAGGCTAAGCTTTAGTCCACTAGTAGATAACATGGCTTTGGTCCAAGCCTGAAATCCCATTAATCCGGGTGCACTCACGAACCAGGACCCATGGGGCATCGGTGCCAGTTCGTGAGGCCAGGGCGCTGGCCGGGCCTCGTCGGCTATTGGTCCCTGTTAGTCTGACCACTTTGGTTCCGGTTTGTGGCTGGAACCGGGACTAAAGGAAATCATTTGGTCCCGGTTCCAGCCACAAACCGAGAGCAATGGTTGTGGGCCAGGAGCGAGGCCCATTGGTCCCGGTTCTCCTTTAGTCCCGGTTCCAGCCACAAACCGGGACCAATGTTGGCCCATATATACCCCCTGCCAGCGAGCAGAGCTATGGGAGAGCTTTGTGGTGCTCTAGCTCACCTCCTATGCACATGAGGTGTTCGATGAAATGCACGAGCCACACTTAAGCTTTCTCCTCTCGAAGCTCCTTATCCAAGCTCCATTTTCCTCAAGATTTGTCTAGGTTTGGCGATCCGTCCTGTCCCGGTCCCGTCCTCACCGTCGTCGATCTCCCACGCCCATCTCGGCACCGACACCACCGTGGTTAGCCTCTTCTTCTTATCTTCTTTCTAAAAGTAAAAAGTTTTTACTTGTAGGATTTAGATAGATACTTGTGTAATTTTTTTACTTTTATCATTATTTGTTACTATATATTGCGATGGTTTTGGTATCCGCCTCCGTCGGCCCTTGTCATGTCTATGATTCGGATGTGGTATATATTATCTTTTATAACTATTTGTTTTATTTAGTGTTTATGATAATTATGCCGACCAACGTTATATAGATTTTTTTATCTAGGAGGTATGTGAACCGGAAATTCCAACCGACATAGAAATTTTTGTCGCGAAGTTAAATTTGGTTAAAAAAGAAAACAATTACTTGAAAGAAAATTACAAAGAGTTGAAGAGGAGAAGATGAAATTGGGGTTGAATGTTGCCGATGTCGTCGGCGATCACAAGATCAAGATGGATGCAATGCGCTTGAAGATTAGAAAGATTAGAAAATATGCCATTCATACTGAGGCTTGGTATCATTATGTCGTTGGATCAATTGGTACCTTAGTTGCGGTTATGAACGCATTTGTTGTTGCGTTTAACTTTTGTAGTTTCAATGTATGTTTTAATTATATGCTCTAGAGAGCTATATGTTGTTCAATAATGAGAACTATGTATGAACGTTATGTATTTATTTTGGTCAGTACTGTACTTTGGCTTTAATGTGATGATGAATTTCTATTAATTTGGTCACTTCTCTATTCATGATATGCTGCAATGGTTTTTAATACACTTTATTATATAACGCACGCAGATGAACCGACAACGGATGTATGGTGACCGACGCACCTCCGAGTATATTAAGGGCCTGCATAATTTTCTCAAAGCGTCTGAGGCAAACAAGAAAAATGGTTTTATGCATTATCCATGTACTGTCTGTGGGAATACGATGGCTTTCTCCATCTCTAAAACTCTTCACTTCCACCTGCTTGAGAAGGGCTTTATGCGACACTATAATGTTTGGACCAAGCACGGAGAAAGAGGGGTTATGATGGAAGACAACAAAGAAAAAGAGGATGATGACAACTACCCGCCCCCTGAATACGGTGATGCTGCAATGGGGGAAGCTGAAGATCAAGAGGAACCAGACGATGTGCCCGATGATGATCTTCGTCGGGTCAATGTTGATGCACACAGAGAATGCGAAAGTGAAAGGGAGAAGTTGAAGTTCTATCGCATGTTAAAGGATCACAAAAGGGTTGTACCCAAATTGCAAAGATGACAACACAAAGATCGGTACCACACTGGAATTGCTGCAATGGAAGGTAGACAATGGTGTATCTGACAAGGGATTTAGTTTGCTACTGAAAACAATGAAGAAGAAGCTTCCAAAGGATAAAGAATTGCCGGGCAGTACGTACGAAGCAAAGAAGGTTTTATGCCCTCTAGGATTGGAGGTGGAGAAGATACATGCATGCCCTAGTGACTGCATCCTCTACCGCAGTGCGTACGAGGATTTGAACGCATGCCCGGTATGCGGTGCATTGTGGTATGAGATCAGAAGAGATGACCCTGGTGATGTTGAGGGCCAGCGCACCAGGAAGAGGGTTCGTGCCAAGGTATGTGGTATGCTCCTATAATACCATGGTTGAAACGTCTGTTCAGAAACAAAAAGCATGCCGAGTTGATGCAATGGCACATAAAAGACCGTAAGAAAGACGAGAAGTTGAGAGTACCCGCTGATGGATCGCAGTGGAGAAAGATCGAAAGTGGAGCGACTTTACATGTGACCCAAGGAACGTATTGTTTGGTTTAAGTGCAGACGGTGTTAATCCATTTGGGGAGCAGAGCAGCAAGCATAGCTCATGGCATGTGGTTCTATGTATGTATAACCTTCCTCCTTGGTTGTGCATGAAGCGGAAGTGCATTATGATGTCAGTGCTCATCCAAGGCCCTAAGCAACCCGACAATGACATTGATGTGTACCTAAGGCCATGAGTTGATGAACTTTTACAGCTATGGAATGGAAGAGGTGTACGTGTGTGGGATGAGAACGAACATGAGGAATTTGACCTACATGCGTTGCTGTTTGTAACCATCAACGATTGGCCTGCTCTCAGTAACCTTTCAGGACAGACAAACAAGGGATACCATGCATGCACACACTTTTAGATGACACCGACAATATATATTTGGGAAAATGCAGGAAAAATGTGTACCTGGGGCATCGTCGATTTCTTCCAACCAACCATCAATGTCGAAAGAAAGGAAATCATTTCAAAGGTGAGGCAGATAACTGGAAATGATCACATACTTGATATGGTCAATGATTTAGAAGTAATCTTTGGAAAGGGTCTTGGCGGACGATCTGTTCCGACCGACGATGCGGGACACGCACCCATGTGGAAGAAGAAATCTATATTTTTGGACCTACCCTATTGGAAAGACCTAGAGGTCTGCTCTGCAATCGACGTGATGCACGTGACGAATAATCTTTCCGTGAACCTGCTAGGCTTCTTGGGAGTGTATGGGAAGACAAAAAAATCACCGGAGGCACGGGAGGAACATCAATGTGTGCATGAAAAAGACGGCATGCATCCAAAGCAGTATGAAGGTCCTGCCAGCTACGCACTTACTAAAGAAGAGAAGGAAATTTTCTTTGAATGCCTGCATAGTATGAAGGTCCCGTCTGGCTTCTCGTTCAATATAAAGGGAATAATAAATATGACAGAGAAAAAGATCTAGAACCTAAAGTCTCATGACTGCCACGTGATTAGGACGCAACTGCTTCCGGTTGCATTGTGGGGGCTTCTACAGGAAAACGTTCGATTAGCCATTGTGAAACTTTGTGCCTTCCTCAATGCATCTCTCAGAAGGTGATCGATCTAGAAATCCTGCCAAGGTTAAGGAGTGATTTGGTGCAATGCCTTGTTGGTTTCGAGATGGTGTTCCCACCATCCTTCTTCAATATCATGACGCACGTCTTAGTTCAACTAGTCGACGAGATTGTTGTTCTTGGCCCTGTATTTCTACACAATATGTTCCCCTTTGAGAGGTTCATGGGAGTCTTAAAGAAATATGTTCGTAACCGTGGAAGGCCAGAAGGAAGCATCTCCATGGGCCATCAAACAGAGGATGTCATTCGGTTTTGTGTTGACTTCATTCCTGACCTTAAGAAGATTGGTCTCCCTCAATCGCCGTATGAGGGGAGACTGACTGGAAAAGGTACGCTAGGAGCGGACTCAATAATATGTATGGACGGGCATTCTAGGTCTCAAGCACACTACACAGTTCTACAGAATTCTACCTTGGTGACCCCTTATGTCGATGAACACAATAATATTACGCGCTCCGCGCTCCAAACACCCGGAGCAGTGTGACGAGTGGATTACAAATGAACACATCAGGACTTTCGGCAGTTGGATGCAAAAACGTCTCATGTGTGACAACACTGTTTCTGATGAGCTGTATGTTGGGGAACGTTGCATGGGAAACAAAACATTTCCAACGCACACGAAGACCTATCATGGTGATGTCCATCTACGAGAGGAGATTAGATCTACATACCCTTGCAGATCGCTAAGCGGGAAGCGTTAAGAAACGCGGTTGATGTAGTAGTATAGCTTTGTGATTCAAATCACCGTCGTCCCACGATCCGTTCCGATCTAGCGCCGAACGGACGACACCTCCGCGTTCAGCACACGTACAGCTCGATGATGATCTCGGCCTTCTTGATCTAGCAAGAGAGAAGGAAAAGTAGATGAGTTCTCCGGCAGCGTGACGGTGCTCCGGTGGTGGTGATGATCTACTCCTGCAGGGCTTCGCCCGAGCTCCGCCCGAGCTCCGCAGAAATCCGATCTAGAGGCAAAACTATGTGGAATAGGTTTGATTTGCACGTGGCAAAGTTGTGTCTCAAAAACCCTAAAACCACCAGTATATATAGGAGGAGGGGAGGGGATAGCCTTGGGGCACAAGGACCCCAAGGGTGCACCGACCAAAGGGGGAGGAGGACTCCTCCTCCAATTCAGTTTGGGAAGGAGGAGTCCTCCTCTTCCTTCCCACCTTCCTCTTTCCTTTTTTCCTTTCTTTCCTTTGGTTTTTTCACTTGTGGTGCCATAGCCCTCTTGGGCTAGCTGGTGCGCCACCCTAAGGCTACTGGGCTCACTCCCGGGTGGGTGGGCCCCTCCCTGTGAACACCCGGAACCCATTTGTCACTCTCGGTACACTACCGGAAATGCCCGAAACTTTTCGGTGACCAAATGAAACCATCCTATATATCAATCTTCGTTTCCGGACCATTCCGGAAACCCTCGTGACATCCGTGATCTCATCCGGACTCCGAACAACATTCGGTAACCACACATATAACTCAACTATACTAAAACATCATCGAACCTTAAGTGTTCAGACCCTGCGGGTTCGAGAACTATGTAGACATGACCCGAGACACTCCTCGGTCAATATCCAATAGCGGGACCTGGATGCCCATATTGGATCCTACATATTCTCCAAAGATCGTATCGGTTAAACCTCAGTGCCAAGGATTCATATAATCCCGTATGGCATTCCCTTTGTCCTTCGGTATGTTACTTGCCCAAGATTCGATCGTCGGTATCCGCATACCTACTTCAATCTCGTTACCGGCAAGTCTCTTTACTCATTCCGTAATACAAGATCCCATGACTTACAGTTAGTCACATTCCTTGCAAGGCTTGTGTGTGATGTTCTATTACCGAGTGGGCCCTGAGATACCTCTCCGTCACACGAGTGACAAATCCCAGTCTTGATCCATACTAACTCAACGGACACCTTCGGAGATACCTGTAGAGCACCTTTATAGTCACCCAGTTACGTTGCGACATTTGATACACACAAGGTATTCCTCCGGTGCCAGTAAGTTATATGATCTCATGGTCATAGGAATGAATACTTGACATGCAGAAAACAATAGCAACAAAATGACACGATCACATGCTACGTTCATAGTTTGGGTCTAGTCCATCACATGATTCTCCTAATGATGTGAGCCAGTTATCAAATGACAACACTTGCATATAGTCAGAAAACCTTGACTATCCTTGATCAACTGGCTAGCCAACTAGAGGCTTGCTAGGGAATTGTTTTGTCTATGTATCCACACATGTAACTATGTTTTCATTCAATACAATTATAGCATGGATAATAAACAATTATCTTGAAACAGGAAATATAATAATAACTATTCTATCATTGCCTCTAGGGTAGATTTCCAACAGTCTCCCACTTGCACTAGAGTCAATAATCCAGTCCTCACATCGCCATGCGGTTTACATTGTAATAAATCTAACACCCATACAGTTCTGGTGTTGATCATGTTTGCCCGTGGAAGAGGTTTAGTCAGCGGATCTGCTACATTCAGATCCGTGTGCACTTTGTAAATATTTATGTCTTCTCCTTCGACGTAGTCGCGGATGAGGTTGAAGTGTCGTTTGATGTGCCTGGTCTTCTTGTGAAACCTTGGTTCCTTTGCTTAAGCAATGGCACCAGTGTTGTCACAGAACAGAGTTATTTGATTTAGTGCGCTTGGCACAACTCCAAGATCCGTCATGAACTGCTTCATCCAGACACCCTCCTTAGCTGCCTCAGAGGCAAGCATGTACTCCGCTTCATATGTAGAATCTGCTACAACGCTTTGCTTGGAACTGCACCAGCTTATCGCACCCCCATTAAGAATAAATACGTATCCGGTTTGATACTTAGAGTCATCTGGATCAGTGTTAAAGCTTGTGTCGATGTAAGCCTTTACGACGAGCTCTTCGTCACCTCCATAAACAAGAAGCATTTCCTTACTCCTTTTCAGGTACTTCAGTATATTCTTGACCACCGTCCAGTGATCCACTGCTGGATTACTTTGAAACCTGCCTGCCATACTTATGGCCAAGCTGACGTCTGTTCTAGTGCACAACATTGCATACATGATAGAACCTATGGCTGAAGCATAGGGGACGGAACTCATTTGCTCTCTATCTTTATCAGTTGTTGGGCAGTGAGTCTTACTCAATTTTATACCTTGTAACACTCGCAAGAACCCCTTCTTGGACTGTTCCATTTTGAACTTCTTTAAAACTTTATCAAGGTATGTGCTTTGTGAAAGTCCTATCAGGCATCTCAATCTATCCCTATCGATCTTAATGGCTAGAATGTAAGGAGCTTCTCCTAGGTCCTTCATAGAGAAACTTTTATTCAAGTAATCCTTTATGCTCTCCAGAAACTCCACGTTGTTTCCAATCAGTAATATGTCATCCACATATAATATTAGAAACGCCACAGAGCTCCCACTCACTTTCTTGTAAATACAAGATTCTCCAACCACTTGTATAAACCCAAATGCTTTGATGACCTCATCAAAGCGCTTATTCCAACTCTGAGATGCTTGCACCAGTCCATAAATGGACGCTGGAGCTTGCATACTTTGTTACCATTCTTTGGATCGGCAATACCTTTGGGTTCATCATATACAACTCTTTCTTAAGAAAACCGTTAAGGAACGCCGTTTCTGACATCCATCTGCCAGATTTCATAATCGAAAAATGCAGCTATTGCTAACATGATTCGGACGGACTTAAGCATCGCTACCGTTGAGAACGTCTCATCGCAGTCAACTCCTTGAACTTGTGAATAACCCTTTGGCACAAGTCAAGATTTATAAATGGTCACATTACCGTCTGCGTCCGTTTTCTTCTTAAAGATCCATTTGTTCTGAATAGCCTTGCGTCCTTCAGGTAATACTTCCAAAGTCCACACTTTGTTTTCATACATAGATCCTATCTCGGACTTCATGGCCTCTAGCCATTTTTTGGAATCCGGGCCGACCATTGCTTCTTCATAATTTGGAGGTTCATTGTTGTCTAACAACATGATTGATAAGACAGGATTACCGTACCACTCAGGAGTAGTACATGATCTTGTCGACCTACGAGGTCCGATAGGAACTTGATCCGAAGTATCATGATCATCATCATTAACTTCCTCCTCAACCGGCGTTGCTTCAACAGAGGTTTCCCCCTGCCCTGCACCACCATCTAGAGGGGTTAGAGGTTCGACAACCTCATCAAGTTCTATCTTCCTCCCAATCAATTCTTTCGAGAGAAACTCATTCTCAAGAAAAGCTCCGTTTTTAGCAACAAACACTTTGCCGTCGGTTTTGAGATAGAAGGTGTACCCAACTGTCTCCTTTGGTTAACCTATGAAGACACACTTTTTCGCTTTGGGTTCCAGCTTTTCAGGCTGAAGCTTTTTGACATAAGCATCACATCCCCAAACTTTAAGAAACGACAACTTCGGTCTTTTGCATTACCACAGTTCGTATGGTGTCGTCTCAATGTATTTTGATGGTGCCCTATTTAAATTGAATGCAGCTGTCTCTAATGCATAACCCCAAAACGATAAGGGCAAATCAGTAAGAGACACCATAGATCGCACCATTTCTAACAAAGTACGATTACGATGTTCGGACACACCATTACGCTGTGGTATTCCAGGCGATGTCAACTGTGAAATAATTCCACATAGTATTAAGTGAGCACAAACTTGAAACTCAAATATTCACCCCCACGATCAGAAAGTAGGAACTTGATCTTCTTGTTGCAATGATTTTCAACTTCACTCTGAAATTGCTTGAACTTCTCAAACATTTCACACTTGTGCTTCATGAAGTAGATATATCCATACCTACTCAAATCGTCAGTGAAGGTGAGAAAATAACGATATCCGCCGCGCGCCTCCACACTCATGGGACCGCACACATCGGTATGTATGATTTCCAACAAGTCACTTGCACGCTCCATTGTTCCGGAGAACGGAGTCTTAGTCATCTTGCCCATGAGTCATGGTTCACACGTGTCAAGTGATTCAAAATCAAGTGACTCCAAAAGCCCATCGGAATGGAGTTTCTTCATGCGGTTTACACTAATATGACCTAAGCGGCAGTGCCACAAAAACATGGCGCTATCATTGTTAACTCTACATCTTTTGGTCTCAGTGTTATGTATATGTGTATCATCGCTATCAAGATTCAATATGAACAATCCTCTCACATTGGGTGCATGACCATAAAAGATATTACTCATAAAAATAGAACAACCATTATTCTCTGACTTAAACGAGTAACCATCTCGCAATAAACAATATCCAGATATAATGTTCATGCTTAATGCAGGCACTAAATAACAATTATTTAAGTACATAACTAATCCTGATGGTAACTGAAGTGAGACTGTGCCGACGGCGATTGCATCAACCTTGGAACCATTTCCCATGCGCATCGTCACTTCATCCTTCGCCATCCTTTGTTTATTCGGCAGTTCCTGCTCCGAGTTGCAAATATGAGCAACAAAACCGGTATCGAATACCCAGGCACTAATACGAGAGTTGGTTAAGTCCACATCAATAACATGTATGTCAAATACACCTAATTTTTCCTTGGACGCCTTCTTATCAGCCAAATACTTGGGGCAGTTGCGCTTCCAGTGACCCAGTCCCTTGCAATAATAACACTTTGTTTCAGGCTTAGGTCCAACCTTGGGTTTCTTCGTCGGATTGGCAACAGGCTTGCCTCTCTTCTTGGAGTTACCCTTCTTGGCTTTGCCGTTTCTCTTGAAATTAGTGGTCTTATTGACCATCAACACTTGATGCTCTTTCTGGAGTTCTGACGCGACTTTCAGCATCGCGAATAACTCGCCGGGTGACTTGTTCATCCCTTGCATGTTATAGTTCAACACAAAGCTCTTATAGCTAGGTGGCAGCGATTAAAGAATTATGTCAGTGATAGCCTCTTGCGGGAGTTCAATCCCCAGCTCAGCTAGACGGTTTGAGTACCTAGACATTTTGAGCACATGTTCACTGACAGACGAATTCTCCTCCATCTTGCAAGCATAGAATTTATCGGAGGTCTCATACCTCTCGATCCAGGCGTTCTTCTGAAAGATAAACTTCAACTCCTGGAACATCTAATATGCTCCATGACGCTCAAAGGGACGTTGAAGTCTCGGCTCTAAGCCATACAAGACTACACATTGAACTACTGAGTAGTCTCCTTACGTGTTAACCAGGCGTTCAAAACATCTTGGCTAGACGTAGCGGGTAGTTCATCTCCTAGCGCAGCATTAAGGACATAATCCTTCTTCCCAGCTTGCAGGAGCAGCTTTAGATTACGAGCCCAGTCTACAAAGTTGCTTCCATCATCTTTAAACTTAGCTTTCTCCAGGAATGTATTAAAATTCAGGGTGACTACTGCGTGAGCCATTGATCTACAACACAAATATTGCAAAGTGGACTTAGACTATGTTTAAGATAACTAGAGTTTAAATAATCAAATTACTAATAAACTCCCACTCAAAAAGTACATCTCTCTAGTCATTTGAGTGGTACATGATCCAAATTCACTAACTCAAGTCTGATCATCACGTGAGTTGAGAATAGTGTCAGTGGTAAGCATCTCTATGCTAATCATATCAACTATACGATTCATGCTCGACCTTTCGGTCTCATGTGTTCTGAGGCCATGTCTGCACATGCTAGGCTCGTCAAGTTTAACTCGAGTGTTCTATGTGTGCAACTGTTTTGCACCCATTGTATGTGAACTTTGAGTCTATCACACCCAATCATCACGTGGTGTCTCAAAACGACGAACTATCGCAACGGTGCACAGTCGGGGAGAACACAATTTCATCTTGAAATTTTAGTGAGGGATCATCTTATAATGTTACCGTCGTTCTAAGCAAAATAAGGTGCACAAAATGATAAACATCACATGCAATTCATAAGTGAGATGATATGGCCATCATCTTGTGCTTCTTGATCTCCATCATCAAAGCACCGATATGATCTTCTTGTCACCGGTGCCACACCATGATCTCCATCATCGTGCCGCCATCGAGGTTGTCGTGCTATCTATGCTATTACTACTAAAGCTACAACCTAGCAGTATAGTAAACGCATCTGCAAACACAAACGTTAGTTTAAAGAAAACCCTATGGCTCCTGCCAGTTGCCGTAGCATCGACGTGCAAGTCGATATTAACTATTACAACATGATCATCTCATACATCCAATATATCACATCATGTCATTAGCCATATCATATCACAAGCATACCCTGCAAAAACAAGTTAGACGTCCTCTAATTTGTCGTTGCATGTTTTACGTGGCTGCTATGGGTATCTAGTATAATCGCATCTTACTTACGCAAAAACAACAACGGAGATGTGCAAATTGTTATTTAACCTCTCTCCAAGGACCGCCTCGATCAAAACCAATTCAACTAAAGTTGAAGAAATAGGCACCCGCCAGTCATATTTATGCAACGAGTTGCATGTTAGTTGATAAAACCAGTCTCTCGTAAGCGTACGAGTAATGTCGGTCCGGGCCGCTTCAATCCAACAATTTCGCCGAATCGAGAAAAGACTAAGGAGGGTAGCAAATCGAACATCAACGTCCACAAAACCTTTTGTGTTCTACTCGAGATAACATCTATGCATGAACCTAGCTCATGATTCCACTGTTGGGGAATGTTGCATGGGAAACAAAAAAAAATCTACGCACACGAAGACCTATCATGGTGATGTCCATCTACGAGAGGAGATTAGATCCATGTACCCTTGTAGATCGCTATAGGCCGTCCTAGGAGGTCGCCTGGGTGGGTCCCACCTCCTTCGGTGCCCTCCTTTGGCCTACATTTAGAGTCCCAAGAGGAAACCCTCGCAGACTTTCTGGAATCGCGAATTTCTCCATCATTCCGTCGTCGCAGCGCTTCCGAGATCGGGAGCGTTAGGAGACCTCTTCCCGGCACACTGTCGGAGGGAGGATTGACCTCCGGGAGCTTCTCCATCGCCATGGATGCTTCCTGGATGTGTCGTGAGTAGCCCTCCTTGGACCATCAGTCCACAACCAGTAGCTTTGTGATGTCTTCTCTCCAATCTTGTGCTTCAATGGTTAGTCCTTGTGAGCTGCCCTACATGATCAAGGCATCTATGTAATTCTCTTGCTATTGCTATGCTCGGTTTGTTGGGATCTGATGGATTATGAGATTATGTTCAGATGGATTATGAGATATATATTTGATTATCCTTTTATATTATGTTCCTTAGTGATTCATGCATGTTCTCCGTTGCTTTTTATTGCTTTGGCCAAGTAGTAGATCGTAACTCCAAGAGGGAGCTTTATGCATGATTGTGGGTTCATGCCCCTCGATGTGTAGCTTGAGTGACAGAAACATGAGACTAGGGGATGTGCTTGTTGCCACCAGGGAGAAAGCAACGGTGCTTGTGAGCATGGTTGCAAGGATTGTTTACCTTACGCATAGTTCGTAAATGCAGTTGTTCGTTGATTTGAGTTTACACTTTGGGTGGGGCTCGCAACTTAATACCGGAGAGATGTTCTGGATAGATATCTCGTGGTGGATGATTCTTAAGTAGATGATGATGAATAAACGGTCTACTTTTCTTGGCGTACTTCCCATTACTATTGAACCTCTAACTATCAAGTAGCATAATTAGCATTGCGGTGCGATCATAGTTCTGTCAATTGCCCAACTGTGATTTGTTTACCCAAGCGTAGTTGTTTACCATCTTTTGGGAGAGACACATCACAAGTGAACATAATGTGACTCCGGTCCATATCACCATCATTGTTTACACCTCCATCATTTACCGCTTTCTTTTACTTTTCCGTTGCAATCACTATTACCTTCCCGCCTGTGTTTTGATCCTTTGCAAACTACAAGGCCGGATGGATTGACAACCTCTCTGTACTCGTTGGGAGCAAAGTTATTTGTTGTGTGTGCAGGTCCACGTCTTCTGCCAGCGCCAGGGTGGAAAACACCTACTTGTTGAGCCTAGGAGTCCTCTTGGTTTGATAAACCTTACAGTCTCCATGTAAGGGAAATCTGCTGCTGATTCCATCTCCACCTTCCACTTGGGGTAACCAACGAGGGGCGAGAAGTATATCCATCAACTCGTCATCAAGTATGCAACCAAAATGTGTCAGATTTCCCTTTGCCACAACTGATGGTCCATTTACGACCATTGGCACAAATGGGGTCTTCCCATTTTGGCTCAATCTTATACTTGAAGCAATGAAAGTCGGATCCAACATTCAACTTGCTAGGATGATGGATATTGTTGTAAAGGCTGAAATACCACTCAACTTGTTAGCCATAACAGAATATATCAAAAGATGAAAGCAAAAGATGAAAACCAAACAAACTAACTAAATTATCAAACGAACATAACCAAATGACGAGTCCTTTCTGCTATGTTTTAATGTACATGATATGCACCACTGCATGCATACCAGTTGTTCCACGTTTCTTTGTCCACCAGAAATGCCTCTTCTCATCTGATCTCCAACAATAGTATCAACACAAATTTCAAGCCCAAGCACCTGCGGAGTATGCTCAATTAGCACAGCGAATCACGAATGCTTGTTGGGAAACTTGAGATTCAGTTTACACCAGGAATAGAAGTGTTAATTTTATAAATGGGCATCACTATCCACGTGCACCCATCCTTAGGAGAACTAATAGAAAACAATATTTTTGCACAACCTCATTATCACAGGTTAAAAGAAATAAATGGCCAAACTAATTATCTAAACCATGTTAATTTAAATCTTAATCTCTAAAAGGATAACAAACATTAGACCCTCACCTTAAGAGTAAGATCTGTGATAACATTAGTTTCTTGTCCTTGTACTGCAGTTGCCTTCATGAAAGCATCAATCTCTGGGTGAGGCTTAATAATGGCATTCCCCTCCCTCCTTGCTAATTCTAAGAGTGTATTATATGGTCATGTGAATTAGACGTCATTTCCAAATTAGATAATACACCCATGAACATTAGCTCTCAGAACATCAACCCCATGTATGTCTTTCCACCAAATTATAACTCCAATTTTTTGGAGGATCATATAGGAGAACAGAGGGCTTTCAAAATTAGGCTTTCCTACACTTCAGGTCTGTTCATAATAATTTCACTCTTATGGCATGTATGGTACCTATTTCACACTACAATTTTTGCACATAAATACTTGTAAAAGTTTATTAAATAGTAAGAATTTAAATAGTTGTAGAATTGGTTCTCGACGTCGATGATGCGTGGCCCGCATCCTCGACGTCGACTCGGTGGCGACCACCTTTTTGAGAGGTGCCTGTTGGGGATCGTACTAATAATTCAAAAAACATCCTACGTCATACCAAGATCATCTAGGAGATGCTAGCAACGAGCAAGGGGTAGCACATCTTCATACCTTTGAAGACCGCTAAGAGGAAGTGTTACTATGAACGCGGTTGATGGAGTTGTACTCGTAGCGATTCAGATCGCGGAAGATTCCGAGGTAAGCGCCGAACAACGGCGCCTCCGCGTTCAACACACGTGCAGCCCGGTGACGTCTCCTTCACCTTGATCCAGAAAGGAGAGAGGAGGAGTTGAGGGAGAGCTCCGGCAACACGACGGCATGGTGACGGTGGAGTTGCGTGGTACTCCGGCAGGGCGTCGCCGAGCGCTACGGAGGAGGAGGAGGAGGAAGAGCAGGGCTGCGTCAAGGGAGGGATAAATTGGTGTTTGTAGCCCTCCCAAGTGCTCCACTATATATAGGGGGGAGGGAGAGGGGGTGAGCATCCCCTAGGGATACCCTAGGAGGTGCGGGAGCCCTAGATGGAGGTGGGGCGGCGCCCTAGGGATGGCTAGCCACCCATGGAAGCCCCCACGCCTAGGGTTTGGCCCTCCTTGCCTCCTTGTGCGCCTTGGGCCTTTGTGGGTGGCACACCAGTCCATCTGGCAGCTGGTTCCCTTCCACTTTTGGCCCACGTGGCCCTTCAGGGTTGGTGGCCCCTCCCGGTGGACCCCGGGAACCCTTCTGGTGGTCCCGTTACAATACCAATGATCCACGAAACATTTCCAACAATCAAATCTCCACTTCCTATATACGAATCTTTACCTCCGAACCATTCCGGAACTCCTCGTGATGTCCGGGATCTCATCCGGGACTCCAAACAACCTTTGGTAACCACATACTATTCCCATTACAACTCTAGCATCATCGAACCTAAAGTGTGTAGACCCTACGGGTTTGGGAACCATCTAGACATGACCGAGACACTTCTCCGTTCTAACCATGAGCGGGATCTGGATACCCATGTTGGCTCCTACTTGTTCCATGATTATTTCATCGGATGAACCACGATGTCAAGGATTCACTCAATCGCGTATGCATTTCCCTTTGTCTATCGGTATGACACTTGCCCGAGATTCGATCGTTGGTATCCCTATACCTTGTTCAATCTCGTTACCGGCAAGTCTCTTTACTTGTTACGTAACACATTATCCCGTGGCTAACTCCTTAGTCACATTGAGCTCATTATGATGATGCATTACCGAGTGGGCCCAGAGATACCTCTCCGTCACACGGAGCGACAAATCCCAGTTTCGATTCGTACCAACCCAAGACACACTTTCGGTGATACCTGTAGTGCACATTTATAATCACTCAGTTACATTGTGATGTTTGATACTCCTAAAGCATTCCTACGGTATCCGGTAGTTGCACAATCTCATGGTTTAAGGAAATGATACTTGACATTAGAAAAGCTTTAGCAGATGTACTACACCATCTTGTGCTATGCTTAGGATTTGGGTCTTGTCCATGACATCATTCTCCCAATGATGTGATCCTATTATCAATGACATCCAATGTCCATGAACAGGAAACCATGACCATCTGTTGATGAGTGAGCTAGTCAACTAGAGGCTCACTAGGGACATGTTGTGGTCTATGTATTCACACATGTGTTACGGTTTTCGGTTAATACAATTATAGCATGAACAATAGACAATTATCATGAACTAGGAAATATAATAATAACCACTTTATTATTGCCTCTAGGACATATTTCCAACAGTCTCCCACTTGCACTAGAGTTAATAATCTAGTTACATTGTGATGAATCAAACACCCATAGAGTTTTGCTGTTGATCATGGTTCGCTCGCGGAAGAGGTTTAGTCAACGGATCTGCGACATTAAGATCCGTATGTACTTTAGAATTATCTATATCTCCATCATGCATGTATGCACGAATGGAGTTGAAGCGGCGCTTGATGTGCTTGGTCTTCTTGTGAAACCTGGGCTCCTTGGAAATGGCAATAGCTCTAGTGTTGTCAGAGAACAGAGTCATCGGGCCCGACGCACTGGGAATCACTCCCAGGTCGATGATGAACTCCTTCGTCCAGACTCCTTCCCGTGCTGCTTCCTAAGCAGCTATGTACTCCGCTTCACATGTAGATGCCGCCACGACGCTTTGCTTGCAACTGCACCAGCTAACTGCCCCACCATTCAAAATGTAAATGTATCCGGTTTGTGACTTGGAGTCATCCGAATCTTTGTCGAAGCTAGTATCGACGTAACCCTTTAGGACGAGCTCTTCGACACCTCCATAAACGAGAAACATATCTTTAGTCCTTTTCAGGTACTTAAGGGTATTCTTGACCGCTATCCAGTGATCCACTCACGGATCACTTTGGTACCTCGCTACCAAACTTATGGCAAGGTTCACATCAGGTCTGGTACACAACATGGCATACATAATAGAGCCTATGGCTGAAGCATATGGGACGATACTCATCTTTTCTCTATATTCTGCCGTAGTCGGGCGTTGAGCTGTGCTCAACCTCACACCTTGTAATATAGGCAAGAACCCCTTCTTGGCCTTATCCATATTGAACTTCTTCAATATCTTTTCAAGGTAGGTGCTTTGTGAAAGACCAATGAGGCGTCTCGATCTATCTCTATAGATCTTGATGCCTAATATGTAAGCAGCTTCTCCAAGGTCCTTCATTGAAAAACTCTTATTCAAATAGGCCTTTATGCTTTCCAAAAATTCTATATCATTGCTCATCAACAATATGTCATCCACATATAATATGGGAAATGCTACAGAGCTCCCACTCACTTTCTTGTAAATACAAGATTCTCCATAAGTCTGTACAAACCTAGACACTTTGATCACCTCATCAAAGTGAATGTTCCAACTCCAAGATACTTGCACCAACCCATAGATGGAGCACTCGAGCTTGCATACCTTGTCAAGATTATTAGGATCGACAAAACCTTCCGGCTGTATCATATACAATTCTTCCTTAAGAAAGCCGTTCAGGAATGTCGCTTTGACGTCCATTTGCCAGATTTCATAATCATAAAATGCGACAACTCTAACATGATTCGGACCGACTTCATCATCTATACAGGTGAGGAAGTCTCATCGTAGTCAATTCCTTGAACTTGTCGATAACCCTTAGCGACAAGTCGAGCCTTAAAGGTGCAGTTATTTTCTATGGCTCGCCAATAATCGGGCAAGTCCACCAAAGTCCATACTTTATTCTCATACATGGATCCTATCTCGGATTTCATGGCTTCAAGCCATTAGTTGCAATCCGGGCCCACCATTGCTTCTTCATAGTTTGAAGGTTCGCTGTTGTCCCACAACATGATGTCCATGACAGGGTTGTCATACCACTTTGGTGCGGAACGTGTCCTTGTGGACCTTCGAGGTTCAGTAGCAACTTGATTCGAAGATTCATGATCATCATATTAAGTTCCACTCCAGTCGGTGCAGGCACCATAGAAACATTTCCCTGCGCTGCGCTACTCTCCGGTTCGAGAGGAGGTACAGTTACCTCATCAAGTTCTACTTTCCTCCCACTTAATTCTTTCGAGAGAAACTCTTTCTCTAGAAATAATCCGTTCTTGGAAACGAAGATTTTGCCTTCGGATCTAAGATAGAAGGTATACCCAATAGTTTCCTTAGGGTATCCTATGAAGACGCATTTTTCCACTTTGGGTTCGAGCTTCTCCGGTTGAAGTTTCTTCACATAAGCATCACAGCCCCAAACTTTCAGAAACGACAGCTTATGTTTCTTTCCAAACCATAATTCATACGTTGTCGTCTCAACGGATTTAAATGGTGCCCTATTTAAACTGAATGCGGAAGTTTCCAATGCATATCCCCAAAATGATAGCGGTAGATCAGTAAGAGACATCATAGATCACACCATATCCAATAAAGTGCAATTATGACGTTCGGACACACCATTACGTTGAGGTGTGCTAGGCGGCGTGAGTTGTGAAACAATTCCACATTTTCTTAAGTGCGTGCCAAACTCGTGACTCAAATATTCTCCTCCATGATCAGATCCCAAGAACTTTATTTTCTTGTCACGTTGATTCTCTACCTCACTCTGAAATTCCTTGAACCTTTCAAAGGTTTTAGACTTGTGTTTCATTAAGTAGACATACCCATATCTGCTTAAGTCATCAGTGAGGGTGAGAACATAACGATAGCCACCGCGAGCCTCAACGCTCATTGGACCGCATACATCAGTATGTATTATTTCCAACAAGTTGGTTGCTCGCTCCATTGTTCGGGAGAACGGAGTATTAGTCATCTTGCCCATAAGGCACGGTTCACACGTGTCAAATAATTCAAAATCAAGAGACTCCAAAAGTCCATCTGTATGGAGTTTCTTCATGCGTTTGACACCGATATGACCAAGGCGGCAGGGCCACAGGTATGTGGGACTATCATTATCAACCTTACATATTTTGGTACTCACACTATGACCATGTGTAACATCAAGTTCGAGATTCATAAAGAATAAACCATGGACCAGCGGGGCATGACCATAAAACATATCACTCATATAAATAGAACAACCATTATTCTCAGATTTAAATGAGTAGCCATGTCGCATCAAGCGAGATCCGATACAATGTTCATGCTCAAATATGGTACTAAATAACAATTATTAAGTTTTAAAACTAATCTCGAAGGTATATGTAGAGGTGGTGTGCCGACGGCGATCACATCGACCTTGGAACCATTCGTGACACGCATCGTCACCTCGTCCTTTGCCAGTCTCCGCTTATTCCGCAGTTCCTGTTTTGAGTTGCAGATATGAGCAACAACACCACTATGAAATACCCAGGAGCTACTACGATCGCTGGTAAGGTACACATCAATAACATGTATATCACATATACCTTTGACGTTGCCGGCCTTCTTATCCGCTAAGTACTTGGGGCAGTTCCGCTTCCACTGACCGGTTCCCTTGCAATAATAGCACTAAGTCTCAGGCTTGGGTCCTTTCTTTGGCTTCTTCCCGGCAACTGGTTTATCGGGCGTGGCAACTTCTTTGCCATCGTTCTTGAAGTTCTTTTTACCCTTGCCTTTCTTGAAACTGGTGGTCTTATTCACCATCAACACTTGATGTTGTTTCTTGATTTCAACCTCCGCTGATTTCAGCATTGAATACAATTCGGGAATGGTCCTCTCCATCCCTTGCATGTTGTATTTCATCACAAAGCCCTTATAGCTAGGTGGAAGCGACTGGAGGATTCTATCAATAACCACGTCATCTGGAAGGTCAACTCTCACCTGAGACAAGCGGTTGTGCAACCCAGACATTCTGAGTAAGTGCTCAGTGATAGACCCATCCTCCTCCATCTTACAACTGAAGAACTTGTCGGAGACTTCATATCTCTCGACCCGGGAATGAGCTTGGAAAACCAATTTCAGCTCTTGGAACATGTCATATGATCCATGTTGCTCAAAACGCCTTTGAAGCCCCGGTTCTAAACTGTAAAGCATGCCACATTGAACCAGAGAGTAGTCATCATTACGCGACTGCCAAGCGTTCATAACATCCCGGGCTTCCATTGGAATGGGAGGGTCACCTAGCGGTGCATCAAGTACATATGCCTTCTTGGAAGCAACGAGGATGAGCTTCAAATTACGAGCCTAGTCTGCATAGTTGCTACCATCGTCTTTCAGCTTGGTTTTCTCTAGGAACGCGTTGAAGTTCAGTGTGACATGTGCTTTGGCCATTGGATCTATAATATTTGTAAAGAAATTTTAGAATAAGTTCATGACAATTAAGTTCATCTAATCAAATTATTTAATGAACTCCCACTCAGATAGACATCCCTCTAGTCATCCAAGTGATACATGATCCACGTCGACTAGGCCGTGTGTGATCATCACGTTAGACGGACTAGTCATCAATGGTGAACATCTCCATGTTGATCGTATCAACCAGACGACTCATGTTCGACCTTTCAGTCTCTCGTATTCCGAGGCCATGCGTGTACATGTTAGGCTCGTTGAGTCAATCTAAGTGTTTTGCGTGTGTAAATATGGCTTACACCCGTTGTATGCGAACGTTAGAATCTATCACACCCGATCATCACGTGGTGCTTCGAGACAACGATCCTTCGCAACGGTGCACACTTAGGGGAATACTTATCTCGAAATTTAATGAGGGATCATCTTATCTTTGCTACCGTCGTCGTAAGCAATAAGATGAAAAACATGATAAACATCACCTACAAATCATATAGTGACATGATATGGCCATTATCATCTTGCTCCTTTGATCTCCATCTTCGGGGCACGACATGATCATCCTTGTCACCGGCATGACACCATGATCTCCATCATCATGATCTCCATCATTGTGTCTCCGTGAAGTCGTCTCGCCAACTATTATTTCTACTACTATGGCTAACGGTTAGCAATAAAGTAAAGTAATCCCATGGCGTTGCATCTCATACAATAAATTAAGACAACTCCTATGGCTCCTGCCGGTTTTCATACTCATCGACATGCAAGTCGTGATCCTATTACAAGAACATGATCAATCTCATACATCACATATATAACATCACATCCTTTTGGCCATATCACATCACATATCATACCCTGCAAAAACAAGTTAGACGTCCTCTAATTGTTGTTGCAAGTTTTATGTGGCTGATTTGGGCTTCTAGCAAGAACGCTTCTGACCTATGTGACACACACAACGTTGATATTTCAAAGCTATTTACCATTCATAAGGACCCTTTTCATCGAATCCATTTTGACAAAAGTGGGAGAGACAGACACCCTCTAGCCACCTTATGCAACAACTGCATGTCACGCGATGGAACCAGTCTCATGTAAGCGTACGTGTAAAGTCGGCCCGGGCCGCTTCATCCCACAATACCGCCAAAAAAATATTGGACTAGTACCGGCAAGCTTTTGTGTTCTACTCATGCATAAAATCTACGCATAGACCTAGCTCGGATGCCAATGTTGGGGATCGTAGTAATAATTCAAAAAAATTCCTACGTCACACCAAGATCATCTAGGAGATGCTAGCAACGAGCAAGGGGTAGAGCATCTTCATACCTTTGAAGATTTCTAAGTTGAAGCGTTACTATGAACGCGGTTGATGGAGTCGTACTCGTAGCGATTCTGATCACGAAAGATTCTGAGCTAAGCGCCGAACAATGGCGCCTCCGCGTTCAATACACGTGGTGCCCGGTGACGTATCCTTCACCTTGATCTAGCAAGGAGAGAGGAGGAGTTCAGGGAGAGCTCCGGCAACACGACGGCGTGGTGACGGTGGAGCTGCCTTGTACTCCGGCACGGCTTCGCCAAGCGCTACGGAGGAGGACGAGGAGGAGGAAGAGCAGGACTGCATCAAGGAAGGGATAAATTGGTGTTTGCAACCCTCCCAAGTGCTCCACTATATATAGGAGGGAGGGAGAGGGGGTGCGCCACCCCTAGGGGTACCTTAGGAGGTGCGTCAGCCATAGATGGAGGTGGGGCGACGTCCTAGGGGGTGGCTTGCCACCCAAGGCAACCCCCACGCCTAGGGTTTGTCCCTCCTTGCCTCCTTGTGCACCTTGGGCCTTTGTGGGTGGCACACTAGCCCATCTGGCAGCTGGTTCCTTTCCACATTTGGCCCACGTGGCCCTTCGGGGTTGGTGGCCCCTCCTAGTGGACCCCCAGAACCCTTCCGGTGGTCTCGGTACAATACCGATGATCCCCGAAACATTTCCGACGATCAAATCTCCACTTCCTATATATGAATCTTTACCTCTGTACCATTCCAGAACTTCTCATGACATCTGGGATCTCATCCGGGACTCCAAACAGCCTTCGGTAACCACATACTATTCCCATTACAACTCTAGCGTCATCGAACCTTAAGTGTGTAGACCCTATGGGTTAGGGAACCATGCAGACATGACCGAGACAACTCTTCGGTCAATAACCAACAGCGGGATCTGGATGCCCATATTGGCTCCCACATGTTCCACGATGATCTCATCGGATGAACAACAGTGTCGAGGATTCACTCAATCCCATATGCAAGTCCCTTTGTCTACCGGTATGACACTTGCCCATGATTCGATCGTCGGTATCCCTATACCTTTTTCAATTTCATTACTGGCAAGTCTCTTTACTCGTTTCATAACACATCTTCTCGTGGCTAACTCCTTAGTCACATTGAGCTCATTATGTTGATGCATTACCGAGGGCCTAGAGATACCTCTCCGTCACACGGAGCGACAAATCCCAGTCACAATTCATACCAACCCAACATACATTTTCGAAGATACCCGTAGTGCACCTTTATAATCACCCAGTTATGTTGTGACTTTTGACACACCCAAAGCACTCCTACGGTATCCGGGGGTTGCACAATCTCATGGTCCAAGGAAATGATACTTGACATTAGAAAAGTTTTAGCAGACGAACTACACGATCTTGTGCTATGCTTAGGATTTGGGTCTTGTCCATCACATCATTATCCTAATGATGTGATCTCGTTATCAATGACATCCAATGTACATGATCAGGAAACCATGACCATCTATTGATCAACGGGCTAGTCAACTAGAGGCTCACTAGGGACATGTTGTGGTCTATGTCTTCACACATGTATTACGGTTTACGTTTAATACAATTATAGAATGAACAATAGACAATTATCATGAACTAGGAAATATTATAATAACCACTTTATTATTGCCTCTAGGCATTATTTCCAACACTGCCATCATGTCCGGGATTGGGCTCCGACGGGTTGGCACTGGGAGGAGCTACCTTCCGGGGCACACAACTTGGTGAGGAACTGGGCTCCCGTCGTTGACCCGGAGCTTCTTTGGTGGCGGTCACGTGGGCCACATTGGGAGCCGAGGCTGTTGGTCCCCGAGGAGGAGGTATGTCACCGTGTTAGGGAGGAGGACGAGCACGTCCGTCGCTACATGGAGGCGTTGCACACCAGGTTCTCCAATACCTGGCAGGTTCTTCAGGGATCTCACCCGAGCTATGATCCGATGATGGTTCCTGCTCTTTGGTGTCCACCACCCGCGCCTGAGTAGAGCGACAACTCTTTGTTGGTTGATCGGTTAGATATTATTCGAGAGATGTATTAGTGTATTCGAGAGATGTATTAGTGATGTATTCGATATTATATATTCGATAATATTAAGTGGATTATTCGATGATGCGGTAATTAAGTGGATTATTCGATGTATTAGTGATATTATATATGCATGATGATATTGCAGCTGAAAATGACCTTTAGTCCCGGTTGCTGCTGAAAATGACCTTTAGTCTCGGCTGAAAATGGTCTTGTGAATTAGATGTCATTGCCAAATTAGATAATACACCCATGCCCGCAAGATCTTGTGTTTGGTGCTTTACCCAAGTTGTCAATGCTTTAGCCTACCTAGTTTATTTATGATTACACATTTTATTTCTTGCTTCCCTTCCCTTGAAAGCACTCTCAAGCTATATCTTGTAAGTCATGGGAATGCATTGTCAAGTCCCGATTCATTCTTTCAGAAAACATAAATCGTATAGTGACGAAACTTTTTTGGACAATATTAATGGGAGCCAAAGAAAATTTTTTGTGCATGTTCAAAACATAGAAGTTTGTGTAATTAGGTTATTCGTACAAGGAGCTGAAATATTTGAAGAAACTATAGATCAAAGAGACTTGGAACAAGAATAGTTGTTGGGGGAGATAATCCTCGCCGCACGTGATGTCTTGTCGTATCTCAATGACACCGATAGTCTGGAAGGAGAGGATGACGGCTCGGGTGATCGAACAATGGAGGAGGAAGGACATGATCATGATGGCTCCGGTGATCGAATGCCGGAGGAAGAAGGAGACCATGATGACGGCTCGGGTGACTGAACGAAGGAGGGAGCTGTTTGATGTTTGCTGTGTATCCCTTGCAACGGCGCCAGAAATAGGTGTGTTGACGGCACCAGGAATCCTTTAGCTACGGCTACGCCTTAAGGGACTTCCTAAGCAAGTATGCAATGGATTTCCCCCATGGCCTTGGAGCCTTGCGTTGGTGTTCCCTCGAAGCGGAAAGGGTGATGTAGCATAGCGACGGTAAGTATTTCCCTCAGTTTGAGAACCAAGGTATCAATCCGGCGGAAGAGTATCTCAAGATCCTGCACAAACACAAAAGCTTGCACCCAACGCTATGAAGGGGTTGTCAATCCCTTATAGATTGTTTGCCAAGTGAGAACTGAAAGCAACAAAGTAACAAAGCAAAGTAAAAGCAGAGTTGTAAACGATGGATGTGAATAGACCCGGGGGCCGTAGTGTTTACTAGTGGCTTCTCTCATAAAAGCAAGTAGACGGTGGGTGAACAAATTACTGTCGAGGAATTGATAGAACTATGCAGAGTCGTGACGATATCTATGCAATGATTATTTCTATAGGCATCACGTCCAAAACAAGTAGACCGATACTTTCTGCATCTACTAATATTACTCCACACGTCGACCGCTATCCAGCATGCATCTAGTGTATTAAGTCCATAAAAACAGAGTAACGCCTTAAGCAAGATGACATGATGTGGAGGGATAATCTCAAACCAATGATAAAAACCCCATCTTTTTACCCTTGATGGCAACTACTTGATGTGTGCCTTGCTGCCCCTACTGTCACTGGGAAAGGTCACCACATGGCAGAACCCAAAACCAAGCACTTCTCCCATTGCAAGAATCATAGATCTTGTTGGCCAAACAAAACCCAAGACTCGGAGAGACTTACAAGGATATCAAATCATGCATATAAGAAATCAGCAAAGACTCAAATATATATCATAGATAATCCGATCACAAGTCCACAATTCATCGGATCTCGACAAACACACCGCAAAAGAAGATTACATCGGATAGATCTCCATGAAGATCATGGAGAACTTTGTATTGAAGATCCAAGAGAGAGAATAAGCCATCTAGCTACTAACTACGGACCCTTAGGTCTGAAGTGAACTACTCACTAGTCATTGGAGGGGCAATGATGATGATGAAGAAGCCCTCCAACTCCAAAGTCCCCTCCGACTGGGTGCCGGGAACGGTCTCCAGATGAGATCTCGTGGAAACGGAAGCTTGCGACGGCAGAAAAGTATTTTCGAGGCTCCCGTGAGACGGCAAGATAACAGCGTAAAATCATCAAAAATTATAGATACGTTTGAGACGTATCACTGTTACAAAGTCCGACGAGGTATATATATTACTTAAGCTTGTTCTAACTAGCTAATTGATGCATTAATTGTTTTGGTATGTACATATATTAACTCTTCTTTCTTCTTTTATAGCCCTCCGGATCCAGCCAAGCTTCGGTAACGAGACAAGGCCCGAAGAGAAGGTTCCACAAGGATGAAAGGTTCACGACCACAACATTCGCAGACGATGGCCTGCCGATTCAACCCAAGTGGACCAAGGACACATTTTTTCTCAGTGGGGAGCTATTGTTAGGGACAACATCCCAATCAGCATCAAGCAATGGAATAAGCCTAAGGGCGATGATGTCCCTGAAGGTGATATGTCATCGATATACACAAAGATGATCTTTGGACCGCGCTGAAGGCAAATTTGACCCTACCGCCAGAGGAGGATCCGAATAAGCCAGTTATAGAGCCACTGGTCAAGGCGTGTGCTCTTAAGAAGATGGCAGATCTATCCAGGAGGTGGAAGAAGGAGTTGAAATCAAAGTTTGTCGACAAAGGGAAGACTCCAAAATTCATTGGCCGATTTGAGAAGATAAGAGATCACTGGCCCGCATTTGTGGCCTACAAGACATTGGACAAGGTGAGAGACAAACAAGAACATTGCTGCAAAGAAGCAGTATCACCATCACATGGGGTCAGGTGCCTACCTCAAAGCCCGGCCATTGTGGGACAAAGATGAGAATGACCTGATTGCTAAAGGGGTCAAACCATAGACATTGAACCGGCCAGACCATTCAAGGACTTGGTACTTCGGGGTTGGGGGAACTTTTTACCCTGAAACAGGGAAGTGCCATTGAACGGACGAGCAACTTGCAATACCCATCAAGAAGCTTTAGAAGTATATCACCACAACGTAGGAAGGGGCGTTCATTCCCAACAAAGAGAAGGATGAGCTGACTGAGGCCCTAGGGAATGCTGAGCACCATGGACAAACACAAGGCACACCAGGCTCCATTCCGTGGAAGGTTGGGTTTACCGACGCAGGCGGTTATAGAAGACGGGAGAGAAAGAGGAAAGTGGAGTTGAGCGACATGCAGAAGATCAATGCAATACTACAAAAGGTAGAGGAACTTGAGAGCCAGTGAGCTGCCTGACAACCATCTCAGCGGCACGTAGCTACCCCAAAAGGTACCCCGCCATCTCAATGGAGAAGCAGCGTGGCTTCCACGGAGTCCGTTCAGCCTGACTTCACGGATCCTAGCTACCCCATGGATACTATCACAGAGGCTCAATATTGCGAGCTTATGACGAAATGCCGGAACCTCACTTTCAAGGGGGCTGTCGGCTCTATTGCACCTCCTCAACCCAACAAAACTTTTCACCGCCTTCCGATTCCACATGGCTATGATGTTGTGATGGTGGATGAAGTAGTGGAGGGATTTGAGGAGCTCGAACTTGACCACCCTACAGGTGAAGGAGAGAATCAGTTGGTTCGTGCAGTGAGGAGTACATGTCTATGGCAAAAGGAGTACATCAGGATTCCAAACTGGACGCCTCCTCCTCCTCCTCCAACGAGTCAGGGCACTCCGCCTCCTCCTCCTCCGGCGAGTGATCAGGGCACTCCGCCTCCTTCTCCGGCTCCTGTGACGTGTGAGGGCACTCCGCCTCCTCCTTCGCCTACTCCAGCACATCATAGTAGTCCGCCTCCTCCTTCGCCTCATTGGCAACGGCGGAAGACAGACGCCACCGCTCCGGCTCCTACGACGCGTCAGAGTATTCCGCCTCCTTTTCCGCCTCGTCAGCAACAATGGAAGAGAGACGTCACCGCTCCGGCGGCTAGCAGTACAAGCAGAGGTGCGAGATATGGTCCATCTCTCATGCCTCTGGTAAAGTTACCATATGAGAGGACCGCACAGGAAAACGAGGACATATGTCATGCCCAATTGAGGGACCATTTTGCAAAGAAAACTCCACCTCCGAAGGAGAAGCTAGATCCGGTGAAAGTGAAGTGCACTGTCAATGCCTTGAAGCGACCACCACCGCCTCCGCTAGATTCCAACTATGACCGCATTCTTAAAAAGATATATGCAACAGCGCGGCAGTCGGGAAGTACTTCAAGTGATGCAAGGTTAGCAGAAGAAAGAAGTGGGAAAACAATTCCCCAACTCGGCGAATAAGAGAAGCAATCATGCCCCCCGCTCAAGGTGTCTAGCGATATCGTCTCTTATCCTCCGAGGATGGTGCCCGGTACCAATCCTATTGATTAATTGGGGGATGATGTAATTTTTGAAACGGATGAGGTAACAAAAGAACAATATAAATACCTGCACATGAACCTCTCATCAAACCTGATCATCTTCCTCTAACAATGATCATGCACAAATTGCATGAGTGGTACATGAAAACCTGCAGGGTGTCTGGGAAAGACACTATGTATGTATCAGTGAAACCAGAGAACGAATTCGTTGGACTTCCCGTGATGCCTATTGAATTTGTGAAGTTATTTCAGTTATACAATCAACTGGCCCTCGACAAACAACTCATGACTTCCTACTGTTTGTACGTATTACTTCTATAGTTAAGTCTCTAGCTCAGCTTGTTCATTGCATTTATATATAATTATCCTCACTATATTAAGAACATTGAATATCATCGAATGGAAAAAATCAGGAATCTTCGACGTTGGGTTCATTAGCCCAGATACCGTAAATGAATGGATGGTACGAAACTCAATCAAAGAGACCCAGGAGAACTTGCTAAAGTCGTTACTTATACATCAAAACAAAAAGGAATTAATGTTTCCTTACAACTTCAAGTTAGTGTTGCTATCTTCTATGTATACTCGGTTTCTCTTACTCGAGGTTAAGTAATGTAATTGATGAGTTATATATGCGTGCGCAGTTTCCATTTTGTTCTGCTAGCCATTAAACTTGATGGGGCATTAGAATTTGTCTTAGACTCAAGACGTAAATATCCCGAGGGTTATGCGGACATGACAGCAATGCTCAAGAAGTAAGTTCAGTCAATACCGGGACCATATTGGCATGCAACTTTTGTTAATTTCTTGATATCAAGTAATTATTTTCTTTGTCTGGCGGGGTTTGGAAGAAGTACACCAAAAAGGTTCCCTATCTAAACAAAGAGCTGCGATTTACGCACCCCAAAGTAAGTAGTACTAGCTAGTTTCGCGCATCTCTAATTGATTCAAAGTTTCATCAATATATCATTACCATGCTTTCTTATCAGTTTGATTGAACTCTATTCTCGTAAAGTGCTTGTACCAGGAAGAAGGGACTGTTTTGTGCATACTACATATGCGAGTTCATTCGCCACTCGACCTTTGAGCGGGGCTTATCTGACAAACAATTTCAAGTATGTAAATAATATTCACAATTTTATTTTATATATTACAATAAATTTTGTTGATTTTTATTCATATATATGCATGTATTGACCCCCTTTCTAGACCACATCATACCTAAAGACGGAGAATACCATGTGGATTTGTGATTGGATCATAGGTAGATGATGTTAGTGATTGAAAAAGATTTTATATTGTATATATGTAGTAGCATCGGATAGATATACGAAACTTGTCGTTCGACCAAGCACGGAGAAAGAGATGTCAGTTCTCTATATATATGTTCAGCATGACAATCTTGTGTAATTAATGGTTTCCTTCATTTTCTTATTAGCTAGCGTCGAGTTCTCTCTATATGTATAGTAGCTAGCATCGACCAACCACGGAGAAAGAGAGGACACTTCTCTCTATTAGCTAGCTAAGACAATATGAAACCCGTAAATTAACCCTCCAAACCCCCACCCCCCCCCCCCTTCAAAAAAAACAAAACCCCATCTCCTGCCAGATGGTGACGCGTGGATGCCCTTTGGTACCGGTTGGTGCGGCCAACCAGGAATAAAGGTCCTCCTGCCTGGGCTCCACGCAGCGGCCACGTGGAGACCCTTCTGTCCCGGTTGGTAAGCGAACCGAGACTAAAGGTTTTGGGATTCAGTCCCGACCCTTTAGTCCCGGTTCCAGAACCGGGGCTAATGAGCCTCTAGAACCGAGACAAATGGGCCATTTTATACTAGTGGTCCCGGTTTATGAGGAACCTCTAGTCTCGATTGGTGTTACCAACCGGGACTAAAGGGGTGGTGGCAGGCTAGTGTCAGGCTAGGGCCCCTGCGAGCCCCTTTAGTACCGGTTTATAACACCAACCGGGACTAGAGATGGATCTCTAGTCTTGGTTTGTAGCAACAACCAAGACTAAATATATCCCTATATATAGATGCTTTTTCCACCCCGAGCTCATCCTCTCCATTCTCTGTTTTCTCTTCTCCTTCTCGAGCTCATCCATCCATTTTTGGCAAAATTTGACAAGATTTGAGGCACCCCATCTATTCAAGTGTTCACAAAGGTTAGCAACTTTGTCCTTTCATCTCTTATTGCTAGATTAGCTCGTTCAATGCTCTATAAGTATAGTGATTTGTGCGTTCTAGTTTGGGAGTAATTACGTGGGAGTTTATTTGATTATATTCAATATGAGCTCAAATTAACATCTTAGCTTGCATCTCTGTAGGTGTGGTTTACTTAGTGCCTTCTCGTCCCCGTCCTAACCACCGTCGATCACCCACACAGTATCGTCATCGGCACCACCTTAGTGATCCACTTGTTCTTATCCTTATATACAAGAAAAATCTTATTTGCGTGATTTAGATAGTTTTCTTACGTGTATGATTGTTTGTTACTACATAGTGCCATGGTGTTGATATTCGTCCCCGTCGGCCCTCGTCCGATTTATTATTCAGATGTGGTATATATTCTCTTTTTTAACTATTAGTTGCATTTCTTGTTTATGACATTTATGTCCATCAAGTTGACATAGATATTTTTATCTTGGAGGTATGTGAACCGGAAATTGCAACCAACCCTCTTGTCGAGAAGTTAAATTTAGTTGAAAAAGAAAACAAGTATTTGAATGAAAATTTGAAAAGAATTCAAGAATAGAAGATGAAATTGGAGTTGTATGTCGCCGCTGTCGTTGATGATCACAAGATCAACATGGATGCAATGCACTTGAAGATTAGAAAGATTCGAAAATATGCCGTTAATAAAAAGGCTTGGTATCACTATGCTATTTGATCAATTGTTGCGTTAGTTGCGATCTTGATCACATTTTTTGTTGCATTTAAATGCTTTAGCTAGTTACTCTTGTATGTTGTTATATGAGAATAAGTGTGTATGTACTTGTATTAATTTGGTCTTTTCAGTCGTGTGTAATCGAGATGAACCAGCAATGGATGTATGATGATCGACACTCTCCCCTGTTCATTGATGGCTTGCAAAGTTTTCTACGTGCGGCTGAGGCAAATGAGTGGGATCGTTTTATGTGCCGTCCATGTGCTATCTATAAGAATGATAAAAATTACTCTAAGTCAAGAGTCATTCACGTCCACCTCTTTACATCCAGTTTCATGTCTGGCTATAACTTTTGGACCAAGCATGGAGAAAGAGGGCTTCTAATGGAAGAGAATGAAGAAGAAGAGGATGATGACGGCTATCCTTTGTTCCGTGAATACGATGGAACTACAATGGGGGAAGAAGCTGAAGTAGAGGCACTAGATGAGCCCACTGATGATCTTAGTCGATTCATTGCTGATGCAAAGAGAAACTGCGCAAGTGAAAAGGAGAAGTTGAAGTTGCAGCGCATGTTAGAGGATCACAAGAAATTGTTGTACCCAAATTGTGAAGATGGCAATAATAAAATGGGTACCACACTGGAATTACTGCAATGGAAGGCAGAGAATGGTGTATGTGACAATGGATTTGAAAAGTTGTTGAAAATGTTAAAGAAGATGCTTCCAAAGGACAACGAATTGCCCGACAGTACATACAAAGCAAAGAAGGCTATATTCCCTCTAGGATTAGAGGTGCAGAAGGTACATGCATGCCCTAATGACTGCATCCTATACCGTGGTGAGGAGTACGAGAATTTGAATGCATGCCATGTATGTGGGGCGTTGCGCTATAAGATCGGCCATGATGACCCTCGTGACAATGTTGAGGGCCAACACCCCAGGAAGTGGATTCCTTCCAAGGTGATGTGGTATGCTCCTATAATACCACGATTGAAACGTCTGTTCCAAAACAAAGAGCATACGAAGTTGATGCGATGGCACAAATACGAGTGTAAGAAAGATGAGAAGTTGAGAGTACCTGCTGATGGGTCGTGGTGGAGGAAAATTGAGAGAGGGTGGCCGAACTCTACAGATGACGTGAGGAACTATTGGTTTGGTTTAAGTGCAGATTGCATTAATCCTTTTGGGGAGCAGAGTAGCAATCATAGCACCTGGCCCGTGACTCTATGTATCTATAACCTTCCTCCTTGGTTGTGCATGAAGCGGAAGTTCATTATGATGCCAGTGCTCATCCAAGGCCCCAAGCAACCCGACAACGGAATTGATCTGTACCTAAAGCCATTAGTTGAAGAACTATTAAAGCTGTGGGATATCAAAGTTGTACGTGTTTGGGATGAGCACAAATAGCTGGAATTTAACCAACGAACATTGTTGTTTGTAACCATCAATGATTGTCCTCCTCTTAGTAACCTTTCAGGACAGACAAACAAGGGATACCACGCATGCACGCACTGTTTAGATGATACCGAGAGTATATATTTGGATAAATGTAAGAAGAATGTGTACCTAAGACATCGTCGATTTCTTCCGATCAAGCATATATTAAGAAAAGAAGCAAGCATTTCAAAGGTGAGGCAGATCACCAGAAGAAGCCTGACCACCGTACTGGTGATCATGTACTTCATGTGGTCAAGGATTTAAAAGTAATTTTTAGAAAGGGTACTGGCAGACAATCTGTTCTAAATGACGCTGATGGACACACACCCATGTGGAAGAAGAAGTCTATATTTGGGTACCTACCTTATTGGAAAGTCCTAGAGGTCCACTCTGCAATAGGCGTGATGCACGTGATGAAGAATGTTTGCATGAACTTGCTAGGATTCTTGGGCGTGTATGGGAAGACAAAAGATACACTAGAGGCATGGAAGGACCAGCAACGTATATGCACGAAAAAGGTGGCATGCATCCAAAGTAGTATGGAGGTCCTGTTAGCTACACTCTTACCAAAGAAGAGAAGTAAATCTTCTTTGAATGTCTGCTCGGTATGAAGGTCCTGTCTAGCTACCCATCGAATATAATGTTGGTACTATGCCCTAGAGGCAATAATAAATTGGTTATTATTATATTTCCTTGTACATGATAATCGTTTATTATCCATGCTAGAATTGTATTGATTGGAAACTCAAATACATGTGTGGATACATAGACAACACACTGTCCCTAGTGAGCCTCTAGTTGACTAGCTCATTGATCAAAGATGGTCAAGGTTTCCTGGCCATAGGCAAGTGTTGTCACATGATAACGGGGTCACATCATTAGGAGAATGATGTGATGGACGAGGCCCAAACTATAAACGTAGCATATGATCGTGTCAGTTTATTGCTATTGTTTTCTGCATGTCAATGTATCTGTTCCTATGACCATGAGATCATGCAACTCCCGGACACCGAAGGAATACCTTGTGTGTATCAAACGTCGCAACATTACTGGGTGACTATAGCGGTGCTCTACAGGTATCTCCAAAGGTGTGTGTTGGGTTGGCATGGATTATTACTGGGATTTGTCACTGCGTGTGACGGAGAGGTATCTCGGGGCCCACTCGGTAATACAACATCACAAGAAGCCTTGCAAGCAATGTGACTAGAGAGTTAGTTACGGGATCTTGTATTACGGAACGAGTAAAAAGACTTGCCGGTAACGAGATTGAGCTAGGTATGGAGATACCGACGATCGAATCTCGGGCAAGTAACATACCGAAGGACAAAGGGAACAACATACGGGATTAACTGAATCCTTGACAAAGAGGTTCAACCGATAGAGATGTTCGTAGAATATGTAGGAGCCAATATGGACATCCAGGTCCCGCTATTGGTTATTGGACGGGGAGTGTCTCAGGTCATGCGTGCGTAGTTCTCGAACCCGCAGGGTCTACACACTTAAGGTTCGGTGATGTTTCGATATTATTGAGTTATGTGTGTTTGGTAAGCGAAAGTTGTTCGGAGTCCTGGATAATATCCCAGACATCACGAGGAGCTCCGGAATGGTCATTAGGTGAAGATTGATATATAGGAAAGTGTGTTTTGAACTGCGAAAAAGTTTCGGGCATTTCCGGGAGTGTACCGGGAGTGTCGAATGGGTTCCGGTGGTCCACCAGGTGGACCCACTCACCCCAAAAGGTCTCATGGGCAGTGGGAGGACGAGGACCAGCCCTTAGTGGGCTGGTCGAAGCCTCCACTAAATCCCAAGGCATATTGGAGGTGGGAAGGAAAGAAACCTAAAGGTGGAAAAGGTGGAAAGGGTTTCCAAGTGGAGAGGAGGAATCCTAGTCCTAGTAGGATTGGAATAGGACTCCTCCACCTCCAATTTTGGACAAACCTTGAGGATTTGAGGCTGCCTCCTCCCCTCCCTCCCTCCAACATATACTAGAGGTTTTAGAGGTGAGGGCTAACCCTAATTGCCACGTGCTCCCTCTAATTCTCTCTAGATCTGTTTCTCCTCTAGTCTTGTTCGGCGGTACTTAGGCGAAGCCTTGCTGGATTAGTTCACCACCACCCCTACCACGCCGCCGTGCTGGAGAACTCATCTACCTCTCCGCCCCTCTTGCTGGATCAAGAAGGCGAGGATCGTCATCAAGCTGTACGTGTGCTAAACACGGAGGTGCCGTCCGTTCGGTACTAGATCGGGATGGATCGTGATGGGATCACGATACGGATCGTGATGAGATCGTGATACGGGCTGCGATTTGAATCGCGAAGATGTTCCACTACATCAACCGCGTTATATACGCTTCCGCTTAGCGATCTACAAGGGTATGTAGATTCACTCTCCCCTCTCATAGATGATCATCACCATGGATAGGAATTGCGTGTGCGTAGGAAAATTTTTGTTTCCCATGCGACGTTCTCCAACATATAAAGGGAATAATAAATATGGCACATAAAAAAATTTGGAACCTAAAGTCTCATGACTGCCACGTGATTATGACGCAATTGCTTCTGGCTGCATTGAGGGCTCCTACCGGAAAACGTCCGATCAGCCATTGTGAAGCTATGTCCATTCCTCAATTCAATCTCTTAGAAGGTAATCAATCGAGAAATCCTACCAAGGTTACAGAATGATTTGATGCAATGTCTTATCAGTTTCGAGTTGGTGATCCCACCATCCTTGTTCAATATCATGACGCACGTCCCAGTTCACCTAGTCAAAGAGATTGCCATTCTCGGCCCTGTATTTCTACACAATATTTTCCCCTTTGAGAGGTTCATGGGAGTCTTAAAGAAATATGTTCATAACCGTGCTAGGCCAGAAGGAAGCATCTCCAAGGGCCATGAAACAGAGTAGGTCATTGAGTTTTGTGTTATTTTATTCCCGATCTTAAACCGATTGGTGTTCCTGAATCGATGCATGATGGCACACTAGGTGGAAAAGCCACGCTTGGAAAGGATTCAATAATATGTAGGGATGGGCATTCTTGGGTGCAAGCACACTACATAGTTCTACAAAATTCCACCTTGGTGGCTCCGTATATCAAGGAACACATGGATATTGTACGCTCCAAGAACCCGGAGCAGCCTGAGCCCTGGATGAAATGTGCACACATGGCGTCATTCGGCGGTTGATTGCAAACATGTCTCATGCATGACGACAAAGTTGGAGATGAACTGTACTTGCTGGACAAATCACCATCTTTGACTATATTGACTTTCAAAGGGTACGAGATAAATGGGATTACATTTTACACAACGCCCAAGATAAAAAGAGCACCAACCAAAACAATGGTGTCCGCTTTGATGCAGCAAATACCAATAGGCCAAAGGACACATATTATGGTTACATAGGGAAGATATGGGAACTTGACTATGGAAAAATTTGAAGGTCCCTTTATTTCGGTGCAAATGGATCAATCTGAAAGGAGGCGGGGTAAAGGAAGACCCATGGTACGGAATGACAATAGTGGATCTCAACAATCTTGGGTACACAGATGAACTATTCGTCCTAGCCAATGAGGTGGCGCATGTTTTCTATGTCAAGGACATGTCTACCAAGACGAGAAAAAGAAAAGATAAGGAAGCTGATACATCATGTGATGAAACAAAGCGCCACATAGTTCTTTCATGGAAAAGAAACATCGTGGGAGTGGAGGACAAGACAAACATGTCACAAGATTATGAAAAGTTTCACGAAATTCCTCCCTTCAGAGCGAAGACTCACCAAAGCATCATGTTAAATGATGAAGATTGTCCATCGTTACGGCGCAAAGGGACACACGCGAAGAAAAGTTTTATACTCGAATATCCCAAACTCGGATGTGACCGGCTTCGCCATCATCACTTTCTTGTGTAGTGAGTTTTCGGGCTTATCTCGAAAGTCCCACTTCGAACAAACAGTAGGGAATATTTGTGTAAGATTTAGGGTATATATGTGTGTTTTGGCATTTGAAATGCGAAGAAACATTATGTACGAGTTAATCAATGCAATTATGTGCAAATATTTTTTTCCATGCATTTAATGATTTGTTTGAGCCAAATCACCATGGAATTGAAAAGCACTACAAATGAACTCTGAAAATGATGACACTTGGCATGGTATAACTTCACCCACATAGCATGTGCTAAAAAGTTGAGAGGGTTACGACAAAAACCGGATGCACTTCGTGTACAGACTGGACAATCTCTTTCGAAGTATCACGGTTTCGGACGAATACTCATCTCTTACAAAGACATTTCATTTTTTAAACTTATTTCAACTCTAGACTTTTTGTGCGTTCAATATGCACCATTCAAAGCCATGTCATCAATTTTCATCCCTTTATCCCTTCATTTGCTATTTTCATGCATTTAATGGTTTCTTTTAGCCAAATGACCCTCAAATTGAAAATCACTACAAATGAACTCTGAAAAGTCTGAAACTTGGTATGGTATCATCATTTCACCCACATAGCATGTACTAAAAAGTTGAGAGGGTTAAGGCAAAAAACGGATGCACTTCGTGTACAAACTGAACAAGCTCTTTCGAAGTATCACAGTTTCGGACGAATACTCATTTCTTACGAAGGCATTTAATTTTTGAAAACTTATTTCAACTACAAACTTTTTGTGCATTCAATGTGCACCATTCAAAGCAACGTCATAAATTTTCAATCATTTCTCACTTCATTTGCTATTTTTATGCATTTAATGATTATTTTCAGAAAAATGACCCTGAAATTGAAAAACGCTACAAATGAACTCTGAAAAGGATAAAACTTAGCATGGTATCATCATTTCACCCAAAAATCATGATCTAAAAAGTTGAAAGGGTTCCGGCAAAAACCGGATGCACTTCGCATACAAACTGGACATCTCTTTCGAAGTATCACGGTTTCAGACGAAAACTCATCTCTTACAAAGTCATTTCATTTTTTTTAACTTATTTCATATCCACACTTTTTGTGCATTCAATATGCACCATTCAAAGCCACGTCATCAATTTTCAACCATTTCCCACTTCATTTTTTATTTTTTCATGCATGTAATTATTTTTTGTATTCAAATGACCCTAAAATTGAAAAGCACTACAAGCTGAAACTTGGCATGGTATCATCATTTGACCCACATAGCATGTACTAAAAAGTTGAGAGGGTTACGGCAAAAAACAGATGCACTTCGTGTACAAATTGGACAATCTCTTTCGAAGTATGAGGGTGTCGGACAAATACTTATCTCTTACCAAGGCATTTCATTTTTTAAATCTTATTTCAACTCCAGACTTTTTGTGCGTTCAATACGTACCATTCAAATCATCGTCATCAATTTTCAACCCTTTCTCACTTTATTTGATGTTTTTCATGCATTTAATGATTTTTTGAGCCAAATAACCCTGAAATTTAAAAGCACTACAAATGAACTATGAAAAGGAGGGAACTTGGCATGGTATCATGAGTTCACCTACATAGCATGTACTAAAAAGTTGAGAGGGTTACGACAAAATACGGATGCACTTCGTGTACAAACTGGACAATCTCTTCCGAAGTATCATGGTTTCGGACGAAAACTCATGTATTACACAGGAATTTCAATTTTAAAATATCCTAAAATTTACTGAATTTAATATAATTGTAAAACACACTAATATTAAACATCAGGACAAAGAATCACTCAGAAAACTATTTTTAAAGTAAAGCTATTCACAAACTAGTGATTCACACAAATTTCAAAAGAATTCCAATTTAAACTATATAAATATGAAAAGTACTCGCACTAACATATAGTTTGCATTTTTTTTTGACCTAAAGCAAAAGGATTCATTCAAAAACTATAAATAGTCTAAAAGTTATTCCAAATTTAAAAACAGAAAATGTCGTGTTTAGAAAAACAAAACAAACTAAAAAAGAGAAAATAGATCGTTAGTCCCGGTTGAATCCACACCCCGGGACTAAAGGTCCCTTCCCATGCGGAACTTGGGCCGCCGAAAAGAAGACCTTTAGTCCCGGTTGGAGCCACCAACCGGAACTAAAGGTTGTCTTCAGTCCCGGTTGGAGCAACCAACCGGGACTAAAGGTGTGTGTGTAAACGTGACTTTGTCGTTTCTTACCCCAACCACTCCCATTCCCCCCAATGCCGCCACCCTACCCCGACGACGCCACACTATCGGAGCTCTCCGCCGTCCCCGAATCCATCCTTGTCGTCGCCACCCCCTACGTCGGCCGCCCGCACGCCTCCTCTACACGTGCTTGTCGACGTCGTCGCCACCCCCGATGCCTCCTCGTGCTCTGCCCGTCCTCGTCAACGCCCCCGACGCCGCCCACACGCCTCCTCGCGCTCTTTTCACCCTACACGATGCCGTCGCTGACCACAACACCGGCCGATGGTTGTGTCGCACCTGGTGACCAGGTTGCACACTGCCAGGGCGTAGCGATCTTCGTCTGCCATGGCACCTACTGTTTGACGTCAAACTCTTCGATCCGGCGCTGACGAGTATCGGTCTTCACTGTCATAGATCTATACGGATTGGCGTATGTTTCCCCTGAATATCTAGATTGGAAAAGCTCCGGTCGCATGCGCTCATATTATCAGCAAGAATGGCTACAAGAAGGCACGACACGAAGCTTCGCTTTCTTATCGGAGTCATGAGACATGTCTAAGTCAAGATTTTCATGGCACTGATAGAGATGAATAAATTCATGGTGACTGTGATTGGAGTTCTTGAAGCGTTGACAAGAAGGTTTACTAGATGTGATGAAGACTGCTAGGTGTTTTGGTGACTTGCAACAACGACCTTGACAGGCAGGGGCAGCTGAACTCGAGGTCGGCAATTTCAGTGGTGCTCCTCGAGTACCGAGTCTCGATTCCTAAGGTGGAAACTCAAGGTATGATCTTCATTGATTGTACCTCGCAATGGTCTTGTTGAAGGCATTGTTTTTAGGTGAACTCAGGCTCTTTTCGGCATAAAAACTCAAGATCTTCGATCGGGGAACAACAACCCTTATTCATTGTTACCTTCTTGGAGGCGTTGATTTTGAAGAACCTTTTTGTATATCGGGTGTTGTCTTCGGTGATGGTTAGAGTGTTGGTGTTGTTGTTGTTAGGACCGATCGTTGTGGCGGGGCTTTTTTCTGTTCTTCTTTTTTTTCTTTTTGGTTGTGTGTATCCTTGATGTCTTGACATCTTGTTGGTATAGAGGCCGAGTGTAATTGGTATCTTCACGATATTAACATATTCCCTTTCTGAAACAACCTGCCTACCACTCATATACTACAGAGAATGGCGTGCATGACCATCCTCGAACTCAGGATTACCTGGCTAGTGGAGCGGGGTGGCACATGACCTAACCAGTTGAGACGAGTTGGGGAATGCGACGGAGAATCGTCCAACTCCTCGTTGTCGACCACGCAGGGGCGCCAGGCACGAGCATGAGCAGAAAGAAGCATGAGAGCACGAGAGCAATGGATTGGTATATTTAGTGTTTGTTCGGCAATGGACCGCTCCATACAATCCGCTCCCTCGAAGCTGAAAACGAGGAAGGACACAACACCCGCTTCGAAAAAATGAACTATGCGTCACTCCGCTCCACCGCAGAATTAGGAGTCGGAGTGTTTCTGAACGCTCCCTTAATCGATAATCCTACACCTACAAACACCATACACAAGTCTACGAAATCTTCTAAACTTATCTGAACATCCCCCTGTTTCCTTGGGGGTGGACCCCTTCCTTCCGTAAACACTAATCCTAATATCCATCTTGGTTTGTATGTAAACATGCATAGTTAGTCTTCGTAAGTTCAATATTGCCCACATTTATTTATGGGAAACGTTTCCCCCCGGTGCGTCGGCCGAATCGTTCGGCCGGTCGCGCGCGGGTCCCGCTCGCTGGCAGGTCTATGCAGCATTTTTTCGTAAAAATTGTTGCAACCGTGTATTTTTTTTTACAAACATTTTTCATGCAGCTTTTTCTCGTGTAAATTTGTTGCAACCAGCGTTCATATTTGCTACAAGCGTTTTTTATTTACTAGATTTGTACAGTAAAAAAGTTGCATATATGTTTGGTTGCAACTCGAGTTCGTTGAATTTTTGCTACAACCGGCGTTTTGACTTTCGCTACAACCGTGTTATTTTTTGCTACAACCGACATCATTTTTTGCTACAACCGTTCACTGACAAAGTTGCATACATGTCACGTAGATTTTTGCTACAACCGGCGTTTAACTTTTGCTACCACGCATCATCTTCTTCATTTTTTGCTACGATCATGTAGTTTTTTTTTGCTATAATTAACTTTTTTGTTGCAACCATTGCGAAAAATGCTGCATAGCGTCGAAATTTGTTGCATGGAGATAAAAATGTTGCATGGAAAGATCTGACGGTCCCCCATACAGATCGGGCGGTCAGTCAACGACCGGCGCTAGCGCTCGCGCCGGCGCGCCAGCGCCTAGTACTCCCCTTTATATATTATGTTGGAGATCCCGGGTCTTCGCGGCTCCTGTGGGAGTAGACTCTCTACCGGACTGAGATTGCATTATCAACCAGCCAAAGGACCCACAATTTTTTTATGGAAGCTAAAGCAGTCAATTCTTTTTTTATGGAAGCTAAAGCAGTCAATTATCTACCGGACTGAGATTGCATTATCAACCTTCCCTTTTCTTATGGAAGCTAAAGCAGTCAATTCTTTTTTTTGATAAAGGGATTTTACTACTTAAACAGTTTTAAGCATTACACCCGACCTATGCATAGGTAAGATGCACACAGCCACAAACCAAAAATTTCTAAAAATAAAACAGCAACAGACGTAATTCAATCGTGTAGACGTAAATCGTCGTCGCTTATGGAGGCCTTATTCGGAGATCACGCTCCCATTCATGTGGGATAAAAATATCCCTCGCCACCTTCTCCAGTCGCACAGAAGTCTTTGAAAAAAGGTCTCAAAACTCCGTCAGTTGTAAGGTGTACCACGAACGGAGAATATGTGTGCATCGGAAGAAAACGTGCAAACGATAAGAATTCTTATCAGTAAAAACCTTGTCATTTCAACTCAGCCAGAGCGACCATATAACGACAAACACTCCTACCCTTAAAATGATTCTAAATTTATTATCAATCCCAAATAACCAGTTACCAAAAATATTAGCAACTCCAGTGGGTGGATACAAGTTAGAAGTTATTTGGATAGCTGACCAAATAGACCGTGCAAACCGGCCATCAAAGAATAAGTATTTTACTGTCTCTTCATGAGGACACAATACACACTTCGTGCTTCCATGCGAGTTCCGTTTGACGAGGTTATCTTTAGTTAAAATGTCACCTTTGCGAAGATACCACGCGAATATGTTTAATTTGAGTGGAACCTTCATCCACCTAATTTTTTTTATTATTGACTGGTACATCAAACTGTAACATCGCCCTATACATGGAATCACCGAGAATTTCCCATTCTCACATAGATTCCAATGGAACTCGTCAGAACCTTGTGACAGCTGAACCGTGCTAGGCGTCCCAACAAGGCATTTAAAGACTGTAGTCTCGTACCAATTAACTCTCGTCTAAATGTTACATTTGGTGGTGAATCTTGCATAACAGAAGCATGTTTAGCACCTTTGTGTCGCACAATATTGTATAGGGCCGAAAATTGTTCTCGAAGGGTTGTACTCCCTAACCACTTGTCCTCCCAGAATCTAATTTCTAATCCATCCTTGATCTTAAATACCCCAAAGAGAAAGAAATATTTCTTAGTCGCTATTAGGCCAGCCCAAAAATATGAGTCATCAGGTTTCCATAGGACCTGTGATAACGGTTTTGTGCCAATGTATTTTCGTTTAGGAGTGTTTGCCAACACCGTCCTTCGTAAGTAACTTAAAAAGCCACTTACTCAAGAGAGCTGAGTACTTAACATGTAGGTCATGGATACCGAGTCCTCCCTGGTCTTTTGGTCGGCAGACAACATTCCATTTAGCCAGTCGATATTTCTTTTTCTCACTATCCCCTTGCAAAAAGAATCTCGATCGGAAATAATCCAATCTTCGTAAGACTCGTTTGGGTAATTGGTAGAAAGATACCATATACAGTACCATATTAGTTAATACTGAATTTAGGGGAACCAGTCTTCCTCGCAGGGATAGCAATTTTCCTTCCCAACTCGCGAGTATTTTTTGTAGACGTTCTTTGACGTGCTTCCATTCGGCATTCGTTAATCTCCTATATGTATTGGTATGCCCGAATACTTAATAGGAATTTTCCCTTGCTCAAATCCAAATAACTTGGCATATTGAGTAGCTGTGTCTCGAGCCTCGCCAAAACAAAAACATTCACTTTTATATAAATGAGTTTTTAGTCGAGATAACTGCTCGAACATTGATAATATTAATTTCAGATTCGCTGCTTTATCTAGGTCGTGTTCCATAAATATAATCTTGTCGTGTGCATATTGAAGGATTGATAATGCCCCATCCACTAGATGTGGGACCACCCCCTCAATTTGACAAGCTTGCTTAGCCCGGTCAATCATGGTCGTTAACATGTTGGCCACTAAATTAAATAGTATTGGAGATATAGAATCCCCTTGTCGTAATCCCTTTTTTGTTTCGAAATAGCATCCTATGTCATCATTGACTTTTATGGCAACGCTACCCCCAAAACAAAGCTATGGATCAAGGCACACCATTCTCTTGAGAACCCTTTCATTCTCATAGTCTATTGGAGAAACGACCAATTAACTTTATCATAGGCTTTTTCAAAGTCTATCTTGAAAATTACAACATTAAGTTTTTAGTGTGCATCTCATGTACGGTTTCATGTAAAACAATGACCCCATCCAGGATATTCCTACCATGCATAAAAGTTGTTTGTGTAGGTTTAACCACATGACCAGCCACTGAATTTAGCCTTGTGGTTGCCGTTTTTGTGAAGATGTTGAAACTAACATTAAGAAGGCATATAGGTCTATATTGTTGTATCCTTTCTTCCTCCAAAACTTTAGTTAACGTAATTATCTCCCCAAAGTTCACGTGGAACAAATCTAGTTGCCCGGAATGCAAGCATCCGAATAATTCTAGAAGATCCAGCTTAATGACTTCCCAAAAGAACTGGTAAAACTCAGCAGGGCAGCCATCTGGGCCAGGTGCCTTATTGTGCTCCATTTGGAAGACCGTGTTTCTAATCTCCTCTTCAGTAAAGGGGCGTTTAGGAAAGAGTTCTCGTCATCAGAAACATGGGGGAAATCCTGTGTTCGTGACTCGTCCGTGGAAATATTTCCGTTCTCCAGAGCCCCGAACAGACCTTTATCATACTTTGTGATATATGCGTTGAGTTGCTCTTGGCCTTCGATTCAGCCTTCCTCCTGATTAATGGTGTGACTACGTTTTTTCCTATATCTGCCATTGGCAACATTATGGAAATATCTCGTATTTGAGTCCTCTTTTAGTAAGTGTAGCACCTTGGATCTTTGGTACCATTTGATTTCTTCCTCACGCAACATACGTTCTACTTGGCATTAGATTGGCTTTTAAGCTCGATCTCCTGTGGTGATAGAACACATAATTCTGCTTGATGGTCAAGCTCGTCAATGATGGTACAGAGGCATTCTTTTTCTTTTTTGAGAATGCCAGGTGTGTTTCTAGCCCAACCTCGAAGATATATGAAAATATTACGCATTTTATTATTCCATCTTCGAATAGGCGAATCTCCACCCACTGACATTGACCACACTCTTTTAACTAGCTCATCAAACCCATCACGTTCCAACCACCCCAACTCAAATTTGAAGGGTTGTTTTGTATTTGGTTTCACTGTGCTAGTAGATAAGAGTATGGGGGCATGGTCAGATAATAACTCAATATGTTCTAGAGCGTGTACCGTTACCATCGGGGATTTATCTTCCCAATCAATGCTCAGTAGTACACGATCTAACTTTTCGTATGTGGGCTCGGAAAGGCTATTAGCCCAAATGAATTGCTTTCCCGTCATGTGAACCTATCTTAAATCCAAGATATCAATGAAAACATTGAATAAAAAGGCGATTGATTATCGAACCTTCCTTTACTTTTCTCATGTGGGAACCTTAGCATATTAAAATCTCCACCTATTAGAATATGATGTGGATTATAATTAGCCATTTTAACCAATTCACGGAGAAAATCAGCCTTGTGAGCTTCTTGAGCAGCACCATAGACAACAACCAAACTCCATACGGAGTTGTCAACTTTATTACGGATGTGGAATTTGATATAAATTCACCATCCGAAAAAGTTAAAATCTCTATAGAATCTGATTTAACGCTAAGTAAGATGCCACCCGACCTACTAGCGGGGGGGGTAGAGTGCCAAGTAAAGTCCTTCCCGCCAGACAAGCGGTTCAGGACACTAACTGGGAAATCACGTCTCCCCATTTTGGAAATAGCCACAAACTCCAACCTATGATCCGCAACATGTTGTGCAATATTTAGATGCTTAGCCAAGTCACCAAGGCCTCTGCTATTTATGAACATGCCATTGATTGGGAAACATTTGGGGATTTTGTCTTTTCTTCTTTTTTACTTTTTTTGCCTTTGGCGGATTTTGATTTCTGGACGGAAGCGTATAGATCGTATATAGATCCTAGCTCATCCTCATCCATTCCCACCTCCGTAACCGCACCCACAAGATGAGATAGAAGTTGTCCATCTACAAACGAATTCGCTTCATCATCATCTTCTAGCATGATCACCGGCTTAGTGGAATCACCTGAAGAGATCTTTAAACGATCATACTCCATCTGCTTCAACACGTTAGCCGAGACAGTAATTTCATTTTCATTTCTTCCTAAACAAACTCCAACGTTCCTTAACTCGGATGATATCTTAGAACTGGGATAAGAAAGAAACGATTTGTCAGCGAGAGACGTACCAATAGGAGGAGGTGTATACATCGCCGCCTTATGCCGGATGGCCTTGGCCAGCGCATCCTCGTCCTTAGCCAAAGCTCGATCTGGCGTGGTAAGGTGACGTTCGCTGTGCCTTGGTTTCATCCCCGGCTACGAACGAGACCCCACATGGTTGTACACCGGGCGGAGGCAAAGATGATGTAGCAGCCCCCTCGATCACCGTAACTTCCGTTGGCTGCGAATGAGACCCCATCACTGGCTGTAGAGCGGGAGGAGGCAAAGATGATGTAGCAGCCCCCTCGACCATCGTAGCTACCGTTGGTGTCGCCACCTCTAGCTGCTCCATAGGCGTGGTGGATGCCACAAGGACACATCCGTCCTGCACCACGGAGGGTGCAGTCGCCTCAGCGTAAACCGCTACCTACGCAGACACCGGCAACCGAAGTAGAGGCAAGCCACCATCTATGCAGCCAGCTGGGGTAGCTGGCTGCACCGTGACTGTCGAGTCACTGAGTTGGTCACCTACGATGGCTGCAGCGGCACCAGCAGTAGCCATAGCCGCGCCGCAAGCTGAAGTCTCGAGTACATCTGCTGGTTGAGCCCCAGCTAGGGGTGCCAGCGCGTTCATATGGAAGCTTTTCGCAGCTCGCTGATAGACACCCAACTTCTTCACCAACACTTGCCGCTCACGAACAATCTCCAAATCTCGAGGAGTTTTAGGACTCGGATTGAATTGAGTGAAAGCAATTCCACTTAGGAGGAGCGCCATCGAAGAACGCTAAGACTGCCCCTCCTGAGCGGATGGACAGGGGTCAATGGACATACCCGTAACCCCGTCATCATCTTGCACCGTAGCACCACCAAATCCGGGTTGATCCCCCTTATTAACATGCATATTCCTATCTGCTGCTCCATCCTTGGCTTTGATGTCCCAAACAAGAGGTATAAAATCTGACTCCTACACAAAGCCTTCTGGCTCCGGATGAAAAGTGAACTCGTATCCTTTCAACATTAAAATACCGTCCATCCTAATCAACCTTTTTGAAGAAACCATCAGCTGCCATCCCCACAAGGATACGCAACACACCCCTACGCCGGACGGCCAAAAGATCAACATCAATCGTACTGCCAATCAGAGATCCAACTGCCCAGAAAATGTCTCACAGAGTGGGGCACCCTTGTGACATGTACCCAAGTATGGTGTAACTCCATCTTAGGGATAATCTCCTCTAGCTTCCACTGACTGAAAGCAAGTCTAGTATCCTGCATCGTAATGCCAAGATCAATGCAGTCAAATCTCGAGAGCACCTCCATTGTCAGAAAAACAATTGTGAATGAACCATCCCCATTAGGGATAGCCTCCCAGGCCCAAGACGGAATCGGGTACATACGCGCCACTTGATCTTGTACTTGTTTTTCTGTTGCATCCATACCAACAACCTTCACCAGTGCAATGGGGCATGAGCTTGGAACGAGGTGAGCATTATGGACGCTCTCTAGGAACTGAGCGAACATAGTCTCCTTGCTACCCATACCAGCCACGAACACAGAAGGTCTTGGGAGCTTCCAAGTTGGGCACTTGTCCAGCGGGTGCAAAGAACTATCACAGATATAACAGTAGTGTTCTACCGTGCACTTCTTGATAGCGTGTGTGTCCATCTCGCACTTCCAACATGGGGTCTTTACCTTCTTAGCAATCTGAACCAAAGACACCGCCTGCACGGGCGCCTCCTGAGGTTGGTGAGCCTGCAATGGCGGGCTACGCAACCTGTGTTGTAGCCGGGAGAACTTGCAAAGTAACCCCATCTACTATATTTTCTTTCTGCACGGGAAATAGCAACAAACTACACATGGTGCGAAGTCATGCATATATATTTTTTAAATCCCTTTTTGCACCCCAAGTACAAACACTACAAACTTTACGTCAAATGAAAAAAGGAAATCATGTCATGACGAATATCTTTTTAGAACGTAAACTCTCCGTTAAAAGTGTGTGGGATTACAAATTAACTATTAGTGTGAAGCTAAATGAAATCATTATCTAGTTCTGGTCGACGTAGTTAATCCTACCTAGAAATAGATGGATGATTGTCACATGAATGATGGCACACGATGGTTTGAGTTATTGACTATGATAAGTTTCCTCTTAGTTGGTTAGAACTTTGGTGTCAAATTGGAAACACAAAACACACACGTCATGGCATTAGGAGCTTTTGAATTCAGTCTCACAATTATTATTTCTTCCGTTACAACTTACAAGTGGCCGGATATAAAGATGTACTAGAAACTGACTAAATGCTAGCAACCGTTTGTTCGTGGAATCAATCTAAGCGAATCACTTTCTTTCCATAGATTTGTGGGTACGACAACATGGCCTTGCTCTTTATTCCTGTCACGTCGTCCTTGTATCCCTCGTCATTTTGTTCGTAGCTAGTTTGGGTGAGCTGACTTGACATTTTTCTAACCGGACCTTGAACCTTGTGATTTTTTGCTTATGAAACTATGTTTGTCGAGAATTAATTATGCATGTACTACTTATGTTTTTATCTTAATTAATTGTTGCTGCTTTAATACAAATTGTTACTTTGATAGTACTACAACGTTGAAGCAACGACAATTAATATGGATCGGTTTTGGTACCACCTCTGTCACAATTTAGGATACACGGTTAAATTTAAGACATATTGCATATACTTCTAACAGCTAATTAGTACTCTGTTGTATTATTTCTAAATGCATCCATAGTGTAAATGTCATTTTTCAGTCCATCTTACAGCCAATCAATAACTATCTAGGTCCAGAGAATTTTCAAGCACGTCTTCTAAATCGTGACGGAAAGAGTGCAAAGTTGAAGCAGCCATAATTAATATGGATTAATTTTGGTATAAAGTTGTATTAAAGCAACGACAATTAATATGGATTGAAGGGAGAGAGTAGTATAGTTCGCAATTCCTGTCTTGTTTTTTGTGTAAGTTTCAATTCTACATTATTTGTTACAAATAACTCCTATTTTATTAGTCAAATTAATGATCATTGTTTGACCCATCATTAAAATAGCTTTTTAAGCATGAATATTGCCCTCGCATCACTCCCTCCCTAGCGCGACAAGGGCGGCGGCTGAGGCCCCCTGCCACCGCGCCCCCTCCTCACGCCCCTCCCATCGCTGCCGCCGGGCGAAGCCCACGCGGATCCGGCAACGATGGAACCACTTATTCCCGTGGCGTCGCTCGTGGGGGGGAGCTCACTGCCGCGGTAAATGGATGGCGGGCGGCGTGTGTCGGTTGCGGGCGGCGGATGCCGAGGCGGCGGCCTCGGTCCGGTCTCTGGTGTGGCCTAGGCATGGACGACGTGCATGTGTGTGGCGGCGCGTGAATCCAGATGCGTGCGTGGGGTGTGGATCGACGACAGCGCATGACAGTGGCGGGCGTGCCTGGGCGCGACAACCGGTTGGATGTGGCAGGCGCTGTGACCCGTGGGACGTGGCGGCTGTGCAGCCTGGTGCATGGGGCGCGCCGTAGGTGAACGAGCATCTCATATGCTCTGTTGCTCCATTCGTGGTGCTCCGATCTGGATCTGTTATGCGCCAGCTTTTCAAACTTGGTGATGTCTTTCATATTGCTACTTTGGTGGCTGCGGTGGTGGGGGTCGCAGTGGTGTTGCGGTGGTGGAATGTGGCTATGGCCAAGGGGTGGTGCGTGTCTGGTCACGGTGGATCGTGGAATCCAGCGGCTAGTTTGAGGTCGCCTTAGCAATTGGTGGTTGGTGGGTGGCGGTCGGTGGCGGGAGGTGCTCGGCGCGACTCCAAAAGTAATCTTTGCTATGGTCTCCATCGGAGGCGGCGCCGGCGGGTGTCGTGATCTTTCTTGGAAGCATCATCATCGAGGTGTGCTCCTCCTCCGCGTGGCTTGGGCTCTGGAGGGAAACCTCATATCTTTTGGGTCAGGCGATGAAGGCATCCTCGCGTCTTTCTCCTCCTTGGGGACATCGTCTCGGAGTCGGCCATGACTGGAAGACTTGTGGAGTGCGGTAGCTTCGCCGTGGGTAGCGGCATCTTCGCCGCATGGTTTACTAAGGTGGGCCGCTAGTTTGTGTTTGGCAATGATAATGGCGTTGAGAGGAGCCCGGGCCGCGGCATGGACTTTGGTAGTCGGTTCTTTCCGACGTGTCCGAGGTGGTCTTCCGTGGGTTGCTTTGTTGCTTTGAACTCGAAGCTGCGGTGGAGCGAGTCCAGGCAATGATGATGACGGGCGCTCGGTGGTCGTATGGGAAGGGCATGGTCGGTGCAAGTCCTGCATATTTCCCTTTGTGATACTCGTCATCAAGCTCGGAGCTATCGGCTGCTCGCGCATGTGGTCATCTGGTGGCATGTACCATCGTGGTTTCTGTGCAGGTGTTTGCGAGATGTCTTCGATGTTTGAGCTCGATAGTGAAGCCAGGGGCGCTCGTTCGAGGCAATGGGTGATGACGATGACTGAAATCACAATTGCTCCCTAGGGTGGTTTTGATAATTGATCAAAACATATACATCATTGGACTAATATGTTGTCCAAGTATATTTCAGAAAAGTTCAAAAGATGCTATGGTAAAGGCTTATGTGGAGATGTCACACCCTTTTTTTTCACCACCAATGTTTTAAGTTGCAAAAATCAAGGCTTGTTAAAAAAATCTAGTGATTTTGTGAATGCTATGAATGCCTTGTATGAATGTATGCTTGTTTGCTTGATGATCCAAAACCCATGATAAATTTATTATTTTTAAAATGAATTTCCAAAACTCTTTTCTTTGACATCAGATCACCTCTACCTTCCTTGGGTTACACTACTAGCTCATGATGCCTAGTAGCACTCCCAACCAAAGTTGGTGATCTGAACTCAAATACAATTATTATTTGCCAAAAACATTATTTAATGATTTAAAACATTATTTTTCTATTTTAAATACATGTCTGTTTCTAAGGCCAGGAATGATATTCCCACAAGGAAAAATGCTTCTCTGCCTTAGAAAATTCTGAGTAAAATCATGGAAAGTCAGTAGGGCATATATTTTCCACATATAAGATTTTCAACCCTATTTTATATTATAATTATTTGAGTAAAACCCTGAAAACCATTCCTGTCTCTTTTAACCTTTTGGATATTTCCAAAGGAAATATTCTCATCAAAATCCCATTAAATTACAGGAGCCTCCGCAAGCCATATTTGGTGCCCACATAAAATCTCACCTTGATCCAAGGTGGGGAAGGTCACCAAATGAGCCTAAAACCATCTCTGTCCAGAGTAGAGTTGGAACAACTCTACATAGCAAAGTTTGTCCAATAGCGCTGAAACTTTGCAGGGGTGTTTTGCACCTCAAATGAGGACTCCACACCAAAAATGAGATTTGCTAGACTCTGTTTAGTCACACTCCCTTTGGAGAGAACAGATCTGGCCACTTTGATGCATTTTCAAGTTTACAAAGCTAAACTTGTTCAATGGAGCTCAAAATTGGTGGAAAGCCCTACTTTAACCCCAAGACCAAACCTGTTAAGTTGCAGTTCAAGTGGTGGAGTGGAAGCACCCCAAACCACTGTCGAACACCTTTTGACAGTAAGGTAAAAACCCACCTAGCCATTGTTTTACCCAATGTCAGAGCCTCAAACTTGGTGTATTAGTGCCTCAGACCAACCTAAACACCCAGTCAACTGGCCCATCCCTAGTTCAAAGCACAAGTGACAAGAACTTCAATTTGTGCCACAGATCAGGGCTGACAACACTAGTGAAACCTGTCCCCCTTGACCAGTCAGTGCTCTCACTAGCACACAACGGCCAGAAACACTCCCAGCAACACCCAGGACATGAGGGACACGTCTAAAGTGCCCTAGAGCGCGCCAGCATGCCGTGGCATGCCAAAACTGCGCTCTGGGCGTGCTACAGGCAGCAGCCAGGAAGGGGACAACGCTCCCGGCCGGTTCCAACCTCCCCCGAAGTGTCCAAGACCTCCCCCGACAACCCCTCTATGTAAAGCAGCCGTTAAGGACCCTCCTCTCCCGCGCTAGAGCTCGGGCGACGCGTGCCCGCACGCACCCGACTCGGCCGAGCATGCGCAAACGCTGCAGCTCGACCCCACGCCTTCTCCCTCTGCGGCCGATGCTTCAGAGCGTCCCAAACCACGTCCGGAGACCGTGGTTTCGCAGCCAGCTCCTCAGTGTGCACGCACGCACGCCACGGTGAGTCACCAGCGCACCGAGTCGGCTCATCGTCGCGATCCTATAAATAGGCCTCCCCGGCACCTCAGCACCCCTCCAGCAGCCTCTGCACGACCACTAGCTCCCCCCTAGCCAACCAATCGAGCTTGCAGAGCCCCGGTGCTCGAGATCGACCGACGCCCCTCCGCCTCGGAGCTACGGTCAATCTCCGGCTACACGCCGGCTCCTGCGACACTCGACCCACCAGAACACTCCCCTCGACACCAGGAACCTTTCCCCCAACTACCCCGAGAAATTCCGTGCCCCTAGCTACCAGTTCAACCACGTCCCGAAGGCCCTCCGCTGCGGCCACCTCGTCGCCGGCGACTCCGAGCCTCTCCGGCGCTGTCCCGACCACCTGCAGGTAGGCGGAGGCACGCTGAACCCATTCCTTCCCTTAGCTAGGCCCAAGGACGACGGTAGCCTCGCCGGAGTTCATCTCCTCCTCCCTGGCCGGAGGTAGGGGAAGAACCCGACAGGTGGGCTCCACCTGTCGGCGTCCAGGAGGTGCCCCGTGCGCAGCCACAACCGCTGACCCCACGGGCCCGCACATCAGGTTCAAACCTGGCGCATGCGCGCCTGGTAGCCTGCTGGCTGGCTGGGCCGGCCTGCTTCCAAGCCAAGCTTTGGCCTTTTCTTTTATTTTAAATCAGAGACTAAAACGAGTTTTGTAAAAATAACTACCAGTGGAAAAATATAATTCTTCCACTGTTATTTTTCTAAAAATGAGTATTATTTGATTCTCCCATTGTTGACATATTTCAAAAACAGAATCTGTTTTATAATAATAAAAAGGCATTAAAGGCAATAGTTTTCCCCTTTTTTGTAATTATTAAAAATGCTTAACTAGTAAAAACTAAGAGAAGATATTTTTCAAAGTAACAACCTGAATTTAACCAAGTTTTGCAACATTTTCAAAAGTGATTTGTGATCTGTTTTTGTGAGAGCTATTTCTTATTTATTCTATTCTCGACGATAGAATTACCGAGTGACGAAGGATTCGGAGCGGAAGACCTCGAAGACCCCGGATACCTAGCTGGCCAAGGCAAGCAACCCTTTGACCATGACTTAAGCATATGAATTGATGCATGCTAGAATAGCAAGTGCTTTTCTATTGCATGTGATCATAATGCCGGTTCATCATTGGTGTGATGGTGATGTTATACATATGGCTCCTCGGAGCACAAGCATGATGAGCTTGACCCTACCATCTATGAGGATCATGCTACTGTCATGTTGACCAGCAGAGTTAGAGAACCATTGCATGAGCATGATGATGAGTTAAATGAAAGGTTTATGAAAACTCCGTCGGGTGCCACTAATGCCCGAGGGTGATGATGAGATGGGTGGCCACGTTTGGTGAAGTGGTGCACCGGTGTTTTGTGTGAGTATGGTTTCGGAAATGGGATTAGATTTATGATGTGTCGACCGTCCCAACCTTACCAGTACGACCACGTTACCCCTTTATGGGATGTGGCTTTGTTGATTACTCTAGTCGGTACTAGCAAAGAGCCACATTACTAGTGGCGGGAGTGATTGCCGTCACTCTCATGATGGGGTCGTGCCAGGTAGGACGACTATGCCATTATTATGAGTTCCAGGCACACAGTTGGTCCCCGCATGGTTGATACTGTCCAGACTTGGTGCTCGTAAGACGTACAGCATGTGGGTTGGGTACCAATCGAGTGGACCTCTTTGTCTAGTATCATCAGGGGAAAGATAATGATCGGGTACATACCTTGGGTATATGTGATATACCGCAAGTCGTGGATGACATGGAAGTTTCCCGGATCTCATGGGTCCAGCGTACTACCTCTGCAGAGTGTCAAACTATTCAAATAGCCGTGTCCACAGTCAAGGACAGTTGGGTAATCCTGCTTAAACTACGTCCAGCGTTTCCGCATAAACCAAGTGTGAGTGAGTGTGTGTGTGGTGTTTAAAAGGTGTTGTTATTATAGTAATAATATGACCAAGTACGGTGACTTGGCATATAGGGTAAACCCGGATGGTTTATCCCTCAAGTGATATATCGAGGTTATGACCAAGTTCGGTGACTTGGCATATAGGGTGAACCCGGATGGTTCAACCCTTAGTAGATATGTTGACATTTGTAACCTGTTCTTCAAAAGTAATTCTTTAACTTGATGCATATTCATGATCATTCCACCCATATGAGTTATACTAGAAATGCATGATATTGTTATCCTTCACTTTCATTGTTCATATCATGGACTGTTTGTGAGTACATTCAAAGTACTCATTGGCTTGCCACTGGTTATATTATTGACCAGACAAGGAAGGACCTGAGTTTGGCGATCAGTACGTCTTCGGAGACGGACCTGCGATCTAGGACGCTTCCAAGTCAGAATGCATGTCGGTGTAGGCTTGATGGCATGGGCACCCGGCCCTTGTGAGTTTCCGCTACCCGTTGTACCCGTTTTGTTTGGCCTTAGGCCCTGCTTGTGAACCTGACCCTTTGGTCATTTGATGTAATATTTGGTATTTGGATGTAAGACTCTATTATTCAGTATCTGTGTTCAGTGAGCATTGATCCTTGGGATCACTGGGCACGGCGATCTCGACTTACCTGTCGGGGTCGCCACAAAACTGTTATCAGAGCCATCATGACTATAGGAAGCCTTAGGTAGCATGGATGTTAGCAGAAAGCGATTAGTACACCAGCCTTACACGATCTTGCACCTAAAACCTTCTGATTCTCTCTCTCTCCTATATCTTGTAGATGTCCGCCGTACCTAAGACGCTTCTGGAGACCGGCTTTCCCCTACTCTTGGTGGATAGTCTGGAGAAGTGACACGTACGCCGCACGCCCATCTTCCTCTACCACGAGCGCTGGGTCAATGCCGACACCAAGGAATATCACGTGGACGTGATAGTAAAGGCTAACGACTCCTCGTCTAGTTGGTTCTTTGAAGGACCACAAATGGGGGAACTGATGCTGGCAGTGGAGACAGCCGCACGAGAGGCGCTCGTGCGTCTCCGTGATATCCTCCCTGAGATGGCTGATGAGCCCGCTACTCGTCACCTACCTTTTCTTAAGGAAGGAGTGGACGGGAGTTGGACGCTCACCCCATCGTCTGAGGACGGGATGCCATTAAGGTTTCAGACCTACTTCAGTCTCTCGTCCGACACGCTGACGCACCTTCTGGTTAAGGAATCAACGAAGCTTCGCCAAGAACTGCCCCAAGTCAAGGGCCTACTTCACACCGAGAAGATGAAGAATCGCAAGGTCAAGAAAGCAGGCGCACCTGAAGGACGGGCCGGTGTTGCTACCAAAGGTGGTGTGCTACCGATCCGGGTTGTCCCTGATGGGGTTATAGTCCCAGGGTAGGGTCATAGGCCTGCCCTACAGGTCCTACCCACGGACTACCCTTCATAGAAGACAAGGCCCTTAGTCCGTTCCGACTGAACTAAGGACTCCCCCATCATCCAGTCGGCGACGAGCATTCAGAGCGTATTTAACGTACCGACTGGATTCCACTCTGTACATCGTAACCTCCCAGGAGGGCAACGGTCATACGTTTTCATACACCATTATTAACATTTAAGGCATACATTACCTGTAACGTAGGCATTTATTCGCCACTATTCCACCCCTGTCCACCGGGCCATTATAAAGGGCAGCGCACTCTATATAAGCCGCCCTTCCCCACTGGTGCAGGGGTTGGCTTTTAGTGTAATCCTATATTCCACTCGACACTAAGCTCCCAAGAACACTGAGACGTAGGGCTTTTACCTCCACCGTAGAGGGGCCTGAACTCATACAACCTCGCCGTAGCTAAGGCTCTGCCCATCCTTTCGTAACCTACACATCTACTATCAGACTTATACCCACGACAGTTGGCGCACTCTCAGGCGTCTAAGCGACTTCCGGCGAGTTTGCAACTTCATCTTTTCATCAGGTCGTCTGGCGGAGATTTGTGCATGGGTCGTGAGATCCTCTTCGGCGCACTCTCTTTCATCGTCGACGATTCGGCATGGCTTCGGGATGCGCCTCTCGACGTCGAGGCGTTCCCCAATCGCGGGGCTACGCACTTCTGTGCCGGTGCCCGCGGCGTCCTTCTTCTCCAGCAATCGGCCCAAGTGTCGATCTTCGCCCCCGTCATGCGCCGCAACAAGCGGTCCCGCCGTCCGCGGCTCCAGCGTTGGGTGCGACATGCTCAGGCGCGACAGAACGCGTCCTCTCAAGTGGCGGTCCTCGAGTCGGTTGTGGTCGCGCCGCTGTCCCAGTGCTTGGACTCAGTTCCGACTGAGTTACCTTCCGAGTACTTGGGTCGGGGGCCTGCAGCCGAAGTTCTCATGGCCGATTCCCATGAGAGTCCCCGCCGAACTAGGCGGAACGAGCATGAGGTTGGCGAATCATCCGGCGCTCATCGTCAACATCACCGTTCTGCCAGTCGACGCACTCGTCAGAGCAACGTCGAGGTGTTCCGCACACCCGTCCTCAACCTAGCTGCCGCTGCCAAGATAGCCGATTCCCTCCAACCAACTGACTTAGAGGCTGGTAGAGGGACTAAGCAGATCCGCGCCCTGTTGCATATGGCGCAGCAGCAGAATTCGGCGGTCTCCCAGTCGCACAACATGATCCACAATAGTTCCGTTCAAGAGAACACGCATCGGTCGGTTTTCAGCCCCGACTCTCATCAGTGACGCAGAGGGGGTAGCCGTTCCATGAATCCTAAAGATCGTCGCCGTTCACGCACTCCTCCGCGGGGTGGGCCTTACGGGCCCCGACATCACGATGATCGGCGTTCAGTCGGTGACGCATATGATCCAAGGCCCCACGCAAGAGGGTACATCGCCCAGAGGAAGGTCGACATGAGTCGAGCCCACCGTGATGGTCACGATAGAGACCGTCCGAGTGGAAGCAGGACCATCGTCTCTGGTCCCGAGTGCTTCTGTCGGGCCATCCGTTCAGGTAACACCCCTCCCAACTTCCGATTGGCGACGGGGATCAGCAAGTTCACAGGAGAATCCAAGCCAGAAACATGGTTGGACGACTACCGAGTGGCGGTCCAGATCGGTGGCGGAGATGACCAGGTCGCCATGAAACATCTCCCCCTGATGCTCGACGGATCGGCACGAGCGTGGCTGAACCAGTTGGCCCCTTCAAGCATCTACAGCTGGACAGGTCTGGCCCGAGTCTTCATCAGGACCTTCGAGGGCACGTGCAAACGCCCTGCTGGTCTCGTGGAGCTCCAGCACTGTGTCCAGAAACAGTATGAGCCACTGTGCGATTTCATCCAGCGCTGGACGACCCTCTACCACACGGTGGAGAACGTCACAGAGCACCAAGCAGTCTGCGCCTTCAAGGCAGGCGTGCGGTACAGAGATCTGTACCTGAAGTTCGGTCGGACAGGCGACATCTCCATGAGCAAGATGATGGAGATAGCCGCACGCTATGCAAATGGCGAAGAATAGGACCGCATACGTAGCGGCAAGCATAAGGCAGTCGCCGATGGAGATGGGAACATCAATCGGAAGCAGAAGCAGAAAGCTCCGTCCACTCCGCAGGCAGAGGCAGCAGCTGTTACCAATGCCAAGTTCAAGGGCAAGGGGAAAGCTCAGTACACCCCGAAGAAGAAGAAGTTCGGGAACTCCATCCTGGATCAGCCATGTCCAATCCACACGAAGATGGACGAAGAAGGCAACGTCATATTCCCGAAGCACACCACTCGGCAATGTTGCCTCCTGATCCAAGGGTTCGGCGAAGGGCAGCCGAGTGAAAAGGACAATGAACAGGATGATGAGGACAAGGAGGATCCGTTCCCCCAAGTCCATGCAACATTGATGATTTTTGCTGACGTGGAAAGCAAGAGTCGACTGAAGCTGGTGAACAGAGAGATGAACATGGCAACCCCAACCAACCCCACGTTCCTCAAATGGTCTCAGACTGCGATCACCTTTGACCAGTCGGACCATCCAGCACACGTGCCCACCCCAGGGAGCAAGGCTTTGGTTGTCGACCCGGTGGTGGAAGGAGTCCGACTGCGCAAAGTCCTCATGGACGGCGGCAGCGACTTGAACATCATGTACGCCGACACTCTCAAGGGGATGGGCATTCCAATGTCCAAACTTAGCGAGAGCAGCATGCAGTTCCACGGAGTCGTCCCTGGACAAAAGGCCAAGTCACTCGGCCAGATCGCATTGGATGTCGTTTTCGGCTCGGACAAGAATTTCCGCAAGGAAAAGCTGACATTCGAGGTGGTGGACTTCCACAGTGCATACCATGCGATTCTGGGCCGTCCGGCGTATGCGCGTTTCATGGCCTGTCCATGTTACGTGTATCTGAAGCTGAAGATGTCGGGTCCCAAAGCTGTGATCACTGTCACAGGCAATCGGAAGCGGGCTGAGGAGTGTCTGCAGCAGGGGTCGAGGATTGCCGATCAGCAGATGGCTATCCTCGAGCTCGATGAGTACAAGAAGACAGCCAACCCCGCTGACTTGATGCGTTCGAAGAAGCCAGCTTTGGAGTCCGCATTCCAGTCGGCGGGAGACACGAAGAAAGTCAGCATCCACCCGACGGACAACACCGCCGCCCCGACGAACATCTCCACCACCCTTGATCCAAAATAGGAAGCCGAGCTCATCCAATTCCTCCGTGAGAACTGGGACATTTTCGCATGGAAGCCCGCTGACATGCCAGGTGTACCCATGGTGTTGTCTGAGCACCGACTGCATGTGGATCCCGCTGCTCGGCCCATCCGACAATGCCTGCGTCAGTCCGCCGCGCACAAGAGGAAGGCAATCAGAGAGGAGGTGGCTAAACTTTTGGCAGCCAACTTCATTCGCGAGGTACACCAATCCGAGTGGCTCGCCAATGTTGTCATGGTGCCCAAGAAGAACAAGTCTCTCCGTATGTGCATCAACTTCAAACATCTCAATAAGGTCTGCCCGAAAGATCATTTCCCGCTCACCCGCATTGATCAAATTGTTGATTCGACTGCGGGCTGCGAGCGTTTATCATTCCTTGATGCCTATTCGGGCTATCATCAGATCCGTCTGTATGGTCCGGATGGATTAAAAACAGCCTTCATCACCCCATTCGGGTGTTTCTACTACATCACTATGCCATTCGGTTTGAAGAATGCAGGAGCAACTTTTATGCGCATGATCCAAAAATGCCTCCTTGACCAGATCGGTCGAAATGTGGAGGCATATATGGACGATATCGTACTCAAGTCACGCAAAGGTTCCGACCTGCTGACTGAGTTGGCAGAAATATTCGCCAGCCTTCGTAGGTACGATATCAAGCTCAACCTTGCCAAGCGTTCATTCGGTGTTCCCAGCGCAAAGTTACTCGGTTTCTTCGTTTCCGAACGAGGGATCGATGTCAACCCCAAAAAGGTCGGGACCATCGTCCGAATGGAGCGGCCGGTCAGAATACATGATGTTCAAAGGCTCACAGGTTGCCTAGCGGCTTTGAGTAGGTTTATCGCTCGACTCGGCGAGAAGGCGTTACCTCTGTACCGACTCATGAAGAAGTCAGATACTTTCGAGTGGACAGACGAAGCCCAAATTGCATTTGACGACCTCAAAGCCCTTCTTTCCACCCAGCCGGTTCTTATTGCCCCGCTCAGTAAAGAACCCCTTCTTCTGTACACCGCGGCTACAAATCAAGTCGTCAGTACTGTTCTCACAGTCGAACGCGAAGAAGAAGGCAAAGCATACAAGGTTCAGCGGCTAGTATATTATGTCTCCGAAGTCATGACTCCTTCCAAGCAGAGGTATCCTCATTATCAAAAGCTTATTTACGGGATCTACATGACTGCAAAGAAGGTGGCTCATTATTTCCAAGACCACTCGGTGTCTGTCATTTCTGATGCTCCGTTGTCGGAAATCCTCCACAATCGAGATGCATCAGGCCTAGTGGCGAAGTGGGCAATGGAGATGTTATACTGCGACATCAAGTTTGAAGCCAAGAAGGCTATAAAGTTTCAAGCTCTGGCTAACTTCATAGCAGAATGGGTAGAACAACAGCAACCGACTCACATCTACTCGGCTCACTGGACCATGTTCCTTGATGGGTCCAAGATGTTGAATGGCTCCGGCGCTGGCGTAGTGATCATATCGCCAAAAGGTGATAAGCTTAAGTATGTGTTGCGGATACATTTCGATTCTTCCAACAATGAGGCAGAGTACGAAGCTCTCCTTTATGGATTGCGCATGGCCATCACACTCGGTGTCCGTCGCCTGATGGTCTATGGCGATTCAGATTTGGTGGTTAATCAAGTGATGAAGGAGTGGGATGTAAGGAACCCCACCATGACTACATACTGCAACGCAGTTAGGAAGCTCGAGAAGAAGTTTGAAGGTCTGGAACTTCACCATGTTCCGCGACTGAAAAACCAAGCAGCTTATGAATTGGCGAAACTTGGATCCACTCGGAGACCGGTCCCGAGTGATGTCTGCCTCGAGCACCTACACCTTCCCTCAGTAAAAGAAGATCCTTTCACAGAGGAACCAGTACAATCGAAGAGCTCAACAGATCTGACTGAAGTCGAGGTCCCTGCTGTGGTTGATTTGATCATGGAGATTCTTGCTCTCATCCCGGATTGGAGTGTGTTGTTCATTGCGTACATCCTGAGGCAAGAATTACCAGAAGACGAAGTCCAAGCGAGGCAGATCGTCCGTAGGGCGAAGTCCTTCACCATCATTGATGGCTAGTTGTACAAGGAAAGTGTTTCACGCGTCCTTCAGCGGTGCATCTCCCCTGAGGAGGGACAGTTAATCCTGGAAGAAATTCATTCGGGAACCTGCGGCCATTATGCCTCCTCAAGAGCAATCGTCGCCAAAGCATTCAGAGTTGGTTTCTTCTCGTTGTAGGCGAATGAAATGGCGAAAGATATGGTCGACCGATGCGAAGGCTGGCAGTTCTATTCGAACAAGTCCCACAAGCCAACATCTGCGCTGAAGACAATCCATCTTGTTTGGTCGTTCGTAGTGTGGGGATTAGACACAGTCGGACCATTCAGAATAGGCCAAGGAGGATTCACTCATCTGTTGGTAGGAGTCGACAAGTTCACCAAGTGGATTGAAGCCAAGCCCATCAAGAAGCTCGACGCCCTTACGGCCATCAACTTTGTCAAAGACATCATCGCTAGATTCGGGGTTCTGCACAACATAATCACCGACAATGGCACAAACTTTGACTCGGACAGATTCAAAGGTTTCTGCACAGGCCAAGGTATCCGAGTGGATTTTGCATCTGTGGAGCACCCCCAAACAAACGGGCAAGCAGAGCGGGCGAATGGGCTTATTCTTCAAGGGTTGAAGCCTCGACTCGTGCGAGAATTTGGACATGCCGTCGGCGCATGGGTCACCGAACTGCCTTCGGTGTTTTGGGGCCTCCGCACAACTCCGAATAGATCTACAGGGCGATCCCCGTTCTTCCTCGTTTATGGAGCAGAGGCGGTCCTTCCGAGTGACTTGCTTCACAACTCCCCACGAGTCGAACTCTTCTCCGAAGCTGAAGCAGAACAAGCCAGGCAAGACGGAGTGGATCTTCTAGAAGAAGAGCGCGAGATGGCACTGACTCGCTCAACAATTTATCAACAAGATCTGCGGCGTTTTCACGCACGGCACGTCAGGAGTCGCACATTCCAAGCAGGCGACCTGGTGCTCCGAGTGGATCAGAAGAGACCTCACAAGTTGGCTCCCGCCTGGGAAGGACCCTTCATCATCTCTAAGGTGCTGAACAACGGAGCATATCGACTCTACAACCTCGACAGGCAAACGGACGAGCCGCGAGCATGGAACGGAGATCTCCTGAAGCGCTTCTACACGTGACCGCCGACGAGGGCAATGTAAAGAACAAGTATCATTGAAGTAATACAAAGTAGATTGATTTCTTGCAGGTTCAAAGTTCTTCCGCGTTTGCAGACTCCTGTCTAAATTTTTTCGTTCCGAGTGCGTACTAAAAGTCGCACTCGGAGACTTAGCTGCGACCCAGAATCGCCTAAGTACAAACTCGCTCCGAGTGCGCACTCAAAGCCGCACTCGGGGACTTAGCTGCGATCCAGAATCGCCTAAGTACAAACTCGCTCCGAGTGCGCACTAAAAGTCGCACTTGGGGACTTTGCGGCGACCCAGAGTCGCCTAAGTACAAACTCCCTCCGAGTGCGCACTAAAAGCCGCACTCGGAGACTTAGCTGCGATCCAGAATCGCCTAATTACAAACTCGCTCCGAGTGCACACTAATAGTCGCACTCGGGGACTTAGGTGCGACCCAGAGTCGCCTAAGTACAAACTTGCTCTGAGTGCGCACTAAAAGCCGCACTCAGGGACTTAGCTGCGATCCAGAATTGCCTAAGTACAAACTCACTCTGAGTGCGCACTAAAAGCCGCACTCGGGGACTTAGCTGCGATCCAGAATCACCTAAGTACAAACTCGCTCCGAGTGCGCACTAAAAGTCGCACTCGGGGACTTAGCTGCGACCCAGAGTCGTCTAAGTACAAACTCACTCCGAGTGCGCACTAAAAGACGCACTCGGAGACTTAGCTGCGATCCAGACTCGCCTAAGTACAAACTCGCTCCGAGTGCACACTAAAGTCGCACTCGGGGACTTAGCTGCGACCCAGAGTCGCCTAAGTACAAACTCGCTCCGAGTGCGCACTAAAAGCCGTACTCAGGGACTTAGCTGCGATCCAGAATCGCCTAAGTACAAACTCGCTCCGAGTGCGCACTAAAAGCCACACTTGGGGACTTAGCTGCGACCCAGAGTCGCCTAAGTACAAACTCGCTCCGAGTGCGCACTAAAAGCCGCACTCGGGGACTTAGCTGTGATCCAGAATCGCCTAAGTACAAACTCGCTCCGAGTGCGCACCAAAAGTCGCACTCGGGGACGTAGTTGCGATCCAGAATCGCCTAAGTACAAACTCGCTCCGAATGCGCACTAAAAGTCGCACTCGGGGACTTAGCTGCGACCCAGAGTCGCCTAAGTACAAACTCGCTCCGAGTGCGCACTAAAAGCCGCACTCGGGGACTTTGCTGCGACCCAGAGTCACCTAAGTACAAACTCGCTCCGAGTGCGCACTAAAAGCCGCACTCGGAGACTTAGCTGCGATCCAGAATCGCCTAAGTACAAACTCGCTCCGAGTGCGCACTAATAGTCGCACTCGGGGACTTAGGTGCGACCCAGAGTCGCCTAAGTACAAACTCGCTCTGAGTGCGCACTAAAAGCCGCACTCAGGGACTTAGCAGCGATCCAGAATCGCCTAAGTACAAACTCGCTCCGCGTGCGCACTAAAAGCCGCACTCGGGGACTTAGTTGCGATCCAGAATCACCTAAGTACAAACTCGCTCCGAGTGCGCACTAAAAGTCGCATCTCGGGGACTTAGCTGCGACCCAAGGTCGTCTAAGTACAAACTCACTCCGAGTGCACACTAAAAGACGCACTCGGAGACTTAGCTGCGATCCAGACTCGCCTAAGTACAAACTCGCTCCGAGTGCACACTAAAGTCGCACTCGGGGACTTAGCTACGACCCAGAATCGCCTAAGTACAAACTCGCTCCGAGTGCACACTAAAAGCCGTACTCAGGGACTTAGCCGCGATCCAGAATCGCCTAAGTACAACCTCGCTCCGAGTGCGCACTAAAAGCCACACTTGGGGACTTAGCTGCGACCCAGAGTCGCCTAAGTACAAACTCGCTCCAAGTGCGCACTAAAAGCCGCACTCGGGGACTTAGCTGTGATCCAGAATCGCCTAAGTACAAACTCGCTCCGAGTGCGCACCAAAAGTCGCACTCAAAGACTTAGCTGCGATCCAGAATCGCCTAAGTACAAACTCGCTCCGAGTGCGCACTAAAAGTCGCACTCGGGGACTTAGGTGCGACCCAGAGTCGCCTAAGTACAAACTCGCTCCGAGTGCGCACTAAAAGCCGCACTCGGGGACTTTGCTGCGACCCAGAGTCGCCAAAGTACAAACTCGCTCCGAGTGCGCACTAAAAGCCGCACTCGGAGACTTAGCTGCGATCCAGAATTGCATAAGTACAAACTCGCTCCGAGTGCGCATTAATAGTCGCACTCGGGGACTTAGGTGCGACCCAGAGTCGCCTAAGTACAAACTCGCTCTGAGTGCGCACTAAAAGCCGCACTCAGGGACTTAGCTGCGATCCAAAATCGCCTAAGTACAAACTCGCTCCGAGTGCACACTAAAAGCCGCACTCGGGGACTTAGCTGCGATCCAGAATCACCTAAGTACAAACTCGCTCCGGGTGCGCACTAAAAGTCGCATCTCGGGGACTTAGGTGCGACCCAGAGTCGCCTAAGTACAAACTCGCTGTGAGTGTGCACTAAAAGACGCACTCGGAGACTTAGCTGCGATCCATACTCGCCTAAGTACAAACTCGCTCCGAGTGCAAACTAATAGCCGCACTCGGGGACTTAGCTGCGATCCAGAATCACCTAAGTACAAACTCACTCCGAGTGCGCACTAAAAGTCGCACTCGGGGACTTAGCTGCGACCCAGAGTCGTCTAAGTACAAACTCACTCCGAGTGCGCACTAAAAGACGCACTCGGAGACTTAGCTGCGATCTAGACTCGCCTAAGTACAAACTCGCTCCGAGTGCACACTAAAGTCGCACTCGGGGACTTAGCTGCGACCCAGAGTCGCCTAAGTACAAACTCGCTCCGAGTGCGCACTAAAAGACGTACTCAGGGACTTAGCTGCGATCCAGAATCGCCTAAGTACAAACTCGCTCCGAGTGCGCACTAAAAGCCACACTTGGGGACTTAGCTGCGACCCAGAGTCGCCTAAGTACAAACTCGCTCTGAGTGCGCACTAAAAGCCGCACTCGGGGACTTAGCTGTGATCCAGAATCGCCTAAGTACAAACTCGCTCCGAGTGCGCACCAAAAGTCGCACTCGGGGAAGTAGCTGCGATCCAGAATCGCCTAAGTAGAAACTCGCTCCGAGTGCGCACTAAAAGTCGCACTCGGGGACTTAGCTGCGACCCAGAGTCGCCTAAGTACAAACTCGCTCCGAGTGCGCACTAAAAGCCGCACTCGAGGACTTTGCTGCGACCCAGAGTCGCCTAAGTACAAACTCGCTCCGAGTGCGCACTAAAAGCCGCACTCGGAGACTTAGCTGCGATCCAGAATCGCCTAAGTACAAACTCGCTCCGAGTGCGCACTAATAGGCGCACTCGGGGACTTAGGTGCGACCCAGAGTCTCCTAAGTACAAACTCGCTCTGAGTGCGCACTAAAAGCCGCACTCAGGGACTTAGCTGCGATCCAGAATCGCCTAAGTACAAACTCGCTCCGAGTGCGCACTAAAAGCCGCACTCGGGGACTTAGCTGCGATCCAGAATCACCTAAGTACAAACTCGCTCCGAGTGCGCACTAAAAGTCGCATCTCGGGGACTTAGCTGCGACCCAGAGTCGTCTAAGTACAAACTCACTCCGAGTGCGCACTAAAAGACGCACTCGGAGACTTAGCTGCGATCCAGACTCGGCTAAGTACAAACTCGCTTCGAGTGCACACTAAAGTCGCACTCGGGGACTTAGCTGCGACCCAGAATCGCCTAAGTACAAACTCGCTCCGAGTGCACACTAAAAGCCGTACTCAAGGACTTAGCTGCGATCCAGAATCGCCTAAGTACAACCTCGCTCCGAGTGCGCACTAAAAGCCACACTTGGGGACTTAGCTGCGACCCAGAGTCGCCTAAGTACAAACTCGCTCCGAGTGCGCACTAAAAGCCGCACTCGGGGACTTAGCTGTGATCCAGAATCGCCTAAGTACAAACTCTCTCCGAGTGCGCACCAAAAGTCGCACTCGGGGACTTAGCTGCGATCCAGAATCGCCTAAGTACAAACTCGCTCCGAGTGCGCACTAAAAGTCGCACTCGGGGACTTAGCTGCGACCCAGAGTCGCCTAAGTACAAACTCGCTCCGAGTGCGCACTAAAACCCGCACTCGGGGACTTTGCTGCGACCCAGAGTCGCCAAAGTACAAACTCGCTCCGAGTGCGCACTAAAAGCCGCACTCGGAGACTTAGCTGCGATCCAGAATCGCCTAAGTACAAACTCACTCCGAGTGCGCACTAATAGTCGCACTCGGGGACTTAGGTGCGACCCAGAGTCGGCTAAGTACAAACTCGCTCTGAGTGCGCACTAAAAGCCGCACTCAGGGACTTAGCTGCGATCCAGAATCGCCTAAGTACAAACTCGCTCCGAGTGCGTACCAAAAGCCGCACTCGGGGACTTAGCTGCGATCCAGAATCACCTAAGTTCAAACTCGCTACGAGTGCGCACTAAAAGTCGCATCTCGGGGACTTAGCTGCGACCCAGAGTCGTCTAAGTACAAACTCAGTCCGAGTGCGCACTAAAAGACGCACTCGGAGACTTAGCTGCGATCCAGACTCGCCTAAGTAAAAACTCGCTCCGAGTGCACACTAAAGTCGCACTCGGGGACTTAGCTACGACCCAGAGTCGCCTAAGTACGAACTCGCTCCGACTGCGCACTAAAAGCCGTACTCACGGACTTAGCTGCGATCCAGAATCGCCTAAGTACAAACTCGCTCCGAGTGCGCACTAAAAGCCACACTTGGGGACTTAGCTGCGACCCAGAGTCGCCTAAGTACAAACTCGCTCCGAGTGCGCACTAAAAGCCGCACTCGGGGACTTAGCTGTGATCCAGAATCGCCTAAGTACAAACTCGCTCCGAGTGCGCACCAAAAGTCGCACTCGGGGACGTAGTTGCGATCCAGAATCGCCTAAGTACAAACTCGCTCCGAATGCGCACTAAAAGTCGCACTCGGGGACTTAGCTGCGACCCAGAGTCGCCTAAGTACAAACTCGCTCCGAGTGCGCACTAAAAGCCGCACTCGGGGACTTTGCTGCGACCCAGAGTCGCCTAAGTACAAACTCGCTCTGAGTGCGCACTAAAAGCCGCACTCGGAGACTTAGCTGCGATCCAGAATCGCCTAAGTACAAACTCGCTCCGAGTGCGCACTAATAGTCGCACTCGGGGACTTAGGTGCGACCCAGAGTCGCCTAAGTACAAACTCGGTCTGAGTGCGCCCTAAAAGCCGCACTCAGGGACTTCGCTGCGATCCAGAATCGCCTAAGTACAAACTCGCTCCGAGTGCGCACTAAAAGCCGCACTCGGGGACTTAGCTGCGATCCAGAATCACCTAAGTACAAACTCGCTCCGAGTGCGCACTAAAAGTCGCATCTCGGGGACTTAGCTGCGACCCAGAGTCGTCTAAGTACAAACTCACTCCGAGTGCGCACTAAAAGACGCACTCGGAGACTTAGCTGCGATCCAAACTCGCCTAAGTACAAACTCGCTCCGAGTGCACACTAAAGTCGCACTCGGGGACTTAGCTGCGACCCAGAATCGCCTAAGTACAAACTCGCTCCGAGTACACACTAAAAGCCGTACTCACGGACTTAGCTGCGATCCAGAATCGCCTAAGTACAACCTCGCTCCGAGTGTGCACTAAAAGCCACACTTGGGGACTTAGCTGCGACCCAGAGTCGCCTAAGTACAAACTCGCTCCAAGTGCGCACTAAAAGCCGCACTCGGGGACTTAGCTGTGATCCAGAATCGCCTATGTACAAACTCGCTCCTAGTGCGCACCAAAAGTCGCACTCGGGGACTTAGCTGCGATCCAGAATCGCCTAAGTACAAACTCGCTCCGAGTGCGCACTAAAAGTCGCACTCGGGGACTTAGCTGCGACCCAGAGTCGCCTAAGTACAAACTCGCTCCGAGTGCGCACTAAAAGCCGCACTCGGGGACTTTGCTGCAACCCAGGGTCGCCAAAGTACAAACTTGCTCCGAGTGCGCACTAAAAGCCGCACTCGGAGACTTAGCTGCGATCCAGAATCGCCTAAGTACAAACTCGCTCCGAGTGCGCACTAATAGTCGCACTCGGGGACTTAGGTGCGACCCAGAGTCGCCTAAGTACAAACTCGCTCTGAGTGCGCACTAAAAGCCGCACTCAAGGACTTAGCTGCGATCGAAAATCGCCTAAGTACAAACTCGCTCCGAGCGCACACTAAAAGCCGCACTCGGGGACTTAGCTGCGATCCAGAATCACCTAAGTACAAACTCGCTCCGAGTGCGCACTAAAAGTCGCATCTCGGGGACTTAGGTGCGACCCAGAGTCGCCTAAATACAAACTCGCTCTGAGTGCGCACTAAAAGACGCACTCGGAGACTTAGCTGCGATCCAGACTCGCCTAAGTACAAACTCGCTCCGAGTGCACACTAATAGCCGCACTCGGGGACTTAGCTGCGATCCAGAATCACCTAAGTACAAACTCGCTCCGAGTGCGCACTAAAAGTCGCACTCGGGGTCTTAGCTGCGACCCAGAGTCGTCTAAGTACAAACTCACTCCGAGTGCGCACTAAAAGACGCACTCGGAGACTTAGCTGCGATCCAGACTCGGCTAAGTACAAACTCGCTCCGAATGCACACTAAAGTGGCACTCGGGGACTTAGCTGCGACCCAGAGTCGCCTAAGTACAAACTCGCTCCGAGTGCGCACTAAAATCCGTACTCAGGGACTTAGCTGCGATCCAGAATCGCCTAAGTACAAACTCGCTCCGAGTGCGCACTAAAAGCCACACTTGGGGACTTAGCTGCGACCCAGAGTCGCCTAAGTACAAACTCGCTGTGAGTGCGCACTAAAAGCCGCACTCGGGGACTTAGCTGTGATCCAGAATCGCCTAAGTACAAACTCGCTCCGAGTGCGCACCAAAAGTCGCACTCGGGGACGTAGCTGCGATCCAGAATCGCCTAAGTCGAAACTCGCTCCGAGTGCGCACTAAAAGTCGCACTCGGGGACTTAGCTGCGACCCAGAGTCACCTAAGTACAAACTCGCTCCGAGTGCGCACTAAAAGCCGCACTCGGAGACTTTGCTGCGACCCAGAGTCGCCTAAGTACAAACTCGCTCCGAGTGCGCACGAAAAGCCGCACTCGGAGACTTAGCTGCGATCCAGAATCGCCTAAGTACAAACTCGCTCCGAGTGCGCACTAATAGTCGCACTCGGGGACTTAGGTGCGACCCAGAGTCGCCTAAGTACAAACTCGCTCTGAGTGCGCACTAAAAGCCGCACTCAGGGACTTAGCTGCGATCCAGAATCGCCTAAGTACAAACTCGCTCCGAATGCGGACTAAAAGCCGCACTCGGGGACTTAGCTGCGATCCAGAATCACCTAAGTTCAAACTCGCTACGAGTGCGCACTAAAAGTCGCATCTCGGGGACTTAGCTGCGACCCAGAGTCGTCTAAGTACAAACTCAGTCCGAGTGCGCACTAAAAGACGCACTCGGAGACTTAGCTGCGATCCAGACTCGCCTAAGTAAAAACTCGCTCCGAGTGCACACTAAAGTCGCACTCGGGGACTTAGCTACGACCCAGAGTCGCCTAAGTACGAACTCGCTCCGACTGCGCACTAAAAGCCGTACTCACGGACTTAGCTGCGATCCAGAATCGCCTAAGTACAAACTCGCTCCGAGTGCGCACTAAAAGCCACACTTGGGGACTTAGCTGCGACCCAGAGTCGCCTAAGTACAAACTCGCTCCGAGTGCGCACTAAAAGCCGCACTCGGGGACTTAGCTGTGATCCAGAATCGCCTAAGTACAAACTCGCTCCGAGTGCGCACCAAAAGTCGCACTCGGGGACGTAGTTGCGATCCAGAATCGCCTAAGTACAAACTCGCTCCGAATGCGCACTAAAAGTCGCACTCGGGTACTTAGCTGCGACCCAGAGTCGCCTAAGTACAAACTCGCTCCGAGTGCGCACTAAAAGCCGCACTCGGGGACTTTGCTGCGACCCAGAGTCGCCTAAGTACAAACTCGCTCCGAGTGCGCACTAAAAGCCGCACTCGGAGACTTAGCTGCGATCCAGAATCACCTAAGTACAAACTCGCTCCGAGTGCGCACTAATAGTCGCACTCGGGGACTTAGGTGCGACCCAGAGTCGCCTAAGTACAAACTCGGTCTGAGTGCGCCCTAAAAGCCGCACTCAGGGACTTCGCTGCGATCCAGAATCGCCTAAGTACAAACTCGCTCCGAGTGCGCACTAAAAGCCGCACTCGGGGACTTAGCTGCGATCCAGAATCACCTAAGTACAAACTCGCTCCGAGTGCGCACTAAAAGTCGCATCTCGGGGACTTAGCTGCGACCCAGAGTCGTCTAAGTACAAACTCACTCCGAGTGCGCACTAAAAGACGCATTCGGAGACTTAGCTGCGATCCAGACTCGCCTAAGTACAAACTCGCTCCGAGTGCACACTAAAGTCGCACTCGGGGACTTAGCTGCGACCCAGAATCGCCTAAGTACAAACTCGCTCCGAGTACACACTAAAAGCCGTACTCACGGACTTAGCTGCGATCCAGAATCGCCTAAGTACAACCTCGCTCCGAGTGTGCACTAAAAGCCACACTTGGGGACTTAGCTGCGACCCAGAGTCGCCTAAGTACAAACTCGCTCCAAGTGCGCACTAAAAGCCGCACTCGGGGACTTAGCTGTGATCCAGAATCGCCTATGTACAAACTCGCTCCTAGTGCGCACCAAAAGTCGCACTCGGGGACTTAGCTGCGATCCAGAATCGCCTAAGTACAAACTCGCTCCGAGTGCGCACTAAAAGTCGCACTCGGGGACTTAGCTGCGACCCAGAGTCGCCTAAGTACAAACTCGCTCCGAGTGCGCACTAAAAGCCGCACTCGGGGACTTTGCTGCAACCCAGGGTCGCCAAAGTACAAACTTGCTCCGAGTGCGCACTAAAAGCCGCACTCGGAGACTTAGCTGCGATCCAGAATCGCCTAAGTACAAACTCGCTCCGAGTGCGCACTAATAGTCGCACTCGGGGACTTAGGTGCGACCCAGAGTCGCCTAAGTACAAACTCGCTCTGAGTGCGCACTAAAAGCCGCACTCAAGGACTTAGCTGCGATCGAAAATCGCCTAAGTACAAACTCGCTCCGAGCGCACACTAAAAGCCGCACTCGGGGACTTAGCTGCGATCCAGAATCACCTAAGTACAAACTCGCTCCGAGTGCGCACTAAAAGTCGCATCTCGGGGACTTAGGTGCGACCCAGAGTCGCCTAAGTACAAACTCGCTGTGAGTGCGCACTAAAAGACGCACTCGGAGACTTAGCTGCGATCCAGACTCGCCTAAGTACAAACTCGCTCCGAGTGCACACTAATAGCCGCACTCGGGGACTTAGCTGCGATCCAGAATCACCTAAGTACAAACTCGCTCCGAGTGCGCACTAAAAGTCGCACTCGGGGTCTTAGCTGCGACGCAGAGTCGTCTAAGTACAAACTCACTCCGAGTGCGCACTAAAAGACGCACTCGGAGACTTAGCTGCGATCCAGACTCGGCTAAGTACAAACTCGCTCCGAATGCACACTAAAGTCGCACTCGGGGACTTAGCTGCGACCCAGAGTCGCCTAAGTACAAACTCGCTCCGAGTGCGCACTAAAATCCGTACTCAGGGACTTAGCTGCGATCGAGAATCGCCTAAGTACAAACTCGCTCCGAGTGCGCACTAAAAGCCACACTTGGGGACTTAGCTGCGACCCAGAGTCGCCTAAGTACAAACTCGCTCTGAGTGCGCACTAAAAGCCGCACTCGGGGACTTAGCTGTGATCCAGAATCGCCTAAGTACAAACTCGCTCCGAGTGCGCACCAAAAGTCGCACTCGGGGACGTAGCTGCGATCCAGAATCGCCTAAGTAGAAACTCGCTCCGAGTGCGCACTAAAAGTCGCACTCGGGGACTTAGCTGCGACCCAGAGTCACCTAAGTACAAACTCGCTCCGAGTGCGCACTAAAAGCCGCACTCGGAGACTTTGCTGCGACCCAGAGTCGCCTAAGTACAAACTCGCTCCGAGTGCGCACGAAAAGCCGCACTCGGAGACTTAGCTGCGATCCAGAATCGCCTAAGTACAAACTCGCTCCGAGTGCGCACTAATAGTCGCACTCGGGGACTTAGGTGCGACCCAGAGTCGCCTAAGTACAAACTCGCTCTGAGTGCGCACTAAAAGCCGCACTCAGGGACTTAGCTGCGATCCAGAATCGCCTAAGTACAAACTCGCTCCGAATGCGGACTAAAAGCCGCACTCGGGGACTTAGCTGCGATCCAGAATCACCTAAGTACAAACTCGCTCCAAGTCCGCACTAAAAGTCGCATCTCGGGGACTTAGCTGCGACCCAGAGTCGTCTAAGTACAAACTCACTCCGAGTGCGCACTAAAAGACGCACTCGGAGACTTAGCTGCGATCCAGACTCGGCTAAGTACAAACTCGCTCCGAGTGCACACTAAAGTCGCACTCGGGGACTTAGCTGCGACCCAGAATCGCCTAAGTACAAACTCGCTCCGAGTGCACACTAAAAGCCGTACTCAAGGACTTAGGTGCGATCCAGAATCGCATAAGTACAACCTCGCTCCGAGTGCGCACTAAAAGCCACACTTGGGGACTTAGCTGCGACCCAGAGTCGCCTAAGTACAAACTCGCTCCGAGTGCGCACTAAAAGCCGCACTCGGGGACTTAGCTGTGATCCAGAATCGCCTAAGTACAAACTCGCTCCGAGTGCGCACCAAAAGTCACACTCGTGGACTTAGCTGCGATCCAAAATCGCCTAAGTACAAACTCGCTCCGAGTGCGCACTAAAAGTCGCACTCGGGGACTTAGCTGCGACCCAGAGTCGCCTTAGTACAAACTCGCTCCGAGTGCGCACTAAAAGCCGCACTCGGGGACTTTGCTGCGACCCAGAGTCGCCAAAGTACAAACTCGCTCCGAGTGCGCACTAAAAGCCGCACTCGGAGACTTAGCTGCGATCCAGAATCGCCTAAGTACAAACTCGCTCCGAGTGCGTACTAATAGTCGCACTCGGGGACTTAGGTGCGACCCAGAGTCGCCTAAGTACAAACTCGCTCTGAGTGCGCACTAAAAGCCGCACTCAGGGACTTAGCTGCGATCCAGAATCGCCTAAGTACAAACTCGCTCCGAGTGCGCACTAAAAGCCGCACTCGGGGACTTAGCTGCGATCCAGAATCACCTAAGTACAAACTTGCTCCGAGTGCGCACTAAAAGTCGCATCTCGGGGACTTAGTTGCGACCCAGAGTCGTCTAAGTACAAACTCACTCCGAGTGCGCACTAAGAGACGCACTCGGAGACTTAGCTGCGATCCAGACTCGCCTAAGTACAAACTCGCTCCGAGTGCACACTAAAGTCGCACTCGGGGACTTAGCTGCGACCCAGAATCGCCTAAGTACAAAATCGCTCCGAGTGCACACTAAAAGCCGTACTCAAGGACTTAGCTGCGATCCAGAATCGCCTAAGTACAAACTCGCTCCGAGTGCGCACTAAAAGCCACACTTGGGGACTTAGCTGCGACCCAGAGTCGCGTCAGTACAAACTCGCTCCGAGTGCGCACTAAAGCCGCACTCGGGGACTTAGCTGTGATCCAGAATCGCCTGAGTACAAACTCGCTCCGAGTGCGCACTAAATGTCGCACTCGGGGACTTATCTGCGATCCAGAATCGCCTAAGTACAAACTCGCTCCGAGTGCGCACTAAAAGTCGCACTCGGGGACTTAGCTGCGACCCAAATCGCCTAAGTACAAACTCGCTCCGAGTGCACACTAAAAGCCGCACTCGGGGACTTAGGTGCGATCCATAATCGCCTAAGTACAAACTCGCTCCGAGTGCGCACTAAAAGTCGCACTCGGGGACTTAGCTGCGACCCAGAGTCGCCTAAGTGCAAACTTGCTCCGAGTGCGCACTAAAAGCCGCACTCGGGGACTTAGCTACGATCCAGAATCGCCTAAGTACAAACTCGCTCCGAGTGCGCACTAAAAACTGCACTTTGGGACTTAGCTGCGACCCAGAGTCGCCTAAGTACAAACTCTCTCCGAGTGCGTACCAAAAGCCGCACTCGGGGACTTAGCTGTGATCCAGAATCGCCTAAGTACAAACTCGCTCCGAGTGCGCACTAAAAGTCGCACTCGGGGACTTAGCTGCGATCCAGAATCGCCTAAGTACAAACTCGCTCCGAGTACGCACTAAAAGTCGCACTCGGGGACTTAGCTGCGACCCAGAGTCGCCTAAGTACAAACTCGCTCCGAGTGCGCTCTAAAAGCCGCACTCGGGGACTTAGCTACGATCCATAATCGCCTAAGTACAAACTCGCTCCGAGTGCGCACTAAAAGTCGCACTCGGGGACTTAGCTGCGACCCAGAGTCGCCTAAGTGGAAACTTGCTCCGAGTGCGCACTAAAAGCCGCACTCGGGGACTTAGCTACGATCCCGAATCGCCTAAGTACAAACTCGCTCCGAGTACGCACTAAAAACTGCACTCTGGGACTTAGCTGCGACCCAGAGTCGCCTAAGTACAAACTGGCTCCGAGTGCGCACTAAAAGTCGCACTCGGGGACTTAGCTGCGATCCAGAATCGCCTAAGTACAAACTTGCTCCGAGTGCGCAGTAAAAACCGCACTCGGGGAATTAGCTGCGACCCAGAATCGCCTAAGTGCAAACTCGCTGCATGTGCGAGCTTACAGTCGCGATCGGGGACTTAGCTACAATCCAGAATCGCCTAAGTAAAAAAGCTTCCTTCGAGTGTATCCTAGAGATCCACTCGGAGGCTTAGCAGACCCTCATTGAGGCTCATGTGGATGTGAAGAGAACTGACAACTACATGAGTAGCAACTCGCTCCGAGTGCGAGCTTACAGTCACGCTCGGGGACTTAGCTGCGATGCAGAATCGCCTAAGTAAAAAGCTTCCTTCGACTGTATCCTAGAGATCCACTCGGAGGCTTAGCAGACCCTCATTGAGGGTCATGTGGATGTGAAGACAACTGACAAATACATAAGTAACAACTCGCTCCGAGTGTGCGTTAAAAGTCGCACTCGGAGACTTAGCCGCGACGAAGAGTCTCCTAAGTAAAAGCTCGCTCCGAGTGCGCACTCGGAGACTTGGCAGACCCTCATTGAGGCTCATGTGGATGTGAAGACAACTGACAACTACATGCTCCGCATGTTTGCCATTGGCTTCACCAAGAAACGCCAAACAGAAACCCTGAGCCAAAATTGTGTCAAAAAAAATTTGGCGAAAGAAGAGCGAAATATTCGATTCGAATTCAAAGTTGGATCTACGATAGTCAGCTCGGTGTGGATCAAGCTTATCCACACCGAACCATGAATGTGACGGCCAACAGCAGTGGCCAAAGTTTGATACAGATACCACTCGGCATACCGAGGTAAAGTTTTTCAAGCGTCACCAAGACTGGCACCGGGACTGGCAGGCTCCACAAAGGTGTCAATATCGATCCCGTCTGCGATGCGAGTGGCTGTCTCCAGGAAGGTCTCCATGAAATCTTCGAATCGAAGCTTCTTGGTGTTGGCGACTTGAAACGCCTTCAGCTTTTCTTCCCGAGCTTCCTTGCAGTGCACTCGGACCAGCGATAGCGCCACGTCCGCACCACAACGAGCGGCAGACTTCTTCCATGCCTGCACTCTCTTCGGGACGTCCTCGAGCCGAGTCATCAACCCTTCAATTTTGCGCCGGGAATCGTCTTCGGGCCACAGCTCCTTGTCGATCCGGCCGATGACTTCTCTCAGGCGACAAATGAAAGGACCCACTCTGCCAAGGCGAATATGCGCTGGGAGCAAGTCCCGATTGGCTTCGTCTCCGAGTGGAACGTTCGAAACAACCGACCGCTCAATGTCAGCTGCTTCAGCCTTAGTGTCCACACAAAAATCTGCAAAGAAAAGACGAGCAGAAAATAAGCGAAGAATGAACTACAAAGTCAAGAAGGACTCGGCAAAAAGCTTACTACCGAGAAGTGCAATCATCTTCCTTGCCCAGTCGTTGACGTACTTCTCCTGCGCCATGCACCGCTTGTTCATCAACTTCAGCTGAGCCATCCGTTCGGTTCATTGATTCTTCAACTTTTCAATTTCGGCTGCCAATGCCTTGTTTGTCTCCCGGGACTCCTCCAAAGACTTCTCTCGGTCAGCAACAGCCCCCTTCACACCAGCCAGGTCATTCACAGCCGCCTCCAAGTCCGCAGCAAGCTGAATCTTTTCAGCCTTCAAAGCATTGTACGCGGATCCCATTTCACAAGTCTTATGCCAAATAAGCACAAAGGGCAGATCAGACACATTCAACAAGGAAAACAATCAAAGCTCAAAGTTCTTCAGACCCCTGCCGATGCAAGCAATCGACAGCGGTCTCGGGGACTACACCCAGTGGGTTCACTAAGAGTGACCCCACTGGCATGAAGCTCGAACAGGTCGGCCCTATTGAGCTACATGTCAAACAGACAAACCTATCAGACTACTATTACCCGACCTGAGTAACACTACTCTCGGAGACTACACCCAGTGGGTGCACTCGGAGTGCCCCCACTGGTACCATTCGGGCAGATTAGCTTTGATCTGATCAGGTCATGGAAAATGCATATAAAGACAACTGCCGGTATAAGCACTCGACAGAAGTCTCGGGGACTACACCCACTGGGTTCACTCGGAGTGAACCCACTGCAAAAATAATCCTACCGTATCCGAGTATATCACTTAAACCCCCAGTGGGTAACAAGAGGAAAGTAAACACTTACTAGCGCACTTACACTACAAGGAATATGCTAATACACGACGCTATATTTTCGTCGCTACATCGTCACGGTTTTTAGTTTACGACGATCTCACGACGAAAAACCAAGCGTCCAAAACGGAGCGTCACAAATGAACAGCACCGACGTTTTGATCGAAATCGTCGTAACTTCTACGACGATTCCTGGATCGTCGTAACCTTTACGATGATCCTAAATCGTCGTTGACAATATAACCCAGTCCTACGTGGCAAAGTTACGACGAAATCAAAACATCATAGTTGAAATCAGCCCAACCCATTTCAATTGATCACATGGGCTGGTTTTATTTTTTTAGGCTTTTTCTTATTGGGCTTGTTTTTGGGCCTTACCCTATTTACAACCACTTTAGTATTTTTTTTCAAATTTTTTTTGTATCATCATAATTTGGGCCCTGGCCTTTTAGTGCCCAAATACATTTGGTCCAGTTTCAGTTTTGAGCTTTTGAATTTTAGTTTTGTGTGTAGGTCCCCCTTGTCATGTTCTTCTCATAATTTATCCCATATGTCAAGAATTTTTGGTCAGGTTTTCATTTCACACATTCTCAAATCGCATACGATATGAATATTTCAAATAGAGCAGAAAGGACATGTGAGATTCATCAAATTAACACAAAGGTAGTATATTACAATCTTTCCAATCTATTACAAAGCAGATATGTCTATTATTACAATATATAATATGCATTCTTGGATAAGTATTGCTTCACACAATTGGCTTCAAGGCTTCGCACTTCAACTTTCTTAGGCCTGGAGGTCCTGTAGAAGAAACAACCATATTTGTAAGAGCTACAAGATACAGATCAAGAATAGAAACAAGGCACAAAAACAAGCAATCCATGACAGAAACCTTGAAGCGACAAATGTTTCTGAACTCAAATGAGAGAAGTTTGAGTCTAGCCAATTATACCAACTACCACTGATGTAACCTATAAAGATGGACTGAACAATAACAATACAAAAAAATGACAGCTGGATTATGAAGAGTCCTAAAATTGACCCCTTTTGGCCTTAATTAATTGTGTGAAGCTGAAATGATTAATCTAAAGTAAGATATACCGGTATGTAGGCAAAAAATGTAGTTGAATGACCCATACTTGAATAACTCAAAAAAGAAGGCAGTGTCAAATACTATAGTAATTATTATTGGACATGATATAGTAAGGTACTCTCACTGGTTAAGGTACTCTGCAGTACACGTACATCGTACCAAAGTATGCATCCAGACAGTAAGCAGACACAATTAGCTAGTCTTGTACGCACATTTTTCCATGTTTTCAAGATAGAAATGCAAATAAGTGGATACTGGCTACTGTACTAACCTCAAATGAGAGGCCAACCTATTGCTTTAAGTTAAGCCAAATGTGAGCTAGTAGTGAGTGCCAAGTGTCATCCAGATTGGAAACTACTGTAACGACATTCATCTACAATGGAAACTTATACATTTTGGCATCAAGATTTCTTCTTGCCAAAATATGACAGCAAGCACTGCCAAGACATGATCCCCACATTTTTCACTCGCAGCAAAAGTGCAAAGCATGCTATCACACCAAATAGACAAAGCAAGAAATGCCTCCTATCAAGTGCAAAGCATGCTATCACACCAGAAAGATTTGTTAACAAATCACAAGAGAGCGAGCGAGCAGTAAGATCATACCCGTTCCTTCCTATGCATCGCCTCTCCCGCGAGCAGCGAGTTGAACTACGCAAGAGGAAACAAAGAAACGCTGAGGAACGCACTCCAGTCCAGACGAGTTGGGCGCCTCCCTTGTCTCCGCCACCGCGGGTCCGGCTCCATTGGAGGGGGCGTAGGAGCGCTCATGGGCCGGTTCTTGGTCGCGGCCGTCCTCGCCCGGTTCTGCTGCTCCTGAACCGGACGGTTCCATCACGAATCTGCTAGCAGCAAGTAACAGAATAGCTCAGTTCAGATCATAGCAAGAAACTTAACTCAGTTCAGATCATGCTTATATGAAAACAGTAGCAGATTGGCTATCAGAAGAATTCAGAAGTTCAGTACAGAATACAATACTGAAGCGTAACTCAATTCTTAACATAGATAATAAAGATGCATCACAAGAAACTGCTTAAGCTCGCATGCCAAGATTAAGAAAACATATGCAGCAGCAGCTATAAGAACAGAATCCAACAACGAATGACTGAAGTCTGAACGGATCCTTATTATTTAGAACAAGATTACAACAGCACATAGCATCTGAGAACGAAATGTGGCTTACTGTAACAAGTAGCACGGCAAGCTTTCTCAAGAGATCACAATCATATGACGGCAAAAAGGGCTAGATTCCAAAAATAAATTTCTGAACGCAGGACAAAATATTGCACAACATAATCTCTATCAGAAAAATTTCTACATGGAGAGGGACTGAGTAATGCTTATAGAGGTAGCAACTACCAAGCAACCCCCAACATTTTTAGCAATAATCAAGAAATCCAGATGTTCAGTTCAGACTTCAGACAATCAAGAAAAATAAATCAAGCAACATAATACAGCAATCCAGATGGCTTGGGGCCGGAGTGCGAGTCAATAATTATTGCATCAGACATAAGACCAGCCTCGAGCTCTCACCGCAATTCTGTATGTAGAACTGGCAATCCTGTTCTGTTGATAAGTTCTCTTCAGACTTCGGACAGTTAATTTGTCTGAAAGAATCTCCCTGTTGTCTGCTCTGTTGTTGTTTGCAGGAGAGGAACCGAACCAATGGAGGGTGACGGACCTGGGTGAGCGGGTTGTCTTGGGGCCCTCTGGACTGGAAGCCGGAAACGATCCCCCGAGCCCGCTCCCAATCACCACCACATCCTACCCGTACCTCGCCAGGAGCCCCACACAGCAGAGCCCCCCGAGCCCACTCCCGATCACCACCACGTCCGCCTCCGGCCTCTCCGCCACCCTGAATGAAACGTAAAGACGACGGCGATGATTAACGATGTGCGCTTGCTCTTGCTTGACTTGGTAGGACGCCATTTGTTCTTGCCATGTACGTAAATCAAAGCTGCTGCTGGCCAGGCAACTTGCAAACTGCTTGTCCACTACGGACAAAAAATAATACTAATCGTGAACAAGAACATCAGATGCAAATCGCTCTTACAGTCCATATTTTTGGTTTTTTTACCTCAAGCCAAAAGTGGTGTAATAATCTCATGATTGTTCTAATGTTGTTTTTAACATCATATACTCCTTCACGTCAGTTGGTTATCCTCACAACTAGTGTGATCCATTTTATCCGTGATGTTAGGCAACTACTGTACTAGATTGTGATGGTGTAATTTTTGGGGAAATTTACCATGGTGTCATCTGGCCCAAGGATTTTTGCACAAGGAGAGCAGTTACCGGTTAACCAAAAATGTTTCTACTTGGTACTGTGTCAAATAATGTACTACAGAATAATCAACAGGCTGGATATCTATAATCTACTTGGTGGCAACAGTAAAACCAAGATTCCCCCGTTGACCAATTTATGCATGGTAGAATACTAACACACCATGTGAAGCGATTCTTGCAGCTTCATGATGCATTGGAATTGCATCAATTGGTGTTTCTAAGCGAATTAACATAAGAAAGAACCAAGAAACAAGCTCCTGGATGTATAAGAAAATAGAGGACAAGCAAAAGCATGTTGCTGTTCAGCAAAGAGCATAAATGCAAGTGAAGAGCAAACATCTTTCAAACACTCGCAAATAAAGTAAAAAGTACAAATCGTATTTTCGTGTGAAACCAGCCTAAAGACTGATTAGCTATTCAGAAAGGGTCATAAGGCAGGACACCCGGGTGCATAATATATATATTTTTTTGATTATAAGCTGCATTTGTGTGAAGACTATTATATGCCGCAACTCTGAATCAGGGAAACCGTCCTATGCTTACCATGAATTCAAAGTTTTGCTCCAAATCTGCCCCCCTTGACACACAGATTCAGAGTATTTGAAGAATAACAGAAACAACTGAATGTCCCAAGGCATGGCGTAAGTGCACATAAATCAGTAACAAAGACAATAGGCCTGCCACCAAAGCGGAAATGAACTTTGCATTTGGAGAGTAATCAGCGGGTGACAGGATGGAAATAAAGCAAGAAACCATCATGCAGGTGACAGCGGGTGACAGGACGGAAATGAACTTTGCATTTGGAGAGTAATCAGCGGGTGACAGCGGGTGACAGGCCAGCCTCTTCTGGCTGATGAGCAAATCCTGCAGGAAACCATCGAAGGTTGAAAAATCTATGGTCGGAAGGAGAGATTACGAGGGAAGTGGAGGACGGACGAGCTCGGGTTCAGAGAGGGCCGCGAGCCACCGTGACTCCTCGGCGCTGGTGCTGCTCTCCGCGGCTCCCCGGACGGGGTTTCGCCGGCGGCGGCGGATGGCGACATGAGGAGGAAGAGGGGGTTCGCTTCGCTTGTTTAGTGTCTTTGGTTCGCGTCGCCTGCCCGAGCATGTCGCCCGGTCGCAGACCAGGTCGGGCTTCTCCCCCAACATCGAGAGCGTCACGGAGGTCACCCGATGCCTACCTCCCCTCCCTTCTCCACCGCTGCCACTGCCGCAGGCCCGCATCCACCGAGCAGAGCAGAGCAGCGCGAGCAGACCAGCTCTTCTCGGTGCGCGATTTGACGCTGCAGCCGCCTTTGGGCAGGGACGGAGGGAAGCCGGTGAGAGATTGGCGAGCCCGATCTCCTGTCGCCGGCCGGTGTCAGAATTGGAAGCGATCTGTCGCGTTGAGCTGGGCCTTCAGCGCGTTGGCCGCCATGGCGAGGCGCGCGGGGCTCCGATCCGGAGGTCCTGGAGTCCGTCGAGCAGACACAGAGGCGCAGAGCACGCGTGCGCGGGGTGGACGCCGGCGGGATTCGCGGCGACGGCGGCGACGGGGTGGACGGGGACGGGAGTGGGGTTGGATCTGGCGACGAGAGGGGAGAGGGAGAGGGAGAGGTGACGGTGCGCGTTCTTTGGAGGGTCGGGCGAGGAGAGTTAGCCACGGGCTCCTAGGGTTTAGGTTGGCTTCCTGAGACTGGAGTGAGAGACGTTGGATCTATCGAGCGTGGACGGTTTAGATTGGATATAGTGGGGTAATCCGTGGGAACAATTATCATTGGTTGGAAATATCTATGATTTAAAATACTAGTTTCTAAGTGTTAAAAATAAATAGATTTTATGAACCAGCTATCAAAAATATTGTGCAAAAAGGCATCATTGAAATTTTCACTCAACTTAGACCACATGTACTACTATATTAAAGCTACTAAGCAAGAAGCTTTCAGGTGCGTTTGACACTATGAATAACGACTCACCTCGGCTTGACACATGTATCCCACTTTTTGTTTTGGTTCACTTCAGGTTATTCACTGTTTCTTATTTTTTGTGCCTTTTTTCATCGCTTGATAGATATTTCACTCCTTCTTATGTTTTTATTTATTTATTTATCTTTTGCAAGTTTATTTTCCTTTTCAAACAAATATTAAGATATTCATAGAATGATCGCACTTTTTAGAATTTTTGTTTACTTTTCAAAAAATGTTTGTGTGTTTTAAATTTGGTTCAAAAAATCCAGAACAATATTCAAAAATTGTTACCTTCATTTCAAAATTGTTTGCAAATACAAAAAGTTCAGGATTTCAATTTTTTAAATGTTTTTATTTTTAACTTAAGGGTTTCCACTCATTTCCACCTCCCACCGTCCCATGTTTCCCTCCTCCTAATTTTGAACTTAATGATTTAAGAATTATAGTCTACATGAAAAGGCATTCGTTATATAAAGCATTGCAACCAGCTCGACGTCAAACCCATTGTCATTCCTTCTCTCATGTTAAAATAAGAAACAACATACATGAAAGCATGGGTTAAGCCATCGGCGCGGCGTGCCGCTGCGCCTTCCACCTACTAGTTTTATGTATGATCACCGAGTTGTAAGCATTTCCGACCTTTCTAGCTATTTTGGTAGGCGGGTTTGACCCGTGACATAGAATGGACCCACGAGTGACATGTCAATATAGTTAGAACATGTTACGACATTTTTATAATCGTCGTAAAAGTTATGATGATCTCATCTTATGCGGTTACGATGTTTTTGACTCACATCGCCGTAATTTATATGTAGATTTGATCCCCTTAAACGGTTTACGACAATCTTGGATGAAATCGTCATAGATTTATGATGAATTCATCAACGACGTCTTAAAAAACATCATGTATGAGCATATTTATTGTAGTGTTACTCGGATATAGTCCCGGAGTTCCAAGCTTCTCTTGTACAAAGACGTGATGGAGTCATACGCTCCCTTGGCGTCACCCACCATCAACTCCACCTGCACCATGGCCTCCTTGGCGGCCCCCACATGGTCTTCCGGGAGGTGTCGGGCATCATACTGAACGGTCGACGGACCCGGCACGACAGAAGACTCCTTGGGCATCCCAAGATCCGCTCCAGTCGGTTCCGCCGCGAGGGGCACCGTCTCAGTCGGCGGCACCGTCTCAGTCCGCAGCATCGTCTCGATCGACGACACGTTCATGGTGGGAGCAGCAGCAGATGGAACAACCTCAAGGACAGGCGCCAAAGCTGGCCCTGACCCCCTCCGGTCGTCGTCCTCCAGATGAATCACCTCCGAAGGAAGCCCGACTGAACAACATGGAATTGCGGAAAAAGGGCAAGATTAAAGACAGCACTCGCGAAACAATAATACAAACTCTCAGAGTCGTGACAACGTACCTTGCTGGGATGTGGCAGCGTTATCCGTATCCATGGGATCATCGTCCTGGCGCGGCAGAGAGGTGGTGGAGGTAGAAGCTCTGTCGAGTAAAATCCACTCGACGAATAAGCACGAGTTCAACTAGAGACTGAAGGAAGATGGGAGAACAAGACACTTACGCGGAGGCGACTGGAACAGTGATTCTCATCCGAGGCAGAGCTTTCCGAGGCTTGGGCCCGCTAGGTTTGGCCACCTTGGACGGCTGGTCCGTGGGCTCGGCAGCAGCGTCCCTAGTCCTCTACACGCTTCGAGCACTCGGAGCCACGGGAGAGGCTGGCGGAGCACTCGGGGCCGCTGGAGGAGCCGGCGGAGCCGCGGGTTCGTGACGACACTTAGTTCGAGGCTCTCATGGTGGAGGTGGCGAGCTCTGCTCCCCAACCTCCCCCTCCTCCTCTTCAGTCTCCTCCTCCGTCTCCCCACTGTCGGAGACGTACTCGGCGTTGTCCACGCTGCCCTCCTGGCTGCCCTCCTCTTCCTCAGCTGGATTCCCGTTCGAGACGGGGGAATACCAGTTGGTCCACTCCTGCACAAAATACAGTCGACAACGTCAGACGTCAGGTGGTGGTACAAGAAAAAGCGATAATTCTAAGAAGATTGAAAGCACTCGACAAGATGTGCTCACCTCATTCGGAGGGGGATTGCTGGCGCGGAAGGGCTTCACCCACCGGGCTCCTCGGGGGTTATCGCTGGCGCTTGTGATGCCGCGGGCCCACGCCATCACAACCTCCCCGGTCACGCATTCTGGATGAGTCCAAGTGGAGTCCTCAGGCCCCACGTAGTGCCACATGGCATGGTGTCGGCTTGCAGCGGCTGGATGCGCCGACCCAAAAAAGTCTCCAGCAAATCCGTGCCGGTGACCCCCTTGCGGACGACAGCAATCAGTGCGTCGACCAGAGGTTGGATCTGGATCTTCTCCACCTTTGAGAGCGCAAGCTGCCTAGGAGGGGCCGGATGGTCTAGGCTAAAAGGCGGCAACCCAGTCGCAGCATTCGGACAAGCGATGTCCTGGCAGTAGAACCAGGTCGACTGCCAATTCCTAACTGACTCGGACAACTTGAGAGGAGGGTAGCTACTCTTCGTTTTCTTCTGGAAGCCTAAGCCCCTGCAGAGCTGGAGGAGATGGGTTTTATCGTCCGACTGGCTAAGCTTTTTGACAGTTTGGGACCGAGCGTAGAAGATGTACTTAAAGTGCCCCAATGGGGGGGGACGTCCGATAAAGCACTCGCAAAGAGTGACGAATGCGGCAAGTTGGGCTATTGCATTCGGAGGGAAATGATGGAGTTGCACCCCGAAGTGATTCATAATACCTCTGAAGAAGGGGTGGGGAGGCAAAGAGAAGCCCCTAAACACGTGGCTAAGCAGCACGACGCGCCCCCCCTCCTGCGGCGCCGACTCCGTCTCGCCTTCCGCCGGCAGCCTCCACGACTTGTTGGCGATCATGCCGTGCTCCACTAGCTCCAGCAGGTCGTCCGCCGTCACCGTGGAGGGGAGGAAATACCCCTGGATCCAACCCGCCGGAAGAGCCCGTTGTCGCCGCTCAGCAGGGGCCGCCCCCTTCTTCTTCTTCTATGACTCGAGTTTGCTGGTCTATCCCTTCGTCATGGTGAAGGCAACAGATACAGCAAGGAGGAGAGGAAGGAGGAGGCTTGGAGCGCACAGGGAGGTATAGGAGGAGTGGGGTGAATGCGAGTAACAAGGGCAGCGCAACAAGAAACCCCCGCCGGAGAGACTTAAATAAGCTTCCGACTGAGTCACTAACAGGTGGCCCCGAAATCGTATCTCCCGACCGGCTGCGGAGATATTAGTGGAGAAGATAAAGGCGCGGTAATCGAGGCGGCAAAAACTACTCGATGGCGATGTCGACATCCCCGCTGAGCGCGCGGCAACAGAAATTTGAGGATCCCAGAAAATCCGTCGCTGTCAGTTTGACCGGTCACATCAAAAGATTCCGGGGAAGCACTCGGTCTCTGACGGTTCGTTTCTCTGGTATATTCACTTGGGTCACTGGTTGAAAGGATAGAATGGATCGAGGCAAACAACGCCAAAGTCACATCCATATCAGTCGGATCCGTATTCCAAGCATCACTTCATTGTTTCGACCCCAATCCATTCGGGGACTAATGATGGGGTTATAGTCCCAGGGTAGGGTCATAGGCCTGCCCTACAGGTCCTACCCAAGGACTACCCTTCATAGAAGACAAGGCCCTTAGTCAGTTCCAATTGAACTAAGGACTCCCCCATCATCAAGTCGGCGACGAGCATTCGGAGGGTATTTAACGTACCGACTGGATTCCACTCTGTACATCGTAACCTCCCAGGAGGGCAACGGTCATACGTTTTCATACACCATGATTAACACTTAAGGCATACGTTAGCTGTAACGTAGGCATTTATTCGCCACTATTCCACCCCTGTCCACCGGGCCATTATGAAGGGCAACGCACTCTATATAAGCCGCCCTTCCCCACTGGTGCAGGGGTTGGCTTTACTGTAATCCTATATTCCAATCGACACTAAGCTCCCAAGAACACTAAGACGTAGGGCTTTTACCTCCACCGTAGAGGGGCCTGAACTCATACAACCTCGCCGTAGCTAAGGTTCTTCCCATCCTTTCGTACCCTACACATCTACTGCCAGACTTATGCCCACGACAGTCCCTCTTCAGAGTCGCCGCCTGATAGCGGAAGAGTATACTGAGTGATACGTCTCAAACGTATCTATAATTTTTGATGGTTTCACACTGTTATATTGCCTTCTTTGTATGTTTTATGTACCTTTTTATATCTTTTTGGGACTAACTTATAAATTCAGTGCCAAGTGCCAGTTCTTGTTTTTTCCATGTTTTTGACTCTTTTCAGATCTGATTTTGGAACGGAGTCAAAACGGAAGAAAAACCCCGAAATGATTTTTTCTGAACGGAAAAAGTCCATGGGGCTTTTGGGCCAAGCCAGGTGCGCTCGAGGGAGGCCAAAATTCCTCACTCCGCCACCAGGGGGAGGCGGCGGTGGGCAGGCTTGTGGCCTCCCTGGCCGCCCCCTGACCTAGGTCTTTGGCCTATAAATTCCCAAATATTCCTCAAAAAATAGGAGAGCCTCGAAAATACTTTTCCGCCGCCGCAAGCTTCCGTTTCCATGAGATCTCATCTGGAGACCCTTCCCGGCACCCTGCCGGAGGGGACTTTGGAGTTCGAGGGCTTCTTCATCATCATCATCGCCCCTCCAATGACTGGTGAGTAGTTCACTTCAGACCTACGGGTCCGTAGTTAGTAGCTAGATGGCTTCTTCTCTCTCTTGGATCTTCAATACAAAGTTCTCCATGATCTTCATGGAGATCTATGCGATGTAATCTTCTTTGGCGATGTGTTTGTCGAGATCCGATGAATTGTGGACTTGTGATCAGATTATCTATGATATATATTTGAGTCTTTGCTGATTTCTTATATGCATGATTTGATGTCCTTGTAAGTCTCTCCGAGTCTTGGGTTTGTTTGGCCAACTAGATCTATGATTCTTGCAATGGGAGAAGTGCGTGGTTCTGGGTTCTGCCATGTGGTGACCTTTCCCAGTGACAGTAGGGGCACCAAGGCACACATCAAGCATGTACCATCAAGGGTAAAAATATGGGGTTTTTATCATTGGTTTGAGATTATCCCTCTACATCATGTCATCTTGCTTAAGGCGTTACTCTGTTCTTATGGACTTAATACACTAGATGCATGCTGGATAGCGGTCGACGTGTGGAGTAATAGTAGTAGATGCAGAAAGTATCGGTCTACTTGTTTCGGACGTGATGCCTATCAAAATAATCATTGCATAGATATCGTCACAACTCTGCACAGTTCTATCAATTGCTCGACAGTAATTTGTTCACCCACCGTCTACTTGCTTTCTTGAGAGAAGCCACTAGTAAACACTACGGCCCCCGGGTCTATTCACATCCATCGTTTACATCTCCGCTTTTACTTTGCTTTGTTACTTTGTTGCTTTCAGTTCTCACTTGGCAAATAATCTATAAGGGATTGACAACCCCTTCATAGCGTTGGGTGCAAGCTTTTGTGTTTGTGCAGGATCTTGAGATACTCTTCCGCCGGATTGATACCTTGGTTCTCAAACTGAGGGAAATACTTACCGTCACTGTGCTACATCACCCTTTCCGCTTCGAGGGAACACCAACGCAAGGCTCCAAGGCCACGGGGGAAATCCTTTGCATACTTGCCTAGGAAGTCCCTTAAGGCGTAGCCGTAGCTGAAGGATTCCTGGTGCCGTCGACACAACTATTTCTGGCGCCATTGCAAGGGATACAAAGCAAACATCAGAAGTATTTCTGGCACCGTTGCCGGGGAGGAGAAATCAAGATCTATCCAAGTAGGTCTCACAAAGTCTTCTCTTGCATTTACTTTTGTTGCCAGTTGCCTCTCGTTTTCCTCTCCCCCACTTCACATTTGTCGTTTTCATTCGCCTTTCTCCCTTGTCGTTTTCCTTTGCCGGTTTCTTGCTTGCTTGTGTGCTTGTTTGTTTGTTGAAGACATCATGTCTGAAAACACCAAACTTTGTGACTTCTCGAGCACTAATAATAATGATTTTATTTGTACTCCGATTGCTCCTGCCACTAGTGCGGAATCGTATGAAATCAACGCAGCTCTGCTGAATCTTGTTATGAAAGAGCAATTCTCTGGCCTTCCTAGTGAAGATTCCGCATCCCATCTCAATTCCTTCATTGAGCTCTGTGATATGCAAAAGAAAAGAGATGTGGATAATGACGTGATTAAGTTGAAACTTTTTCCTTTCTCATTGCGAGATCGCGCAAAAACTTGGTTTTCTTCTTTGCCTGAAAATAGTATCGATTCTTGGGATAGGTGCAAAGATGCTTACATATCCAAGTATTTTCCGCCGGCTAAGATCATCTCCTTACATAACGCTATCATGAATTTCAAGCAACTTGATCATGAACACGTTGCACAATCTTGGGAGAGGATGAAGCTTATGATTAGAAATTGTCCTGCTCATGGCTTGAGTTTGTGGATGATTATACAAATCTTTTACGCTGGCTTGAATTTCTCTTCTCGCAATATTTTGGACTCTACCTCATGTGGAACGTTCATGGAAATCACGTTAGGAGACGCTACAAAACTCCTAGACAATATCATGACCAACTACTCTAAGTGGCACACTGATAGGTCGCCTGCTAGCAAAAAGGTGCACGCTATAGAAGAGATTAACTCGCTTAGTGCTAAGATGGACGAGTTGATGAATTTGGTTGCTAGTAGAAACGCTACCGTAGATCCTAATGACATGCTACTATCTTCTTTGATTGAGATTAGCAACCTAGCCTGGGCCTAAATTTTGTCGGTAGGAACAATTTTGGCAACAACAATGCTTTTAGAGGAAACTATGTTCCTAGGACTTTTCCTAGTAACTCCTCTAACAATTATGGCAATTCCTATGGCAACACTTATGGAAATCATAACAAATTACCCTCTGATCTAGGGAGTAATATCAAAGAGTTCATCAACTCTCAAAAGATTTTCAATGCGTCCATACAGGAAAAACTACTCAAAATAGACGATTTGGCTAAGAGCGTTGATAGGATGTCTTGTGATATTGATGCTTTGAAAGTTAATGCGCTCCTCCCAAGATCAACTTGGATGAAACTTTGAAAGCTATGCGTATATCCATGAATGAGAGCAAAGAAAGAACCGCCCAAATTCGCGCTAGACATGAATGGTTTAAAAGGGTGCATTCTAGTGATGCAAATCACGAAGATCTTAAAGTGCTTGGTGTGTCTCCTCTTGAATCTTTGTTTTCGCGTGTCAAACCTACTTATGGAGGGGCTGGATATGAATCCACTTTTGTTGAAAAACGTCCCAACGATTCGGAGTCCACCTATCTTGATGATAAAGGTGTGGAGAGTGGAGTAGAAGAAGTCAAAATTTTGGGTAGTAATGAAACTCCCACTTTGGATTTCAAGGAATTCAATTATGATAATTTCTCCTTGGTTGAATGCATTTATTCGATGCAATCCATTGCAAACTCTCCACATGCTTATAGCCAAAGCAAAGCCTTTACCGCGTATATCGTAGATGCTATGATGAAATCTCTTGAAGAGAAGCTCGAACTAGAAGTCTCTATACCTAGAAAACTTCATGATGAGTGGGAATCTACTATCAAAATCAAGATCAAAAACTATGAGTGCAATGCTTTATGTGATTTGGGTGCTAGTGTTTCCGCGATTCCAAAGTCTTTATGTGATATTCTTGGTTTTCATGAGATTGAAGAGTGTTCTCTTAATTTGCATCTTGCGGATTCTACTGTCAAGAAACCCATGGGGAGGATCGATGATGTTCTTATTGTTGCAAATAATAACTATGTACCCGTGGATTTCATTGTACTTGACATAGATTGCAATCCTTCATGTCCCATTATCTTGGTAGACCTTTCCTAAGGACTATTGGTACTATCATCGATATGGCGGAATGGAATATTAGATTTCTATTTCCCTTAAAGAAGGGCATGGAGCACTTTCCTAGAAATATAATAAGATTGCCTTATGAATCTATGATGAGGGCTACCTATGGTTTGAGCACCAAAGATGACTATACGTGATTCCATCACTTTCGCCTAGCTAAGGGCATTAAACAAAAGCGCTTGTTGGGAGGCAACCCAACGAATCTATCCTTTTTCTTTCTGTTTTGTGTTTTTCACACTTTCATAATTCCGTTATGATTTTGTTTTTTGTGTTTCTTTTTGAGTTTGTGCCAAGCAAAACCGTTATGATTAGTCTTGGGGATGATCATTTAGTCACGCTGTAAAAGACAGAAACTTTCTGCTTACGGAAAGAATTTTCAATTTTTTTCCTGTAAGAGCTTTTGAGTTGATAATTTTTGGTGCTGATTTTTTTCCTGTAAGAATTTTCATTTTTTTCCTGTAAGACTGTATTAATTTTTCAGAATTTTTGAAATACCAGAGTTATACGAAACATACAGATTGCTACAGACTGGTCTGCTATTAACAGATTATGTTTTTGTTGTGTTGGTTTCTTATTTTGATGAAACTATGGATAGTATCAGGGGGTATTATCCATGGAAGATTGAAAGTACAGTAACCCAACATCAGCACAAGTAGAATTTAAGTTTTCTACAGTACCTAAGGAAGTGGTGGTTTGCTTTCTTGTACTAATGTTATCACGAGTTTCTGTTTAAGTTTCGTGTTGTGAAGTTTTCAAGTTTTGGGTGAAGTTCTTATGGAAAAAAAGATAAAGAGTGGCAAGTGATCAAGCTTGGTTATGCCCAAGGCACCCCAAGAGATTCAAGGATGTCGTAAAAGCCTAAGCTTGGGGATGCCCCGGGAAGGCATCCCCTCTCTCGTCTTCAATCCATCGGTAACATTACTTGGGGCTATATTTTTATTCACCACATGTTATGTGGTTTTGCTTGGAGCGTCTTGTATCGTAGGAGTATTTTTATTTTTTTTGTGTCACAATCATCCTTTCTGCACACCTAGAGAGAGATACATGCACACACCATGATTTTGCCGAGCTTCACTTATATCTTTTGGTAGACAATTCAGCTCACATGTGCTTCACTTATATCTTTTGAGCTAGATACTTTTGCTCTATGTGCTTCACTTATATCTTTTAGAGCACAGCGGTGCGTGGCTTGGTAGTGGATCCATGCTTTGAAATGAGTCTCAAAAGGGGTAGTTATCCAAAGGGATACGAAAACTTCCACCTTCATGTGCATTGAATAGTTAGAGAAGTTTGATTCATCTCAATTAGTTTTGAGTTGTGGTTATGGTAATATTGAAGTCATGTTAGTAAGGTGTTGTGGATCTAGAAATACTTGTGTTGAAGTTAGTGATTCCTGTAGCATGCACGTATGGTGAACCGCTATGTGATGAAATCTGAGCATGATTAGTCTATTGATTGTCATCCTTTGAGTGGCGGTCGGGATCGTGCGATGGTTTATACCTACCAACCCTTCCCATAGGAGTATGCGTTGAATGCTTTGTTTCGATTACTAATAAAACTTTTGCAACAAGTATATGAGTTCTTCATGACTAATGTTGAGTCCATGTTTTAGATGCACTTTCACCTTCCACCATCACTATCTTCTTAGTGCCGTGCAACTCTCGCCGGTGCACAAAACCCACCATTAGCCTCCCTCAAAACAGCCACCATAGCTACCTACTATGGCTTTTTCAAAGTCATTCCGAGATATATTGCCATGCAACTACCACCATGATATGTGCCACCACATCTACATTGCCTTTGCATGATCGTAAGATAGCTAGCATGATGTTTCTATTGATGTCTATGCGAGGCTAGATAATTGCCACGGTACACTACCGAAGGCATTCCATATAGAGTCATAGTTGCTCTAAGTTTTGAGTTGAAAGTTTGTTGATCATCATTATTGGAGCATTGTCTCATGTGAGGAAATAAAAGAGGCCAAAGAAGCCCATAAAAAAGGGAGGCCAAAGAGCCCACCAAAATAAAAAAGAAAAAATATGAGAGAAAAAGAGAGAAGGGACAATGCTACCACTTTTTCCACACTTGTGCATTTTGAGCACCATGACCTTCATGATTGAGAGTCTCTCGTTTTGTCACCACCATATAGCTAGTGGGAAATTCTAATTATATAACTTGGCTTGTATATTCCAATGATAGGCTTCCTCACAATTGCCTTAGGTCTTCGTGAGCAAGCAAGTTGGATGCATACCCCACTAGTTTTCTTTAAGAGCTTTCACATACTTGGAGCTCTAGAGCATCATTTGTATGGCAATTCCTACTCATTCACATTGATATCTATTGATGAGCATCTCCACAGCTCATTGATATGCCTAGTTAATGTGACTATCTTCTCCTTTTTGTCTTGCAACCCCCACCACATTCCACACCATCTATAGTGCTATAACCATGGCTCACGCTCATGTATTGCGTGAGAGTTGAAAATGTTTGAGGAAGTAAAGGTGTGAAACAATTACTTGGCCAATACCGGGGTTGTGCATGATTTAAATTCGTTGTGCAATGATGATAGAGCATGGCCAGACTATATGCTTTTGTAGGGATAACTTTCTTTTGGCCTTGTTATTTTGAAAGTTCATGATTACTTTGCTAGTTTGCTTGAATTATTATTGTTTCCACGTCAATAGAAAACTATTGTTTTGAATCTAATGGATCTTAACATTCACGTCACATAAGAGGAATTACAAAGGACACCAATGCTAGGTAGCATGAAAGCATGAAAAAATCATTCTTATCACTTCCCTACTCGAGGACGAGCAGGAGTTAAGCTTGGGGATGCTTGATACGTCTCAAACGTATCTATAATTTTTGATGGTTTCACGTTGTTATCTTGCCTTCTTTGTATGTTTTATCTACCTTTTTATATCTTTTTGGGACTAACTTATTAATTCAGTGCCAAGTGCCAGTTCCTGTTTTTTCCGTGTTTTTGACTCTTTTCAGATCTGATTTTGGAACGGAGTCCAAACGGAATAAAAACCCCGAAATGATTTTTTCCCGAACGGAAGAAGTCCAGGGGGCTTTTGGGGCAAGCCAGGTGAGCTCCAGGGAGCCCCCAAGCCCCCACTCCGCCACGAGGGGGAGGCAGCGGTAGGCAGGCTTGTGGCCTCCCTGGCCGCCCCCTGACCAAGGTCTTTGGCCTTTAAATTCCCAAATATTCCGCAAAAATCACGAGAGCCTCGAAAATACTTTTCCGCCACCGCAAGCTTCCGTTTCCGCGAGATCCTATCTGGAGACCCTTCCCGACACCCTGCCGGAGGGGACTTTGAAGTTGGAGGGCTTGTTCATCATCATCATCGCCCCTCCAATGACTCGTGAGTAGTTCACTTCAGACCTACAGGTCTGTAGTTAGTAGCTAGATGGCTTCTTCTCTCTCTTGGATCTTCAATACAAAGTTCTCCATGATCTACCTGGAGATCTATCCGATGTAATCTTCTTTGACGGTGTGTTTGTCGAGATCCGATGAATTGTGGACTTGTGATCAGATTATCTATGATATATATTTGAGTCTTTGCTGATTTCTTATATGCATGATTTGATATCCTTGTATGTCTCTCCGAGTCTTGGGTTTTGTTTGGCCAACTAGATCTATGATTCTTGCAATGGGAGAAGTGCTTGGTTTTGGGTTCTGCCATGTGGTGACCTTTCCCACTGACAGTAGGGGCAGCAAGGCACACATCAAGCAGTTGCCATCAAGGGTAAAATATGGGTTTTTTATCATTGGTTTGAGATTATCCCTCTACATCATGTCATCTTGCTTAAGGCGTTACTCTGTTCTTATGGACTTAATACACTAGATGCATGCTGGATAGCGGTCGACGTGTGGAGTAATAGTAGTAGATGCAGAAAGTATCGGTCTACTTGTTTTGGATGCGATGCCTATAGAAATAATCATTGCATAGATATCGTCACGACTCTGCACAATTCTATCAATTGCTCGACAGTAATTTGTTCACCCACCGTCTACTTTCTTTAATGAGAGAAGACACTAGTAAACACTATGGCCCCCGGGTCTATTCACATCCATCGTTTACATCTCCGCTTTCACTTTGCTTTGTTACTTTGTTGCTTTCAGTTATGTCTTGGCAAACAATCTATAAGGGATTGACAACCCCTTCATAGCGTTGGGTGTAAGCTTTTGTGTTTGTGCAGGATCTTGAGATACTCTTCCGCCGGATTGATACCTTGGTTCTCAAACTGAGGGAAATACCTACCGTCGTTGTGCTACATCACCCTTTCCGCTTTGAGGGAACACCAACACAAGGCTCCTAGGCCACGGGGGAAATCCTTTGCATACTTGCCTAGGAAGTCCCTTAAGGCGTAGCCGTAGCTGAAGGATTCCTGGTGTCGTCGACACAACTATTTCTGGCGCCATTGCAAGGGATACACAGCAAACATCACTGAGCTCTTCGCCGCCTCACCTAAGAGACGCCGTGATGTACTGCTTCTTTCTTCCACTCCTTTGAAGGAAGAAGACACCGACGAAGACGAAGATCCTGCCGAACCCACCTATGATACCGAGCAGTCCGCCGGGTAGGATTTCAGCGTAGGCAACTAGGAGTACCCCTAAGCATAGGGTATCCATCTATCCGATCTTTCAAATTATGAGTGTGTATGATGTAAGCCACATTCTGCCTTAGGCAGCCTGTACGCGACTATGTCACTTGTTTTCAATGAATGCAAATTCTGTTTCCAGGATTTTGGTTTAAGAAAAACTTGCACTAGCACACATTTGGACCCCCCTCTTACTAGAGCAAACCCTTGTGGTTTCAAGCAAGGTGGATTTTTGACCTGTCTGTTTCCATGACAGGATGGTGAACGCAACCCGCAACAACACCTTCGGCAACCCCGGCGCCGCCTCCTTTGGTCAGTCGCAGGGAACCGAAGGAGAAGCTCCCGCTAGAGATCACCATGAGCAGCCTGGCAATGTTCCTCCGCCACCTCCTCCCGAGAACTTGACTATGGCTCAGTTCCTTCATGCTCTTCGAGAGGAGCGTCAAGCCAACAATGTCGCTATTCAGCAGCTGGGGTCAAGTCCTAGTGAACAAACCACCGCAGAACGGGAATGGCAATGGCCGCTCTACTCTCTCAGAGTTTATGCGGACTACGCCTCCCATATTCACGGAGACGACTGAACCATTGGATGCCGATGACTGTATTCGCACTATTGAAGACCTCCTTGTGCTGGTCAAGTGCACCGATGAACATGAGAAGGTCCTTTATGCCTCTCACTATCTCGGAGGCACCGCCAGGGCTTGGTGGGATGGTTTCCAGATCATGCGAGCTGGGCAAGTCATCACTTGGGCAATGTTCAAGGACGGATTCCGCGCGGCTCATATTCCACCAGGAATGATGACCATCAGGAAGTGGGAATTCCGAGCCTTGAGGCAGGGCAGTGGAACTGTTAAGGAATATCTGCAGAAGTTTAACCTCTTGTCGAGGTATGCCCCTGAGGATGTTAACACTCAGACTGCTAAGGTGGAACGCTTCATGGAAGGGTTGCAGCAGTCCCCGCAATACCAGTTGGTAGTTTGCGACTGCAAGATCTGCAGCGACCTGGTTAACAAGGCACTTATGCTGGAAGACAAGCATCGTGCAATGGACGACACCCGCAAGCGCAAGCTGATAGGCAGTGGAGGACTCACTAATGCAAGACCAAGACCATGGCAGTCAGCACCTGCGAGGCCCAACTATCAGCACCAGCAGTACAAGACCCCGGTATTCTGTCAGAATTATCAACCTCAAGTCAACACCAAGCCAGTTTCCAACCCGCTGAACAACAGTGGAGTCAAGACCAACCCTCCAGTTCAGGTCACCTGTTTTGGGTGTGGACAAACCGGACACTATTCCAGACAGTGTCCCAACAAGAATCCCGATGCACCGTGTCCCAATGCACCCAACCCAGGTCAAGGAGCACCAGGAAAAAACCAGGTTCCCTGCAATTAGTAGTTCAACAGCAGGGTGCGGATCAACCACATCACCGCCGAAGAGGCGCAGGAAGACCCAGATTGCATTCTGGGTACGTTCCTCGTCAACTGCACCCCAGCTAGAGTGTTGTTTGATTGTGGTGCTTCACATTCTTTTGTTACTCAAAGGTTTGCGGAGAAGTGTGGTTTAAAACCCACTCTGCTTCGCGGGCAGATCGCAATTCAAACCCCGGGACCAGTGTTGAGGACCAACCTAGGGTGTAGAAGGGTCGAGATAGTTATCAATGGGACGAGCTTATTGGCAAACCTCATTGTTCTTAAGTCGCAAGGCTTAGAAGTAATTCTTGGCATGGATTGGCTGGCCAAGCACCAAAGTCTCTTGGACTGTGCCAACAGGGCCATTACCATGACAAGCGACCAAGGGGTCAAGGTCAAGTATGTCTCTGAGCTGGTATCAGCTCAAGCACCTCGAATCAACAGCCTATCCGAGGTAGAGCTCGACCAAGTGCCTGTAGTGTGTGAGTACCCGGACGTCTTTCCTGACAAGCTACCTGGAATGCCTCCTGACCGAGACATTGAGTTCATCATCGAGCACATGCCCGGGTCAAGGCCTATTTATAAGAAGCCTTACAGGACGGGATCCGAGGAGCTAGCAGAGCTGAAGAAGCAGCTGGATGAGCAACTCAGGAAAGGATTCATTCGTCCGAGTGCATCACCTTGGGGATCACCTGTTCTGTTTGTATCAAAGAAGGATGGTACCATTCGACTCTGCATCGATTACCGTTCTCTCAACGAAGTCACGATAAAGAACAAGTACCCACTCCCCAAGATAGAAGACTTGTTTGACCAGTTAAATGGAGCTAAGGTATTCTCCAAGATCAATCTCCGATCCGGATATTACCAGTTGAATATTCGACCCGAGGACATACCCTAGACTGCATTCGTGACCCGATACGGTCTCTATGAGTGCACCGTCATGCCCTTCGGATTGACAAATGCCCCAGCCTACTTCATGTACCTCATGAACAAGGTCTTCATGAAGTATTTGGACAATTAGTCGTCGTATTCATCGATGACATATTAATCTTCTCAAAATCCGAAGAAGGGCATGAGCAACACTTGAGGATAGTACTGGGAAAGCTTCGAGAGCAGCAACAGTATGCCAAGTTCAGCAAGTGTCAATTCTGGCTAAACGAAGTTGGATTTTTGGGTCGTATCATGACGGCAAGCGGACTAGCAGTAGATCCATCCAAGATTACCACAATGACCAACTGGGAATCGCCGGGGGACATGAAGGATGTCAGGAGTTTCCTCGGGCTCGCGGGATACTACCGCAAGTTCGTAGAGGGATTCTCCAGCATCGCTCGAACTATGACTCAGCTTTTGAAGAAAGGCCGAAAGTTTGAGTGGACACCAGCGTGTGAAGCGAGCTTCCACGAGTTGAAGAAAAGACAGACTACCGCCCCGGTACTAGCTACCCCGGACATCAACAAGGAGTTTGTGATTTACTGTGATGCCTCTAGAACCGAGATCGGTGGAGTCTTAATGCAAGATGGCAGAGTCGTGGCGTACTTGTCACGGCAACTGCGTCCGCATGAGGAGAACTACGCCACCCATGATCTCGGGTTAGCAGCCGTAGTGCATGCCTTGAAGACATGGCGACATTACCTTCTGGGGAAGCGATGTGAAATAACACGGACCACAAGAGTCTGAAATATATCTTCACCCAAAGGGAGCTGACTATGAGGCAACAAAGATGGCTTGAGTTAATCAAGGATTACGACCACAACATTCAGTACCACCCCGGTAAGGAAAACGTGGTAGCCGATGTTTTAAGCCGGAAGGCTAGTACCTTGAACGTCATGCTCAAGGAAAGGTTGCCCGCCTTGTATGAAGAGATGGAAAGCTTCGGGCTGGAGTTAGTCGAACCAGGATACCTGGTCAACCTCGAAGTCAAACCAACTCTGGGTGATGATATCAAGGAAGCCCAGAAGGGACACAAGAGTATTGAAGGCCTCAAGAGGAAGATACGGGAAGGCAAGGCCCCAGGGTTCTCGGTTGATGATCAAGGAGTGGTGTGGTACGGGAAACGCTTATGCGTTCCCAACAAGGCCGAACTCAAGGACTTGATCATGCAAGAGTCCCATGACACGCCATACTCCATCCATCCTGGTGGTACCAAGATGTATCAAAACCTCCGAGAACGATTCTGGTGGCATGGCATGAAGAGAGAAATAGGCTCCTACGTCGCTGAGTGCGATGTATGCCAGCGGGTCAAGGCTGAGCATCAGCGACCCGCTGGGCTGCTACAGCCTCTCCAAGTGCCAGAATGGAAATGGGACAAGGTCGGCATGGACTTCGTCACCGGACTACCCCGATCAAGCAGGGGGCATGACTCCATATGGGTCATCTTCGACAACTTAACTAAGGTGTCTCATTTCATTTCGGTCAACACCACCTACGGGGGCGACAAGTTGGCTAGCCTCTACATTGAGCACATCGTTAGCCTCCATGGAGTTCCTAAGGAGATCGTGTCTGACCGCGGCACGCAGTTCACCTCAAGATTCTGGAAGAAGTTTCAAGAAGCTCTCGGAACCAAGCTCTCTTTCAGCACAACTTTCCACTCGCAGACGGGCAGACAAACCGAGAGGGTAAACCAGATACTCGAGGACATGCTCCGTGCATGTGTCTTGGCTCATGGTGCCAAATGGGAAGACTGTCTGCCATTTGCTGAGTTCTCATACAACAACAGCTACCAGTCCAGTCTTCAAATGGCCCCATTCGAGGTGCTATATGGGCGAAAGTGCCGCACCCCACTCAATTGTTCTGAAACCGGAGAAGGACTAGTTTTTGGGCCAGAAGCGCTGCACGAAGCGGAAAGAAAGGTGCAGCTTGTCCAAGAAAAGCTGAAGGTAGCTAAGTCACGACACAAGAGCTATGCGGACTCCCACTGCAAGGATGTGGAGTTCGTTCCCGGAGACCAGGTGTACCTGCGTGTTACGCCTCTGAAGGGAACCAAGCGTTTCCACGTCAAGGGGAAGCTAGCCCCAAGGTTTATTGGACCCTTCAAGATCGCGGCAAGGCGCGGGAAAGTGGCTTATCAGTTGGAGCTACCCCCAGAACTCTCGGGTATGCACAACGTGTTCCACGTGTCACAACTCTGGAAGTGCTTACAAGTGCCGAACCGTTCCGATCCTTGCAAGGACATTGACCACCAAGTTGTTGACCTTCAACCGGACCTTACCTATCGCGAGAAGCCGATTCACATTCTGGATGAAGCAGAGCATTGCACCAGAAGCCGCACCATCAAGTATTTCAAGGTTCAGTGGAGCAACCATACTGAAGTAGAAGCAACATGGGAACGTGAAGACTATCTCCTATCAGAATTTCCAGAGCTATTTAACGCCTAGCTTAGGAATCTCGTGGACGAGATTCTTGTAAGAGGGATAGGTCTGTCACACCCTATTTTTTTCACCACCAATGTTTTAAGTTCCAAAAATCAGGGCTTGTTAAAACTTTTTCTAATGATGTTGTGAATGCTATGAATGCCCTGTATGAATGTATGCTTGTTTTCTTGATGATCCAAAACCCATGATAAATTTATTATTTTTAAAATGAATTTCCAAAACTCTTTTCTTTGACATCAGATCACCTCTACCTTGCTTGGGTTACACTACTAGCTCATGATGCCTAGTAGCACTCCCAACCAAAGTTGGTGATTTGAACTCAAATACTATTATTATTTGCCAAAAACATTATTTAATGATTTAAAACACTATTTTTCTATTTTAAATACATGTGTGTTTCTAAGGCCAGGAATGATATTCCCACAAGGAAAAATGCTTCTCTACCTTAGAAAATTCTGAGTAAAATCATGGAAACTGAGTAGGACATATATTTTCCATATATAAGATTTTCAACCCTATTTTATATTATAATTATTTGAGTAAAACCCAGAAAACCATTCAAGTCTCTTTTAACATTTTGAGATATTTCCAAAGGAAATATTCTCAATAAAATCCCATTAAATTACAGGAGCCTCCCCAAGCCATATTTGGTGCCCACATAAAATCTCACCTTGATCCAAGGTGGGGAAGGTCATCAAATGAGCCTAAAACCATCTCTGTCCAGAGTAGAGTTGGAATAACTCTACATAGCAAAGTTTGTCCAATAGGGCTGAAACTTTGCAGGGGTGTTTTGCACCTCAAATGAGGACTCCACACCAAAAATGAGATTTGCTAGACTCTATTTAGTCACAGTCCCTTTGGAGAGGACAGATCTGGCCACTTTGATGCATTTTCAAGTTTACAAAGCTAAACTTGTTCAATGGAGCTCAAAATTGGTGGAAACCCCTACTTTAACACAAAGACCAAACCTGTTAAGTTGCAGTTCCAGTGGTGGAGTGGAAGCACCCCAAACCACTGTCGAACACCTTCTGACAGTAAGGTAAAAACCCACCTAGCCACTGTTTTACCCAATGTCAGAGCCTCAAACTTGGTGTATTAGTGCCTCAAACCAACCTAAACACCCAGTCAACTGGCCCATCCCTAGTTCAAAGCACAAGTGACAAGAACATCCATTTGTGACACAGATCAGGGCTGACAACACTAGTGAAACCTGTCCCCCTTGACCAGCCAGTCCTCTCACTAGCACACAACGGCTAGAAACACTCCCAGTAACACCCAGGACATGAGGGACACGTCTAAAGTGCCCTAGAGCACGCCAGCATGCCGTGGCATGCCAAAACTGCACTCTAGGCGTGCTACAGGGAGCATCCGAGAAGGGGACGACGCTCCCGGCCGGTTCCAACCTCCCCCGAAGTGTCCAAGACCTCCCTCGACAACCCCTATGTATAAAGCAGCCGCCAGGGACCCTCCTCTCTGGCGCAAGAGCTCGGGCGACGCGTGCCCGCGTGCACCCTACTCGGCCGATCATGCACAAACGCTGCAGCTCGACCCCATGCCTTCTCCCTCTGCGGTCGATGCTTCAGAGCGTCCCAAACCACGTCTGGAGACCGTGGTTTCGCAGCCAGCTCCTCACTGTGCACGCATGCACGCCACGGTGAGTCACCGGCGCACCGAGTCGGCTCACCGTCCCGAGCCTATAAGTAGGCCTCCCCGGCACCTCAGCACCCCTCCAGCAGCCTCTGCACGACCACTAGCTCACCGCTAGCCACCCAATCGAGCTCGCAGAGCCCCGGTGCTCGAGATCGACTGAGGCCCCTACTCCTCGGAGCTCCAGTCGATCTCCGGCTACATGCCGGATCGTGCGACACTCGACCCACCAGAGCACTCCCCTCGACATCAGGAACCTTTCCCCAAGTGCCCCGAGCGATTCCGTGCCCCTAGCTACCAGTTCAACCACGTCTCGAATCCCCTCCGTCGCGGCCACCAAGTCGCCGGCGACTCCGAGCCTCTCCGACACTGTCCTGACCACCTGCAGGTAGGCGGAGGCATGCTGAACCCATTCTTGCCCTTAGCTAGGCCAAAGGACGACGGTAGCCTCGCCGGAGTTCATCTCCTCCTCCCTAGCCGGAGGTAGGGGAAGAACCCGACAGGTGGGCTCCACCTGTTGGCTTCCTGGAGCTGCCCCGCGCGTAGCCACAACCGCTGACCCCACGGGCCCGCACGTTAGGTTCAAACCTGGCGCGCGCGCGCCTGGAAGCCTGCTTGCTAGCTGGGCCGGCCTCCTTCCCACGCTAGGCTTTGGCCTTTTCTTTTATTTTTAAATCAGAGACTAAAATGATTTTTGTAAAAATAACTACCGAGTGGAAAAATATAATTCTTCCAATGATATTTTTCTAAAAATGAGTAGTATTTGATTCTGCCATTGTTGACATTTTTCAAAAACAGAGTCTCTTTTATAATAATAAAAAGGCATTAAAGGCAATACTTTGCCCATGTTTAGTAATTATTAAAAATGCTTAAGTAGTAAAAACTAAGAGAAGATATTTTTCAAAGTAACAACCTAAATTTAACCAAGTTTTGCAACATTTTCAAAAGTGATTTGTGATCTGTTTTTGTGTGTGCTATTTCTTATTTATTCTATTCTCGACGATAGAATTACCGAGTGATGAAGGATTCAGAGCGTAAGACCTCGAAGACCCCGGATACCTAGCTGACCAAGGCAAGCAGCCCTTTGACCATGACTTAAGCATATGAGTTGATGCATGCTAGAATAGAAAGTACTTTTCCGTTGCATGTGATCATAATGTCGGTTCATCATTGATGTGATGGTACCGAAGGCTTCTTCGAAGCACTTGCATGATGGTGATGTTATACATATGGATCCTCGGAACACAAGCATGATGAGCTTGACCCTACCATATATGAGGATCATGCTACTGTCATGTTGACTAGCAGAGTTAGAGAACCATTGCATGAGCATGATGATGAGTTAAATCAAAGGTTTATGAAAACCCCGTCGGTTGCCACTAATGCCTGAGGGTGATGATGAGATGGGTGGCCAATTTTTGTGAACTGGTGCACCGGTGTTTTTTGTGAGTATGGTTTCGGAAATGGGATTAGATTTATGATGTGTCGACCGTCCCAATCTTACAAGTACGACCACGTTACCCCTTTATGGGATGGGGCTTTGTTGACTACTCTGGTCGGTACTAGCAAAGAGCCACATTACCAGTGGCGGGAGTGATTGTCGTCACTCTCGTGATGGGGTCGTGCCAGGTAGGACGACTATGCCATTATTATGAGTTCCAGGCACACCGTTGGTCCCCGAATGGTTGATACTATCCAGAGTTGGTGCTCGTAAGACATACAACATGTGGGCTGGGTACCAATCGAGTGGACCTCTTTGTCTAGTATCGTCAGGGGAAAGATAAGTATATGCGATATACCGCGAGTCGTGGATGACACGGAAGTTTCCCGGATCTCGTGGGTCCAGCGTACTACCTCTGCAGAGTGTCAAACTATTCGAATAGCCGTGTCCACGGTCAAGGATAGTTGGGTAATCCTGCTTAAACTACGTCTAGCGTTTCCGCATAAACCAAGTGTGAGTGAGTGTGTGTGTGGTGTTAAAAAGGTGTTGTTATTATAGTAATAATATGACCAAGTACGATGACTTGGCATATAGGGTAAACCCGGATGGTTTAGCCTTCAACTGATATATCGAGGATATGACCAAGTTCGGTGACTTGGCATATAGGGTGAACCCGGATGGTTCAACCCTTAGCAGATATGTTGATATCTGTAACCTGTTCTTCAAACGTAATTATTTAACTTGATGCATATTCATGATCATTCCACCCAGATGAGTTATACTAGAAATGCATGATATTGTTATCCTTCACTTTCATTGTTCATATCATGGACTATTTGCGAGTACATTCAAAGTACTCATTGGCTTGCCACTGGTTTTATTATTGACCAGACAAGGAAGGACCGGAGTTTGGCAATGAGTACGTCTTCGGAGACGGACCTGTGATCTAGACGCTTCCAAGTCAGAATGCCTGTCGGTGTAGGCTTGATGGCATGGGCACTCGCTTAGCCCTTATGAGTTTCCGCTACCCGTTGTACCCATTTTATTTGGCCTTAGGCCCTGTTTGTGAACCTGGCCCTTCGGTCATTTGATGTAATATTCGGTATTTGGATGTAGGACTCTATTATTCAGTATCTGTGTTCAGTGAGCATTGATCCTTGGGATCACTAGGCACAACGATCTCGACTTACCAGTTGGGGTCCCCACAGGAGATGCCCCTTGATGCAAGAAAGGAATAATATCGGCTCAAGCTTCAAGCTAGAAGAATCTTCATTTTATATTTGTGAGAAATCACTTTTGAGTCCAAAGCAAAGCCAATACTATTAAAAGAGGGTGAGGTAGTAAAATGAACAGATTGCTCAAAGTTAGCCACCAAAATACTCAGTCATTTTCCAAAATATCCATTCTGTCAAATTCCACATACTCAAATTCGGTATCACCAACTACCACATTTCGGATCTACCGAGTGTGACCTCAGACACAAACCCTAGCCATTCCCACCAAATCGGTGCAACCGAATCCATATATTCTACCGAGTTCAGTGTGACCAACATTTTGTTGCCTCGGTACACAAAATTGGAATTTCCGTGTTTGAGTATTGGTGCCACCGAGTTTGGGAATCTGACCATTAGCCACCGAGTTTTGTATATCGGTCTCACCAAGATTCGAAAGTTCTGCCTTTTGTCCTAATCGGTACCACCGAGTTTATAACTTTGGTGTCACCGTGTTTGCCACTTTAGGTGTACCGGTTGGATTTTGTGTGCTGCCTATATATACCCCTTCACCCACCTCTCACTCGTGGGAGAAGCACTCAGAACAAATACTTCACTCCCAGATCCTTTTTTGAGAGAGAACCACCTCTAGCCAAGAGATTCCAATCCAACCATTTGAAACTTGATCTCTAGCCTCCCCAAACTGCTTCCCAAGAAATCAATCTCTCATGCCCATGCATAATCAATGAGAGAGTGATTTTGTGTTGAGGAGACTATCTTTAGAAGCCCAAGACCAAGGAGTTCATTGATCTACCACATCTATTACGTTTTGGAGGGTGGTGCCTCCTAGATTGGTTAGGTGTCGCTTGGGAGCCTCCTACTTCGTGTTGTGGAGTGGAACCAGGATGTTTGTAAGGGCAAGGAGATCGCCTACTTCATGAAGATCTACCGTGAGTAAGGCTAGTCCTTCGTGGGCGGAAGCTGTGGTGGAATAGACATGGCCGCTTCTTCGTGGACCCCTTGTGGGTGGAGCCCTCCGTGGACTCTCACAGTCTTTACCCTCCATGGGTTGAGTCTCCACTAAAATGGACGTACGATAGCACCACCTATCGGAACCATGCCAAAAATCATCGTGTCAACCTCATGTGTTTGATCTCCCTACCTTACTCCTTTATTTTAGACTTGCATGTTTTACATTCCGCTGCTATACTCTTAGAATTGTATATGTAGGTGTACTAGACTTGTTATAACTGCCAAACCTTCCTCTCAACTAAAATTGGGAAAAGGCAAAAAAAATTATCTTGTCAAGTAGTCTAATCACCCCCTCTAGACAAACTTTCTATCCTACAAGTGGTATCCGAGGTTTGGTCTCCATTGCATTGGTTTCACAACCGAGGAGAGTACGGCGTCTAGTGAGGGAAATTATCACCGTATATGTCAATATTTTGATGGAACTAATTTTGCTAGTTGGAAGCATAAGATAAAAATGCATATTCTTGGCTTTAATCCTCATGTTTGGGTTGTTATTCATGTTGGTGTGCAAGGTAACATCTTTGGAGAAGGACTAGAACCTGATCGTGATGCGACAACTAATGAACTCAAGATGTTGCAACTCAATGCTCAAGCCCGCGACATCATCTTAAACTGTCTATGCCCCCAAAAAATTCAACAAAATCAGTCGTCTTGAAAATGCAAAAGAAATTTGGGATACTTTGGTTGATATGCATGAAGGTACTGATTCTGTCAAAGTATCTAAGTTGGATGTGCTTGAAAGTCAGCTTGACAAGTTCAAGATGAAGGATGGTGAAGATGTCGCTGAAATGTACTCTAGGCGAGCTCTCACCACCAATTAGATTTTCGGCTTGGAAAGTGCGTTATATTGACTAGAGGGGGGTGAATAGGCGATTTTTAAATTTCATCGCGGAGGAAATTCCTTTTGAGGAAATTCCTCACTAATGAATAATGTGCAGCCGAGATAGCGCAGGATCACAAGTGCAAAGATTACAACATCATTTTACTTGATGAAGATTATGAAAATTGGTTTGCACAGTATGCACGCACAGAATACGCAGGTGAAGATTAACTGATATGAAGAATTTGAGGTTGAGGAAATTCAGAGAAAGTCTTCAGCAAATTCTTCAAATAGTGACAATGAAAGTCTCCAACATACAATATTGAGGAATTGAAAGAGTTGAAGAAATGGAACCCGTATCACGATGAAGACAGTTGTTGATGACCCAGTTCCAACTGCTGTGACAGTCGTACATCTGGTTTGCAGTGGCTTGTTATTGAAACCAAAGGACACACAGTCCCAGGACACATTGTCCCTACCGTATTCTCCTTGAGCTAAGGACACACATTCCTCACCCAACAATCGTGGTAAGTATTCAGGGCAGACTTCCAAACCCTCACAAACTCGGTCACCTGGCGATCCACAATTGACGCCTAACCATGTGGAGGATGCACAATCCTCAAAGGTAAAAGGCTTCAGTTCCACACAAGAACAAATTCCTCAGTGATGCTCAATGACTTTGTTTTTGGTTTGTGGTTCGGTGTTTGGGGTGTTTCCTCACTTGATGATTTACTCTCGAAGACTGTGAGGAATTTGGGTTGCTCTAAATGACAAGTGTCAGTTCCTCGCGGAGCAGCCAACCAGCTAGTGGTTGTAGGGGTGGCTATTTATAGCCTCGGAGCATCCTCACATGATTTGACATAAATGCCCTTAAATATTGTGACCGTTGGTGTGCATAAGATCGGTGAGGTGGCACGAATCGCGACAACGGTCAGAAATCTCAATTGTGAGAGTCCTCATGTCTCTCATATTCCTCACTTGAGGCTTTTGTAGGTTTAGGCTTGGGTTGAGCATCATGAGGAAATTCATTCCGTAGTATTACCTCGACCCCCTTTAACAGTACGGTGTTCCTATGACTCAAGAGTAAGGAAAATGAAACAAAAAGAACAAATCTTCATGCTTCAAACTCTTCAAACTTATTTTCTTCAGGACACACCGAATTCCTCATCTTCAATATCTTAATGAGGAATATCAATTTCATCGCAATTTCTTCGCGATCAAAGTCTTCAGCATAAGACCAATTTCTTCAGCCGAAGACATACATTTTTAGGGGTCGATATTCATCGTATGACTCAAACTCCCCAACGACTTAGAGAGCATGTGTTCACTTATAAACACATTAGTTACTTAACCTATAAGTCGTCAAACCACCAAAATCACTAAGGGCACTAGATGCACTTACAATCTCCCCCTTTTTGGTGGTTGATGACAATTACGTTAAGTTTTTAACGGGGATAAAAATATGAAGCGTAAATACTGAGTTTGAGGAATTTGAAATCAAGATAATTACAGACTCCCCAAGAAGATGTGCATATTTTGAGGAAATTGGTTTTCACAGCAGATGCACATTGATGATTTATATCATGGAGATCTCCCCGTGTATCTTGTAAATCATGCATTCATCTGACGTATAATACGAGGAATTGAAAATGCATGATGAAAAATGGTGTCTAACGAATTTCAGCACGCCTGCATTAATATACTTTGAATAATAATCATGTGAATAAAAACGTTCAAAAGAGTCAGAGCGCCATCGGGCTTAAGTTACAACTCATTACATAAAACACTTCACAAGAACCAAGAGTTTGTAACTTAATAATGTTCATAAGCCCCAAAATATATCCCGCTTGAAGACTAACTCAGATTTCTCCCCCTTTGTCATCAAGTGACGAAAAGGGACAAAACTGAGGACTAACGCCCCATGAAGACTTTCACTTCTTGGGTGATGAAGAGACATTAGGATTCTTGGCGGCAGGCTTCTTCCTTGGACCAGTTGCAGTGTCTTCTGGTTCTTCATCATACTCTGCGGTGCGGAATGAAGAAAAAGAACTGTCCTCAAGGTCAGGAACTAGATTTTGCTTGAATTTCTTCTTAGGAGGCCACAACCACTCGAAGTCCTGAGTAAACTTGTAAGTGCATCTAGTGCCCCTTAGTGATTTTGGTGGTTTGAAGACTTATAGGTTAAGTATCTAATGTGTTTGTGAGTGTACACAGGATCTATAAGTCATTGAGGAGTTTGAGATATTTGAAGAATATAGACCCCTAAAAATATATGTCTTCAGTAGAAGAAATTGGTCTGAAGCTGAAGAAATGAATCGCGAGGAATGTGCGATGAAATTGATATTCCTCATGAAGATACTGAAATTGAGGAATCCGGTGTGTCCTGAAGAAAATCACTCTGAAGAATTTGAAGCATGAAGATTTACACTTTCTGTTTTATTTTCTTCGCATTTGAGTAATAGGAACACCGTACTGTAAAAGGGAGTCGAAGTTACACTTTGGAATGAATTTCCTCATGATGCTCAACCCAATCCTAAACCTACCAAAAGCCTCAAGTGAGGAATATGAGTGACATGAGGACTCTCATAGTTGAGGGTTCCGATCGTTTCGATAGCCACGCCAAGTCATTGGTCTTATCCACTCCAACGGTCATATTATTTAAGGGCATTAGTGTCAAATCATGTCGGGATGCTCCGAGGCTATAAATAGCCACCCCCACAACCATTAGATGGTTGGCTGCTCCATTAGAACTGACACTTGTCATAAGAGCAACCCAATTCCTCAGAATCTTCGAGAGTAATTCATCAGTGAGGAAATACACCATACACCGAAACCACAAACAAAACCTAGTGATTGAGCATCACTGAAGAAGTTGTTCCTGTGTGGGACTGAAGCCTTTTACCTTTGAGGACTATGCATCCTCCAGACGGTTAGGCGTCATGGCCTAGAGCTTTCCAGCTGTCAATTGTGGATCATCGGGTGACCAAGTTTGTGAGGGTTTGGAAGTCTGCCCTGAAGACTTACCACGAGTGTTGGGCGAGGACTGTGTGTTCTTAGCTCAAGGAGAATACGGTAGGGACTGTGTGTCCCGGGACTGTGTGTCTTTTGGTTTCAATACCAAGCCGCTCCAAACCAGATGTACAACTGTCACAGCAGTTGGAACTGGGTCATCAACGACTGTCTTCACTGGGAAATGGGTTCTAATTCCTCAACTCCTTATTTTCCTCGTATTATGTGTTGATGACTTTCACTGCTACTGTTTGAAGAATTTGCTGAAGACTTTCTCTAAATTTCCTCAACCCCAAATTCTTCACGTCAGTTAATTCTCATCTGTATTCTGTGTGCCTGCTCACAGTGCAATCTGTTTTCACATTCCTCACTCCGAAAAACTGATGTTGTGAAACTTTGCACTTCTGATCCTTCACTGTTTCCGCTGTAAGTTAGTCATCACTGAGGAATTTCCTCAAAAGGAATTTCCTGAGTGATGAAATTCTAAAAATCTCCTATTCACCCCCTCTAGTCGATATAAAACACTTTCAATTGGTATCAGAGCAAGGTACTCCCTTGTTCTGTGTGATTTTGGTTTAACCACCTGGAGTTATAGTTATGTCGACTACAGGCATGTTTAAGGTGACTGCAGCATGTCCTACCATCGAAGGAAAGAACTTTCCCTTCTGGAAGAACAAAATGCAAATGCATCTCCAAGCTATTGATAATGATCTCTGGTATATTGTGGAACATGGCGTCCCCATCATCTCTTCCAGTGTCTCTGCTGTTGATGTGAAGAAATTCAAGCAACTCGATTCTCAAGCGAAGAATATCATCTGTGGCCATCTGAGCACAGGCCAGTTTGGAAGAGTAAGTGCCTTGGGCTCTGCAACACTAATCTGGGAGAGACTGTGCACGGTAAATGAAGGAGTATCAACCCAGCGTGACTCTCGTGTTGATAGTCTTCGCAATCTCTTCAATCGCTTCAAGAGACATGACAATGAAAGCTGCCAAGACACCTTTGATCGCCTCACTGACATATCAAATGAACTGCAAGCACTGGGAGCTCGAGACATCACTGATCATGAAGTTGTGAAGAAACTGCTGAGATCTTTGGATTCTTCATTTGATACTTTAGTTCTGATGATTCAAGAAAGACCAGACTACAAGATGCTTGATCCAGCTGATATACTCGAAAGGCTAAATACTCATGAATTCCAGCTAGAAGAAAAGAAAGATCTATATGGACCAAGCTATTCCAGACCACGTGCACTGAAGGCTAGAGCAATTTCCTCATCTGAAGAAGAAGACACAGATGACAACATTGGTGACCCTGAAGAATTTGGACAGGAGCTTGCAATGCTCGTGAGGAAATTCCAGAGATTTACACGATGTGGCCAGTTCGGTAAATCTTCAAGGAGAGATATGAGGAAATGAGAATCTTCATCTGAGGACTACAAGAAACGAACCTGCCACAAGTGCAAGAAATTAGGTCATTACATTGCTGATTGTCCCCGTTGGGGAAAGGAATCAAAGAAGAAGAAATACAAGGATGGCAGTTCTGATGACTCGAAGAAGAAGAAGAAATCTTCAAAATTCTCATCTTCAAAGCCCTCATCGCACAAGAAGACTAGTTTCAGAAAGGCTCGGGCACTTATTGGCAAGGAAATGGACTCAGAGGCAGAATCAGAGGAAGGTGATGAAGAAGAGGGTTCTGATGAAGACTCAGAATCCGGACGGGCTAGTCTTGCACTGGCAACCACTTTCGTCAGCAAGTCAATCTTCAATCTTGAAGAAAATGATAGCACCATCCACACTAATGACTATGCTGATGACTTCGCTCCAACCTATTGCTTCATGGCAAAAGGTTCAAAGGTACCAAATAATGCCTCCTCCTCTGATTCAAGTGACTGTGAACCTGATGATTATAAGAAACCCAGTTACAGTAAACTTGCTATCATTGCCACTAAACAACAAACTGCCCTGGAAAAGCTTCAGGAACTGCTAGATAAAAGTGATGATCTGATGAATGATGAAATGAATCTTACCCAAATCCTCACTGAAGATGTGAAAAGTCTTCAGTCTAGATTTGATAATCTTCAGGATCGTTATGATACACTCCTCACTGATCAGGAGAAGCTTTCCTATGAATTTCTTCAAAGGAAGCTTGATCTTGAGAACCTGAGGATGTCTCATGATGATCTTCGTATGGAAAATGATTCATTACTAGCTCAACAGATCAGCGCTAGTCAAGTTGAATTCATTCCTCCATGTCTTAAATGCATTGAACGCGAAACTGCTAATTCCTCACCAGAATCATCAAATGCTACTATTGCTACAAATTCTTCAACTGCACCTGTTGTGTCTATTTCCTCACTTGAGGAAAACACAAATGTTACTAATGCAAATGCAGGGTTGAAGGAATTGTACGTGACAGGCATATACAAAAGCCTCAAAGGACATCAAACCCTTTAAGATGTGCTCAAAAAGCAGATCTTGAACAGGAACCCGAGGAAAGAAGGAATTGCCTTTGAGAGGAAATTAAATGATGATGGATCTTATTGGAAACCTGAGCAGTATCCCAAAACCTCATGGGTTGCTGCTACTGGGCCTCCTTTTGATCCATCTAATCTAACTGGTTTTTCTTGTGAATTATCCTATTCCTGAGATGAGTCATTTGACTCCAACTATAAAGTGTTCAAAAATCAATCTGGTGAAGTATTTGCTCGATATGTTGGAACTAACTGCAGGAATGGCCCTCCCTTGAGGAAAATCTGGGTTCCCAAAAGCTATCTTGAAAATCTTCAGGTGAATGTCCTCATGACACCACCACTGAAGAATCTGAACCCCCGATCGAATTCCTCAGGAGGACCAAAGCCTTCAAGAGGATCAAAATCCTCAACTGGTTAAAACTATGCTCGTACCCGTGCAAATGCGTCTAACATGCAGGGAAACTACAAGAAATATGAATCTGAGCGTTACTCCTCAAATCATTATGTTCATAAATCCTCAAACCAGTACTCTGCATATTCATATGAGTACTTTAACCCCCTACTGTTAAGAGAAGCACATTGGCCTCAATGCCACCTTTCTCATATGGTGCTCGCAGGATGATGAATGCTTTGCCACCCCTTCAGATGTGGGTGCTGAAGAAATCGAACTAATCACTTCTGCAGGTCAGGTCTCCAGATGAAAATCATCATCTGAAGAATGTGCTGGAGATCTGAGGAAATGCTTGATAGGACGCAAGCTAATGATTGATGAAATAGAAATATTTCACACGTCCTTATATGTGACGCCCTCGATTTAATCGTACGCTAACCATACACGCAAATGCGTACGATCAAACCCAAGGACTCACGGGAAGATATCACAACACAACTCTAGACACAAATAAAATAACATCAGCTTCATATTACAAGCCAGGGGCCTCGAGGGCTAGAATACGAAAGTTCGATAAACACACGAGTCAGCGGAAGCAACAAATATCTGAGTACAGACATAAAACAAGGGGTGCCTTAGAGAAGGCTAGCACAAAAGATACAACGATCGAACGAGGCGAGGCCTCCTGCCTGGGAACTTCCTAACTACTCCTGATCATCAGCGGCCTCCACGTAGTAGTAGGCACCGTCGGGGGGCAGGTGTCGGCAGGAAACTCCACTCCTGGGCTCCATCATCTGGTCACAGCAACGGATCAAGGGGACAAGGGGGGAGCAAAGCAGCGGTGAGTACTCATCCAAAGTACTCGCAAGTCTTACGTCAGAACTATTCTAACTATGCATCAGTATCAAAGAAGGGGGTTAAATGTGGACTGACTGCAGCAATGCGAGAATAGAGAGAGAAGGTCTAGTCCTATCGAAGACTAGCATCTTCAGGGGTCTTGCAGCAATAGACGAGAGTAGAACAGGGGGTAACACATTAATAGTCATATTGTTGCAGCAATATTAAAGTGAGGTCACGCCTAAAGATCCTCCCTCGACTCCCTGCGAGGAAGCAATCCCGAGGCAAACTAATTCCAGTTAAGTAACAATTGTAGTTGTAAAAGATCAGGGCACAACTCCAAGTCGTCCTGTAACCGTGGACACGGCTATCCGAATAGTTAAATTTTCATCCCTGCAGGGGTGCACCACATGTCCCGTCACGCTCGATAACACTCTGGCCGGACATACTTTTCTGGGTCCTGCCCGGCCTCGGAATATCGACACGTCGCAGCCCCACGTAAGACTAATCAGAGAGGCCAGCCCGCCGGTCTAACTCCTAAGCACAAAGGGTTCGTGGGCCCAGTTCCCCTTCACGCTCCTGCACGTGGCGTGGACGGCTGACGTCAGTCCTAGCATCCCTTAATCACAAGCGCAATGCATCTCGGGACCACTCGGGTGTGCGTCGCTATAATGCTGGCATCTGAAAAGCTTCGGCTGATACTGCGACGCCGAGTACCCCATAATTCTTCCCGTGTAGCCGGTTAGTGCGAAAAGGTCTCCGACCAACCCAGATCAAATACCCAAATCCATTAACATTTTAATTAGGCCATCAACACAGTCTCACGGGAATCCACCCGTCTTACAACTAATCACCAATGATCCCAGTAACAAGGTCGAGTAACTGTGTGGTTGTAACATCGGGGGGAATCCGAGGTATCACCCTCATTGGATTCCGAACGATGTATCCGTCAAGGTGGGCTTAGAGGAATCACCCTCGGGGGTCCCACACTTGAGGGGTTGTACGACAGAGCCATCGTCGGGAATGGTGAAAGAGGAATCACCCTCGATAACCACGACCGACTAGCTATTCTACACAGATATCATCAGGAGTACTTAGCGAGGTGTCACCCTCGGTACTCGATAGTATCTCTGTAGCGTCGTACAACTAAGGGGGGTGTATGTACTGTGTCGGGTCTGGCTCGTCGATCAGGGATCGAGATTTGAAAACAAGCGGGGCAACTGAACTACAGGGTCAGAGGGGATGACTGCTCCACCTATACTAAGCATATTTAAAGTACATGACTGAAAGTAGCAGTTCATCAAAAATAGGCTATGCATCAGATATAGGAGCTAACTACAACAGTAGCAAAATACTAATGCAAGCAGTAGGAAGAAAGACATACGCGATATAGGAATGATCAAGGGGGGGGGGTTTGCTTGCCTTGCTGCTCTGCGGCAAAGGACTGATCGACAGGGTCGTAGATGTACCCGGCAGCAGCGTCAGTCTCGGGGTCTACCGGAAAGGAAAGATAACAAAGGGAAAACACAATAAATAAGAGAGCAAGCAAATACACCACAAAGCAAGACAAGGTAATACACCGAGCTAGGGGTGACCTAACGCAAAACTAAACGTTACAGACGAAGTGAGAAAATATCTCGCGATATTCCCCGGGTCTTGGATTTATCGGACAGACGATTAAAGGCATGTGACAGGTGAACGGATATCATAATCGAATTTGTGGGATTTTTCTGAACAACTCTCATGTATAAAATATTTCCAACCGACCTACGGTTCATTTTATATGATTTTTCAAAGTATAAATGATTTTCTGAAATTTCTAGATTTTTATAATTATATTAATTCGAATTAAAATAAATACATTTGTCACCTAGCGCTACTCTAGCCAAAGTGAATTACAAGTGGGGCCAGGGCGTTGGGTTGACCCGGTCAATTTGATTGGTCAACAGGATGTGTGACCCACATGTCATTGTCCCATGTGTTAATAAAACACCTAACTAATTTAATCAAGGGAGGGGGTCCCACATGCCATAGACTACTAGCTAACCTAGCCCTAATTGCCTCTAGCTAGTTTTAATTAGGCCCTAGCTAATGGCATGGCTCATGTGAAGTGGCACAAACCTGCCACTGTGTGCACGAACACACACATGCGCATGGCCATGGACATGGGCACATCGGAGGCTAACACAACAAACATCGATGGTTCCAGCAGCTAGCAAGGCATGAGCAATACTAGCCCACAGCAGCGGACGTGTCCAGCAATAGCAGTAACAGGCAGCTGTGTAGTAGCCTCGGAGCAGCAGCTGCAGGCAAAGCAAGGTAGTAGCAGCTAGCAACGACAGCAACGCGGCAGCTGCAAGCAGCAAGAGCAATAGCTAGCAGCTGCAGCATCCAAGACCAGCAGCAGCGCTGGCGTAGTAGCAGCAACAGAAGTGCACGGGGGCGACGACGACCATGGCAGCGGCAAGCGATGAGGCCAGCAACACCGCAAAGCAGCAGTAGTAAGGCAACAGGAGGAGCACAACAGCAGACGGTCGCGACGGTGCGCGCGCAGGCTGGGCGAGCAGCAGCAGCAAATGGCAGCAACGGGGGCATCAGGCGCGGTGCGGCGAGCAGCGGGCACGCACCTGGGCGTGGCCAGGCTGTGCCCCGGGGAGACCAGTACGCGGCAGGGCGCACACAAAGGTGAGGCAGAGCGCGCCGGACACACACGCGGGGATGGACACGGTCGCGGTGACCACGACCACAGGCCGAAACTCACGCGACACAGGACGGCGACACGAGGCGATGAACATAGGGGAGACAAGGGAAATGGAGTTGCCGCTCACAGGGGAAGGCGGAGGACGCGTCAGACGGGGCGGAGGAGCTCTGGTGAGGTAGATCGGATGAGGCAACGGGGGCCGTAGGTGAGGAAGACGACGTCGATCCCGACGATGTAGAGGCATAGAGCTCGAGGTGGTGGTCGTAGACGACGTAGAGGAGGTTGACGGAGCTGCAGGACATGGACCCCGGGCACGGGATCGACGGAGGGCGCGAGCTTCACGGCGAGAAGGCCATGGGGTCGCGGACGACGACGGGTGTGAGCGGGGCAGAGGGAGGAGAGGCGGCTAGGGTTCGGGAGGAGGCTGCGGGGTCGGGAGCCTCTTCTAGGGTGCCGGGTGTGTGTGGATGGCTGCCACCACGGCCATGGCGTCGTGGATGGCCGCCACGCCCGTGCCTCCTGCACTGTAACGAGAGGAAGGGGATAAGTGAGAGTGTAGGCTGGGCTTGGCCAGAGGCCTAGTGGGCTAACGCCCAGGGGAGGTTTTTTCTTTTTTTTGTTTAAATCTCTCTTGTTAGAATTTAGTTAATTTATGTTTGTATTTTTTAGCACTATTTGACTTATGAAAAATAAGTGACCTCGCCCATAATCATACAACAATATTAGGCAATGGCACAAAAAAGTTTGGGGACCATTTCAAAAGTTTAAGAATTTTCGTAATTCAAAAGGCATTTAATTAATTGTTTTGGCCTCTCTTATAATTGTTTCGAGGTACTAAAGTACTTTATAAAATGTTGGTTTAATTCTTATAAATACTAGGTGAATAGTTGTAACCCATCTATGATTTTAGTTTTCATGTTTGCAAAACTATTTAAATCGCTTATTATTTGAGTTCTTAATTTCGATAGGAATTTGGAACAAGATATGAATCAAATTGTGATCAAACCTTGTTTAGCAAAAGTATTAACTTCACGTCATGGTTTACTGTAGCTTAATCAAATGCATTACTGTAGCAAAAGCTGAGGATGTCACAACTCTCCCCTACTAACAAGAATTCTCGTCCCGAGAATTTAGAGGTAGAAGGAAAGAGCTCGGGGTATTAATCACAAAGATGATCCTCGCGTTCCCAAGTGGCATCATCTTCAGAATGATTTGACCACTGCACTTTAAGGAACTTGGTGACTTTTGCGATGAGTCTGACGTTCAGTCTGGTCGAGAATGCGGACCGGATGTTCTTTGTAAGAAAGGTCTTGTTGCAGTTCAAGCATACTATGATCCACTGCTCGAACCTGATCCTTGAAGCAGCGGTGGAGCTGAGAAACATGGAAGACATCGTGAACCTGAGAAAGGTTCGCCGGCAGTTCCAATTGATAAGCCACTTTTCCTCGCCTTTCGAAAACAGTGGAAGGACCAATATAGCGAAGAGCTAACTTGCCCTTGATCCCGAAACGGTGTGCACCTCTCATTGGTGTGACACGAAGATAAGCCTTTTCGCCAGGTTGATAGACCATATCCTGATGATGTCGGTCATACTGACTTTTCTGACGGAACTGAGTAGCCTTCAGATTGTCGTAATTAATGCAGACTCGATCTTTAGCATGTTGGATAACATCTGGACCAAGGAGTGATAAGTCCATTGAACGATGGCTCGGGAATCCCATATGAGCCAAGTGCAAAGGATACTTTGGAGTCAAAGATGTACAGGAGAGCCAGGTTTCAATCCTGTGGAACTTTGGGTTATGGGTCCACCATGTGGGCCGAGAGTAGGCAGAGGGGTGACATATTATACGATCTTGGTAGCAAGACATGCCAGATGATAACCTGCTAGTTATGTCGGCAACCACATCGGTACCAAGGGCGGGGGACGAATAGAACTATTTTCCTGCTCGTTGTAACGAGGCGGGACAATAGGCAAAGTTCTCGTTCACCGGCGGCTACTGGAATGTTACCCACAATAGTAACAGGGTCTTACTGACAGAGTCGTATACCGAGAATTTTACCTAAGCAGGGAATTAACACTGCTTAGATAAGTTATGCCACAATAAAATCAAACAGACCAATGGGAGGGAAAATGTGTTCACACACACAAGTATTAGAGTATACCATTCCCGAGGAAATCATAGAGTATGGTATACATGATAGGTCATCCAGTACATAACCATCTTGGTAAAGAGACAAGAAGAATCATCATGTTTATCCATACCATGCGGTTTGGATAATTGATCAGGAACAATTTAGCATCGCGCTTCCAATGTTCCTGTTGAAATTTAAATTACCACATCCGTGCTTCAAGGTAGCATCGACATGGTCATCAGATAAAGGTTGGACTTTGGGTACACAAAGAATTCATCAAAAACAACTTATAAAATAAGCCATACAGTTTCCGCATGGAAGATGGCGAATCTTACATATGGGAGGATTTATAACAATAGATCATGCGGTCCGGTGTGCCAAACAAGACATCATCGTATCGGGTTACATAAGACCAAAGTTATAATTATTGAGAAAATGTTCCAACCATCATATCTATCCGAAATTCAGATCTGATTGGTGACGGAACGCCTCGGACTCAAGATGCCTGAGAAGAAAAGATGATGATGCAGGATTCTCATGATATGAGCTACACAAGCAATCCTTGAATCAGGGGTTCGACTTTAAAACATATGAACACAATGTCAATACATTCATGCCCACATAGAATTCTTACATCAAAAAGCAATCGAGTTCTTGTTTGGAAACCATCATCGAGGATAACAAAGCTCCATGTGTAAGTCTGGATTAGCTCTTATGAAGGAACTTCTTTTCCCTTGATCAAATCAGTCATTGGCTTCGCGTGCTAGGATAAATTATATGGAGTGAGGATAGTAAATCTTCAAAACATATAACACTCCGCACATGCGTGAAAGATTTGGTATTTCCCAAGAGGAAGCGAAACAAAACTTTCACATATTCACGGCGGAAAGATTGCATGTGAACTTTGGGGAAAACACTTCTTTTATCAACATATCCTTCCTGAGCTAGGCACAAGGCTAATGCTTTCAAGAGCTTCATCGTCGCACCATGAATAAGTTGAGGGTGTGGCCGATGGGCTTGACAACAATCCCACAAGATTTTGGTAGAGATGAATTTTCAAAGTTATAATATCAAGGAGACAACATTTGTCAAATCAAATGGTATAATGTCGTATGCTCGAGGGAACATCATCAATTAAACATTGGCCGAAGGGTGCACTCGAAAATACGAAATGAGTAGCACGACCAATGCTGGAATGGCGAGTCAACAACCAATACTCCAAGAATGAAATAATTAGTCGTTAACCTCAAGGCAATAGGGTTGCCAGAAGTATTGGGATCACACATCAGAGTTCACCTGTTGGTATTCCGGTTTGAAACATCACAAGAACAAGAATGAATGGTGATGGCGAGAAGTATTACTATATCAAGAATCCTTAAGAGGTGCAATGATGTTCACAACATTCTTGATAGAAAATGTAGTAATAGTCCAAGGTAGAAGGTGACATAAGCTGAATTAGCAAGGAACTCGAAGGAAAACACAAAACATGAACACGTTTGTGTTGGAGGGTAGGCAAAAAGGTTGCCGATGAAAACACAAACCATCGAGGGGCAGGGATGGTATTTTCTCATGATGCATTCAATTGATACCCTGCAAGAGCTCAGAATGCTAATGATGATCACGATACATTTGTCGAGAAGCTTCACGAAGATGTAATCAATCAGCGACGACATCAAGCAAGGGAATGAGGAAGCAAGAGGTTGTCAGAATCACAGTTAAGACTACTAGCTTAGAATTGAGATCGCCTTTTAAGACAACCAACATGGTGTTGAAAGATTGCTGTAAGCTTAACAACTTGGAATGACATGATCGAGTACAAACTCGTAAACAAGGAAGATTACTAAAAATTGTTGAATCGTAATGCGTACTCGATTCAGTTCTCGATGTACTCGCGTGTCCAACAACTCAAACACGAGGAAACTGGAATTAATGAAAATATCATAGTTGATGCGGAGCTCATAAGGAGTTTCATAGCTCCACGATATCGCCGAGCTACAAGGAATAATACTCAGAGGTACAACAACGTCAAGGTTTGGACCGATGTATTGATCTGAAGAAGACAAGTACTTTAACTCATCTGAGAATGAAGTCAAGGTAGGAAACATGGTCGGAACCATGATTGTAAAGGACAAGATCACAGATACCAGATTTAAACCACGTAATGGATGATTATTGTTACGAGAAATTTCTATGATAGGATCGACGTCGTTTCTATGGGCATGAACACAAAGTTCAAGGTCGACTCCCACTTCATCAATGCATCACCTGCCACTTACTCCTCGCCTTTGATCAAGTTGTAGCTTAAAAAGATTATTTGGCAAAACAGCAGAAGAGCAAGACTTGTGAAAACTCTTCAGGTCATATTGATTAAGGAAGGCACAGGTTCAACCCATCGGGGCATCTTAGGAACATATACCACAAACTTCAAGAGTAAATAACACATGCTTGAAGATCATGGCTGACAAATCGTATGGTACAACTTATCAAAGGGAGAAGACACAATTTACCAATGGCATCATGTGTCAGGGGAAACAGGCACAAGAATTTTCTAAAGCAAAGGATGTCGTCGGATAATAACTCAAATGAGTCTGGCAATCCACAAATGATCTGATGTGAGTATCGGTACTCAATCAGAGGGGGTAAAACACAAGGCATCGGATTATAGAACACCTGAAAAATACTGATACTTAACTACCAAAGGAATTAAGATTTCCAGATTGGTGTATCATAAACAGATGCTCCGATCAAATACAAGTAGGTTGATTGGACTTAGATGGACAACCAACCAAAAATTGATTGGCCGAGAACCCGCTCCGTTTGGAAGGACGTCTGAGCCGGAAGGTAATTCATGACTATCAACAGATGATTGTGTGCATTCACCCAAAGGTAGAATCAATAAGATCACAGGAAAATGCACAAGGAATTTTAATGAATGCGGGTAGTCATATGGATTTAACCATAATGCAAGCAGGTGAGAAAGGTCATGAACATTAGGCTACGGAGGATTTCGGAAGACCGAATAGTAAGTCGTAGAACTTTCGAAACCCATGACAATTGATGATGGATGAATCCCCGATAAGATAATTCGTTGCATCTCGTAAAACAAGAGCAATCAGAAAAGAATGTATGAACGACATTTGCATGTGGTCATCCATAGTGGTTGACGAAGGAAGGGTAATCGCAAGAGCGATGAGCACAAGTTCTCGAGAGAAAGCATCGGATAATATCATCGGAGTCTCCTGACGAATCGAGTCATTATCAGGAATGAGGGACTCTTCGGAAGAAAGTATATACAAGAACCTAATGTTAGAGTTAGTAAAATCTTTAGCCCGAAAGAGAAGAGAGAGTAGAGCCTAGAGTATAGGAAAGGAGTAAAAGATACTAATACCACCCAATTGAGATGTGGGCCCGTAAGCCACAACATCAGTGTTAGTAAAGTTTTTCAAACACTAGACTCAACTTCGGCCAAGGAGTTGGAAAGGGGGATACCTACAGGCAGTCGGCTCTGATACCAACTTGTGACGCCCTCGATTTAATCGTACGCTAACCATACACGCAAATGCGTATGATCAAACCCAAGGACTCACGGGAAGATATCACAACACAACTCTAGACACAAATAAAATAACATCAGCTTCATATTACAAGCCAGGAGCCTCGAGGGCTAGAATACGAAAGCTCGATAAACACACGAATCAGCGGAAGCAACAAATATCTGAGTACGGACATAAAACAAGGGGTGCCTTAGAGAAGGCTAGCACAAAAGATACAACGATCGAACGAGGCGAGGCCTCCTGCCTGGGAACTTCCTAACTACTCCTGATCATCAGCGGCCTCCACGTAGTAGTAGGCACCGTCGGGGGGCAGGTGTCGGCAGGAAACTCCACTCCTGGGCTCCATCATCTGGTCACAGCAACGGATCAAGGGGACAAGGGGGGAGCAAAGCAGCGGTGAGTACTCATCCAAAGTACTCGCAAGTCTTACGTCAGAACTATTCTAATTATGCATCAGTATCAAAGAAGGGGGTTAAATGTGGACTGACTGCAGCAATGCGAGAATAGAGAGAGAAGGTCTAGTCCTATCGAAGACTAGCATCTTCAGGGGTCTTGCAGCAATAGACGAGAGTAGAACAGGGGGTAACACATTAATAGTCATATTGTTGCAGCAATATTAAAGTGAGGTCACGCCTAAAGATCCTCCCTCGACTCCCTGCGAGGAAGCAATCCCGAGGCAAACTAATTCCAGTTAAGTAACAATTGTAGTTGTAAAAGATCAGGGCACAACTCCAAGTCGTCCTGTAACCGTGGACACGGCTATCCGAATAGTTAAATTTTCATCCCTGCAGGGGTGCACCACATGTCCCGTCACGCTCGATAACACTCTGGCCGGACATACTTTTCTGGGTCCTGCCCGGCCTCGGAATATCAACATGTCGCAGCCCCACGTAAGACTAATCAGAGAGGCCAGCCCGCCGGTCTAACTCCTAAGCACAAAGGGTTCGTGGGCCCAGTTCCCCTTCACGCTCCTGCACGTGGCGTGGACGGCTGACGTCAGTCCTAGCATCCCTTAATCACAAGCGCAATGCATCTCGGGACCACTCGGGTGCGCGTCGCTATAATGCTGGCATCTGAAAAGCTTCGGCTGATACTGCGACGCCGAGTACCCCATAATTCTTCCCGTGTAGCCGGTTAGTGCGAAAAGGTCTCCGACCAACCCAGATCAAATACCCAAATCCATTAACATTTTAATTAGGCCATCAACACAGTCTCACGGGAATCCACCCGTCTTACAACTAATCACCAATGATCCCAGTAACAAGGTCGAGTAACTGTGTGGTTGTAACATCGGGGGGAATCCGAGGTATCACCCTCATTGGATTCCGAACGATGTATCCGTCAAGGTGGGCTTAGAGGAATCACCCTCGGGGGTCCCACACTTGAGGGGTTGTACGACAGAGCCATCGTCGGGAATGGTGAAAGAGGAATCACCCTCGATAACCACGACCGACTAGCTATTCTACACAGATATCATCAGGAGTACTTAGCGAGGTGTCACCCTCGGTACTCGATAGTATCTCTGTAGCGTCGTACAACTAAGGGGGGTGTATGTACTGTGTCGGGTCTGGCTCGTCGATCAGGGATCGAGATTTGAAAACAAGCGGGGCAACTGAACTACAGGGTCAGAGGGGATGACTGCTCCACCTATACTAAGCATATTTAAAGTACATGACTGAAAGTAGCAGTTCATCAAAAATAGGCTATGCATCAGATATAGGAGCTAACTACAACAGTAGCAAAATACTAATGCAAGCAGTAGGAAGAAAGACATACGCGATATAGGAATGATCAAGGGGGGGGGGGTTTGCTTGCCTTGCTGCTCTGCGGCAAAGGACTGATCGACAGGGTCGTAGATGTACCCGGCAGCAGCGTCAGTCTCGGGGTCTACCGGAAAGGAAAGATAACAAAGGGAAAACACAATAAATAAGAGAGCAAGCAAATACACCACAAAGCAAGACAAGGTAATACACCGAGCTAGGGGTGACCTAACGCAAAACTAAACGTTACAGACGAAGTGAGAAAATATCTCGCGATATTCCCCGGGTCTTGGATTTATCGGACAGACGATTAAAGGCATGTGACAGGTGAACGGATATCATAATCGAATTTGTGGGATTTTTCTGAACAACTCTCATGTATAAAATATTTCCAACCGACCTACGGTTCATTTTATATGATTTTTCAAAGTATAAATGATTTTCTGAAATTTCTAGATTTTTATAATTATATTAATTCGAATTAAAATAAATACATTTGTCACCTAGCGCTACTGTAGCCAAAGTGAATTACAAGTGGGGCCAGGGTGGTTGGGTTGACCCGGTCAATTTGATTGGTCAACAGGATGTGTGACCCACATGTCATTGTCCCATGTGTTAATAAAACACCTAACTAATTTAATCAAGGGAGGGGGTCCCACATGCCATAGACTACTAGCTAACCTAACACTAATTGCCTCTAGCTAATTTTAATTAGGCCCTAGCTAATGGCATGGCTCACGTGAAGTGGCACAAACCTGCCACTGTGTGCACAAACACACACATGCGCATGGCCATGGACACGGGCACATCGGAGGCTAACACAACAAACAACGATGGTTCCAGCAGCTAGCAAGGCATGAGCAATACTAGCGCACAACAGCGGACGTGTCCATCAATAACAGTAACAGGCAGCTGTGTCATAGCCTAGGAGCAGCAGCTGCTGGCAAAGCAAGGTAGTAGCAGCTAGCAACGACAGCAACGCGTCAGCTGCACGCAACAAGAGCAATAGCTAGCAGCTGCAGCATCCAAGACCAGCAGTAGCGCTGGCATAGTAGCGGCAGCAGAAGTGCACGGGGGCGACGACGACCATGGCAGCGGCAAGCGATGAGGCGAGAAACACCGCAAAGCAGCAGTAGCAGGGCAACAGGAGGAGCACAACAGCAAACGGTCGCGACGGTGCGCGCGCAGGCTGGGCGAGCAGCAGCAGCAAATGGCAGCAACGGGGGCATCAGGCGCCGTGCGGCGAGCAGCGGGCACGCACCTGGGCGTGGCCAGGCTGTGCCCCGGGGAGACCAATACGTGGCAGGGCGTAGACAAAGGTGAGGCAGAGCGCGCCAGACACACACGCGGGGATGGGCACGGTCTTGGTGACCACGACCACATGCCGAAACTGACGCGACACAGGACGGCGACACGAGGCGATGAACATAGGGGAGACAAGGGAAATGGAGGTGCCGCTCACAGGGGAAGGCGGAGGACGCGTCGGACGGGGCGGAGGAGCTCCGGTGAGGTAGATCGGATGAGGCAACGGCGGCCGTAGGTGAGGAAGACGACGTCGATCCCGACGATGTAGAGGCATAGAGCTCGAGGTGGTGGTCGTAGACGACGTAGAGGAGGCTGACGGAGCTGCAGGACAAGGACTCCGGGCACGGGATCGACGGAGGGCGCGAGCTTCACAGTGAGAAGGCCATGGGGTCTCGGAGGACGAAGGGTGTGAGCGGGGCAGAGGAAGGAGAGGCGGCTAGGGTTCGGGAGGAGGCTGCAGGGTCGGGGGCCTCTTCTAGGGTGCCGGGTGTGTGTGGATGGCTGCCAGCATGGCCATGGCGTCGTGGATGGCCGCCACGCCCGTGCCTCCTGCACTGTAACGAGAGGAAGGGGATAAGTGAGAGTGTAGGCTGGGCCTTCCCAGAGGCCTAGTGGGCTAACGCCCAGGGGAGGTTTTTTCTTTTTTTGTTTAAATCTCTGTTGTTAGAATTTAGTTAATTTATGTTTGTATTTTTTTAGCACTATTAGACTTATGAAAAATAAGTGACCTCGCCCATAATCATACAACAATATTAGGCAATGGCACAAAAAAGTTTGGGGACCATTTCAAAAGTTTAAGAATTTTCATAATTCAAAAGGCTTTTAATTAATTGTTTTGGCCTCTCTTATAATTGTTTCGAGGTACTAAAGTACTTTATAAAATGTTGGTTTAATTCTTATAAATACTAGGTGAATAGTTGTAACCCATCTATGATTTTAGTTTTCATGTTTGCAAAACTATTTAAATCGCTTATTATTTGAGTTCTTAATTTCGATAGGGATTTGGAACAAGATATGAATCAAATTGTGATCAAACCTTGTTTAGCAAAAGTATTAACTTCACGTCATGGTTTACTGTAGCTTAATCACATGCATTACTGTAGCAAAAGCTGAGGATGTCACATTATATTTCTGTTATGATGAAATTACTGATCTGATGAAATTAATATCATATTCTTCAAATCTGAAGCATATGAGATGGTAAGTTGTACTAATTCATCTACAGGATGACAAACCCAAGAATACTGAGTGGGTTCTTGATAGTGGCTGCACACATCACATGACTGGTGATAAAAGCTTACTGATGAATATGCCACTAACTCCATCATCTCTGAAGCAAATCACATATGCTCACACAGGTAAAAGCAAGGTATTGGGACTTGGCAAAGTGGCTATTTCCAAGGATAGGCATATGGACAAAGTGATGCTTGTTGAATCCCTTGGTTTTAACCTCATGTCAGTCTCGATGCTTTGTGATCTTGATATGATTGTTGTCTGTGGTAGATATAGATGTGTAGTCATCATGGAATCTGACAGATCCAAAGTCTTCGAAGCTGTAAGAAGAGGGATGTGTACATTGTTGATTTCTCTACAGGTCCTCAACCAGCCACTTGCTTACTAGCAAAAACCTCAGAAGGATGGTTGTGGCACCGAAGACTAGGTCATGCAGGCATGAGGAATTTGCACACGCTCGCGAAGAAGAAGCATGTCATCGGCATCGAATCGGTCAAATTCTTCAAGGATCATCTCTGCGGTGCTTGTGAATCTGGGAAAATGACCAGATCCAAGCACCCCTCGAAGACTACCATGACCACTACACGTCCAATTGAATTGCTTCATATGGATTTATTTGGACCTACTCACTATGCCACACTAACCAATGCAGCATTTATATGGCTTCGTCATAGTTGATGACTATTCCAGATATACTTGGGTGCATATCATAGTGTATAAAACTGAAGTGCAGGAAATCTTCAAACGATTTTCTTCAAGGGCCTCGACGAACTTTGGCATCAAGATCAAACATATCAGGAGTGATAATGGAACCGAGTTCAAAAACACTGGTCTTGATGATTATCTTGATGAACTTGGTATTACTCACAAATTATCTACTCCTTATACTACTCAGCAGAATGGTGTCGTCGAAAGGAAGAAGAGGACTCTGGTTGAAATGGCAAGAACTATGCTTGAAGAATATCAGACTCCTTGTCGCTTTTGGCCTAAAGCAATCAACACTGCATGCCATATAATCAATAGGGTATATCTTCACAAATTCCTCAAGAAAACCTCATATGAACTCCTCACTGACAAGAAACCCAATGTAAGTTATTTCAAAGTCTTCGGTGCAAAATGCTGGATTAGAGATCCTCATCATAGCTCAAAATTTGCACCTAAGGCACATGAAGGTTTTATGCTCGGTTATGGAAAGGACTCGCACACTTACAGAGTCTTCAACAACTATCACAATAAAGTTGTTGAAACTGTAGATGCGCGGTTCAATGAAACTAATGGCTCGCAAAGAGAGCAATTGCCTTCTGATCCAGATAAGATGTCTCCTAATGGAGCAATAAAGCTCAAACCTACTGAAGACATTGTCCCAACTGAGGAAATTGGTGAAAAAACAATTCCCATCACTAATGAAAATCAAGAAGATGCTTCTGAGGAAATTGCACCAGAACCACTTCCTCATCCCAGACAAAATCCTCAACCAGCTCATCCGAGGATTGCAAATGTAGTAGAACTTGACAAAATCCTCAATGACATCAACGCGCCAGGTCCACTCACTCGCTCAAAAGCTTCACACTTAGTTAAATTTTGTGGGCATTTTTCCTTTGTAGCCATCACACAACCCTCAAATGTTGCTGAGGCTTTTCTGGAACTGGAATGGATCCAAGCTATGCAAGACGAACTTATTCAATTCAAGCTGAATGACGTATGGGAGCTCGTCAAACGACCAGATCCTCGCAAGCACAACATCATCGGCACCAAGTGGATTTCCGAAACAAGCAAGATGAGGACGGTCAAGTGGTGAGGAACAAGGCACGACTTGTAGCCCAAGGCTACACCCAGGTTGAAGGAATAGATTTCGATGAAACTTTTGCACCTGTTGCTAGACTTGAAGCTATTCGAATATTACTTGCTTATGCTAATCATCATAACATCATCTTATATCAAATGGATGTGAAAAGTGCATTCCTCAATGGTAAGCTTGAGGAAGAAGTATATGTTGCTCAGCCCCCAGGTTTTGAGGATCCAAAGAATCCAGACAAAGTCTTCAGACTCAAAAAGGATCTTTATGGTCTCAAGCAAGCCCCTCGGGCATGGTATGATACATTGAAGGAATTCCTCATGAAGAAAGGCTTCAAACCTGGTTCACTCGATCCAACTCTTTTCACTAAATCCTATGATAATGAGCTATTTGTGTGTCAAATATATGTCGATGATATCATATTTGGCTATACTGACAAACGATACAGTGATGAATTTGCCTACATGATGAGTGAAGAATATGAGATGTCCGTGATGGGGGAGCTGAAATTCTTCTTAGGTCTTCAAATTCGTCAACAAAGCAATGGAATCTTCATATCGCAGGAGAAATACCTCAAGGATGTTCTGAGGAAATTCGACATGCATGAATGCAAAGGTGCCAAGACTCCAATCCCTACCAATGGCCACCTCGGCATTGATGAAAATGGTAAAGATTTCGATCAGCAGGTATATCGTTCTATGATTGGTTCTTTATTGTATCTATGTGCATCTAGGCCAGATATAATGCTTAGTGTTTGCATGTGTGCATGTTTTCAAGAAAAACCGAAGGAATCACGCCATAAGGTTGTGAAGCATATTCTTCGATACTTAGCTCACACACCAACACTAGGATTATGGTATCCCAAGGGCTCACATCTTCATCTGGTAGGGTATTCTGATTCTGACTATGCTGGTGACCGTGTGGATCGCAAGTCAACTACTAGCACATGCCATTTCCTCGGAAGATCACTAGTTTACTGGTCCTCAAAGAAGTAGAACTGCGTATCACTCTCCACTGCCGAAGCTGAGTACATTGCTGCTGGTTCATGCTGTGCTCAATTTCTATGGATGAAGCAAACCCTCAAGGACTATGGCATCAACATGAAGAATGTGCCTCTCTACTGTGACAATGAGAGTGCTATCAAGATTGCATACAACCCAGTACAACACTCGAAGACCAAGCGCATCCAGATTCGTCATCATTTTCTTCGGGACCATGTCCTCAAGGGCAATATCCTCATCGACCATGTGAAGGCTGATGATCAACTGGCAGATATCTTCACTAAGCCCTTGGATGAGAAAAGGTTTTGCAAGTTGCGGTGTGAGCTAAATATCTTAGAATCATCAAATGTTTTGTAAAAACATGCACACATCCTAACACTTATGCAAAATAGATGACTTAGATGTGCAACACATGATGAATCGATTTTCATCAACTTATGAAGAATGTCACTCTGAATGTGAAGAAATCAACGAAGAAATTGATTCTCAGGGCCCTATGACAATTGTACGCGGCGTCTGTAATCAACATTCTTATATGGTGGGTCACGCCACCGCCCAATGTGAAATTCCTCAAGTTGATTTTCTTCAAATGTTCCATTTCCTCAAAATGTGTTTTTCTTCAGAATAGCTGTTCTTCAGTGTGACGATTTATCACAAAATATTCAAAAACACTTGATGACTTTCATTTGACTAGATTGACTGTGATTTCAAGTCCTCAACTGCATTCACTTATTGCTATTTCTTCAAGTTGATATTTCTGCTAAGTGAATGTGATCGGACCCTACTTTCCCTCTATGCTATACTCATCGAGTCTATTCAATTCTTCATATGCGTTCTACTTGAAACTTTGTTCAAAATCCTCACTGCGTCCTTGTCAGCTGATGATTTTGTAACAAAAATCCTCAAATCTTCAAAAATTGTTTCTTTAATGCACAGTAACTGAACCCCACTTCCCACGATCGGATAACCACGATCTCCACTATCTCCACCGCCTCGTTCGGGAACTACACGTGTCCTGTGGAGACATAGAGGCAGGGGTTGTTTGGTCCAAAATCTTCGCGCCAACAGTAACTATCTCGCTATAAATATGTCCTTATCCCCCTCGGCAAACTCTTCTTCGCTCCATCGCTCTCCTGCTACAGCAAACACCATCGAACCCTAGCGCCATTGCTGGAAGTCTCGTCGCCGGTGAGGAAGAGCTTCACTGCCTCGACTTCTCCGTCGCCGGAACCACGCCGGAGCCGGACCATCTTCGTCCGCCGCCACCGTAGACGTCCTCTGTCGCCGGGTTAGGGTGCATTAGACACGCGACCGAAGAGCTTCTCTACACACCTTTTCATGTTCTTCGTGCGCACCTTCCAGGGTATATAAAATCACATTTTTAGCGCAAGTTAGATCTAAAATTTTACATCTTCTATGTGAAATCTGTTTTTTCCTCAAGAATCGATAAGCACTTGATTCCTCAAACACTGCCTATCACCACATCATTGATGAACTATGCTAAGCATCTACGATTTTCACGAGATTCCTCAATTGTGCGAATTTTCGGATCTGTACAACTCTGGAACGCAAGAACAGTATGCTTAGGCAAATTCCTCAACCACTGGTTATATTCCTCAACTGTCAAACTTTTTCATTTTCTTCAAATCTGAGAACGCATATGACCTCTCCAAATTCCTCGCAACTATACTCTGTTCAAAGGTACACACATGTCAGCTGATGAATCTCTCGGTTCTCATCACATTAACTCATTTGCAGCGTTTCTGGAAGAAAATCTTCAAGTCTCATCAGAATCCTCAAGAGTTCAATCTCATCAGCAAAATCCTCAGCTGAAGAAAATGGACGATGACAGAAAACAGAAGGGAGGAAAGAAACTTGAGCAAAATACAGCTATGGATATCCCTGAGGATATTTACTTAGACTATTGCACGCCTGATGAAAATGAGACAATGGCCAAAAGAAAGATACAGCTGGAGAAGATAGAACGCTGATGGGCGAAGGAATGGAAGGAATACAGGTTTGTGACTCGCAAGTATGCGAAGAAATTCGCTCTAAAGCCCCCTGGCAGATGGGCCCCACTTGAGGATCATCAAGTAGCACATCCCTCAAGCCTCAAGACCATTGATGACTATCCAGATGAAAAGGAAAAGCATCTCGCTAAGCTCAAATAGCAGGCATAAGCTGCAGTGAGGGAATTCAATGAATCCTCAGCTGCTGCTACTTCCTCTGCCGCTGAGACTTCTGGTTCAGAAATTCCTCAAATGAAGTCTGTACCGTCAAAACCAAGGGCTCCAAAGCCTCAAGAGAAGTCTGCTCAGGCTTCAGTCACAAAACCCTCATCACCAAAACCTTCAGCACCAAAACCATCAGCGCCAAAACCCTCAGTACCAATCTCCTCAGCTCCAAAGTCCTCAGCACCACCACTAAAGCCTCAAGAGAAACTAGTACAGAAGCAAGTCATGAAGCCTATGACCGCCAGCTCCAGCTCCTCACTCCCAGCTGCAACCAGCTCGGAGACAAAGTCTTCAACACCTCCTGCGAAGACTCAGGTATCTGCTGAACGTGCAACTCTCCCAAGCCCCAGCAAAATCATCACCGTCCCGTCTGCATCAGAGGGCAGTGATGAATATGATGATCAAACCCTGCAAGCCATCATCAGAAACAAGCAGGAAAGAGTAGCTCAAGCATCAGGCAGTGTCATTCCTCTGGCCATGGACCCCAAGGTCCTCCTTGACTACATCAACATTTGGTATGAGGACCCAAAGACTCTTGATGATTTGAAACTTCCCCTGGTATTAGCCACATGGTGGCCACTTTCATCAATGAAGCCAAGTGGAAAGAACAGCAAGCCAAGCAGGCCAAAGTTGCCAAGCTTAAAAAGGAGAAATTCCTCAAGCAGAATCTCCTCAACTTGACTCCTGATGCACTGGTTCCAACACAGGCAGAGCTGAAGAAATTGACTGACAAGTACTCCAAGCTGTCAGATCGTAAGAGTCTCAAGAGCAATTTCATCAAGCTGGCCACTAGAGCTGTTGATGACTACAATAAGAAGGCTGCACCCCCAGCACCAACTTCTCAGCCCTTGATTGAGGAGCCAACAGACGAATCTCCTCATGATGAGGAAACTCCTCAAGCTGAGGAAGTACACCAAGAAAGTCGTGCGAATGAACCGGCTATTCAAGAAATCATCATGGAAACTCCAGTTGATGAATTTGCTGCAGCTGATGAGACTGCCCCTGACCCAACTGCTTCATTAAAGCATGCTGATGACTCTCTTCCGGATCGCTCCTCAATACCAGCTGAAGAATCTGTCACGAGAACCCCTTCACCAAAAGCTTCAACGGTGAAGAAGATGACTCCATCTGCATCAGACATGAAGAAAAATACCTCCTCAGCAGAAGAAGAAACAGAGGCCAAGCGCCTCAAAGCACTTGAAGAAACTGCCCCTCTGGACCCTGTGCCCATGAATGTCGCTCCTTCTTATGAAATGGTCATCATTGATGATCCAGCGAAAAAGGCAGATGAGGAAATGAAGGATGCCGCCTCTGAGGAACACACTGACGAGGAAATTCATATAGATGACAGTCCTCGGCCTTTCATTCCTCAAAAAGACACTCCTCAAGAATCAGCTACACCAGCAGATGAAACTGCATCTGCCACCAAGCCAGTTGAGGAAGAACAAACTGAAAATCCTCAAACTGATGACATTCAATGCTCTGAGCAAAATCCTCAAGATGAGGAACAGGCTGACCCAACTCCTTCAACTGAGCAAGGAGAAGCTATTCCTCAGCCTGATGCACAGCCAGAGCAAGCCCCTCAGCCTGACGCCCAGCCAGCACCATCTCCTCAGCCTGAAGTACCAGCTGCTGACATTGCTCACCCTGAGGAAAATGCTGAGGAAAATGCACCTGACCAAGACAATGCATTCGTCGTGCTCAACCCAGAGACTGCCATTGTTGTCTCCCCTCCTGTTCCTCAGCAAAATCTTCAGCCAGTTCAGCGTCATCCATTCTCCAAGCGTCCTAAGTTTTAAAAGGAAAATTTCTTTGAAGGACGCATGTACTTCATTGGAGAGAACCCCTATGACAAGCCTCAAATGACGCATCTGAATTTTTGGACTAGGACACAGATGAATTACTATGCCTCTGTGCTATGTGGACGAAACAAGATATTCCAGCACAAGCATATTCCTCACGTCGAACTTGAGGCTATACCGTGCCTAGAGCCAGTCCTGAGTGTACTCCATGATGCTGGTTTACTCCCAATGTGCTCCGACTTCTCTGATTGGAAAAGCGAGCTAATTCTTCAGTTCTATGCCACTCTTCACATATCCGGCAACCCTGAAGACATTAACACTTGGGTGTTTGATTGGATGACACAAAACACTCACTACAAGGCTCCTGCTACTGAACTCCTCCGTGAACTGCCTGTACCAATTCCCTCAGATGAGGCTGTGAAGCTTTATGATGAGCGTGAGATGCCAAATGGGATGATGGAAGTACTCATGAAGCCTTTGGCTGAAGGAAAATCTCCGAGAACAACCTTCCTCGTCCACGAGCTCAAGTACACACCCCGATCTGTTTACAGAATCCTCTGCAGTGTGCTCGCGCCAATCAAAGGTCATGATGATGAAGAAGATGTCGTAGGCCTCATGAAGAATATCCTCTTCAACATCATTCATGGTATTCCTATCAACATCCATGATTTCTTCTTGAGGACTTTGGCCGACAATGCTATGTGTCCTTTTGATCACAAGATATATGGCCCATGGATCATGAGATTCATCAGGACAAGGACATGCATCAACTTCCACGCTGATTTCCGAAACCATGTTGGTTATATGCCTCCTATCCGGGTCAACAAGAAGACTTTCGAGCCCATCGAAGGAAAAGGCAAATCCGTGATTGAAGAAGGCAGTAGGCCCATTGATGGCCAGTTCAGAGATCCAGAAGCTTATTCTTCATGGGATGATACTCAGACTCGTCCGACAAATCCGTGATTGAAGAAGGCAGTTCCTCCTCGCGTGATGAATACAAGAGAGCTCCTCATCGGTCTTCGCCAGAAGGTGGATCGCAATCACAAGTGGGTCAAACGCCAGTTTGCCGCCATTGTGAAAACCCTCACTGAAACACAGAACTCTATGAAGATCAACCATCATTATCTGCATGAGGTTTTTGATTGCACCTGGGCTACACTTGCACATCTGAAGACTCAGACTAAGCTTGAAGAAATGGACTTTGAGTGAGACTTTGAATGGTCGTGGCCTCCCAAGAAGAAGTTCAGGCCTATTCCAGTTCCAGACCTTGAAGACAGCTCCTTTTCTTCATTCCGCACTGCTGAAACTGATGAAGAACAGCTCGACACTCCTACCGGTCCAAGGAAGAATACTACTCCCAAGAAGCATCACGGCTCTTCCTCAACTGCCAAGAAGTGAAGTCTTCACGGGCGTTAGTCCTCAGTTTGTCCCTTTTTGTCACTTGATGACAAAGGGGGAGAAACTTGAGAGTTAGTCTTCAACCGGGATATTTTTGGGGCTTATGAACTATATTTAAGTTACAAACTCTTGGCTCTTGTGAAGTTTTTATGTAATGAGTTGTAACTTAAGCCCGATGGTACTCTGACGCTTTTGAACGTTTTTCTTCGCATGCTTATTCCTCAAGTTTTAATGCACGCATGCTGGAATTCGTCAGATACCATTTGTCATCATGCATTTTCATTTTCTTCATATGATATGTTACATGTATGCATGATTTACAAGACTCAGGGGGAGATCTCCATCATATAAATCATCAATGTGCATCTGTTGTGAAAAGCAAAATCCTCAAGATATGCACATCTTCAGGGGGAGTCTCTCTGAATCTTGATTTCAAATTCCTCAAATGAGTATTTACACTTCCTATTTTTGATCCCTGTTGAAGATTTAACCTAATTGTCATCAACCACCAAAAAAGGGGGAGATTGTAAGTGCATCTAGTGCCCCTTAGTGATTTTGGTGGTTTGAAGACTTATAGGTTAAGTATCTAATGTGTTTGTGAGTGTACACAGGATCTATAAGTCATTGAGGAGTTTGAGATATTTGAAGAATATCGACCCCTAAAAATATATGTCTTCACTTGAAGAAATTGGTCTGAAGCTGAAGAAATGAATCGCGAGGAATCTGCGATGAAATTGATATTCCTCATGAAGATACTGAAAATTGAGGAATCCGGTGTGTCCTGAAGAAAATCACTCTGAAGAATTTGAAGCATGAAGATTTACACTTTCTGTTTTATTTTCTTCGCATTTGAGTAATAGGAACACCGTATTGTTAAAGGGGGTCGAAGTTACACATTGGAATGAATTTCCTCATGATGCTAAACCCAAGCCTAAACCTACCAAAAGCCTCAAGTGAGGAATATGAGTGACATGAGGACTCTCACAGTTGAGGGTTCCGACCGTTTCGATAGCCACGCCAAGTCATTGGTTTTATCCACTCCAACGGTCATATTATTTAAGGGCATTAGTGTCAAATCATGTCGGGATGCTCCTAGGCTATAAATAGCCTCCCCCCACAACCATTAGTTGGTTGGCTGCTCCGTTAGAAACTGACACTTGTCATAAGAGCAACCCAATTCCTCAGAATCTTCGAGAGTAATTCATAAGTGAGGAAATACACCATACACCGAAACCACAAACCAAACCTAGTGATTGAGCATCACTCAAGAAGTTGTTCCTGTGTGGGACTGAAGCCTTTTACCTTTGAGGACTGTGCATCCTCCAGACGGTTAGGCGTCATGGTCTAGAGCTTTCCAGCAGTCAATTGTGGATCGCCGGGTGACCAAGTTTGTGAGGGTTTGGAAGTCTGCCTTGAAGACTTACCACGAGTGTTGGGCGAGGACTGTGTGTCCTTAGCACAAGGAGAATACGGTAGGGACTGTGTGTCCCGGGACTGTGTGTCTTTTGGTTTCAATACCAAGCCGCTCCAAACTATATGTACAACTGTCACAACAGTTGGAACTGGGTCATCAACGACTGTCTTCACTCAGAAATGGGTTCTAATTCCTCAACTCCTTACTTTCCTCGTATTATGTGTTGATGACTTTCACTGCTACTGTTTGAAGAATTTGCTGAAGACTTTCTCTAAATTTCCTCAACCCCAAATTCTTCACGTCAGCTAATTCTCATCTGTATTCTGCGTGCCTGCTCACAATGCAATCTATTTTCACATTCCTCACTCCGAAAAACTGTTGTTGTGAAACTTTGCACTTCTGATCCTTTACTGTTTCCGCTGTAAGTTAGTCATCAGTGAGGAATTTCCTCAAAAGGAATTTCCTCAGTGATAAAATTCAAAAAATCTCGTATTCACCCAACCTCTAGTCGATATAACGCACTTTCAAAACTCCAATTCCTCAAGTTCTTCTTGAGTCTTCAAATGAGCCAGGGTAGCCCAGGTACGATCAAACACCTCATGAAGATAATAGTGATTTTTCCTCACTGCATTTTGAGTCTCGTTGAGGGTTTTCACAATGGCACTGTATTGACGTTTGACCCATTTGTGATTGCGATCAACCTACTGATGAAAATGTCTTGGGGAAGTTGGGCTTTGTGGATCTTGGGTAGTAGTGTCATCATATGAAGAATATGGCTCCGCTTGACGAAACTGGCCATCGAAGGGTCGATTTCCTTCATCAATCATAGATTTGCCTTTCCCTTCAACCGGCTCAAATGTTTTCTTGATGACTCTGATGGGTGGCAGATATCCGTTGTGATTAGGAAAATCAGCATGGTAGATGATGCCTGACCTGCTTCTGATGAATCTCATGATCCACGAAGCATACATCTTCATGTCAAAAGGCGACAGTGCATTATCAACCAAATTCCTCAGGAAGAAGTCATGAAGGTTTATTTGTATGCCATGTATGATATTGAAAAGGATATTCTTCATGATGCCTACGACATCTTCTTCATCATCATGGCCTTTGATAGGAGCGATAATATTGGCCAGGATTCTGTAGACTGCTCGTGGTTCATACTTCAAGTCTTGAACCAATAAGCGAGTCCTTGGAGGTTTGTCCTTGGCCAAAGGCTTCATGAGGACTTCCATCAGTCTGTTTTGCAACTCACATTCATCATAACTCAGCACCGCATTCTCTGAGGGAATTGAGATTGGAAGAGCTCGAAGCAATTCAGTGGCTGGCGTTTGTAGTGCGTGTGCCGAGTCATCCAATCCAAAACCCAAGTGTTGACATCCTTTGGGTCTCCAGACATATGCAGTGTGACGTAGAAATGAAGAATGATGTCGCAGTTCAAGTCGCCAATGTCAGTGCGGAGAGGCAGCAATTCAGCTTCGTGAATAACATTGAGGACTGGAGAGAAACAAGGAATTTTTTCCATATCACAGTGAGGAATAAGCTTGTGCTGAAATATCTTGTTCCTCCGGCATAACACTGAAGCATAGTAGTTGAGCTGGTTCCTCGTCCAAAACTTCCGATGCCTGATGGGAAGCTTATCATAAGGATTTGCGCTAGTGAAGTACATATGTTCTTCATAAAATGCTTCCTTTTGAAACTTTGGCCTTTTGGAGAAAGGCTGATTCTGCTGCGGTTGAAGATTATGCTCATGTTCTTGAGGAGGAGCTACTATCATTGCGGTTTCTGTGTTTACCACAACAATAGCAGTTTCAGTATTTGGGGCAGGAGCATTTTCTTCATTCTGAGCATTTTTATCAGGTTGAGGATTTTCCTCAGCTTGAAGAATTTTCTTGTTGGAGGAGGGAGTTGTAGCATTGGTCGTTGCATTATCTTCAGCTGATGCAGATGATTCTTGAGCAGATTCCTCACGGAAGGTTTTCCCATCAGATCCTGTGAGAATTTCTGTTGTAGCAGGAGTAGGAGGGATTTGATTTGACCTTGGTGAGCAATGAGTTTCTTCCTAGAAGTCATCATGAATAATTGGAGTGGTGCACCCAGTTTCGTCATCACCCACACTTTCATCAGAGGTCTATTGAGGAATGGAGGGTTGAGGAATGACATAGATGTCATCAATTTGTATTATCTCATCCATGATTTCTTCAGCTTCAGCATCTTCCATTTCCTCATGATCTTCAGGAATGACATACACTACTGGAATCAGAGAATTTGCCGTCTGCCTGGTCTTTGCCGTCCGCTGGCTGATGGCAAAGAAGCTCTTTGCCGTCAGCTACCCAAAAATAGATGGCAAAGATCTGACGGATGGAAAAGAAGTGCTTTGCCATGAGTCGCTTCTTTGCCGTCAGCTAGCGGACGACAAAGATGGCCCAGGCAGACGGCAAAGAAAATCGCAGTTGTAGCCATTAAATTTGCCATCGGCCGTGTCTTTGCCGTCCGCCAAAAGCCCCTTTGCCGTCTGCCTTGAAGCACGGCGGACGGCAAAGAAATCAACCCCGGCTGCCCACTAACGCTCCAACCGCCGTGTCTTTGCCGTCCGCCTAAATCCCCTTTGCCGTCTGCCTTGGAGCTCGGCGGACGACAAAGAAATCAACCCCCGGCTGCCCTAACGCTCCAACCCCACCTCGTTGTTTAAAAAAAAAAGAAAAAACCCACCTGCTCGTCGCCCTCCTCCCGCACGCTCCCTCCCTTGCGCCCACCGGCCGTCGCCTCCCAGCCCTCCCCACCGGCCGGCGCCTCCCCCACCGGCAGGTGCCTCCCTGCCCTCCACACCGGCCGGCGCCTCCCCGCCCTCCCCACCGTCGCCACCTCCTCCCCCACCGGCGGGCGCCTCCCCGCCGTCCCCCACCGGCCGGCGCCTCCCCGCCGTACCCCACCGGCCGGCGCCTCCCCGCCCTCCCCACCGTCGCCACCCCCCCTCCCCATCGGCTCCCCTCCCCATCGGCTCCCCCCCTGCAGACCGAACCTCTCCCCTGATCCGGCCACCCCGTCAGGAGCACGAGCAGCCCCCCTGACGCTCCTCCTCGCCCCGGACGCCCTGGAGCCTCGTCGCCACCCCCCTCCGTCGCCCGCACCCTCCTCCGCCGCCTAGCCGGAGCAGCCAGCAAAAACGGTGAGATTATTTCCTTGTAAAAACGGTGCGATTATTCTGTATAGGAGAAAATGAAAAAAATGAGTTCGTACTGCTATACAAAGAAAATATTCTCATGCAAATATCTATTCTCTTTGAATAAATGATACAAAATAGAGGAGGTGACACCTTCGAATATGTAGAATGGCACAATGTTGTTATAGAAATTATGCAAATACAAGGTTACGAATGAGTCGAAGAGATCATCTTCGTTCTTAATCACACTAAGAGCATGAACAGTCGGATCCTTCAAATCCTCCTTAAACGTATGAGGAGACCATCTAATCATTGTCCGGTCATAAAAAATCAACCAAGACGGGCCTCTCAAACCGTTCTCCAACGTCCGGGTTGACGGACACCCCCCATTTTCATTCAAATATGGGGCGGATATAGGGGAGCCCGGGCACGCCCGTCACGTCGGACTGACAGCTTGGCCCCACGCGGACTCGTCGGGAAACTCGACGGTCCAACAGGCGCCTCGACCTTCAGCGCAGTGTCAACGCCGCGTGGCGCCGCTTCGGAGTCGGGGCCGGCTATTTAAGTCGTCCAACGCCCCCCAGCCTAGCACATCTGCATCCTCCCTCTCTCCGTCACCACCCGAGCACTTCCCTCTCCGAGCCCGTCAGCCATGCCACCACGCCGCTGGCATTACACGGTCCAACACTTTCTCTTCCTCCTAGAGATGGTCCGAATCCGAAGGGTTGCGGGGCTACCTATGGAATTGGAGGTGGATTTTAAGGAGGGGGAGGAGATGGGGGAGGAACCCAAGGAAGAGACACACACGTCGGAGGAGGAGGCGGCGCCCCAGGTTACAAGGTTAAAACTCATAGGGAAAACTATTTGGCGAGTATTGGGAGCTCATTAGTGGCTGAGATTGAGAATAAAGCATGGGTACCCCGATGGAGTATCAATGTGTCGTCGAAGCTAAAAAAATTGTCTGGAGATTGTGCAAGGAGACAGTTCCAACTTCAGATATGCTACGCCATCGTCATATGTCATCCACCCCAGCTTGTTCTTTCTGTTTGGCAGAGGACAGCTGGAACATGCATTAATCAACTGCACTACTGCCAGGTGCTTTTGGTCTTTGTCGTTTGAGGACACGGTGGAGCTCATGCGTGAAAATCTGAATTTCAATGCTAAAGCTTGGGTCTTTACAATGCATGAGAAGTTGTCACAAGAGGAGTTTGCGCGCATGATAGTAACTCTTTGGGCTATCTGGAAATCAAGGTGTAAAGCGATTCATGAAGGTATATATGAAAGCCCCATGCAGATCCATAATAGGTAACCCCGACCCCGACCCCCGACAACACTCACCCTCGACCCCCGACCCCCTACCCCGACCCCCGACGCCACTGACCCCCGATCCCCGACGCCTGACGCCCGACGCCCGACGCCACTGACCCTCGACCCCCGACAACACTCACCCTCGACCCCCGACACCCTACCCCGACCCCCGACGCCACTGACCCCCGACCCCCGACCCCCGACCCCCGACCCCCGACAACACTCACCCTCGACCCCCGACCCCCTACCCCGACCCTCGACGCCACTGACCCCCAACCCCCGAGCCCCGACACCTCTTCGGCCTCTTGTTGACCGAAAAGACCCCAATCCCCGACGCCAGTGACCTTCGACCCCCGATGACACTGACCCACATAGTTATGAGTTAGGTCATATAGTTATGTTAATTATAAAAACATCGTATTTGTGTTGATCGGGTGAATTTCAATGTGCAGTTGTTCGACGACCTCCACGTGCGTTGGACGAGCTCCGCCCTTGCGTTTGTTGGTGAGCACAAATGACTTCTCCTCCTACCCCCTTAATTTGCTCTGTCCCGGTCTTCGTGCCGATGAAACTTGCTAGCTATAGGTTTCTTAAATCATGAGTATGCGTGACCAGTATGCGTCTCCCATTTGAAAGGGCGACATCTATAAATATGCATTTCTTTGCATATTTATAACCGCCATCCTTTCGAATTGTCCAACATTATCCATGGACAGCCCGAGTATGTGTAGATTGGGTTCGTTTTCTCGTATGTTGTGCTCTGGATCCGATGCGGAATTTCGTCAGTGCCTCCCGCTCCTTCTCCTTCTTCTTCTCCTTCTTCTCCTTCTTCTTCTCCTTCTTCTCCTTCTTCTTCTTCTCCTCTTCCTTCTCCTTCTCCTCCTCCTCCTTTTTCTTCTTCTTCTCCTCTTCCTTCTCCTTCTCCTCCTCCTCCTCCTTCTTTTACTTTTTCTTCTCTTTCTCTTCTCCTATAGTTAGCTAGGGTTCCACCTAACTGACATAATTAGCTTAGTTAGCTCCTAAATGGTCTATACTTAGCTAATTTCTCTCCGAAATAACCTATATATACACTACTTCATCTAGTATTATTTTTCTAACTTTCTTATTTGTCATTTTGCAGATTACCTTCATTTCACGGGAAGCTTGGTTGATGGAATGCTTGAAGATGATTTCTTGTACCATGGGTTGTATTGAAACTATTGTAGTATATGAATATATGAAACTTTGTATGCACGTGGATGAAACTGGTGTAATATATGGTTTGGTACGGATGTAACTTCCATAATATGTATGCACTATGGATGAGAGTTATTTTAATATGGTTATGAGTATGGAAAGAAATTTATTTATGTCAAATATATATATATATATCCTGATTATTGTTAAAAATGCTGGATATAACAAAAAATAAATTAAAAAGGGGCTGGTTCCCCTCTTTGCCGTCTGCCCCCACATGGCAAAGGGGTGGAGGCACATGGCAAAGGGGGAATCTGCCCCCTCTCTCTCCCCTCTTTGCCGTCTGCCCCCACATGGCAAAGGGGGGAGGCAGACGGCAAAGAGAGAATCTGCCCCCTCTCTCTTCCCTCTTTGCCATCTGCCCCCACATGGCAAAGGGGGGAGGCAGACGGCAAAGAGGGAATCTGCCCCCTCTCTCTCCCCTCTTTGCCGTCAGCCCCCACATCACAAAGGGGGGGGGGAGGCAGACGGCAAAGAGAGAATCTGCCCCCTCTCTCTCCCCCCTTTGCCGTCTGCCCCACATGGCAAAGGGGGGGGAGGCAGACGGCAAAGAGAGGAGGCCTGCCGTTAACACTTAACGGGGACGTTGCAATATATGCCGTCCCACTTATTTTGCCGTCTGCCCCCTCATGGCAAAGATTCTTTGCCGTCCGCTTTGTGAAAGCAGACGGCAAAGAGCCTCTTCACCGGATTTTTTTTTACCGTCTACTTTGCCATGAGGGGGCAGACGGCAAAGCCTTTGCCGTCCGTGGTTGCCCCCTTTGCCGTCCGCCTTGGCAGACGGCAAATTTCTGAATTTCAGTAGTGATAGTCTACTCCAAAGGGAACCAGTGAGTAGGATGGAGCTACATTCAGAGGCGTAGCATCCACAGGGGCAGTTGAAGACTCTTTTTGAGTGACCTTTGGGAGCTTGGCCTCTGAGGATTCTGAGGCCATTGAAGCTTTTCTCTTCTTTGGTTCTTTCTCAACAGCTTTTGTCTTTTTCACGTCTGATGCAGACGGAATCATCTTCTTCACCTTTGAGCGTTGAGGTGAAGGAATAGTTTCTTCAGGAGCTGGTGCAGACACAGTCCTGGCAGTTTCCTCAGCTGAAGCATTTTCTTCAGCTCGAACATTTTCTTCAGCTAGAGCAGATTCTTCAGCTGGAGTATCTTGAGGAAATTCCTCAGCAGCAGGTTTATCAGCTTCATCTTCTTGTGTCAGCTGAACCGTGTAGCTAGACTCACGTAGCTTTTGCTGCACACGAGGAGCAACTTTCTTGTTGTATTCATGAACTGCATCTGCTGCAAGCTTGTTGAAATTCACCTTGACACTTTGACGATCAGATAGACTTGTGTACTTATGTCTCAAGGTTTTCAGTTCAGCCTGAGTTGAGACAAGAGCTTCAGGTGTCAAATTGAGTAGATTCTGCTTGAGGAATTTCTCCTTCTTTAGTTTATCAGCCTTTGGTTGCTTGGCTTGCTGTTGTTTCCATTTTGCCTCATTGATGAATGTGGCAACCATCTGACTGACACCAGGGGGAAGCTTCAAGTCATCAATGGGAGTGTTTGGATCTTCATACCAGAGATTGATGAAGTCCAGCAGAACCTTAGGGTCCATGGCAAGAGGAATAGAGCTGTCTAACGCTTGTGCAACTCGTTCCTTCTTGTTTCTAATGATTGCTTGAAGAGTTTCATCATCGAAGTCCTCACTTCTTTCTGATGCAGAAGGAACGTTGATGACTTTGCTCGGGATGGACCTGATGCCTCTTCCAGCAGTCATTTTAGTCTTCAAAATAGGCGGTGAAGACTTTGTAGCAGAGCTCGTGGCAGATGGCACTGAGGAACTGGAATGAGCAGGTTGATACTTAACTGTCTACTTTTGTTGAGGCAGTGAGGACTGTGGTGCTGATGAAGGTTCTGGCACTGGTGCAGCCTTCTGAGGCAATTGTTCTTTTGGCATTGAGGACTTTGGTTTCTTTGGCACAATCTTGTTATGAGGAATAGCTGTACTAGAGGCTTCACTAGCTGAAGAGGTGGCGGCAGTGGCAGCAGTAGCAGAGTCCTCATTGAATTTCTTCACTGTAGCTTCTGCTTTCTTCTATAGCTTAGACAAATGTTTGTGTTTCTCATCAGGGTAATTCTCAATTGTTTCAACACTTGATGCATGAGCAGCTTGTTGATCACCCTGAGGAGGCCTCTTGCAAGGTGGCTTTAGGGCGAATTTCTTCGCATATTTTGGAGTTACATAGCGGTATTCCTTCCACTCCTTAGCCCACCTGCATTCGATTTTCTGAAGCCTTATTTCTTCAGGATATCAACTGCAGTGTTCTGTTCAAGCTTCTTTCCTCCCTTTTGCTTCCTATCATCTTCCATTTTCTTCAACTGAGGCTTTTCCTGAGGAATAGGCACTCTTGATGATTCTGATGACACTGGTAAAGTTTCTTTCATGAATGCTGCAAATGAGTTAAGTTGATGAGAACCTAGTGATTCATCAGCTGACATTTTGTACCAGTGAAATGAGTATGTGTGCAAAGAATTTGGTGAGGTCATATGCATTCTTGGATTTGAAGAAATTGAAAATTTTAGAAGTTGAGGAATTTGACCGGTGAGATGAGGAATTTGACTAAGCATTCTGATCTTGGGTTCCAGAGTTGTGCAGATTCCAGAATTTACACAATTGAGGAATATCATGAAGAATTTGAGTGGCTTAGTGAAATTCATCAAGTGTTTTAGGAATGAGTGTGCGTTGCTCACACACACTCTAAGGAAAAACAGATTTCGCGAGTCTAAAGTGAAATAATAGATCAATAGATGCAGTAAAATAAGATTTTAATTACCCTGAGCTAAGAACACGAAGATCAGGAGCAGTAAAAGTGTGAAGCTCTTCGGTTGAGATCTTCTGCGCCCTAACTTGGTGGCGGAAGTCAGCTATGGCGGTGGCGTAGGAGGAGATTCCGCTTTCGGCGTGAGTTCGGCGACAACGAGGGCGAGGCAGTGAATCTGTTCCTCACCGGCGACGAGATTGCTAGCGGTAGCGCTAGGGTTGAGCTCAAGCGGAGAGAAGACGAGAGGACGAAGTGTTTTAACTGAGGGGGGGGGGGGGTAAGGGCCTATTTATAGCTCAGGTGAAAAACTGTTCGGTCGAATCTTTCAGACCAAACGCCCTTGCCTAGTCGTCTCCGCACGACACGTGGAGCCCACGATTGAAGCGGTGGAGATTGTGCTTATCCGATTGTGGGATGTGGGTCCAGTTACTGTGTAACGTTATAAAAATTCATTTTTGAAGTTTTGAGGATTTCGTTGCAAAGTGCTCAACTGACAAGGACATAGTGAGGATTTTGAACAAGTTTCAACTAGAACGCATATGAAGAAATGAATAGACTGGGTTGACTATAGCATAGAGGGGAGTCGGGTCCGACCACATTTACTTAGATGAAATATCAAATTGAAGACAGAGCTATAAGTGAATGTTGTTGGGGACTTTGAAGTCTTAGTCTATATATATATATCTAGGCAAATGAAAATCATCAAACATTTTTGAAGATTTTGAAAATCTTGAGGATTTTGTGACAAAGCGATAGGTTGATGAATTTCAACTTTGAAGAAAAACAGCTTGAAGAATTTCAAAGTTGGGTGGTGGCGTGACCCACCGTATAAGAATGATAATTTCAGGTGCCGCGTACAATTGTCATAGAGCCCCCAGAACCAAATTCTTTATTAATTTTCTCATACTAAGAGTGATATTCTTCATTGATTGAAGAAAATCGATTCTTCGTGTGTTGCACATCTAAGTCATCAATTTTGTATAAGTGTTATGATGTGTGCATGTTTTCACAAAACATTCGAAGACTCTAATATATTTAGCTCACACCTCAACTTGCAAAACCTTCTATCATCCAAGGGCTTAGTGAAAATATCCGCTAGTTGATTGTCATTCTTCACATGCTCAATGATGATATTTCCCTTGAGGTCATGGTCCCGAAGAAAATGATGACGAATCTGGATGTGCTTAGTCTTCGAGTGTAGTACTGGGTTGTAGACGATCTTGATTGCACTCTCATTGTCGCAGTAGAGAGGCACATTCTTCATGTTGATGTCGTAGTCTTTGAGGGTTTGCTTCATCCATAGCAATTGAGCACAGCAGGATCCAGCAGCAATATACTCAGCTTCGACAATGGAGAGAGAAACACAGTTCAGCTTCTTTGAGGACCAGCAGACTAATGATCTTCCGAGGAAATGACATGTGCCTGATGTTGACTTGCGATCCACACGGTCACCAGCATAATCAGAATTAGAATATCCAACAAGATGATGATTTGAGCCCTTGGGGTACCATAATCCTAGTGTTGGTGTGTGAGCTAAGTATCGAAGAATATGCTTCACAGCCTTATGGTGTGATTCTTTCAGTTTTCTTGAAAACGAGCACACATGCAAACACAAAGCATTATAACTCGCCTAGATGCACATAGATACAAAAAAGAGCCAATCATCGAGCGATATACCCGCTGATCGAAATCTTTACCATTATTGTCATTGTAGAGGTGGCCGTTTGTAGGCATGGGAGTCTTGACGCCTTTGCATTCATGCATGTCGATTTTTCTCAGAACATCCTTGAGGTATTTCTCCTGTGGTATGAAGATGCCATTGCGTTGTTGACAAATTTGAAGACCTAAGAAGAATTTCAGCTCCCCCATCATGGACATATGATATTCTTCACTCATCATGTAAGCAAATTTATCACTGTAACGTTTGTGAGTACAGCCAAAGATAATGTCATCGACATATATTTGGCACACAAATAGTTCATTATCATAGGATTTAGTGAAAAGAGTTGGATTGAGTGAAACAGGTTTGAAGCCTTTCTTCATGAGGAATTCCTTCAATGTATCATACCACGCCCGAGGGGCTTGCTTGAGGCCATAGAGTGCCTTTTTGAGTCTGAAGAATTTATATGGATGCTTCGGATCCTCAAAACCTAGGGGCTGGGCAACATATACTTCTTCCTCAATCTTACCATTGAGGAATGCACTTTTCACATCCATTTGATATATATTAATGTTATGATGATTAGCATAAGCAAGTAGAATTCGAATTGCTTCAAGTCTAGCAACAGGTGCAAAAGTTTCATCGAAATCAATTCCTTCAACCTGTGTGTAGCCTTGGGCTACAAGGCGTGCCTTATTCCTCACCACTTGACTATCCTCATCTTGCTTGTTTCAGAAAATCCACTTGGTGCCGATGATATTGTGCTTGCGAGGATCTGGTCGTTTGACGAGTTCACACATGTCATTTAGCTTGAATTGAAGAAGTTCATCTTGCATGGCTTTAATCCACGCAGGTTCTATAAAAACCTCAGCAACTTTTGAGGGTTCTGTGATGGACACAAAGGAGGAATGCCCACAGAAGTGAACTAAGTGTGAAGCTTTTGAGCGAGTGAGGGGACCTGGCGCGTTGATGTCATCGAGGATTTTGTCAAGTTCTACTTCTTTGCAATCCATGGATGAGCTGGTTGAGGATTTTGTCTCGGCTGAGGAATTTGCTCTGGAGCAATTTCCTAAGGAGCACCTTCTTGAATTTCATCAGTGCCGGGGACGAATTCTACAACAATTTCCTCAGTAGGAACAATGAATTCAGTAGATTTGAACTTGATTGCTTCCTCGGGAGATAATTTATCTCGCATAGTAGGCATTTGCTCTGTTTGCCAGCCATTAGTTTCATCGAACAACACATCTACAGTTTCAACAACCTTGTTGTGATAGGTGTTGAATACTCTGTAGGTGTGCGAGTCCTTTCCGTAACCAAGCATAGAACCCTCATGTGCTTTAATTAGGTGCAAATTTTGAGCTATGGTGAGGATCTCTAATCCAGCATCTTGTCAGTGAGGAGTTCATATGAGGTTTTCTTGAGGAATTTATGAAGATATACCCTGTTGATGATGTGGCAAGCAGTGTTGATAGCTTCAGGCCAGAAACGACGAGGAGTCTGATATTCTTCAAGAATGGTCCATGCCATTTCAACCAGAGTCCTGTTCTTGTGTTCAATGACGCCATTCTGTTGAGGAGTATAAGGAGTAGATAATTCGTGAGTTATACCAAGTTCATCAAGATAATCATCAAGACCAGTAATTTTGAATCATGTCCCGTTATCACTCCTGATGTGTCTGATTTTGACGCCGAAGTTTGTCGAAGCCCTTGAGGAAAATCGTTTGCAGATTTCCTGCACTCCAGTTTTATACAGAATGATATGCACCCAACTATATCGAGAATATTCATCAACAATGACAAATCCCTATAAGGATGCTGCATTGGTTAGAGTGGCATAATGAGTAGGTCCAAATAGATCCATGTGAAGCAATTCAAACGGGCGAGTAGTGGTCATGAGAGTCTTCGAGGGGTGTTTGGATCTGGTCATTTTTCCAGACTCACAAGCACTGCAGAGGTGGTCCTTGAGGAATTTTATGGATTCGATGCCAATGACATGCTTTTTGTTCACCAGCATGTGCAAATTCCTCATGCCTGCATGACCAAGTCTTCGATGCCATAGCCAGCCATTTTTGCTTTTTGCTAGTAAGCATGTGGCTGATTGAGCACCTGTGGAAAAATCAACAATGTACAAATGTCCTCTCCGAAAGCCTTCGAAGACTTTTGATCTGTCAGATTCCATGATGACTACACATCTATATTTTCCAAAGATAACAACCATATCAAGATCATAAAGCATTGAGACTGACCTGAGGTTAAACCCAAGGGATTCGACAAGCATCACTTTGTCCATGTGGCTGTCCTTGGAAATAGCCACTTTGCTAAGTCCCAATACCTTGCTTTTACCTTTGTCAGCATAAGTGATTTGCTTCGGTGGTGATGGAGTAAGTGGCATATTCATCAGCAAGCTTCTATCACCATGTCGGGACCCCGATCCTAAGCCATAGGAATCCAGCCTGTAACACATCGCATCCCTTTGTGGTCTCACGCATGGTTAACCCCACGGCTGCAGCCTTACCTTAGCCAGGACCGTTTGCGCCTTTTGACTCACGTATGCAACTGTGTCGCTAGCATTCCAATGCTAAAGAACCTGGATCGACAAGTCTAGTCATAAACCAAAGTGGCAGTACCGCACAAGGACAAGCATACATGACCCAACAAACCAGGTGTCAGTCACTAGCGAATGTAGACGAGTCGTACCAAGCTACAAGGACTCCACTACATCGCGTGACATTTCCCCAAAGGGGACAGACACAACAGCTAAGAAGGACACACGCCGGTCAACCAATGTGTCCGGAGCAGTAGCGACCTACCATGGCTCGTTGGATCATAAAGGGGCATTTCCCTGTAAGGAGTGCTACTAAAATTTACGGCTAGGTAATCGAACCCCTTACATATCAAGTAAGACATACGTACGCATGGCATACCGATATGTATAGATACATCGATGGCATCACAACATAACCATAAAGATACAAGCTTTATTTAAGAGGCTCGGAAGAGCCACACACATAATATTACACAGTAAGGGTCTCACGACCCATCATAGCAGTCATTCAGTTACAAGCGAGCGGAAGTGTTTAAAACTGTCTGAGTACAGACAGGTGAAACTAGAAGGCACATGGCCTGACTATACTACAGACCCAACCTAGGGCCAGATCGTAGCTGGGACACCAGCTACTCGTCGTCGTCGATGTCTATGAAGAACCCTCCATTAGGGTCATTAGCAACCTCTGCATCATTTATTAAGCAAACATGAGTACGGAGGTACTCAGCAAGACTTTAGGATAACTATCTACTCATACAATGTATCAATAAGGTATTGTAGGGTTTCATGCGGAAAGCCAGCATTTGACTCGTGGCTAGACAACTTGCATTTTTAAATAATTTTGACAACTTGATTTCTCGCACACGAGTCCACTAACACCACAACAATACTCCATCGTGGAATCATTCCGTCTCCATACGGAAATACCGTCCACGACACTCACGCTTATCTTGACAATTTTATGAGTAGCCATTGAAGTTATCTATGAACAACATATATCTCCAAGTAGTCCATATCCGCGGACGCGACTATTCGAATAGATCATAACCTTGCAGGGGTGTACTTCGTCACACACGCTCTCGCCACTTATCTCCATGTGCACGTCATGCACCTCGGCAACCTTCAAGCGGAAGCCTAGCGAGGGAGTCGGCAACTACCGTTAAGCACATTAGTACCTAGTAAAGGTCTATCGCCTATCTGAGGGTAACCCGCACGGAAGTCCGGCCGAGGTTTCTGCCACGGCCTCAAACAATGTGCGTAGGTTTCCCAAGCCCACCATGCGGGTGCCACTTGGTACACCGTGCCACTGCCTACCGCATCACAGCCCACCTCTCAGGTCAGCGCTATGCACGGCCTCCAGCATGACTATAAACACCAGAAACTACTTGCAACTCCTGGACCGAGTACTAAGAGATTAATAAGTCGAGTGGGGTCATATTTCAGGGCCCAGCATGTGGTAGTATCTCGTCTTGGATTAAATACACGGAACTCAGTTCCTAAGGACGGCTCCAATGAAACAACCCGCCATGTACTCCTACACAACCTTTCACCGGTACCTTTACCAAATCAGGTTCAACACACAACCTTTGCTTACTGAACACATTCTCACAATTCTGTTCATCTCCCAGATGACAGACCATACACAACTCTAAGCATAGCATGCATAGCAGGATA